>NC_059081.1:278595-878595 GCF_020497125.1 Mauremys mutica | reverse complement strand
AGCCCATGGGGAGTGGACTCCCTGAGGGGGCCTATGAGAGGTGCGGTTCCAGGAGGCGGGGGAGCCCATGGGTTAACTCCTGAGAGAGAGGGGACCCCCGAGAAGGGTTGTCGCACTGAAGGGGGCTCCCCCCAGGGACCGTATGGAGCCAAGGGAGAGCACGAGTCCTGTGAGTCCGTGACACCAGGACCCTTCTGTCCTGCTCCCCTGTCTCTCTTCTCGCTTGAGCCTCCGAGCCCAGACAGCAGCAGCACCAAGCCGGGGTGAAGGCAGGACAGCCAGAGAGAAAGGCCCTGATCCTGGCTGGCCAGAGCAGTCCTAGGTCATTGTGGCATCCCAGCCTATGTCCTAGGACTGGTGCAAGAGCCTCCCCTTCCCGGGCTCTTTTACACTGGAACCGGAGACACCCCACCCCCCCACCAACCCACTGAACAGCCTTCTGCGTCCCCAAGCCCACCCTTCTGCCTTGCAACGTCCTAACCAGAAACGCCACTGCAGTGAAGCAGGAATTGGCTGTAATATTTTCATGAAGCCTATGCGTGCCTCAGTTTCCCCTATGTGCTGCAGTTACCTGGGGGATAGAAAGGCTTGTCGCTCTCTGGGCAGGCTAACACAGGGGTGACGGGCTCCCAGCTGTCTGGGGCCTTAGGTCCCATATCAGTTAAGCTCTTGAGAAAACAGTTGTGTCACGGAGTGTGGGGGAGTCAGGGTCCTGCACCCCCTACTTCCTGCGATTCCCCGGGGCTCTCAGCCAGCCAGTAACACAGAAGGTTTATTAGACGACAGGACACAGTCCCAAGCAGGGCTTGTAGGTACAGACAACAGGACCCCTCAGTCAGGTCCATTTTGGGGGCAAGGATCTTAGACTCCAGACTTGGGGTTCCCTGCCTCTTCCCAGACAGCCCAAAACTGAAAACTAAAAACCTCTCCAGCAGGCTCTCTCCCTCCTTCTCCCCCCTCTCCCTTTGTCCAGTCGCCCCACCACCCTTCCTGGCTCAGGTTACAGGCTCAGGTCCCCTCCCGCACCTAAAGTCACCCCCTGCTCTCCCCTCCCCTATGCAGACAGTCCCAGTAAAACTAAAGGACGTTCCCAGGTCAATCCACCCCGCTCCCTCCTGCGTCACAAGTGGCAAATCCGACTGCACAGACATGGACCCCAGCAACCAACAACCCAGAGTCTCTGGACTCCCTGCCTCTCCCAGCATCCCCCAGCTCGGGATCAAAGGGCTGGGGGAAGAGGGAGAGGAGAGTTAAGTGCAGCTGGCCTGGGACAAGTCCAGAGGGACGGGGCTTTGGTCTCTGGGCTCCCCAAGAGCTCCCTGTACTGGGTCCAGGTGACTAATAAACCCAGCTGTCGGCCCGCGCTGGCTGCGTGTCCCTGCAGATGCTGGCGGAGGGGACGCTGCCCCCCAAGACGGTACAAGTCTCCCTCAGGGTCTGTCTCAGGGGGACTTGCTGCCTGGAGCTCATGGTGGGGGGGCAGGGAAGCTGCAGGCCCAGAGGTCCAGCCCCAGGAGGCGGTGAAGCTGCGTGGCTTCCCCTGGAGGGAGAGCGAGACCCCTCGGGGGCCTGGCCCACTGATGGGGCCTCCCAGAGCCTGGCCCCAAGCTGGGGTCGTGGCCCCGATCCTGATCCCACCATTACCACCACCACCTCCTCCAGACCACCACGGCCCACCCTACAGCCCAGAGCCCTGGCTTCTCTGCAAACTGTCCCACTGGCAAATCAGGATCCCGTTTCCACTTCCTCTTGATCCAGCCCCCCTGGGTAACCCCAGCCCCCAGGGAACCAGTGCGAGCGGGTCAGGTTTGCCCCTCCATACACCCGGGCTAAACCACTGACCAGCAGCAGCCTGCTCTGACCCCCCCTCGCCCGCCCGCTGTGGGCAAGGCCCGTGTCTCTGCACCCCCCGGGCCCTACCTCTCACATGGAGCTGCACGGCACTGAGGGTCTGGCCGGCCGTGTTGGAGGCGGTGCAGACGTACAGCCCCTGGTCCCGGGCCTTGCAGTACAGCACTTTCAGGATGAAGTAGCCTTCCCTGTCCTCATAGACCAGGTGCCTCCTGTCTGGCGCAACGACCTTCCCGTCCTTCTTCCACACGATCTCGGGCTTCGGCTTGCCTGTCACGTAGCACCGCAGCTTGGCGTGCTTCCCCTCGCTCACCGCAAACGCCTTGGCTTTAGGTGCGCCGGGCGCCACCTCGCCATTGGGCCGGGCCAGCCAGGGTGCGGCGCGCTGCCCGTGGCAGAGTCTCCTGTCACCGTGCTGACCCGGCTGCTTACTGAAATGGCTCAGGGGCCAGCAGCCTGGCAGCCCACGAGCCATGGGGTCGACCAGGAGCACAGCTGCTGCCAGGGCCTCCCCGGAGCGGTTCTGCGCCCTGCACACATAGACCCCTCCGTCCGGGGGCCGGGCGCTAAAGATCTTCAGGAAATGCCAGTCTTCCGGCTCCTTCCCCACGGAGAAATGGCTGCTCTCGAAGAGATCCGACAACTGGCGCCCATCCTTCTCCCACTGCAGCACAGGGCAAGGCTGCCCCGAGACCCTGCAGGTGAACATCACGTCCTCCCCCCGGCAGACCTGCCAGGAGAGCGGCTTGCTCAGAAAGACGGGGGGCACATCCTCAGGGTCTCCCTCCTGCTGCAGCTCCCCCGCCTCCACCGTGAGTGTGGCAGCAGCGTAGGTCTCCCCGATGGCATTCTTGGCCTTGCAGACATACTGCCCGCTGTCCGCTGGGGTCACCTGGGAAATCGACAGGCTGTACACGTTCCCCTCAGCCTCAACCTGGAAGCGGCCCAGCAGCACGATCGGGGATTTGTCCTTCTCCCAGATGATGCTGGGGCGTGGGTCACCCGCGATCTGGCACTTCAGGACGGCATCAGCACCACTCTGCACTGTGAAAGTGCGGGGGTAGGCAAGGAACCGAGGGGCCCCCCCGAACACATCCATCTCCGGACTCAGCTGGGACGCTGCAGGGCCCCGCACCAGGGGCTCAGCCAGGACAGCAGCTGGGCCCAGACACCTGGAGGGACAGACAGACAGACAGCAGTAGGATTCCAACTCCGCTGCAGGAGAAGGCTATGGCGCAAGCCGAGGAATTGCACTGGAGGGACCAGGAGCCTCATGGCACTCCCGCAGGGAGCCAGCCTCCTCTCAGCAAGGCCGCGGCAGGGTCAGCCCAATGGAGAAGCGGCTCTGTGGCCTGCCTGTTTCAAAGCAGAGCCCCCTGGACCCCTCAGCCCAGGGCCACGTGGGGCGCAGGCCCTGGCCAGGCGAAGCAGCTGCCCAGACCTTTGGGAGCTGGAAGCTCAGAAGAATCTTGTGCCGAGTCCTTTGGCCAAAAGACGGCGGTCACCCTGGACATGTTTAGTCCCCAGCCCCCTGGATTCCACCCCAACCCCAGTGCATCGGGTTTCCCTGCAGGCCGCCAGCCCAAGCCTATTGTTAAACGGTTATTTCGGTCTCGCTGGGCCCTTACCCGGGAGACTCCGGTCACTTCCTGGATCCCCTGATGGCGCGAACACAACCACACTCTGCCGGGACTCTCAGCCAGCGCCAGCCTTGGGCACAGAGGCAACCAGCCCTGCGGTGGCTCGGACAGGCCTGGCTCAGGCGGTGGCAGGGACGCCCCAGGAGCCTGTGCAATGCCACATAGGGTCTCCCCCCTCTCCCAAAGGCCCCCTAGATCTCCTGTGCCTTGCAGGTCCCATACCTGGCACCCAGAGGCCTCCCTCTACTCTCCTGGGCCCCCCCAGGACACTGCTGGCCCGTGACGTTTCGTCACTGCTGAACGCCAGCTCAGCTGGACACCGACATGCAGGCAAATCTGCCGACACCGGGCTGGCTCAAGGAGTGGGGAATGGGCCACGGGACCCCTCCCCTCTCAGGGACAACAGCTCTGACTTGGCCCCAGGGCAGGGTACTGGCTGGCTCCGGGGTGGGGAATGGTACTCTGGGCCGTCCCCTCGAGGGCACCAGTCCCAATCCAGCCGGTTGGCAGTGACCAATGTGTCTCCTCGGGCTCCCGTTTGGTGGCGTGTGACTTGATTTGGGGGTGGGATGCTGCAGGGGGAGGGGGGAGCCCATCCAAGGTCCTGTGGCATCCCAGCCCCCTTCGATGGCAGCCTTGGCCCTTGGGGAGCCCAGAGTCACCTTGCACCGACTCGTCTGCCCTGGGTACCCGGCGAAGCCAGGCCTGAGCCCCCGGCACCAGCCCAGCACTGAAAGGAAGCAAATACCAGTGAGGCCCCGGCCTTCCCTCCCACACAGGAGACAGAGATGTCCTCCTGGGCCTGGGGGGCAGAGGAAAGCAGAGACGCTCCCTTCTTGGATGGGGCAGAGGCAGGATACTGTGGGGGTGTGGGGCACAGGGGGAAGGGGGAAGGGGGCAGAAGCAGGTCCCTGTGGGGGTGTGGGGCAGAGGAGGTGAGGGGGCAGAGGCAGCTTCCTGCTGGATGTGTGGGGCCGAGGGGGCAGAGGCAGCTCTCTGCTGGATGTGTGGGGCAGAGGGGGGAGGGGGCAGAGGCAGCTCCCTGTGGGCGTGTGGGGCAGAGGCAGGTCCCTGTGGGGGTGGGGGCAAAGGAGATGAGGGAGCAGAGGCAGCTCCCTGCTGGATGTGTGGGGCAGAAGGGGGAAGGGGCAGACACAGCTCCCTGTGGGGTTGTGGGGCAGTGGGGGAAGGGGTCAGAGGCAGGTCCCTGTGGGGGTGTGGGGCAGAGGAGGTGAGGGGGCAGAGGCAGGTCCCTGTGGGGGTGTGGGGCAGTGGGGGAAGGGGGCAGAGGCAGGACCCTGTGGGGTGTGGGGCAGAGGAGGTGAGGGGGCAGAGGCAGCTTCCTGCTGGATGTGTGGGGCTGAAGGGGCAGACACAGCTCCCTGTGGGGTTGTGGGGCAGTGGGGGAAGGGGGCAGAGGCAGCTCCCTGTGGGGGTGTGGGGCAGTGGGGGGCTGTGGGGCAGAGGGGGTGACGGGGACAAGGGGGCAGCAATGCAGCAGGACAGAGAACCACTGGCTCCTTCCCCTCCATTCCTGCAGGATCCTGTGGGGTGGAGCCGCATTCCTGCAGCATCTGGCCTGGCTCACCCTGAGGGGCTGATAAGGGGCTGTCACTGGGGCAGCAGAATCCAGGCTGGTGGGAGGTGGCCAGGGCAGCCTGATCTCCCTGCCAGACGGACCCTCTCCACTTACCAGCCCACAGGGCGGGCGCCTGGGAAGATGCTCCCTGAAGCCGGACTGGCAGACCAGGTGCCCGATCCCCCCACGGGCCCCTGGGGACAGACAGAGCGGCACCGTCCTTCTGGCGGCTGAGTGGCCTGCAGGGGAGAGAGGGAGTCACGCTGTGCAAGGGCAGTGGAATTAACCCCTCCAGTGGGGAGAGGGGCAGGCAGCCCCCCATTGGCACTGGGGCTGGCAGCCCCCTGCTGGCACTGGGGCAGGCAGGGCTCAGGTGGCGAGAGGGGCAGGCAGCCCCCCATTGGCACTGGGGCAGGCAGGGTTCGGGGGGGGGGAGGGCAGGCAGCCCCCCGCTGGCACTGTGGCAGGCAGGGCTCCGGTGGCGAGAGGGGCAGGCAGCCCCCCATTGGCACTGGGGCAGGCAGGGCTACAGTGGGGAGAGGGGCAGGCAGCCCCCCATTGGCACTGGGGCTGGCAGCCCCCTGCTGGCACTGGGGCAGGCAGGGCTCTGGTGGGGGTGGGGAAGGGCAGGCAGCCCCCCATTGGCACTGGGGCAGGCAGGGTTCGGGGGGGGAGGGCAGGCAGCCCCCCGCTGGCACTGGGGCAGGCAGGGCTCTGGTGGGGAGAGGGCAGGCAGCCCCCCGCTGGCACTGGGGCAGGCAGGGCTCAGGTGGCGAGAGGGGCAGGCAGCCCCCCGCTGGCACTGGGGCAGGCAGGGCTCCGGTGGCGAGAGGGGCAGGCAGCCCCCCATTGGCACTGGGGCAGGCAGGGTTCGGGGGGGGAGGGCAGGCAGCCCCCCGCTGGCACTGGGGCAGGCAGGGCTCCGGTGGGGAGAGGGGCAGGCAGCCCCCCATTGGCACTGGGGCAGGCAGGGCTCTGGTGGGGAGAAGGCAGGCAGCCCCCCGCTGGCACTGGGGCAGGCAGGGTTCGGGGGGGGCAGGCAGCCCCCCGCTGGCACTGGGGCAGCCAGGGCTCAGGTGGGGGGGGAGGGAAGACACAGCCCCTCCTGGGCTGCGGCATGGAGGGCTCCCGCTGGGAGAAGGAGGTGCAGAGGTTCCCCCATTGCTGCTGGGCAGTAAATTGTAACTGGCGTCAGGATCACCCTGGGTGAACCCAGGACCCGGCTCCATAGGGTGGCCCCACACCTGGCCACTCCTGCGGGGCTAAGACGCATGGGCCCCCATGCCCTGACCTAGATCCTCACCCCACATCCATCGCGGGAACCTGGGGAAGGGCATCCCTCACGAGGCCTGCAAAGTCCTCGTGGGCTCCTTGCGACTGGCAGAGCAGGGGGCCAAGATACTCACGGTGCCAGGCACAGAGCTGGGGACAGAGCGTCAGAACCAGGCCAGTGGGGCTGGAGCCTCCTGTGCCTCAGGGAGGCTCTACCCACGAGCCCGCGAGTCCTCCCCGCTCAGAGAGCCTGTCCCGTCCGTGCGTGCGACTCCGCTGCTCCCTCTGTCACACACGCTCCAGCCGCCCGTCCAGCTCTGCTCCTCGTCCCTGTCGCTGCGCCCACCCCTGCACGCCAGCCCGGCTGTGCCCTGGCACCTCCTCCCGGCTCCGCTGCCTTCTCTGCCCCACGTCCGCCACCCTGCCCCGCTACCTCGGCCTGCACAGCTCCAGGGTGTCAACATGCAGGGACCAAATGTTACAAATGCCTGCAGCTGCTGTCCCCAAAAATACCCTCCGATGACACGCGGGGCTGATAACGCGGGGGTGGGCAGGGCCAGCTATCTATAGCGCTGCAGCAGGAGTGCAGCCCTCGGCCCAGCCAGGCCCTGCCCGGCCGCTCGCCTCGGCACAGAGCTCAGCACTGCCCAGGGCAGACCCTGCGCAGGAGCCTGGGGTGTCCGCACAGCCTCACGGACACCAAGCTGCCCACACTAGACAGGGTGCGCAGTGCCCAGAGGCCAGCAGCTCCCCGCTAGCAGCCAGCCAGAGAGCCGGGAATGGGGGACAGGGGACGTAGCCCACCGCTGGGGGCTGAGTGCTGCGTGAAGGCGGGGGATGGGGAGGCAGGGGACAATGGAATGCAGCAGGGGTGGGATGGGGCGCAGGGATGTGGGGGGCAGGGACGTGGGGTGCAGGGATGTGGGGTGTGAGAGACACCAGGCTGCAGTGGGGGTGGATGAGGCGCAGAGATGTGGGGGCAGGGATGTGGGGGGCAGGAACATGGGGTGCAGGGATGTGGGGTGCAGGGACGTGGGCCACAGGGATGTGGGGTGCGGGAGACACCAGGCTACAGCAGGGGGCCCAGAGATGTGAGGGGCAGGGGCGTGGGAGACGCCAGCCTGCAGCAGGGGGTGCGATGGGGCGCAGGGACGTGGGGCATGGGGATGTGGGGCCCATGAGACGCCAGGCTGCAGCGGGGGTGGGATGGGGCGCAGGGATGTGGGGGGCAGGAACATGGGGGGCAGGGATGTGGGGTGTGAGAGACACCAGGCTGCAGTGGGGGTGGATGAGGTGCAGAGATGTAGGGGCAGGGACGTGGGGCAGAGGAGACACCAGGCTGCAGCAGGGGGTGGGATGGGGCGCAGGGATGTAGGAGGCAGGGACGTGGGGCAGAGGAGACTCCAGACAGCAGCAGGGGTGGGCTGGGGCACAGAGATGTGGGGGTGCAGGTATTGGGGTGAGGGAGATGCCAGGCTGCAGCAGGGGGTGGGATGGGGCGCAGGGATGTGGGGGGCAGGGACGTGGGGCAGAGGAGACGCCAGACTGCAGCAGGGGTGGGATGGGGAACCAGGATGTGGGGGGAAGGGGAACGGTACAGGGTGAGGGTTGCCAGGTCTCCGGTGTTTGACCAGAACGCCCAGTTGAAAAGGGACCATGGTGATTTGGTCAGCAAAAGTCTGGTCAGCAGCGCAGTGGGGCTAAGGCAGGCTCCCTGCCTGCCATGGCTTCACACGGTCCTGGAAGCAGTGGCATGTCTCTCCTCTGGCTCTTAGGCATAGGGGCAGCCAGGGGGCTCCACATGCTGCTCCGCCCCAAGAACTGCTCCCATTGGCTGGGAACCACAGCCAATGGGAGCTGCAGGGGCAGCACCTGTGCAAGGGACAGCGCACAGGGCCGCCTGGCTGCGCCTCCGCCTAGGACCCGGAGGGGGGACATCCTGCTGCTTCTGGGAGCTGCCTGAGGTAAGCGCTGCCCGGAGCACCCCGACCCCTCATAGAATCCTAGAATCTCAGGGTTGGAAGGGACCTCAGGAGGTATCTAGTCCAACCCCCTGCTCAAAGCAGAACTAATTCCCAACCAAATCATCCCAGCCAGGGCTTTGTCAAGCCTGACCTTAAACACCTCTAAGGAAGGAGATTCCACCACCTCCCTAGGGAACCCATTCCAGTGCTTCACCACCCTCCTAGTGAAAAAGTTTTTCCTAATATCCAACCTAAACCTCCCCCACTGCAACTTGAGACCATTACTCCTTGTTCTGTCATCTTCTACCACTGAGAACTGCTGAGCTCCATTCTCTCTGGAACCCCCCTTTCAGGTAGTTGAAAGCAGCTATCAAATCCCCCCTCACTCTTCTCTTCTGCAGACTAAACAATCCCAGTTCTCTCGGACTCTCCTCATAAGTCATGTGCTCCAGCCCCCTAATCATTTTTGTTGCCCTCCGCTGGACTCTCTCCAATTTATCCACATCCTTCTTGTAGTGTGGGGCCCAAAACTGGACACAGTACTCCAGATGAGGCCTCCCGCACCCCAACCTCCTGTCCCAGCCCAGATCCCTCTCCAGCCCTCTGAACCCTCAATCCCAGCACGGAGCCCCCTCCTGCCCCACCCCAGAGCCCGCACCTCAACCCCCTGCGAGTGAGTGAGGGTGGGGAGAGCAAGGACAGAGGGAGGGGGGATGGAGTGAGCAGGGGCGAGGCCTCAAAGAAGGGGCGGGGCAAGGCTGTTTGGTTTTGTGCAAGTAGAAACTTGGCAGCCCCATACAGGGTATGTCTACACTGCAGTCGGGAGGTCTGATGGCACCACCTGAGCTAGCTCTGATCTAGCTAGAAAATAGTTTCAGCGCCCCGCCGCAGACCGGATGAGCCACTAAAAAAAGCTGTAACTAACCAGCCAAGGAACAAAAATTAACTCATATTTTAGAAAGGCAAACGGGCACACTCGAGCAATGTGATGGCCTTTTCAGCCGGTGCCCAGGACAACCACCCTGCTTGCCCGCCCCGGCCAAACTCCAGTGGAAACCCGAGAAACAAACCCTCGTTGGCCAGTGTAACGATGCTGGTTCTGGCGGAACCCAACTGAGAGCGCCAATTCAGGACAAATTGCTTAAACAGGGCAGTTACAGCCCAAGGCTGGGGTTTTTCCACCTCTAAGGCAAACCAAACCAGCCAGACCAAGCGGACTTCGGTCTCACCCCACTGCGTAACCACAAGTCACACAAGCAATTCCCTTAGACACTCCAGTTTCCCACTATCACCACCAGTGCCACTCGTCCTGGGGATGAATGGTTATGAAAACCAATGCCCCAGTAAAACAAAAAAGGTTCTCCTGATCCCAAAGGACCAAGCCCCAGACCCAGGTCAATATACAAATTAGATCTTACCCAAAATCACGCTGGTGCCAATCCTTTAGAATCTAAAATCTAAAGGTTTATTCATAAAAGGAAAAAGGTAGAGATGAGAGCTAGAATTGGTTAAATGGAATCAATTCCATACAGTAATGGCAAAGTTCTTGGTTCAGGCTTGCAGCAGCGATAGAATACATTGCAGGTTCAAATCAAGTCTCTGGAACATCCCCCGCTGGGATGGGTCATTCAGTCCTTTGTTCAGAGCTTCAGTTTGTAGCAAAGTCCCTCCAGAGGTAAAAAGCAGGATTGAAGACAAGATGGAGATGAGGCATAAGCCTTTTATAGTCTTTTCCAGGTGTAAGAACCTCTTTGTTCTTACTGTGGAAAATTACAGCAAAATGGAGTCTGCAGTCCCATGGGCAAGTTCCTGCACTTTGCTGAGTTATAAGGCGTATCTGCCTTCTCTCAATGGGTCAATTGTGTAGTTGATGGTCCTTAATGGGCCCTCAAGCAGGCTAGGCAGAGCTAACACCAGCTTGTCTGGGGTGTCACCCAGAAGCACAGCATAAGTTTGAAATACAGACAGCATAGAGCCAATACTCATAACTTCAACTACAAAACTGATACACACATATAGACAGCATCATCCTAACCAGCAACCCATAACCTGGTCATTTGACTCCCTTTATACAAGATTTGGTGCCACTACAGGACTTTGGTTGCAACCATGTTCTATATGGTCCCAGTTCAAATCAATAACGTGACAGCCAGGAACCCCAGCACTGATGGCTGCTGAGCAGAACCAGGCCAGTTCGCCTCGCTGCAAAGACACAACAGCACAACAGCCAGGCGTCACCCGGCCCAGCCGTTGGCCCCCACAGCAGCAGGGTCATTGGTACAGCTAACCCCGCTGTGTAACCAGGGGTAGCTAAGAGCAGTAGTATCAGGCGGGCTGCAGACCCAGGCACTGGTTACAGGCGGGTACACACAGCAGTAGTGTCAGGAGGGCTGCAGACCCGGGCACTGGTTACAGGCGGGCACACACAGCAGTAGTGTCAGGCGGGCTGCAGACCCGGGCACTGGTTACAGGCAAGCACACACAGCAGTAGTGTCAGGCAGGCTGCAGACCCAGGCACTGGTTACAGGCGGGCACACACAGCACTAGTGTCAGGCGGGCTGCAGACCCAGGCACTGGTTATAGGTGGGCACACACAGCAGTAGTGTCAGGCAGGCTGCAGACCCAGGCACTGGTTATAGGTGGGCACACACAGCAGTAGTGTCAGGCAGGCTGCAGACCCATGTACTGCTTACAGGCGGGCACACACAGCAGTAGTGTCAGGCGGACTGCAGCAGACCCAGGCACTGGTTACAGGCGGGTACACACAGCACTAGTGTCAGGCGGGCTGCAGACCCGGGCACTGGTTATAGGCCGGTACACACAGCACTAGTGTCAGGAGGTCGGCAGACCCAGGCACTGGTTACAGACGGGCATACACAGCACTAGTGTCAGGCGGGCTGCAGACCCGGGCACTGGTTATAGGCGGGTACACACAGCACTAGTGTCAGGAGGGCGGCAGACCCAGGCACTGGTTACAGGCGGGTACACACAGCACTAGTGTCAGGCGGGCTGCAGACCCGGGCACTGGTTACAGGCAGGCACACACAGCAGTAGTGTCAGGAGGGCTGCAGTCCCGGGCACTGGTTACAGGCGGGCACACACAGCAGTAGTGTCAGGAGGGCTGCAGACCCGGGCACTGGTTACAGGCGGGCACACACAGCACTAGTGTCAGGCGGGCTGCAGACCCGGGCACTGGTTACAGGTGGGCACACACAGCACTAGTGTCAGGCGGGCTGCAGACCCGGGCACTGGTTACAGGCGGGTACACACAGCACTAGTGTCAGGCGGGCTGCAGACCCAGGCACTGGTTACAGGCGGGTACACACAGCACTAGTGTCAGGCGGGCTGCAGACCCGGGCACTGGTTACAGGTGGGCACACACAGCACTAGTGTCAGGCGGGCTGCAGACCCGGGCACTGGTTACAGGCGGGTACACACAGCACTAGTGTCAGGCGGGCTGCAGACCCAGGCACTGGTTACAGGCGGGTACACACAGCACTAGTGTCAGGCGGGCTGCAGACCCGGGCACTGGTTACAGGCGGGTACACACAGCACTAGTGTCAGGCGGGCTGCAGACCCGGGCACTGGTTACAGGCGGGTACACACAGCACTAGTGTCAGGAGGGCTGCAGACCCGGGCACTGGTTACAGGCGGGTACACACAGCACTAGTGTCAGGCGGGCTGCAGACCCGGGCACTGGTTACAGGTGGGTACACACAGCACTAGTGTCAGGAAGGCTGCAGACCCGGGCACTGGTTACAGGTGGGCACACACAGCACTAGTGTCAGGAGGGCTGCAGACCCGGGCACTGGTTACAGGCGGGTACACACAGCACTAGTGTCAGGCGGGCTGCAGACCCGGGCACTGGTTACAGGCGGGTACACACAGCACTAGTGTCAGGCGGGCTGCAGACCCGGGCACTGGTTACAGGCGGGTACACACAGCACTAGTGTCAGGCGGGCTGCAGACCCAGGCACTGGTTACAGGCAGGCACACACAGCAGTAGTGTCAGGAGGGCTGCAGACCCAGGCACTGGTTACAGGCGGGTACACACAGCACTAGTGTCAGGCGGGCTGCAGACCCGGGCACTGGTTACAGGCGGGTACACACAGCACTAGTGTCAGGCGGGCTGCAGACCCGGGCACTGGTTATAGGCGGGTACACACAGCACTAGTGTCAGGAAGGCTGCAGACCCGGGCACTGGTTACAGGCGGGTACACACAGCACTAGTGTCAGGCGGGCTGCAGACCTGGGCACTGGTTACAGGCGGGTACACACAGCACTAGTGTCAGGAGGGCTGCAGACCCGGGCACTGGTTACAGGTGGGCACACACAGCACTAGTGTCAGGCGGGCTGCAGACCCGGGCACTGGTTACAGGCGGGTACACACAGCACTAGTGTCAGGCGGGCTGCAGACCCAGGCACTGGTTACAGGCGGGCACACACAGCACTAGTGTCAGGCGGGCTGCAGACCCGGGCACTGGTTACAGGCGGGTACACACAGCACTAGTGTCAGGCGGGCTGCAGACCCAGGCACTGGTTACAGGCGGGTACACACAGCACTAGTGTCAGGCGGGCTGCAGACCCGGGCACTGGTTACAGGCGGGTACACACAGCACTAGTGTCAGGCGGGCTGCAGACCCGGGCACTGGTTACAGGCGGGTACACACAGCACTAGTGTCAGGAGGGCTGCAGACCCGGGCACTGGTTACAGGTGGGCACACACAGCAGGCTTGTTACAAGCAGAAGGACTAGAGACAGGCACAGTGTCTGTGCTGTCGCTCAGCGGCACTTGGCACAGGACGGGGTGGGCAGCTTTATGCTGTCTTTGCAGCTCCCCGGTCCTGGCAATACCTTCACTCACCCACCTGGGGAAGTCTGACCTCCCTCTGGACTGGGCTCCACCATCCTTGTCCCGCACACCCAGTGCACCGTGACCTCCCCCTGCCCGGGGCTGCGTCCCCCTGCTCTGTTGTCCTTGCAGTCCTTGCATTCCAGACGTCTCGCTGTTTCCATAGCCCAGAGATAATATTCATGGCTAGCAGACATTTGCGTCAGTGTCAGATACGTCTCAATGCCACCGTGCCCAGGCAGAGGCCAGCAGGGAGGGCACAGCGAGCAGCACTGGCCGTGCAGACAGACGCTCACGGCTGAGACCCCTGCATGTGCCAGAGCCATGTGGCTGCTGCACCTGTTGCTGGCCCTGCTGGCTCCGGTCACTGCTGCAGGCTGCCAGGGCGCTGAGCTCGACAGGCAGCTCATCCTGGCCAAGCTCCGGGCCCAGGTCCTGGAGTATCTGAGTCCCAGCAGCCCCAGGAGCAGGGCCCAGCAGGAGCGCAGGGGGATGCACAGGAGGCACATCCCAGGGACTCCAGCCCTCCGAGGCCAGGAGCTAGAGGACACCTCCCAGGTGATACTTTTCCCCACCACAGGTGAGAGGGGGTGGGGGGGTCAGACTGGACTGAACAGGGAGAGCAGGGGACTTAGACTGGCAGGGACAGGGGCAGTAGGGCGAGACGGGGGATCAGGCTGGGCAGGGAGGGGGCAGGGGGGTCGGGGGCAGGGGGGCTCAGGCTGGGCAGGGAGGGGGCAGGGGGGGATCAGGCTGCGCAGGACGGAGGCAGGACGCAGGTGGGGAGATGGGGGCAGGGGGGACGGGGGCAGGGGGGATCAGGCTGCACAGGGAGGGGGCAGGGGGGACGGGGGCAGGGGGCTCAGGCTGGGCAGGGACGGGGGCAGGGGGATCAGGCTGCGCAGGACGGAGGCAGGACGCAGGTGGGGAGATGGGGGCAGGGGGGACGGGGGCAGGGGGGCTCAGGCTGCTCAGGGAGGGGGCAGGGCGGCTCAGGCTGGGCAGGGACGGGGCCTGTGGGCTCTGACTGCGCAGGACGGAGGCAGGACGCAGGTGGGGAGATGGGGGCAGGGGGGACGGGGGCAGGGGGGGCTCAGGCTGGGCAGGGAGGGGGCAGGGGGCTCAGGCTGGGCAGGGAGGGGGCAGGGGGGACGGGGGCAGGGGGATCAGGCTGGGCAGGGAGGGGGCAGGGGGGGCTCAGGCTGGGCAGGGAGGGGGCAGGGGGGTCGGGGGCAGGGGGGGATCAGGCTGCGCAGGATGGAGGCAGGACGCAGGCGGGGGGGACGGGGGCAGGGGGGACGGGGGCAGGGGGGGGATCAGGCTGGGCAGGGAGGGGGCAGGGGGGGGATCAGGCTGGGCAGGGAGGGGGCAGGGGGGCAGGGGGGGATCCGGCTGGGCAGGGAGGGGGAAGGGGGCGCAGGCTGGGCAGGGAGGGGGCAGGGGGGACGGGGGCAGGGGGATCAGGCTGGGCAGGGAGGGGGCAGGGGGGTCGGGGGCAGGGGGGGGTCAGGCTGCGCAGGGACGGGGGCAGGGGGGACGGGGGCAGGGGGGATCAGGCTGGGCAGGGAGGGGGCCGGGGGGTCGGGGGCCGGGGGGATCAGGCTGCGCAGGGAGGGGGCAGGGGGGTCGGGGGCAGGGGGGCTCAGGCTGGGCAGGGACGGGGGCAGGGGGATCAGGCTGCGCAGGACGGAGGCAGGACGCAGGTGGGGAGAGGGGGGCGGGGGGGACGGGGGCAGGGGGGGCTCAGGCTGGGCAGGGAGGGGGCAGGGGGCTCAGGCTGGGCAGGGAGGGGGCAGGGGGGACGGGGGCAGGGGGGACGGGGGCAGGGGGATCAGGCTGGGCAGGGAGGGGGCAGGGGGGGCTCAGGCTGGGCAGGGAGGGGGCAGGGGGGTCGGGGGCAGGGGGGGCTCAGGCTGCGCAGGATGGAGGCAGGACGCAGGCGGGGGGGACGGGGGCAGGGGGGACGGGGGCGGGGGGGGATCAGGCTGGGCAGGGCGGGGGCAGGGGGGGATCTGGCTGGGCTGGGTGGGGGCAGGGGGGTCGGGGGCAGGGGGGCTCAGGCTGGGCAGGGAGGGGGCAGGGGGCTCAGGCTGGGCAGGGAGGGGGCAGGGGGGTCGGGGGCAGGGGGAGCAGGCTGGGCAGGGAGGGGGCAGGGGGGTCGGGGGCAGGGGGGATCAGGCTGCGCAGAGACGGGGGCAGGGGGGTCGGGGGCAGGGGGGGATCAGGCTGGGCAGGGAGGGGGCAGGGGGGTCGGGGGCAGGGGGGGATCAGGCTGGGCAGGGAGGGGGCAGGGGGGTCGGGGGCAGGGGGATCAGGCTGGGGAGGGAGGGGGCAGGGGGATCAGGCTGTGCAGGACGGAGGCAGGACGCAGGCGGGGGGGACGGGGGCAGGGGGGACAGGGGCAGGGGGGGGATCAGGCTGGGCAGGGAGGGGGCAGGGGGATCAGGCTGGGCAGGATGGGGGCAGGGGGGGCTCAGGCTGTACAGGACGGGGGCAAGGGGGGCTCAGGCTGTACAGGACGGGGGCGGTGGGGCTATGGGGAGAGCCGTCCTGACCCAGAGCCCCTGCTAGTCGAGCCCTGAGCTCCTCAGGATCCCCCGTTGTGCTGTGCTGTGACATGGCTGACAGGGGTGCAGTTGAGACCCCAGATGAATTTGTGACTGAGGGTGAATTTGAACCGAGGGCACCCGACAGCCAGGAGGTGTGTGGGGGGGTACTGTACCTGTGGGAGGAGGGGTTAAGACCCCATGAGGCTCCCCATGAGGTCAGGAGAGCTGGGGGTTCTCCCTCCCCCCCCCCGCCCGGCAAGCCAGAGCTGCTTACTAAGCTGCTTACTAAGGGGGGATCGCAGCACTGAGGGAGGTGGTGGCAGGATAGGGCCACCCCCCCCCCTTGCGATGGAGAGGCTGCTTTGCATGGGGCAGGAAGCTGGAGCTGGTGGGGCTCGATCAGAGCTGGAGAGGCTGGGGGAAGAGGTTGGAGCGGAGCTTGGAGGGTCTGTGTCAGAGATGGGGGGAGTAAGGGGGTTGGAGTGGAGCTGGGGGGAACCAAGGCAGGGAGCTGGCTGGGGGAGGGCTTGTGGAGGCCTGACCGGGCTGGAGGTGGGTCTGGGAAGTGGGGGGCAGCAGAGGAGCTAAAAGGACCTGGAGGGGTGAGTGGGTCAGGGCTGAGGCAGCTGAGGGCCGGATGGAAGGAGTAGGGGAGAGCTGGATCAGAGGGGGTAGGGGAGATCCCGGGGCTGGATTGAAGGAGGGGGCGGAGGAGAGCCGGGGGCTGGATCAGAGGAGGAGGGTGGGGGAGAGCTGGAGAGCTGATTTGGAGGGGGTGGGGGCAGCTGGGAGCCTTGATCAAAGGAGGAGTGGGGGAGACCTGGGGGGGCTGGATTGAAGGAGGGGTGAGGGAGATCCAGGAGCTGGATTGGAGGGGGTGAGGGAGAGCGGGGGGGGGGGCTGGATCGGAGGAGGGGGCTGGGGGAGAGCAGGGGGGGCTGGATCGGAGGAGGGGATGGGGGAGAGCTGGATTAGAGGAGTGGGGTGGGGGAGATCCGGGGGCTGGATCAGCACTGGGCCTGAGGAGCAGAGGGAAGTGACTCAGCCAGGCGGGCACCCGGGTGGGGTTTGCTGCGGTTAGCCCTGTGGCTCTGGGCCTGCCTGTCTGGGTGCTGGGTCTCTGGGCGCGGGCTCAGGCAGGGATGGATACGGGTGGGTGTAACGATGCAGTTCTGGCGGGACCCAACTGAGAGCGCCAGTTCAGGACAAATTGCTTAAACAGGGCAGTTACAGCCCTAGGCTGGGGTTTTTCCACCTCTGAGGCAAACCAAACCAGCCAGACCAAGCGGAGTTTGGTTTCACCACACTGCGTAACCACAAGTCACACAAGCAATTCCCTTAGACACTCCAGTCTCCCAGTAGCACCACCAGTGCCACTCGTCCTGGGGACGAACAGTTATGAAAACCAAAACCCCAGTAAAAGAAAAAAGTTCTCTCGATCCCAAAGGACCAAGCCCCAGACGCAGGTCAATACACAAATCAGATCTTACCCACAAATCACGCTGGTGCCAATCCTTTAGAATCTAAAATCTAAAGGTTTATTCATAAAAGGAAAAAGAGCTGAGAGCTAGAATTGGTTACATGGAATCAATTCCATCCAGTGATGGCAAAGTTCTTGGTTCAGGCTTGTAGCAGCTAAGCCTCTAGAACATCCCCAGTTGGGATGGGTCATCAGTGTGTTTGTAGCAAAGTCCCTCCAGACGTAAGAAGCAGGACGGAAGACAAGATGGAGATGAGGCATCAGCCTTTTATAGTCTTTTCCAGGTGTAAGAACCATTTTGTTCTTACTGTGGAAAATTACAGCAAAATGGAGTCTGGAGTCAAATGGGCAGGTCCCTGCATTTTGCTGAGTCACAAGGCATATCTGCCTCCTTTCAATGGGTCAATTGTGTAGCTGAGGGTCCTTAATGGGCCATCAAGCAGGCTAGGCAGAGCTAACACCAGCTTGTCTGGGGTGTCACCCAGCAGCACAGCATAAGTTTGAAATACAGACAGTTTAGAGCCAATACTCATAACTTCAACTACAAAATGATACACAGACATACAGACAGCATCATCCTAACCAGCAACCCCTAACCTGGTCTTAGACACCTTATATGACCCCCTTTACATAAGATTTGGTGCCACTACAGGACCTTGGTTGCAACCATGTTCTATATGGTTCCAGAGCAGGGGTGAGCTGGGGGCTGGATTGAAGGGGGTGGGGGAGAGCCGGGGGCTGGATTGAAGATGGGAGTGGGGGAGATCCGGGGGCTGGATCGGAGGAGGGGGGTGGGGGGAGCTAGGGGCTGGATCAGCACTGGGCCCAGGGAGCAGGGGGAAGTGACTCAGCCAGGCGGGCACCCGGGTGGGGTTTGCTGTGGTTAGCCCTGTGGCTCGGGGCCCGCCCATCCGGGTGGTGGTTCTCTGGGCATGTGTTCGGGCAGGGCTGGATACAGGCAGGGGGCAAGGGGGTGGGGGAAGGCAAGGCCAGTGCAGTGGTGGGGCCGGAGTCTCTAGGGCAGTCTCCCCTCTGTCCCATGGCCAGTGTCCTGGAGTGCACGGCCCCACCGCTCAGAGCTGCTTTTGGAAACCAGGCCATGCCTGTAAGCCCCCTCCTCCAATCCAGCCCCCGGATCTCCCCCAGCCCCCTCCTCCGATCCAGCCCCCGGATCTCCCTGTCCCCCTTCAGCCCCAGACTCAGTGGGTGTGACCCCGGCCCCGGCCCCGAGCAAGCCCTGTCCCAGGCCACGCTGCAGAGGGGGCACCGTCCGGAAAGGTGTCTGGCCCCTGCCCCAGGCTCCACAGGAGCCCGAGTCACACCGAGCCGGGCAGTTGCTCCTGTCTGACACGAGGTGTCAGGACCTTCTTGTTCTGCAGGCGCCTCCCCGGCACCGGCTGGGACGGGGCGTCCGGCTCTGGGGGAATGTGAGACGCTTGGCACAGGGTGTAACTGAGACTGGTGCCTCGAGCTGCCAGAGGCCGAACGGGCCAGGTAGCAAAGCTCCCCCCCAAACACTCCCCCCGCCCCGCTGATGCCCCACAGGCCCCGTCTAGCCCAGCCTAGGTTCCCCCCATTCTGCCAGTACCGCTCAGTCCTGACCCCCAGCCCCCTGAGGTCCCACCGAGTCCCTCCTGAACCCAGTGGTTCATGCTGAAGACCCAAACTCCTGACCTGCCGTTCTGAAGTCTGACTTGATGCAGCCAAGAGCCCTGGCCCCTGGTTCCCGCCATCCTGTACGGGGCGCTGGGCAGGCCCAGGCCTGGGGGCTCCCGGCTGCTCTGCTGACCCTTGCTGCCCGTTTGCAGATGTGCCATGTGAGCCACCCCAGCCAGACGGGCTCCCAGAGGACGAGAGCGTTTTCACCTACCTCTTCCAGCCTTCACCTCACACCCTGAGCCGCGTGGTGACGTCCACCCAGCTCTGGTTCCACACAGGCCCGGTCCTCGTGCCCCCCGGCTCATCAGCTGCTGCCAACCGCTCTGTGGGGGGGGCAGACGTGCTGATCCTCTCGGGGCAGGGCCGGGTCACCGTGGCAGCCACTGTGGTGCAGGCAGCCGAGCAGTGGACGGTCTTTCACTTCGCTGCGCCCTTCCTGCGCTACGTCTCCCAGAAGCTCTTTGTGCTGCTCGTGCGCTGCCCGGGCTGCCCCTGCACGGCCGACGCAGACAAGATGCCCTTCCTCATGGCCACCACCAAGCCCAAAGGGCCGGACAGAGCCCGCCGCTCCTCCGTGCCCTGGTCCCCGGCTGCCCTCAACCTGCTGCAGCGCCCGTCAGAAGACGCCGCAGCCCATGCTGACTGCCACCGGGCCGCCCTCAACATCTCCTTCGAGGAGCTGGGCTGGGACAAGTGGATCGTGCACCCTAGCAGCTTCGTCTTCCACTACTGCCACGGCAGCTGCTCCGACGCCCACACCCTGAGCCACGCGCTGGGCTTCCGGCTGTGCTGTGCAGCCCTGCCCAGCACCATGCGCTCCCTGCGCGTGCGCACCACCTCCGACGGCGGCTACTCCTTCAAGTACGAGACCGTGCCCAACATCCTCACCCAGGACTGCGCCTGCATCTAGGGCCGCCGGGCACCACGCAGCCCTGCGCTGGGCTCTGCCGAGCCGGCCCGACTCCCCCGGAGCTCCCCGCGACGGGGTGGGACTGGGGGGGGGGGGCTGTTTTCCTGCCATGCGGGGTGGCAGGGGGGGCCATCCCCGCATTGGGATGACCCAGCACGATGGAGCCGGGCTCCCTCAACCAGGGCTAGCAGGTCATTCTGACTGGATCCCACCTCCAGGGGTGCGGGGGGGTGGGGGGTCATTGCACTCAGCAAACCCAGCGGGCTCACACCTAGGGTGACCAGATGTCCCGAGTTTGGGGCCTTTTTCTTATATAGGCTCCTATTACCCCCACCCCGTCCCGATTTTTCACACTTGTTGGCTGGTGACCCTGCTCGCCCCCCGCCCCCCCAAGGATCTGCCCCTCCCAGAGCAGACAAGGGGCTTGCGAGCCAGGAGTTCAGAGCCTCCCGACAGCCCCGGGCGGGCGGCAGCCCCTGAGTCACCTGGGCGGGGCAAAGGGAAGTGGTTCAACTCGCCAAACCTGCTCCAGGGTCAGTCCCTGCAGCTGCACCACTGAGACCCCCCTTGCTCCCCGCCGCCCAGCCAGCTCCCTCAACCCCCCCCCCCCCCCCCGGAGCCCAGGCTGCTCCCTCAGCCTCCCCGCCCCGCCAAGCCCAGGCTGCTCCTTCAAACCCCCCACACTGAGCTCAGGCTGCTCCCTCAACCCCCCCCCGCCCAGCCAGCTCCCTCAACCCCCCCCCCAGCCCACCGAGCCCAGGCTGCTCCCTCACCCCCCCCAGCCCAGGCTGCTCCTTCAACCCCCCCCCGCCCCCCAGCCCAGGCTGCTCCCTCAGCCTCCCCGCCCCGCCAAGCCCAGGCTGCTCCTTCAACCCAACACTGAGCCCAGGCTGCTCCCTCAACCCCCCCCCAGCCCAGGCTGCTCCTTCAAACCCCCCCCACCGAGCCCAGGCTGCTCCCTCAACCCCCCCCCCCACCCAGCCAAGCCCAGGCTGCTCCCTCAACCCCCCCCGCCCAGCCAGCTCCCTCACCCCCCCCAGCCCACTGAGCCCAGGCTGCTCCCTCACCCCCCCCCACCGAGCCCAGGCTGCTCCCTCAACCCCCCCCCGCCCAGCCAGCTCCCTCAACCCCCCCCCCAGCCCACCGAGCCCAGGCTGCTCCCTCACCCCCCCCACCGAGCCCAGGCTGCTCCCTCAACCCCCCCCAGCCCAGCCAAGCCCAGGCTGCTCCCTCACCCCCCCCCGCCCAGCCAGCTCCCTCACCCCCCCCCAGCCCACCGAGCCCAGGCTGCTCCCTCAACCCCCCCCACCCAGCCAAGCCCAGGCTGCTCCCTCAGTGCCCTTGGCAGAGGGCCCTTCATTACCCCAATACCCTGCCAAGCTTCTCCCCCTCGGTCCCCCCCGCCCCGCCCCACGGCTGAGGCCTGAGCAGGGAGGGGGTTGGCAGAGCCAGAGCCGGGGGAGGGAGGCGCTGAGCCCAGCAGGATATTGCTCAGCCTGACGAACGCTGTAGTGCGGTGTCCGGCCATGGGGAGCAGGAAGGGAGCTTCCCGCCCCCAGGAAATCACAAGGCCGGGGCCAAGGGAACGGAGCCGAAGCCGAGCCTCTGCAGGCCGCTCCTCAGATGGGCCCGGGCTGCTCCCCAGGGCAGCACTGGTCCCCCTCAGCGTGTGGGGCCGCTCCAGCTCCTGCACCGGCTGACAGTGAGGGGAATAGTCTCCCCGTGCAACCCCTGGGAAAGCAGGAGCAAGTGCTAGGCCTGGCTCAGAGGGGGCAGCTGCTCTGCCTGGCCTGACCGGCTGGGACGGGGGCAGAGTGCAGGGGCTGGGACATGCAGCCTCCAGCTGCACCAGCAAGCCAAGGACTAGGGGGCACGCGGCCGGGGGGCGCGGTTAGTAGCTATAACGGTGGCTTTCTCACAGGGTAAATTAAATAAATCCTTGTTTCAAGGGAGAGGAAATGCAAATTCTGATCACATGCAACCCTAAAATTCCCAGGGTGTAACTGGCAGGATTTGAACTCCGCCATCAGAGCTCCAGCGCAGACCAGGAGCACGGGAGCACCTGGGGACCAGCCCTGCATACGCACTTCGCCAGCGGGTCACAGCTCTTTGCCAGCTCGCAGTAGGAGGTCAGCGATGAGAGACCAGGTTCTCTGGATCTGGGAGGGCTCCGCAGGGGTCACAGCTGTAGTGGTCAAACAGAGCGATTTGGCCACGCTGTCCGTCAGGCTGGATGTGCCAAGTGACAGAGATGGGTTTGCCATAATCAAGAGCCGTGTTGTAGTCAGAATTAGGCCAGAAGTGGCCGTGTGCCCCATTTACCAGTACTGGGCTCCTGCTCCAGAGGGGGTGCACGGCCTCGCCTGGGAGGGAGCTGTGAGCACAGGAAAGATGAAACCAGAACTTCTGTCTCCTGGTTCCCAACTCACTGCACCTCCGCCGGCTGCATGGGGGGAGGTCTCTCACCAGCCGATCAGCGCCTGACATGATGGCACAAAGCGGCCAAGCAGCCAGACGCAGCCCAAGGGCTGAACACTGGGCCCAGTCTGGCAGAGCGTGCAGGGGATGAGGGGTCACCAGAGCTGGCTGAACTAGGAGGTGCAGAAAACTGGCTTTCTGCTGTTGCTGTTCCCCTGCATTCCTGGGCACAGTTGCCTCTACCCGCCTGCTCCGGCGTTCACTGAGCAGTCACACAGCCCGTGCCCAGGGCCCCAAGACCCCCTTCCAGTGCCTCACCCAGCCCTTTTGGCCCAGACCTGCCCCAAGCCCCTCTGGGCTCTGAGACACTCAGCTCAATTCTGGAGCAAGCACGTGCGCCAGTAGAGCCCCAGGACAGGGAGGACTGGCTGCCCCGGGGGCAGGGCCTTTCTCCTCCCGGTGGCCCAGGTTCCCATCCGGCCTCAGGGCGGGCCAGGATTCACACTCTGCTCCGTCCTCAGCCCAGATACGGCCCGGGACAGCAAGGCTCTGTGATGAACACCAGCGAGCTGGATGAGGGCCCCCATGTGTCCTGGCTCTGTATTTTCTAATCTGGCAAACCATAGCTCAGCGGTCTCCCTGTGCGCACACAGTGCCTGGGGCAGGAGGAGGAGGAGGAGGGAAAACCACACGGGGAGTGAGAGATCCAGGGCCGCATTCTGCTTTTCTATGCAGTTCCCCCAGCCCACCCCCCTGAAGAACCAGCTGCAGGGCTCTGTACAAAACATCTCCAAGTTTTACTAAAATATAAAAACTTCATAATCGTTTGAGTAAAAAGCAAAGAGACAAAATAATCACGTGACCCAGGCTGAGATGATCAGACACACCCAGCATTCCCCAGCTGGTTCTGGACTGTCCGAAGGCAGGCAGGCCCTGCCACAGCACAGGAACCCGTGTTTGCCGCGCCATGCCCCAGGCAGGAAAGCAGATGCCTCCGGGATGCCTGAGTCTTGGAATGTAACCGAATCGCTTTGGCCCAGGCACCAGCCAGCCAGGTGCAAAGCTGCCGGCAGGGGAAGTGAAGGAGACAGGCTGGGTAGGGGCCCCTGCCACATTGGTCCCGCTGGCAGGGAGCCGGAGATGCCAGTCCCTCTTCCCCATGCAAATCAGACCCCAGGGCCTGGGCAGAGCCCCCAGCCTGGCAGTTCGTACCTACGTGTGCGACGTGGGGGGGCCTTGTGCCGCTGCCTCCACAAGCTGCTTTACAATCAGTGCGGGTCTTTGGCCCTTGGGGCTGAGTTTACAGCACAGCTGCCCCCTCAGCACGGCCCCTGCCCTCCCTCACCTCGTAGTGCCCTATTCTCCCCCCAGAGACCTGCTCAGCCTCTTGCTAATCTACAACCCCCTACACCAGCCAATCCAGAGAGCATGAGCATTAGGTGGGAACAGGCCCCCTGACAAAAACCCAGGGACCTGGGCTCTCCCACGCAGAGACTGGCCATTCCCACTTGCAGCTCAGCGGGGAACCAGCTCCCCTCCCCCCACAGGGAACGGCTGCCCCATATTTAAAGCTCGGTGCGACCCAGTCTGCCTGCAACTCTGGGTAGACGTGTCCACTGGCTTGGCTCCCCCAGGCCGGTTGCAGCCACGAGATCGAGAAGATGTCAGACCCAGCTCGGAGGAAGGACCTCAAGGGAATGGTGTGCATAAGCCCAGCCCCGCTGGATCCCATGGGATTCCCACTCGGCGACAGCTCCCTGCCACCGTGAGAAAGCCTCCATGCGACTGCACACAAGCCCTTTCCCACGACAGTGCAGCATCCCTCACTGCTGAGTGGGGGGGGGGGGGGGGCTGGGGCTGGCTGAAGGTCCCAGTGGGGAGGGCCGCAGGTGTTTGGGGCTGGGGATGTGCACTGAGAAGTTTATAAAAAGTACAAAAATACAAGATTCCCTTTTCTAAAAAAGTGAGACAAGTGAAGGAATGTTCCTCCCCCAAGTCACTTTCCCATGCCAGCCTGCCCTGCTGGAGCCTCACAGGAGGCAGAGGGCTTCCCAGCCCAGCCCTCCTCCCTCCTCGGAAGCGCAGCCCCCAACCCTGTGTGGTCCGGTCTCTTCCCCCCCCCCTCCCCCCCGTTTCCCCAGCACAGGCTGTCCAGGTTCCAGTGGTCTCCTCAGGAGCATATTGCCAGTCCCAGCCATTCCGTCGCCATCTCTGCAGCTGCCCCGAGGGGCCCAGCCTCTCACAATCCTGTGGGGAGGAGAACACGCACGTTAAGGTCCTGCTGCAGCACCCGCAGAGGAGTCTGAGAGAGCCCCGTGGTTGGGGACACAGGTGTGGGCAGGCTAGCGCCTGGGAGACAGCTGGGGGCATGGCCCAGGCCTTGCTCACCTGTGGTTCTCTCGCAAGCAGATCCTTCATTTTCGTGGGCCAAGTTGAGGCGGTTCTGCTCGGCAGCGAGACCGTTGGCCTCAGGGCTGCTGCTGCGCGAGGGGCTGGCCGTCTCCAGTGTGGGGTTCAGCTGGAAGGCCATCTCCAGGTGCTCCTGGGCCATGCGGAGGTGCTTGTGCAGCCGGTCCAGCTCGTGCTCGCGGGAGCGCTCGGCCGGAGAGCTGGCCAGGTTCTCGCTGTAGTCCAGCTTCCCGTTGGCCAGTTGGCCCTTGGGGGGCTCTTTCTTCAGCGAGTGGTAGGTGGGAGGCGCGCTGGGGGCCTTCTTGGCATAGTGCGGCCCAGGGTGGCTGTCGTGGGGGCTCGGGCTGTCGCTGCCCTGGTGCAGCAAGTCCCGGATGCGGCCGACCCCCAGGTGACAGAGCTCGAGGAGGTTGAGGAAGAGGCAGAGCCCACTGACCGCGTACATGATGAGCAGGAAGATGGTCTTCTCGGTGGGCCGGGAGACAAAGCAGTCGACGATGTGCGGGCAGGGGCTGCGGCTGCACACGTAGGAGGGGCTCACCTCAAAGTGGTACAGCACGTACTGCCCGAAGAGGAAGGCCACCTCCAGCACCGAGCGGCACAACAGCTGCAGCACGTAGGCCTTCATCAGCCCGTCCTGGCGGATCCGCCGGCGCCCATCATGTTTCTCGCCCCCCTCCCCGCCCTTGCCCTTCTCCTTCTCCACCTCGATCTCCTCAAAGATCATGGGATCCTCCTCGTTATCCTCCTCTGCCTCCTCGTAGTCCCGCCCGGCGCCCCGCCGCACTACGGGCATGCGCACCCGCGGGCCCCCGCTTCCCCGCCGGCGGCCCTCTGGCCCGCGGGCAAGGCGGTGCATGGCGAAGCCCAGGTACATGACGGAGGGCGTGGCCACCATGATGATCTGGAAGATCCAGAAGCGGACATGGGAGAGGGGTGCGAAGGCATCGTAGCAGACGTTCTCGCAGCCCGGCTGCTGCGTGTTACACACAAACTTGCTCTGCTCATCATAGTAAATGGACTCCCCACCCACGGCAGTCAGCACGATGCGGAAGATGATGAGGACAGTGAGCCAGACCTTGCCCACAAAGGTTGAGTGGTTGTTGATCTCCTCCAGGAGCCGGGTCAGGAAACTCCAGCTCATCCTGGCCCAGACGATGGCTCAGACCCTACAGGAGGCAAGGGGAGGGGACAGCCGATAAACCTCAGAGTGAACGCAGCCCACTAGCCCCAGCTGAGCCCCCGAACCGCCAGACCCCACAGCACTCACCGCCAAGAGGGGACGCCCCCCCAGGGCAGCAGGGCTCCAGCCAGAGCACAGCACCATGGGATAGCACAGGAGGCAGAGAGGCCTGTTCCTGGGCGGGTCATTGTGCCATTCCCCCAGGCTGTGTCCCTCCTCCACTGGCTGCAGCCCCCGTCCACCCAAAGGGTTCCAGGCACCTTACAGAGGGGGAGGGAGCCAACGGCTCAAACACTGGGTGCATCTCCCTTTCCCACATGCCTATTCAGTATGACCCCTCCAGCAGCATCCCCCCAGCACATCCACCATGGAAAGGCTGGCTCCCCCACTGGACATCCTCCCCCCCACCCCCAAACACAGGCTACAAGCCCCTCCCCCTGGCACCCCTGCCTACCCCCCTTCACCCTCCATGCACAGGCCCACAGGGACCAAACACCCTGTTTGCCAGGAGCGTGTGCTGAACCAGGCTCCTCGGGGGCAGGCAGATAGGTGCGCACACATGCTCCCGCCCCCAGACGTGCTCTTGGCTACTGGAAGCCAAACTCCCCACAGGGCACAAATGCATCTACAAGACCGGACAGTCCAGCTCCTGCCCCCACCCCCACCCTCTCTTTCAGCAGGAGACTCTGGCAGGGGCCCAGCCCCAACCACCCACCAGGGGTTGGGTCAGCAGCTACCTGGCCCTACTTCAAACACGGTGCCACTCCAGAATCAATCCAGAGCCAATCCTGTGACATTCCCTGCTCCAGCCTGACCCAGACAGAGACCCTGCTCCCAGAAAGCACCTGCCATGCACGGTGGGAACATGGAGACCCCCCATCCAGACGCCTCCCAGCATAGCATACAGCCCCCCATACACTGCTCCTGCCCCCTCCCAGCTCCTGCACCCTGCTGGGGGAGAATGCAGAAAAGCGCCACAAAACTGACCTGAGGACTGGAGAAAATGGCTCACGGTGAGGGACGCATGGATCTCAACCTGTTTATTTTATCAAAACAAAGAGAAATGACTGGATTGCAGTGTATAAACACCTTGAGGGGGCACATTACAGCCTCCCTAATCCAGTGGAGAAAGGCGGGACAAGGACCAATGGCTGCCAGCTGAAGCCAGACAAATCCCAATGCGAAATTAGGCACAAATTAACAGCGAGGCTCATTAACCACGGGAATGGGCCAGAGATGGGTGGATTCTCCACCTCAACCTGGAGGCCTCTCTGGAAGGTGCATTAGTCAAACTCAGTTCAGTGGGCTCCATCCAGGGATCACTGGGGGAAGGTCTCTGGCCTGGGCTCCACAGGGGGAATCAGACTATATGATGTAATGGTATTTTGGGGCCTTACTCTCTGTGACTCTGGCAAAGGAGCAGGGCAGAGAAGCCTGGGGCAGAGGGGACGTGCACCCGAAGCACTGGGGAGGTGGGCGGCACATCGGCTCAGGGCAGGAGAGGAAATGGCTCAGGGAAATGGCACTGATATGAAATGTAGAGGAGGGACCAGCTGGGACAGGCAGCCAGACAGCATCCCTCCAGCATGATTCCTGTCCCAGGTGCTGCTCCTGTTTGTCCTTGTCACACGGACTCACGGGTCTTGGAGCAGTGCCACATCCTGGAATGAGGGCAGGTGCTTTGTGAAGGGAGCACCGCCCGGGTCTGGTGCTCACACACAATGAACACCTGGGGGGAGGAACCCTGCTCTGGCAGTGGAGACACCGCGGCCTGTCCCAGCACCGCCACGTGGCTGCAGGGCGAGAACTCAGGCCAGCCAGTGCCGCCCACTCCCAGCATCAGACCCACCAGGCCCGGACACCCCACAATCCCACATACAGCAGTGAGGAGGATTCACAGAGGAAAGAGTTGGCAGAGAGGCCGGTCAGTGGGGAGCAGGGCGCAGCTGCAGGGGGGAGTAGGTAGGAGGCCAAGGAATTGCAGGGGGTCCAGGAGAGGCGGCTGGCCCCAAAGGTCCTTTACAGAGGATAGGGGGACGCTCTGAGCAGGGGGAGGCCCTGGAGCTGCTTGTGGGGAGCCCCAGGAAGGGGAGGCTTTGTACGGGGTGGAGGAGACCCCCCCTCCCCTGGCTCTACTCACTCGGGTGCTCCACTCTGATGCAAAGCCAGACGCGTGGCAAGGCAGCCACAAGAGAGGGGCTGGGGAGAGCACGAGGCGAGGTTGGGGCATGGCTCTTCCACAGCACACACTGTAATCTCTGTGAAGCCTCCTCTCAGCGCCTGTTCACCTAGCCAAGGGCTCGTCTACATGGGCAGCTCCTCCAGTCGCAGGAGTGCTGTGCCCCCTTGCCAGCACTCCACTCCCCCAATACCAGTGTCTTAGGAAAGGCCCCTCACCCCAGAACAGTGTGCCCACGGGAGTCGCTCCAGCACCGCACCAGCAGTTTAAACCCACACCTTGGCTTATGCCCAGTAACTGTCCTGTGTAGACGCGCTAGGGCGCCAGCCCGGTGCCACCCAAGCACTGCGCGGTGCCTGCTGGCTCTCGGGGTGCTTCCCAGCCGGGGCTGGGACCGCGGGGTGCTGATGCTGCACTCGGGCCCTGCCACGGGTTAGCACCAAGCACTGCGGATACTTTAAAACCGTCCAACGGCCCCGGCTGGAGGGCGAACGCCAGGATGGGCAGCGTGGATGCTCTATGGGGCCCGTGGGGTGAGGCAGGCAGTGTGGGGCCCGTGGAGCGGGGCAGGCAGCGTGGAAGCTCTATGGGGGCCGTGGGGCGGGGCAGGCAGCGTGGGGGCCGTGGGGCGAGCTCTGTGGGGCCTGTGGGACACCCCCCCCAGCTGTTCCCACAGCCAGAGTTTCCAGCTTCACCCAAAGCCCCTTTTCCGGGCCGCTCCCGCCAACAGGGGCCGGCTCGGCTCGGCGCCACATAAACCTGAAACACCCCCCCACTCCCTGTCCCCTGCTCCCCCTCTGATTCCCCTGCCCCCCCCCCAGCCCCGTGCCCGGCTCCTGCCCCCCCCCCGAGCCCCGTGCCCGGCTCCTGACCCCCCCCCGACTCGTGCCTGGTCCCGCCCCCCACCCCCCGACTCCCCCAGTCCCCTGAGTCCCTGCCTGGCTCCGGAGTCCCCCGAGCCTCTCCCAGCCCCGAACCTCCCATCGCCTCCCCACCCCGGCCGAGCCCGCCCGAGCAGCAGCCCGGGGACGGCTGGGGAGTGGGGGGGGGCTCAGGCTGTCCCGGAACCCGCCCCCCCGCCAACTCCAACGCGAGAGCCAGACCCGGACCCCGCTCCCCCCGGGGCCCCCCGCGATCCGCCCCGCCCCCCCCGGGGCCCCCAGCCCCGCTCCCCCCGGGGCCCCCCGCGATCCGCCCCGCCCCGCTCCCCCGGGGCCCCCCGCGATCCGCCCGGCCCCACTCCCCGCTCACCAGGGCCGGACACGCTCCCGGCGGGACAAAGCGCCGCGCCTGGCTCCCGCCCGCCGAACAAAGCGTGGCCCGGCCGGCCCCAGCTGCCCCGCCCCACGCCCCCGCCCCCAGCCCCACGGGCCGGGCCCCGGCCGCGAACCAGATTAACCCACATGTTGCAATTTCCCGGGAACCAGCCTGGAGCCACCAGCTGCCGCCCCCGGGACCCTCCCCTCCCTGCTCCCAATCAACTACCGGGACCCCCCCTCTTCCTGCCCCCCTGTCAGCCCCGGGACCCTCCCCTCCCTGCCCCCAATCAACTACTGGGACCCCCCCTCTCCCTGCCCCCAATCACCACCGGGACACCCCCTCTCCCTGCCCCCCTGTCAGCCCCGGGATCCCCCTCCCTGACCCTGGGCCCCCCCCTCTCCCTGCCCCCCTGTCAGCCCCGGGATCCCCCTGACCCTGGGGCCCCCCTCTCCCTGCCCCCAATCACCACCGGGACACCCCCCCTCCCTGCCCCCCTGTCAGCCCCGGGATCCCCCTCCCTGACCCTGGGGCCCCCCTCTCCCTGCCCCCAATCACCACCGGGACACCCCCTCTCCCTGCCCCCCTGTCAGCCCCAGGATCCCCCCTTCCTGCCCCCAATCACCATCGGGAGACCCCTTCTCCCTGCCCCCACTTCCATCCCTGGGATACCTCTTTCCTGCTTCCTAGCACCCAGGACACCCCCCACGCCCCACAATCAACCACCGGGACACCCCCTCTCCCTGCTCCCCAGTCAACCTCCCCCAACCTACACCCTCCCTGTCCCCCAATCCAGACCCCGGGACATCTCCTCTCTGTGCCTCCAGCAGCCCCTGGGACACCCCCTCATTGCCCCCCATCCAGCCCCGTGACACCCCTTTTCCCTGCCCCCAATCAACCACTGGGATACCCCCTCCCTGCCCCCCCCATACAGTCCCCAGGACACCTCTCCCTGCCACTCATCAGCCCCTGAGACACCCCCTTCCTGCCCCCATCACCCTCCTGCGACTCCCCCTTCCTGCCCCCCCAGCACCCGGGACACCCCCTCTCCCTGCCCCTAATCAACCATCAGGACACCTCCTCTCTCTGCCCCTCCATCAGCCCCCAGGACACCCCCCTCCTGCCCTTCCCCAGCCCCCGGGACACCCCCTCCCTGCTCCCATCACCCCTCCAGGACACCTCATTCCTGCCTCCCATCATCCCCCAGGATACCCCTCTCCCTGCCCCCCCCATTAGGCCCCAGGACACCCCCCCTTTTGCCCTTCCCCAGCTCCTGGGACACCCCCTCCCTGCCCCCATCACTCCCCCAGAAACCTCCTACCCGCCCCCCAGCACCCGGGACACCCCCTCTCCCTGCCCCCCCACTCAACCACCAGGACACCCCCTTTCCTATACCCATCAAGCCCTGGGATGCCCCCTCACTGCCCCCATCAGCCCTTGCCCACTCCCGAGACACACCCTCCCTGCCCCCCCGCCACAGCCCCAGCCCAGCTCCCTTGTTTCAACCCCAGCAACAGCCATGCCCTTTGTCTCCTCCCCCCCGCCCCCCCCCCGCAGCTCACCCCCCTCCCCAGTCCCCCCCAGCTGCAGCCTCCTGCTTCCCTTCCTGCTCATCTCACTGGCACTGATGCCAGGGCCTGGGGCTGAGTGTGTAAGACCCACGCTGCCCCCCACCCAAAGCCCAGCTACAGCCCCCAAATCCCTCTGGACAACTTGCCTCTGGCCATGTGTCTACCAAGCTTTGCCAGCTGAGCTGGGAGCCCTGCCTGTCACCCGGACCAACTGCTCCCCCAGCTTGCTGTGGCCACCAGCTGCCTCTTGCCCTGTGAGCTGTGGGGGGCCGGGCCGAGCCTGGGCTTTGGGTCTGCGTCCAGGCGGCCCCTAGCACGGCAGGGCCTGGTCTGGTGGTGTCACGGGGCCCTGGGCACCATGGTAGTGCCAATGAGGAACGATAACACGAACACCATTGGCGTGAAGAGCTCCACACGCACTGGCAAAGCGTAAACGAGAGGTAGAACCCGTGGGTCTCTGCCAGGTCAGGGACACCACCTGGAGTGAGCGCGAGAACGTGTGTGTCAGCGTGTGCCTTTGGACTAGAGGTGTCTGGACTAGAGGTGTATTCTGAGTGTATCTGGTGGAGTGTATTTGTGCCTGGTTGTGCCTGGGGGTATGGTTTGTATGTTTGGGTTGCCATGGTTCCTGCGACGGCATGGTTGCAATAGCTAAGTGTGTATTTTAGGTGGGCGTGCAGCTTTGGTTGGGTTGTCTTAAGACGGTGTGTAATGCTGACGGGGAGATGTTCGTGTCATCAGGGGGTGTCTAGCAGCACCCGTTACTGCTGAGTCACTCGATGGCAGAAAAGGCAGCTCGGGGCCGGCATCCAGGGCAAACTGAGGCACTGGGGATTGGCAGGAAGTCCTGGGTAGCAGGGAAGGGGGTGCTGGGTTGGGGCATTCAGGGCAGCATTTAATATTCAGCGTACAGATCTCTACAAAACATTGCTCTCCCAGCACACACCTAGCTGACGTGCTCCTTGTCTACTCCGGTGCCTGGGGAATTGTGGGGGGCAGAAGCATAAGGGCACATGTGAATGTGTGGGTCTGGAGTGCTATGTGGCAACCCCAACCATCTATTTCCTTGGTGCCCATCCCACAGACACTCGCTGCACAATTAAAATCCCCCTTTAAAACTCTCTGGCATCACAATGCCTACAAAACCCCTTGGCGTGGGTTAGCCAGCTGGTGTGCTGAGCCTGCTGCCCGGCCTGCAGCCAGGCCCCGTATCACTGTTTCCTTGTGCGCCTCCCTCTGTCTGTGACTCGCCTGCTGTTGGCGGCTGTGAGCATTTTGGGGCAGGGACCATCGTACTGTTCAGTGTTGTACCGCACCTGGTGTCACGGGGCCCTGGGCAATGATGGAGCTCCTAGACTCTACTGCTAAACAAATGATAATAAACATGTAACTAGTCCCTAACTCGACAGCATTACAAGCAGCAGCTGGACAGAACTGGTGACGCGGAGTGGCCATTCTAAGCCAGGCTGGGACTTGCAGGGCTGTTACAGACCCACAGGATCGGGGCCACGGCCCCAGCTTTGGAACAGGGGCCAGGCCCCCGAGGGGTCTCGCTCTCCCTCCAGGGGAAGCCACGCGGCTTCACCGCCTCCTGGGGCTGGACCTCTGGGCCTGCAGCCCCCCTGCCTCCCCCATGAGCCCCGGGCAGCGAGTCCCCCGGAGACAAACCCCAATGGAGACTTGTACCATCTTGGGGAGCAGCGCCCCCCCCCGCCATCGTCTGCAGGGGCACGCAGCCAGCGCGGGCCGACAGGCGGGTGATGAGTCACCTGGACCCGCCCAGGGAGCCCGGAGAACAGAAAGTTACAGCCGAGACCATCCTGGTCAGCCCAGAGCCCCCCGTCCCTCTGACCTCCCTTTGCCCCAAGGCAGGTGAACCCAGAGTCCTCGGCAGCCAGCACTTAACTTCCCCCGCCCCGCCCCCGCTCCCCGCCCTTTGTTCCCGAGCCCAGCGGGGGATGCGGCTCAGCTCCCTGCCCAGGGGTGGGGGTGCAGATCTCTCTGGGGCGCTGGTTGCTGGGCATCCGTGTCTGGGCAGTGGGATTTGCCACTGTCTTCTCAGAGCTCCACTGATATGGGAGCTAAGGCCCAGACAGCTGGGAGCCCGTCACCCCTGTGTTAGCCTGCCCAGAGAGCGACAGGCCTCTCTATCCCCGAGGTAACTGCAGCACATAGGGGAAACTGAGGCACATACAGGGTTCATAAAAATATTACACAAAATTCCCAGGTTGTCATAGGGTCATTGTCACAATAGGCTCTGCCTCCCTGTATCCCACATTTAGACTTCGGCCACTGACACCTAGCGATCAGCTAAGGAATGAGACAGGCCGACGTACATGGTGGCGAGTAACAGAACTTTGGATCACTGGAAACTTCTCTGGCGTCCCTGAGGCCTCCAGAGAGTAGAGAATCAGAACACGTATTCCAGCCTGTCCTGGCACTGCCAAAGCTTCCCCAGGGGCATCAGCCTGGTTAAAGTGAATGAGGAGGGAGAGCAAGTGAGGGTGGGAGCGAGGGGGGCTGGGGCGAGGCCTCAGAGAAGGGGCAGGGCAGGAGTGGGGCAAAGGGCAACGGTGTTTGGGTTTGTGCGATTAGACAGTTCAGCAGCCCTGACCTGGCCCCAGCTCGTTGTACACCTCTGGCCCCCGAGGCGGCCTCCTGCTGGTAAGGCTCACAGGCAGCATGGAGACCAGGAGCCCCCAGGCCAGACACACACCCCCACACTCCACACTGGGGCTGAACGGGCCGAGCCGGCTCCACCACTGCTCATGCCTGGAGCCACAAGTGCTGAACTAGGGCAAAAGAGGCAGCGTGCGGGTGGCTGCAGCCCGGAGCCAGAGAGCTGGGCCTGGGCTGGAGCTGCTAGGCCACGGGCCACTGACCAGCCCCACGGCCCCGCACCCTTTGAACGTCCCCCTGCAGCCCCCAGAGAGGGACCCAGGGCTAAGCTAGAGGGGGCAGTGGGACCCCAGCGTGAAGGGGAGCCCCCACTGAACATGCTGGGCAGGACAGACCGTGGGGGGGGGTGAGAGGCTGGAACCTGTGTGTGCACAGGGGGGGCCACTGTACGTGGACATGTCTGTTTGTCTGAGGGAGGAGAGTGTGTGTGTGTGTGAGAGAGAGAGAGAGAGCGCACCCGTGTGTGCGCACCCGTGTGTGTGTGTGTGTAGGGGGAGGGGGGACACAAGCTGTGTGTATGTGTGTGTGTGAGCACCCGTGTGTGTCTGTGTGTGTGAGAGAGAGAACGTACATGTATAAGGGAAAGGGGGGGGAGACTCTGTGTGTGTGTGTGTGTGTGTGTGTGAGCACCTGTGTGTAAGTGCCTGTGTGTGTGTAGGGGGAGGGGGGACACAAGCTGTGTGTGTGAGAGAGAGAGAGAGAGAGAGAGAGCACCCGTGTGTGTGTCCCCGTGTGTGTAGGGGTAGGGGGGAACACAAGCTGTGTGTATGTGTGTGTGTGAGCACCCGTGTGTGTCTGTGTGTGTGAGAGAGAGAACGTACATGTATAAGGGAAAGGGGGGGGACTCTGTGTGTGTGTGTGTGTGAGCACCTGTGTGTAAGTGCCTGTGTGTGTGTAGGGGGAGGGGGGACACAAGCTGTGTGTGTGAGAGAGAGAGAGAGAGAGAGAGAGCACCCGTGTGTGTGTCCCCGTGTGTGTAGGGGTAGGGGGGAACACAAGCTGTGTGTAGGGACATTCGGGGGTGGGGGGGTTGGCTCAGTTCCCAGACACCAGGTATCTCCATGGCTCGAATCACCCCCTGAGACAGGCCCTGCCTGGCAGCCTCAGCAGAGAGGCCAAGGGCTGAATGGGCTTCGCGTTTGCCTCCCATGGCGGGTCCCTGCAGGGCAGGCCTGGGCCAGAAGGACTGCAGGCTGGGCCTGTGCTGAGGTAACAGCCCAACGTGTGGGGGTGGCACTTGGCCCCCCCACCCCTTTAAACAAACACGTCCCTCCTGCTGCACCACCCCACCCCTTGGCTCATCTGCCACCACTTTGTCCAGTTCAGCTTTCAGGGTCCGTCCGGCCCCCTCCCCCAGGGAACTGGGGCAGTGCCCTGCACGGACAGGATGGTGCAAAGTGAGTGGTGCTGGCTGGCGCGGGGCAGGGCCTCCCCCGGGGGGAGGTGCTCAGGCCTCCTGGCCCTGGCCAGCGTTCGTGCTGCCGCATGCTTCCCAGCGCTGGTGTGGCCTGGCCAGACTCAGGCTGGGCCTGGGCAAGTGGGAAAAGCTGGAAGCAGGCCGGGTGCTGCGCTGGGCCTGCAGCTGCCATGGCCAGCCTGGTTCCCGTTACTCCGTGCGAGGCCCTGCAGGTTACAGCTTAGGGCGGCTTTATTGACATCAGCATGTGCTGGCCAGGTGCTCACTTCCCCCAGATCCCCATTTCCTACACCAACATCCATGTAGACATATTCCCTCCCTGCTGGGACACTGGAGGAGAAGCCAGAGCCAAGGAGGGTATAGTACAAGTGACCTGCAAGGGAGGGGAGAGCTTATGCCCCGTTTCTCTGGTTACTGGGGGAGAGAGACCAACATGGGGGGTGCAGGAAGGTGCGTACGTGAGTTCATGAGTGGAGGGGATGGTTTGATGTAAAGGTTTTTACTTCCTGTCCTTCCTGCTTGTTCCCATGCAGGCTGGAGCCCACATGGCCTCAGCCCTGGAAGGTGCAGCCGCAGAGGGAGGCGAAAGCTGTTTGCTCACAAGGGGGAAAGCTCTTGGGTTTGGTTTATCCACATCTAACTCCAATGACCAGTCCATGGGGCGGAGGAAGGATGCTTTGGGGAAAGATTCAGAACCCAACCCCATAGTGAAGGTGCTAGGAGCTGCCATCTCCCACCCTAAGCCCTGGCCCCACGGCCCTTCCAGCAGAACCAGGGCAGCCAAGGCTTGCTAACATTTCTGAGGTAAAAACACTCCAAGCCCCACATAAATAAACTCTTTCCCCCCAAGAGACACAAGGCCCCCCCCCTTTTTTTTTTTGCACATTCCTGCTGGTGGAGGGGACAGGGACAGTGGTAGATTTTGGAGACCTGGAACAGGCATCACAGGAAAGGGGCCGGTGACGATGATTGTAACATTTTTTGAGGCGAGGGGGGGAGAGTCAGGCCCCAGCCGCAGCGCAGGCAGTGAGCCAAGCAGGGCCTGTGGAACGCCAGGGAGAGGTGCAAGGGGCAGTAGTTGTGCGTGGGATGGTGAAGTAGGCAGAAGCCCTTGGGCAAACACCAGTACTGCCAATTGGTTTGAATCTAACACTACATGCTGGGTCCCCTTCCCAGCCCGTAGACACACGGGGTCCCATTTTCACCCTCTGGCTGTGACGCAGAGAGCTAGCACGTTACTGTTTCTGCTCTGAGGCAGAGCCTAATGGCAGTGCCGTCTCAGCCTGCAAAGGGGTTGTGCAATGGTGCCTTTCCCCAGGAGCAGGGAAACTGAGGGGAGTTCAGGCACTGAGGGAGGAACCAGAAGGTGACAGCCACCTGGGCAGAGCTGCCTCTGTCCCTCCTGCTGAGAGGAGGTTACTCACTTTATGCAGCAGTGACTGTGGTTGTTTGAGACGTGTGTCCTTAGGTGCGCATGCGCCTCTTGGGCCCTTGGTCAGAGATGTCCCGTTGGCAGCGTCATTCAGCCCACAGGTGCTCTGGACGACCTCCTGCCACGCTCCGAGGGTGCATAGTGCAACGTGGGTGATCCGCCCTCAGTTCCTCCTCATTCGCTGTTCAGCTAGAGAACGGGCCAAAGAGAGGGGAGGGGGGGCAGGAGCACCCCCAGGGGGACACATCTCGGTACCAGAAATCTTTAAATCGTGATCTGCAGAGAGACGTTAGGGCCTGTTAGAGGTGTGGATGGGCGAGGCTCTGTGGCCTGCGGGAGGTCAGGTGAGATGATTGTGATGGTCCTTTCTGACCTTAGAGGATAGGCGTCCAAGCACGCTAACCACACAAGGTGAGGATCCTTTCTTCAAGTAGCCTCCCTGCACCTGCTCCACTCAGGGGCAAGTGATTCTTCCTTGCGGGGGGAGGAGGAGAGAGATGAGTCTCTGCCCCATTTTGCCCTGCCCCCACACTTCCTCTGTCCCCAGGAGACCCCACCCCAGGGCCAAGCCAGCTCCAGTTTCAGCAGGGCCTCGGGAGCAGGGGTGGGGGTGGGTGAGGAGCCACAGCCGGGCCATTGTGAGACTTTCCGTCTGCCCTGGGCGGGGGGCCCCGGGGGTGGGGACACAGGCCAGGGGCTGCTCTCGGGGTCCCCTCATCCCGGGCAGGTGCAGGGCCTGCAGCTCTTACACAGACAGTCTCTAGTTTCTGCCCTGGATGGGGCCCTCGGGGGGAAAAGGAGGGGCAGGGGTCTGGGGCCGTGGCGAAAAGTGGATGGGCCATGGCCTTTGCCCCCGCCCCCCACTGCAGGTGACTCCAGGCAGTATCCTCACAGAGACCAGGCCTGCAGCCAGTACCGCAGAACCAAGGGCCACGTTGGCGGCCTGGAGCATCTAGACACGGTTCACACTGAGGCCCATGCGCCGGCTCAGGAATGTTTCTGAGTAACGCTGTGGAAGTTGCTTGTGATCTGGTACAGCGCGCTACAGTCCTTTGGTGACGGGAGGCAAAGCGCCATCTGCATCACAGCAAGCAGCACTACCCCCAGGGAGCCATCCTGACAGGCTCTGGGAACCCTCTGATCTTCCTGCAATGGAGACAGAGTCCCGGTGATTTCTGAAACTGCTCAGTCCTATCCAGGTGAAAGGGCAATGCCCGGCATACATCTAACCTGTAAGGGGAAGCCTCCTGCTGAACTTTATGTGGTTGGCAAAAATACTGGTAGGTGAATAGACTAGATAGATGGAAATCCAACAGCACCTTTGGGTGAGGCTGTAGGGAGACCTTATCCTTGAAAACTATCGTAAATGAGGGGGTCTGCTGTGCAGGCTCCGATCTCCCCAACCCTGCAGGCCGGTACGATCGCTACCAGAACAGCCGGTTCCGTAGATAAGGGAGGCAAGGAGCAGGTCACCGCAGGTCCAACCAGAGGCCCATAAAAGTATCCAAGTACCAGGGCGAGATCCCACGTCGGGGTGGGATTCTTAGCCTGAGCGTAAGGATTCCCCAGGGCCAGGCTCTCAATAAAGCTTGAGGATGTACATTGTGCCAAAGCAGAAAACCCCTCTGGGGGGACGAAAAGCTGATATCACAGTGAGATGATCCTTCATGGAGCAATTGATAGAGTCCAACGGATAGTCCCAGAGGGCTGAGTGCAGAGCCGATTCAGGCACATGGCAGTGATGGCCACCCTCAGTGGTTGAACCTTCTCCATTCCTGAAGGTGAGTCATTTGAGTCGACTCCCTCCTACTGTGGAGTAATTTGTGCTCCGGTCGAGCAGGTGGATTTAATCCCATAAACATCTGGGAGCCATGCTTGGAGACGGAGAACCCCAGGCACATGACCCGCATCCTGGGAGAGGAGATGAGGGACCGATGGAAGCTACAGCGCCAGTCGGACACACAAGTGAAGCAGGTAAGGATACTAACTTTGCTTTGGCCAGGTCAGTACTATGTTGATAACCCCAGCCGTGTCCTGCCTGATCCTGTCCATCACTCCTAGAATTAGTGGTGGTGGAGGGAATGCCTAGAACAGGCCCTTGTCCAAGCAAAGAGAGGTGACCCAGGCCTCCTCTTGAGCAGAATAAGGGCACTTCCACAGTGGCCCTATTTGCCACATTCAGTTATAGGAAGTCCCCACCTCTGGAGTATCAAATCTCTCCAACTCCCACTTCTAGTCCCGGGAAGACACCTACGAGCATGCCAGCAGTGACATTCTGAACACCAGCAAGGTAAAGGGCTGATATCTGAATCTGCTGGGCTATACATCTCTTCCACAACTCGATAGCTTTAGCCCACAGGGAGGAGGCTCTTGCGTCTCCTCGGTTGTTGAGACAGAAGATGCAAGGCCCATTGTCCATCATGATTCTGATTGATTTGCCCTGCATGGGGCAGGGGTAGGAACTGCATTGCTGATGGCCCTAAGTTCTAACAAGCTGATATGGAAACCAGTTTCCTGAAGTGACCATCTGCCCTGAGTTGTGTTTGTGTGTTAGGGTGGGGAGCACCCCTCAGAGATGCGTCTGTTATCGTTAGAGCAGGGACTCTAACTCTGCATGGACACTGCATTGATCTTTCCACCAATCCAGAAAGTTCTTCACCTGGAGGGGAACTGTGACCTGTTTGGCCAAGTTCTCTCTGGTTGAGGAATAGCTCCTCCTGAACCAGCCCTGAGAGCAGCAGAGGAGTAATCTGCATGCTCAGGCAGGAAGGTGCAGGCTGCCCTGACCCAGGAACCTCAAGCAGTTCCTTACTCTAGTACTGGGGCTTCCTTGAATTGTCCCGACCTGACTCGCCGTTACAAGTCTGGCTGTGGGAAGGATGGCGCTGGCTGCCAATGACTCCCACCAGGGGCTCACTCTGTGCTCCCATGCCTCTGTGCTCCCAGCCCAGGGTTTCTTACCTTTAGCTCCAGCCCCAAGAGGGCGAAAACTGTCTGGGTCAGGGCTCTCAAACCTTTGTCCTGGTGACCCCTTTCACACAGCAAGTCTCTGAGTGCGACCCTCCCCACCATCAACTTAAAACACTTTTTAATGTATTTAACACCATTATAAATGCTGGAGGAAAAGCGGAGTTTGGGGTGACAGCTGACAGCTCATGACCCCCTGAGGGGTCCTGACCCCTAGTTTGAGAACCCCTGGTCTGGGTGGATGTTAGGCTGCTTCATAACATTGGCCCCAGAGGAGGCAGTCCTCAAGATGCAGGAAGACTAAAGAACAGCCCTGGGGTTGAGAGAGGCCAAGGGGAAGTACATGGTATTGAGAAAAGCAACAGAATCCTGTAGCACCTTATAGACTAACACGTATTGGAGCATGAGCTTTCGTGAGTGAATACCCACTTCGTCGGATGCATGTAATGGAAATTTCCAGGGGCAGGTATAAATATGCAGGCAAGAATCAGTCTGAACTAACCTCGTTATCTCCATACTGATTCTTGCCTGCATATTTATACCTGCCCCTGGAAATTTCCATTACATGCATCCGACAAAGTGGGTATTCACTCACGAAAGCTCATGCTCCAATACGTCTGTTAGTCTATAAGGCGCCACAGGACTCTTTGCTACTTTTACAGATCCAGACTAACACGGCTACCCCCCAATACATGGTATTGAGCGTGAGCCTGGCCCTGGTGAAGTAGAGGCATCTCCTGCGTGGGGGATGTACTGCTGTATGGACCAATCTCCTGCCTCGAGAGAAGGGATTCTAGCTGCCAGAGTCCCCGTACAGAACTCTGGCACTACAACTTTGTTCAGTTGCCTTAGCTCTAAAAATCGGTCTCCACCTGCCGTCCTTCTTTGGCACAAGAAAATACATTGAGTGAAACCCTTCCCCGCCCCCCATGAGGGGATGGGACTGGTTCTATTGCTCTGAAACAAACAAGGGAGCATACCTCTTGATTCACTGTCTAGTGAAAGGAGGGGCTGGAGGGGGTTGCATTTGGGAGCTGGCTGGGGACGGGGAGTGAGGGCAGATGTGGGTGTCTGCCTTGCTGGGCCCTGGGATGGACCCGGCTGAGGGGTCCTGCTCTCTGTACCTACAAACTCTGTTTTAGATCATGTTCCTGTCGTCTAATAAACCTCTGTGTTACTGGCTGGCTGAGAGTCACATCTGACTGCGAGGTGGGGGGGCAGGACCCTGTGGCCCCCCCAGGACCCCGCCTGGGTGGACTCGCTGTGGGAAGCACACGGAGGGGCAGAGGATGCTGAATGCTCCAAGGAGAGACCCAGGGGGTGAAGCCGTGGGAGCTTCTTGCCCTGCAGACAGGCTGCTCCGAGGGAGAGGAGGCTCCCCAGAGTCCTGCCTGGCTTGGTGGGGAGCAGTTCCAGAGCAGCGCCCGGGGACTCCCTGACAGGGGTGAGGATGGGGGCCCAAAGCTGAAGCCCAAGGGCTTCAGCCCCCAGGCAGGGGACCTGCAACCTGATCCTTGCCACCCAGAGCTGAAGCCCTTGGGCTTTGGCTTCAGCCCTGGGCAGTGGGGCCCAGCAAATCTAATGCCAGTCCCGGCATTAAAACGGGATCCCAACCCCCAGTTTGAGAACTGCTGGTGCAGGTCAATGTTATGGCCTCTGTGCCCCACTGGTCTGTTGCAATAGGCCAGCAGGACCGTTGGAAATGGGAAAGGGTCTCCAAAAATGGGGAGGTCGGCAGAAGGTTGCAGCTTACAAACTTGAGGTGTGGGAGAAGTCAAGCTCTCAACCAACTTATCAAAATTGCTGTTCCGGTGCCTGGGTACTTCCAATGCCTGCAGAGGGTGGGAACCGGGAAGTGCTTTTCCTAGTAGGTCCAGTGAGTTCCAGAGAACTGAGCCAGGCGTGATCTCTGAGCAGTTTGAGACCTGCTAAATCTCCTCTTCTTTGTAGGGGTGTCTGGATAGCGAGACCTCAGCAAGGCCTAGAGCCCTTCAGCATGTGCAAGGACTTGTCTGTAGTCCCTGAGAAAAGCTTCTGCCGATCAGACAGGTCCTCAACCCTGTTCTGAACCTCTCTGAGAAATCCCCCAAACTGTGCATGACGACTGCCCTGGTGATAGATCTGTCTGCTCTGGGTGGGGGGTGCACTCTGGCCTGCCTCACCACTTACACTGAGCATCACGAGGCCCTGGAGGGTTTTGGGGGCAGGTACCTCATCAGGATCCCAGCAGCTCCAGGGGCAGAAGGGTGATGGTAACTGGCATTCAAGTGGCAGTGTATTGTTACTAGGACTCTCCAGTGACCACCCAGCCACTACCCTGAAGTCTGTGGCTAGAGCAGGGGCTGTTTCCCTCTGGCTGCTGTTTTTCTGGCTTGTCCTTTCCCTGCAGTTGCATTGTTCTGGGGAGGCCACAGAGGAGCCTGAGCGAGCACTGGGTCAGTAAGCTCGTGCCTCCATTCTCACCCGGGCCCAGCCTGGGACGGAGCAGACCCAGGACCTGGAACAGAGCAGACCGGCGGAGCAGTCCCAGGGCTAGGGGAGGAGGAGCAGTCCCAGGGCTAGGGGAGGAGGAGCAGTCCTAGTGGCTGGAAGGGGCCTGGAGGAGCATGAGAGACAGAGGCAAGAATGCCCTTGCACTGAAAGTGCATCAGCTGCCCCTGCAAACCCCTTCCTCCCTGCTGGCTCTCAGGGACTCACGCTGCAGCAGCAACTGCCCTGACACGAAACACTGCCAGGCAGCCGGGCGGGCTCCACACGTGGCCACCGTGCAAGGCCCCAACCCAGTTGTCAGCTTTCCCTGGATAAGGCCTGGGGAGACGATGCCCAAGTTACACTCCCCACCCGCCAGAGGGGGAGTGCAGGCGCCACAGGCCCTGATCCTGACTGCAGGTGGCAATCCGCCCAGCAGCCTCCCCCTGCCCCTTTCCTTTGGGGGATGGTCAGTAATGAGAGGAGTGAGGGCAGCACAGGTGAGTCCAGGGGCTCCAAGGTCAGCGTGACAGCTGGAACCTTTCGGCACCAGGTGCTGCAGGAAATGCCTTGTGTCTACACCAGAGTGACCTCCCCGGCAAGGGGGCATGCACACAATTGCACCAGCCTCCGCTAGACCAATGAGTCCTCCCACAATGCACTGCTGCAGGGGCCTGGCTGGTCTCCCGGCTGGGCAGGTCAGGTCAGGTTTGGCAGAAGCCCCATCCTCGCTCCAGGAGTGCTGCACCCACCCCGTCACAGGTACCAGCTGCGATCACAGCCCCCTGCTTCTTTAACTTCCCTGTGACTCCATCACCAGAGTGCTGGAGGTGGCCCTGCTACAAGGGCCCTGGCCATCAGCCCAGGGGCTGGAGATCCAGAGCCAGCAACACTCGGTCGTTCACAGCGCTAGAGCAGGTATTCTGAGCTTGTTGTGTGGGACACGGTGCAGAGGGTCTTTCCATGGAGCTTCAAGCATTGACAAGGTGGGGAGTAGCGGGGCACCATGGTGAGCAGGGCAGAAGTTTGGAGACTCCCACATGTGCCCATGCCCCTGTACATACTGTGGGCAGAGGTGGGGCCAGCTCTGTATGGGCACAGCCAGGATATGCTTTGTCACAGGCTGCGGCAGCTGCTTTCCCACTTGCTGCTGTCTCCCTGTGCTTCCCCAGGGAGCGTGGAAGGGGCCAGCATGCACAGCAGCTGCCAAGCCAGGCATGGGGCTGGGCCCACATGACAAGAGTAGGGACCTGTACAAGCCAGCACGATAAACAAGAAAGGCTCCTAAGCACCAGGCTGGGGGCTCTGGCCCAAGCCCTAGCCCGGCTGAGCAGCAGCATGCTCCGAGCCCAGGTCATTCTGCCGCTGTATGACCAACGGGGTAGGAGTTGCTCACAGAGCAATGTACGAGCGCTGGGAACAGTTAACCACAGGCCCTGGCCGAAGCCAGCAGAGCATGTCGCTGTCGGCCTGTTTTCCCCAAGGCTAGGGAGTTCACCCATCTCTGAGATGGCCCCACAGAACAGGTGCTACACCCAGGGCAGGGCTCCCTGCTCCCCACCCATCCGTTCATGGAGCTTGTCCCCAGGAGCATTGCAGGGGAGGAAGGATACCCAATGGTTCAGGCACATGCCTGGGATTCTAGAGACCTGCTCCACCAGGCTGACTCCAGCCTGTCTGGGCCTCTGGTCCCCTCTTTGCCATGGGAACACCAGCACCACACTACTGGCCATGGGGGAGGGGGGGATGAAGGGGAGGTAAGGGAGAGGGTAAATCAAATCCAGGCTGGGAGGGGACTAGATACCACAAGGGTGAGGGGCCTGGAGCAGGGCAGGAACTAGACCCTGGCTCTTGCCTCCTGCTGAGTGAAGTTGCTTCTCTCTTACTCAGTGAGACCCTCCACACCAGGGACCCTCCCTTTGTTAGTCCCATGCCAGCACTGATCTACCATCCACACCCGCTTCTCCTCCATGCTCGGGGTCCTACACAGCTCCTCTGCCCACAACTCCAGTCCGGGAGATGGTGCCTCAGGAGAGTGCAGGGAATTCAGAACGGAACTGCTACCTTCCCTGCATTCTTGGGACCTCTGGGCTAACGTGGTGCTGGCCCTTGCAGGACTGCAGCCATACCTGCCTGGCTGTGGAGGAGAGAGACGTGGTTTTTTACTCACACTTTAAGAGCTCATAAACAAGAGTTCCAAATAGATTGGTCTGATTTGCACTCTGGTTTTAACAACCCCCAGCCAGGCAGGGCATTACTGAAGTGGACTCCTGGGTTATCCGAGAGGGGAAAGAGACAGGGACCCATGTGTCAGGGCCTGCTGCGAGAGGGCACTAAAGTGGTGATGCCTGAGGACAAGGACCTGTTGCAGCCCCTGCCTCTTAGGACAAGGCTTCCCTGGGTTTCCGAAAGGTGCAGCTGGAAATGAGACTCGGGCAGAGCTGGGAACAGAATCTGGCTGGCCTAATGCATGCCCTAGCCCATCCCTCAAACCCCTAACTGCCCAGTGCAGGAGCCCAGGGAGGTTGAGCTCTGGCCCCAGGGCAGCGAGGACCAGGACCCTCTGTCTGGCTTTGCAGCAGCACCTCTGGGGCTGCTGTTACTGGTAACACCAGCTCTGCCAAGTGATCCGTTAACAAAGGGTCTGGCTGATGTGCATGCAGGGTGCATGGGTCACTGCAGGCCCATGGGCCTGGAGACAGCTCCTCTCCCAGCACCCTACAACTTACCAACTAAACATGAGGCTGAGCGGAGGCCCCATTGGCCTTTGGGCCTGGGGGCTGTTCAAGGCTGTGCTGCAGCAAGGTGGGGAATAACCAGGTCAGTAGCACTTAGCACCAGACCACTTCCTGCAGCTGGGGAAGGCAGCCATCTTCCAGGCTGACCCAGGGCCACTCGGATGGTGCCAGGAGCACTACAGTGCCAGGGAGAGAAGGGCTGTTCAGGCTGGAGAAGAGAAGACTGAGGAGGACATGGTAACCGTTTCAAGTACATAAAAGGTTGTTACAAGGAGGGAGAGAAATTGTTCTCCTTAACTTCCAAGAACAGGACAAGAAGCAATGGGCTTAACTTGCAGCCAGAGTGGTTTAGGTTGAACATTAGGAAACACTTCCTGTCAGGGTGGTTAAGCACTGGAATAAACTACCTAGGCAGGTTGTGGAATCTCCATCGCTGGAGATTGTCTAACCTGCTCAGGGATGGTCTAGATAACACTTAGTCCTGCCATGAGTGCAGGGGACTGGACTAGCTGACCTCTCAAGGTCCCCTCTAGTCCTACGGTTCTATGACTCGCAGTCAGAGCGGCAGGGGCTGTTTTGTGAGGCAGAACGCAATAGTCCAGACTGGGACTTGGTCAGGACAGCAAACTAAACCCCTTGTCTTGGGAGAGGGCTGTGAAACGGCAGCCTTGAGGAGGAGAGATCCCAACTGTGACACCCACCTGAGTGAGGCAGCATGTCCAGAAGCACAGCCTCCTAGTGCCACACCAGGGAGTACCCCCAATGAGCCCCCAGTCCACTCGCTGCAGGACCCGGGGTTCCTTGCAGGCCTCCCAGTCGAGTACCGAGAGGGCCTGTCCCAGCCTGGCTTGCAAGCCCCAGGAGGAGCGCACGGCGAGGCAGAGGTTGCAGCATGCACGAGACAGAACTCAATAAATAGAAGCTTTTATTACAATAGAAAATAGTAAAACTGTCCTGGTTAAAATAGACTCACTGCCCCTCCCAGGATCCCAAGCAGCTGCCCAACGCCACTGAGGGAAGAGTTACAAGTAGCAGGCCAGGCTCTGCCCTGCCGAGCAGGCATAGATAACTCTGCCCAGGGTCACCCTGGCCCATCTGGGCAGGCAGCCCCTGGCTCAAGGCAAGAGACATCAGGGAAGCCACAGAAGGCCAAACACAAATAACTACGGGTTTCAGCAGGACAGAACTGAGAGCAAGTGGACATGCAGCAGATACACCCGACGGAGGAAAGGCAGGCATCTGGGACGGGCCTATTACTTGTCCGAGCAGGCTTTGGCTCCACCACCCACCTTGCTGGGCTCCCACTGGCCCTGGACCCCAGGGATAAATAGGAAGCGACCTTGGCATGGTCACTACTCCCCGTGAGACTGTCAGAAACCACCGGGCTGCAGCTCTGTGCAGCTTCCATGAGGTTATGTCAGTGTCTGCACCATGTGTCACCCCTCTGCACCTGCCCCCAGACCCAACCAAGTCAGTTCAGCTGCCAGACCAGCTAAAACATTCAGTGCTCCCCTCCTCCCCACCAGCAAAGGCCCTGGGTCCAGAACACAGGAGCAGGCAGAGGCCATTGAACAGGAACATCAGGCAGAGTCACCTTCACTCTGCCCCTCCACAGCAGCATACCCAGCCAGGCGGCCAGCTCTGCCCGTCAGCAGCTACCATGCTCACTCCAGGACCTCCTGCACGGTCTTCCGCAGCTCGATGGAGAACATCTCCTCCCAGGGACCACGGATCCACTCAACCAGCTGAGCCAGCAGCTCAGGACATTCTGTGTGGATGTGCCAGGTGCTTTCCACCTTCAGCACCTACATGGAGAGGAGGGAGGTCAGGATGGCCCCAGCTCAATGGCTGCTCTGGGGATTTGCTGCTCCAGTCTCACAGGCCAGAAATCAGTGCCCTGTATCCTTATGCCTCGAGAGCTGGCTACACCTACTGACCCCAGCAGCTGGTGCACTCTCCCACGGCTAGGTGCGCAGTGCCAGGATCCATGCTCCCAGCCACCCGTCGCAGCAGGCCCCATGCAGCCAGGGATCCAGCTCCTTGGCACAGGAACAGGGTCTCCTTGTGCCTCACTGCCAGGACATGGCTTGGCTGTGCTGAGGCAGGTATATGCACACCTTGCGCCTCACCTGCCACCCCAGCCAGAGACCCTTGGGTCTGGGACAGGAGAAAGAGGTTGTGACAGAACAGAGGGTCCTCATGAGGGTGGGCTCTGAGTCAGAGCCCAGAGCAACAACCCCTGCCCCAGGCACTGGGGACCCCGTGTGCCAAGGGATGCCCTGCCCTGTTACCTCATCATAGAACATCAGCTTGACGTCGCAGGGAGAGAAGCGGTAAGTGATGATGCTGCTGATGCTGCTAATTGGCTGCTTCTCCTTCAGCTGGACACCACTCTCGGGGGGCACCTCCCTCTCACCAGCCACACCTGGCATGGGCTGGACCCGCTGCCACTGGTGATTCTCCTCCAGCAGGAACAGAGTGCTGCAGGTGCTCAGCAGAGTCACAGGGAAGGCAGAGGCACCTAAGGGGGAATGGGATGGGGAGTCGGGTCACTGGGATGGACTGGGCTCTCCTTACTCAGGCCCTGGATTCCCCATGGGGCTGGCTTCCATGCCCCCAGGCCCCGCCACACCAGCCCCAGAGGGGAGCCCCCTCCACTGCCAAGGAGTGGGTGGTGCAGGAACCCTGACCAGCCATGGGGGGCCGGAAGGGGGGCCGGGGAAGCAGCTCTTTGCAGCTGCCCTGCTGAGGGACCGGCCTGAGCCAGAAATCCCTGGATCTCAAGGCCAGACGGGCCCATTAGATCATCTAATCTGACCTCCAGCAGGAACAGAGAACGCCAGCAGCTACCCCTGCACCGAGCCAGGGACTTGTCTGAGGAAAGCTCCCGCCAGGAAGGTACCAGGCTGGATATGCAGAGTTGCGATGGAGAATCCACCACTTCCCTTTAGAATCTGTCCCAGTGGTAAATCGCCCACACTGGGACAAAGCGTGCAGCGTATTTCTAACTGACTTGTTCTGCCTGTCTCCACTCAAGTCAGGAGCCCTGTGGCAGCAGGCAGGATCTCCCCAGGAAGGTACATACAGGCTAATCAAGGCACTGCTCTGTCTCCTCTTTGGTAAGCTACAGAGACAGCTCCTTCAGTCGCACTGGGGGGTTTTCTCCAGCCCTCATTTCTGTGCTCTTCCCTGCACCCCGCTCCAGCTTTTCAGACACTTTTCAAAGCGCTGACTCTCAAACTGGGCTGCCTGAGGTGGTGCAGCCCCAGCCTGGAGCCAGTGACGGTCACTGGCCCTTTGAGGGAGGTGGAGATGCTGTTGCCCTCCACCTCCTACAGGGACCGAGGGGCTCCTACAGGGAACCCTTCTGTCTGCTCCCACCAATGGGCCGGCTGTGCCACCCCCCTCCCCGGTGTGCAGACACTGCCACAGCTGCAGGCAGAGCAGGGCCTAGCATAGGATAATTACCCCGTACCTTGGATCAAATACGCCAGCAGGTAGAAGAAGCAGCTGGACGTGCCGTCTACAGCCACTGAGCACAGGGCCTTTTCCAGTAGAGGCCTGGCAAAGAAGACAGCAGTGAGCTGCAGACACCCACCCACATGGCTGCAGCCTGCTCCAGGGCAGTTCTCTCTCTTCCACCACATCCTGCCCTCTGGGGCCTCCCCACCTGCAGTTCCCCACTCCTGTCCCAAGCATGTTCCTGCCACCTTCCCAGTTCAGATTCAAACCCCTCCCTTCTGGGCTTCACGCTGCCCTGTGCCTGCCCAGATCAGGTCCCATCTTCTCCTGTTTGGCCATGCTGTGTTCTGTCCATCCCTCTCCTGCTCCCAGCTCCAGAACTCCCCATGCCTGGCTCAGCCGCCCCCTCTCCGGTCTGTGCGCTCCCCAGTCGCCTGCTATCCCACCTATAAATCCAGTGCCCGAGGGCAGGCTCCTGGGTGGGTGTCCAGCACATCCGTGGGGCTGCATTAATGGCAGCAGGCTGGGAACACGCCGCACACACCACATGGGGCGGGCAGGTGCTGCCCCACAGGCTGCTCTTACCATAGCCGATGCTGGGGATTCATCTCAACAGTGTGGATTTCCTTCACTCCGCTCCTGGGCATGCCTGGCAGCTCTTGCAGGAGATCTAGGCAGGAGCAGCAAGGCAGATGTTACCCATGAGTCCCTGGGGCAGCACACAGAGCACATCCAGGGTCAGTGCTCTCGTCCCTGGGCAGCCGGACTTTCCATGTTCGAGCGAGCCACTGAAAGCACACTGGGCTATTTCACCTGCTTGTTCTCACCAGGGAGCACACATAGCCAGGTGCAGCCTCTTGCCAGGACAGGGGGCAGATTCCCTGCCCCAGAGGGACAATGGGCAAAGGCCCCCCCTTCCCCACAACTCTTACATGTCAAGCACTGTAGGAACTGGCCACAGCGGCTCTGGTTTCGGATTAGCAAGTTGTAGGAGGCCTTGGGATTGTCAAACTCCATCCGCAGACTCTGGTGGCCCAGCCCCATCTCCAGGTAGCAGAGATCAGATAGATAATGAGAGTCATTTTTCTTCAGCCAGTCCACTGGCTGCCCCCTAAACAGAGAGCAGAGTTCTCCACAACTGCAACAGGCTGCAGCCACCCCCCAGCCCTCCACTTCCTCCTCTCCCTCTCTAGGCTCCTATGCAGGCCTCTACCAGGAGAGCCACCGGCTGCTGAACGCTCAAGGGAGAACCCACAGCATGGAGCTCTGAATGAACTTCTGCACAGCAGGGACATAAGAACAGCCACATTGGGTCAAACCAAAGGCCCATCTGACCCAGTATCCTGTCTTCCGACAGTGGCTAATGCCAGGTGCCCGAGGGAATGAACAGAACAGGGAATCATCAAGTGACCCATCCCTTGTTGCCCATTCCAAACAGAGGCTAGAGACTCTTCAGAGCATGGTTTTGCATCCCTGCCCATCCAGGCTAATAGCCATTGATGGACCTATTCTCCATTAACTTATCTAGTTCTTTTTTGAACCCTGTTATAGTCCTAGCCTCCACAACATCCTCAGGCAAGGAGTTCCACAGGTTGACTATGTGTAGTTTGTTTTAAACCTGGTGCCTATTAATTTCATTGGGTGACCCCTTGTGTTAAGGAAGTGGTATTTGTGCCTTCTCATATTTACTTTCTCCACACCAGTCATGATTTTATAGGCCTCCAGCATATCCCCCCTTAGTCGTCTCTTTTCCAAGCTAAACAGTCTTTTTAATTTCTCCTCCTATGGAAGCTGTTCCATACCCTTAATCATTTTGTTGCCCTTTTTGGAGCCTTTTCCAATTCCAATATATCTTTTTTGAGATGGGGCAACCACATCTGCACACAGAATTCAAGATGTGGGCGTACCATGGATTTATACAGAGGCAATATGGTATTTTCTGTCTTATTATCTACCCCTTTCCTTATGGTTCCTAACATTGTTTGCTTTTTTGACTGCCGCTGCACATGGAGTGGATGTTTTCAGAGAACTATCCACAATGACTCCAAGATCTTTCTTGAGTGGTAATTCAGGCCCATCATTTTAGATGTGTAGTTGGGATGATGTTTTCCAACGTGCATTGCTTTGCACTGATCAACACTGAATTTCATTTGCCATTTTGTTGCCCAGTCACCCAGTTTTGTGAGCTCCTTTTGGAACTCTTCAGTCTGTTTTGGATTTGTCTTGAGTAGTTTTGTATCATCTGCAAACTTCCCCCTCACTGTTTACTCCTTTTTCCAGATCAGTTATGAAGACGTTGAATAGGGCTGGTCCCAGTGCAGACCCCTGAGGGACACCACTATTTACCTCTCTCAACTCGGACATGCCCAAGAGCCTTCAGCAAAGAAACTGCCCCAGGGCCTCACAGCCTGTGTAGCATTGCTCCTCACCTGATCTCCCCAGTGACTTCCAGCACGTGAATCCTGAGATCCGAGGCCACCAGGAGCGCAGGGAACTCCCCATACCGGCCAAACTTCACCATGGCCACCTGGAAGAGCAGTGTGGGGCAGGTCACAACCCGTAACAGCCTGCTCCCTTGCCCTGGGCATTAGGGAGCATCTGAGCCACTCCTGCCCCACTGGCCCAGGCACTCACCCAGCCCACCTGTGCAGACAGTACAGGCAGCCTGAGTGCAGAGGGTCCTGCACCAGCCAGGGCCTGCCCGCAGCCCTCACCTTGAGGAAGCACTGGAACTCCTCCACATTCTCCTCAAACACCTCCATGTCCAGGTAGAGCCTGAGGCGATGGTCCACGGAGCGGAAGTCCCTCACGTCCAGGGTGCCGTTTGTGGCTGCAGAGAGCACAACGGGCAGATCAGCAATCCTGTGCTCCTGCAGCAAGGCTGCCCCAGTGAGCAATCCCTCCACCAGGCCCCAGCAGTGTCAGCCGCCAGGCAGTGATGCTCTGGAGTCATTGGGCATGTGCACACACAGGGAGAAGCCAGTCTGCTGGGTCCCATCCACCTCATTCCCTCAGGCCAGCACAGGGTTCTTGGCCACAGCATCACCCCTCAGGCTCTGTTCACCCAAGCAGGGAAGCCCTGTTCTTTCAGTACTGAGCCAAAATGGTGGGAGTCCTCTCCTAAAAGCATCCTCCATCTGCAGATGTTCTCACCCTGCTCTAAACCCATTTTTCACCCTGCTCTGGTGTTGGCACCCCTGGGAGCTACATCATTCCTGGCTTCTATGGAACAACGGTTCCACCATGCCCCATAACCAGCCCAAGAGTCGCTTTGCAGTGAGGTACTAATCCAGCTAATCACCTATCCTGGAGCCGGCCTCCTTTCTGCACCAGCCTGGGATCCTTCTGCTCAGCACTAGAGGGCGGGAACAGCTGCCAAGGCCAGAAGAGATGCAGAAGAACAGCAAGGAAGCTGGAGAGGAGCTCAGCTCACACACTGATGTGTGCCCACTAATTGCAGCTTGATCCTAAAGCACCTGCCAGCCTGGCCCCAAGAGTGGAAGCATCCTTGAAGGAAGCTCGTTTTACTGGACCAGATTTCCCTCACCTGAAACTTCTATGAGAGGCCACAGGGCTGAAGCAAGGGCTGAGTGTGATTCAGCTACCAGGGCACTAGCAAGAGGCTATTTCAGACCATGCGATCCAGCTTGTGTCTAGTGGGCTGAGTCTGGCACCCCCAGCTAAGCGATGCACAGTCCCACAGGGTGCCTCTTTAGAGCACAGCAGCAGGAGTTAGACAGAGGGGCGCTGCCAAGGATTGTGAGGGAGGGCGAGTCAGGGCCAGGGAGGTCCCTGCTGGCAGGAATCCCAGACCCTTCAGGCGTCCGGGACACCTCCCAGCAGGCAGGGCCAACAGCCCGAACATAGGCCCTTCTCATGCAGCTGTGAAGTGAGGGCCTGTGAGCCCAGCACGTACCCCCAGGATCACCATGGGCAGGAGCAGCCATAGACCCACAGCAGCTCCTGTTCTATGCCACACACTTATGCTGGTACTAGAGAGCAGATGCTGCCATGCATGCCAGCCCCATCCAATCAGGGGAGAGCAATTAGCAAAGAACACCCAGGAGAGACAGCTGCCCAATGCCCCTTACTGACTGACAAGCCATTTGTGTTCAGCAGATTGGCCACCAGCCCTGGGCTCCAGTCCTGTCTTTGCCACTGGCGGCCCATGGGCAAGTCACCCCCAGGACTCAGTTTCCCATCTGCAGGATGGGGCCTGGGCTCTGGAAGGTCAGCGCCATCCCTGCTTGGAGCGGGGGCTCCTTTCCATTCAGCACTCTGATCCCTCTCCCCCGGCCCAGCAGGGCCTCCCCCACCCACAACCAGCTGGGACTGCCAGCGCCTGGGGCAGGGACCCGCACACACAGCTCCAGCCCTGCAGCTCTGCTTTACTCACGGGGACTGAGGTTCCAGGTCTCCTCGGACTCCGAGTTGAGCGAGAGCTGGGAGGGTGTGGGCCCACGGGAGGCGCCATAGCGGTAACTCCCCATCAGGCTCCCCGCACTGGTGTCTGTCCGGCTGAGGGACGAGTAGCAGCTCTTCAGGCCCAGCTCCTTCCTCCTGCCGTCCCCGTCGGAGCTGGAGTGGACGGTGCTGCCATGGTCACCGCTGAGCTCCTGGGTCCTGGGGTCGGTCTCGGAGCTGTCGTCCTCCCCACCGATATAGAACTGCCCGCTCTGGCTGCCCAGGACAGACGCTGCCTCCAGACTCCCCTGGGGGCCCGGCTCCAACAGGGCTTTGTCTGCGTGATGCTGCGAGGGCAACGGGGTGCTGGAGTGCCTCTCGCAGGGCAGGACGACGACGTGGTCGCTGGAGCAGCTGGGGCAGACCGTGGGCTCACCAGGGGCAGTAGCCTCTAAGGGGTGGGGGGGGGAGGGTGTTGTTAGGACTAGACAGACGTAGCTCTTCCCAGCCCAGCAACTCAGGTTAAAATAAAAAACACAAAACCTTTTTCTTTTTTTAAAGGAAAAAATAAGGAAGATCCAGGCCAGTCCTGGGGCACTCACTGGGATGGGGGGAGCCCAGCCCAGCCAACAGCAGCCTGGTCTGCTGGTCAAGTCCCTGCTCGGCCGGATTCAAGAACAATCTAGGTAAAGTCTCCCTGAGCAGCTGTCCTCAGGACCACATCATCACACTCCCAATCAGCAGACAACACGCGACTGACCCCCTGCAGCTTCCCAGCTCCCTCACCTGCTCCCAGACCCCAAGGAACATTTGCCTTAGACACACCGAACAGCCTGGTGGACAAGGCAGGCTCGTCCCACCCATGCCCTGATCTGTCCCCCTCCCAGAGTATGTTCTGTTAGCACGAGTGCCCACTCGGCATGGCCAACCGATTGCACTTCTCATACAGCCTGCACCATTGCCAACACTTGGGCAACCTGCCCTGGACCGGGCTGTTTTCTGTGTGCGTTCAGTCTGCCTAGCGCCATACCTCGGTTTGGCTGAGCTGAGGTCTCCATGCCTTTGCTACCTTCAGCCGGTGCAGGATATGGACTCTGCTGCCACAGTGCCAGGGGCTGGGCAAACTCCTGCTTGCATTTCAGGCACTGGAGCTTCATGGACCCCTCCTCTACTCCCGGACGTCTGCGATTCTCCTCCAGAGCAGGGGACAGCACCCTCAGCACACACTGAAAGCAGCAGCATAGGGAGAGATGGAGAGAGTGGCTGCCAGGGGGCTGTGTGTCTGAGTGAGACCAGGGCATGTATGTGAGCTGGGCACACCTGGCACAGCACAAACCTGAGCTCGGAATTCGAGCACAAGCACGGGCAGAGCCTGGGGGGTGGGGAGAGCCAGCTAGCAAGGTCAGACCTCACCCTCGCCACGGGTGCATGAGCAGAGACAGCTGCCTCAGTTCCACACCAGCGTGGCTGCAGGATGATGGGTCCCCTCACAGGCAAACTGACAGTTCAGTCTAACCAAATGCCGAACACCCAGAGGTACTGTCCAACCAGGTCCTCCAGCTAGAGGAGGAAACCCAGCCCTGCTCCTAGCTCCTTGTCCAAGCCTCCACCCCAGCTGCTGCTTCACTAGAACTCTCCTGTGGCTCCTGACCCGGCTGCCCCACATACGCTCTCTCCAGAGACGGCATGACCCAGGGTTGGGGTCTGTGCAAACAGACCAGGCAGGGGGGGCAGCTCATTTCCAGCCTCTGCCTGGACACACCTAGGAGTTGAGGCAGCAGGATTTCCCCACGTTTACAGGGCAGCTCTTCAGAGCTCCCATCCACTGACACGGCCTAGAGCAGCCTGTTCACTCTTGGTTAAACACCCAGAATTCAGGATGTGGATGGGAGATCAGCGCCAATGCACTTCCTGTCCTCCAGCAGGGCTTCGAAGGCCTGGGTTCTAACTAGCTAGCTACGATTCGACACCCTCCTCAAAACAAGTGTATTTCCTAGCCCCAGAAGGCCCTTGTGCCCGGAGCCCTGCTTCCTCCACAGCCTCACAGGTCAAGGGGTAGTAGTTACTCCCCACACCTGCGGGTTCTGTGCAAGCCATTTAGTGGGTCCTCTGCTCCCCTCTGCAGCCTCCCAGAGCTTTTAGACAGACACGCCCAGCAGAAGCTGCAGACCCCAAGTGTCATCTAGACCCTCGGGATGTCAGCGTACGTATGCACTCACGCTAAACACCGACAGGCCCCAGTCACTGGCAGGCAGGATGGAACCTGGGGTCTCTGGAGCTAAACACATGAGCTAAAAGCCACGTGGCTCATAGCTATGGCTGTAGCAGACTCAGTCTCTATCTGGGCTGGGTGCCCCTAGAGGGGGACAGAGCCCCACACCCAGCAGGCCTGGGCCCAGAACAGAAGGCCAGGTTGATGGTGGAGCCACCAGCCTGTGCCAGGTGGCAGCTCAGCACCTTGAGCTCACGCCGCCCCTCACCTGCACACAGAGCTCCGGATGATCATCCAGCACCACGTATCTGCGCTTCTGACGGTCCTTGCGGATGTAGCCAAAGTGGAGTGTGAGGACAGGGAACACGCGCTCCAGGTCCTGCAAGGAGGAAATACAGCAAAAAGCCCAGATCCCAGTCAGGAGAGGCCAGCCCGCGGCTACGGGCTCCTGAGATTTAGCAGAGTACTGCACAGCTCGCCGGGCAGGACCCTTTTTGGGGGCATCCTTTAAAGGGAACGGGCAGAAGAGTGAGCCCATAAGCATTAAAAGCACCTGAAATGTTCCAAGGCCCAGATCGAGGCACTGTTCAAAGAACACCTGCTGTGCCATGCAATACCTCTACCCAGATTGAGGCCAGGGAAGACCAAATGACTCAGTGCTGCCAGAAGGGCTAAGGTGGGGATGAGGAGAAATGCAAGAGGCACATGAGAACATCACCAATTCTAAGCATATGTGGAAAGTCCAGTGAGACTGTCTGGACAGTTAACGCAGTGATGTGGTAGCTGCGTCGTCCCCAGGATATTAGAGACAAGGTGGACCAACTTGTTTGGAGCTTGAAAGCTTGTCTCTCACCAACAGAAGTTGGCCCAGTAAGAGAGATTCCCTCCCCAACCTGGTCTCGACACAAATAAGTTATTTTAGAGTCTAACTTGATCATAAGCTACAACGGGAGGCCGTGGTCAGCAGGACAGAGGGGTTTACACACTAGGAGGGCAAGGAAACGGGCTAACCAGTTTGCTGAGCTGCCAGCAGTTTTACAGAGCCATGGAGAAGCAGGACTATACTGGACGATTAGGGAAATTTGCTGGACCAATCTCAAAGGAACCTGGCAGCTGCTGCCCAGGCCAGGAAGCGAATCCCAGCGCTATGCTGGGTTATAGTGCGGTCGAGAACAAAGCCCAACTACAATCCTTCAGTCAAACCATGTGTTAAGAGCTTTAACCAACTCTATTTCCGGAACCCTCACCCAGGAGAGTGATTGGTTCTACTCCCAACGCATAGGAACACATCCTGCCCGGTCTCTAACCGAACTCTACTGCTGACCTCTGCAGCATTGCCCTGTGCGTCCTTCAGCAACATGGAGCTAGGGAGGTCCAGGCACATGTGGGAGGGAGAGGCCGGCTTTAGGGTTTGCATGCTGGACCGATGACCTCTTCTCTTCCAACCAAGGCTTTTCCACCCCTCAAGTCTGTGTCTGAGATGTTGGCCCATATGAAGATTAACAGGCAAGCACCTCACACAGAGCCCCAACTCACCATCCTTTTCCAGGTCATTTCAGAGGTCTCCACTTTCTGCAGGCTTCTCAGTTCCAGTTTATGGAGGACTCTGGCTGCCTTCAGCTCCACCTCAATCACATGTTGGGCTGTGACGCGCAGAAAGATCCAGTCTGGCTCTGGGTCACCGTCACCTTCTATCTGGCTCACTAACACAGGCTGGCAAAGGTCCACTGCCAAGTCAGATGTCGAGATGTTAGTACACACACAGCACTCCACTCTCAGTGCCTTGAGGGGAGCAGCAGCTCCCCTGGAGCCAGAGAGAGGATGGAGGGAGCGCCAGGTGCAGTCTCATAGCAGGGTGTGACCCGAGCAGGAAGAGGGCTACATGCAGATGGACTGAAAAGCTTCCCTCAGGCAGAACCTATTTACCTTCTGGCTTCTCCTCTTCATCCTGGGCCACGAGCTCATCCGCATCCATCTCTCCTTTCCGGCTTTCTCCCAAGGACTCCTCCAGCTGCGGCTCTTTCTCCTCCTCCCTCATGCTGTCCAAGGGGAGAAAGGTGTCCCTCAGCAACCCAGAGGGCATCTCTTGCTCCTGGGTGGTGCTCTCGCTCAGCGTGTCGGTGCCAGGCAGGCTGCCTGGGACCTCCTCTGCAGGACAGCTAAGGGAGATGACAGGCCCCTCCTGGTTGTGCTCCTCCAGTTGTCTCTTGTACTGGAGCCAGTCAGCACCAAAGTGATCTCGGAAGGCGTCCATGCGCTCCATCTCCTTCTGGTGCCGCAGGATCATCCCTGAACAGAAAACATCCTGGAGGCCTGGGGAAATCACCGCCCACAGAGCCCTCAAGCCAGACCCCCCCCCCATGGGCGGGGCAGTTACTGTGTTATGGACAAGGGGAGAGTCTCACCAGCTGAGGAGGGCAGTGCCTGGTACTCATGCTCCGTATCACTGGGCTCGGAGATGCTTGGCCGACGCACCCTAACATTTCCCTGGAAGGGACAGAAGGAGCAGGGCTGAGTGGCAGAACCATCCAGGTGACGAGACAGAGACCGTGAAGGATCCCTCAGTTCCCAGAGAGCCTGAGGAGGCCAGAGCACCCCTTCCCCATCACATGGCACAACTCCCCCACAGCATTTGTTCCAGTAGGTCAGGGTCAACTTTTTAAGCCAAGCCTCTCTCTCAGAGATCATGGTAGCTAACCCCCTTTATACAGCGAGGCCAGGATCCCCACGCTGCCAGCAGAGGAATGGATCAGATGGGGCCCCACTGTATTTCACATGACAAAGGAGCCAGTAACTCTGGGTACTGAGTGACACAGTCACAGTCAGCTCTGGATCAGGCCCTTCATCCAAAGCCCCAGCTATGGAGCGAAAGCAGCAATAGAAGACCTTGGATTTTCTCTGCGGGAGCCTGGCAGCCCCACTCTCCCCTGGGGACTGGCTGTCACTGAGGTCTGCGCCGCAGGAGCTGTCCAGGGCACTGCGATCCAGCAGGGTCTTCTCCGAGGTCGAAGAGCGGATTGACTGGGCAATGACCTGCCCAGATTTTGGAAGGTGCTGAAGCCAACCAAAGAGAGAGTGATAATAGCTGAGCATGGAGGGGAGACCAAGGAGGGTGTGGGAGTGAGGGGCAAATCAAGCCAAAGCATGGAGGGGCCAGGGACTTCCCTAAAGAGATTGTCTGGTTCCCCCAGAGCAGGTGGCAGGTCCCTAGCTGTCTGACTGGGGCAGCTTTCCCTCCATCCTCAGTTTAACCCAATACCTGTAATTCCTATGGACATAGGCAGAGATCTGACTGGTTAACTGGCATCCCAGAGGTGCTGTGTGTAACATGGCACCTTGCTGGGGGAGATGGAGGTCTCTAGGAGTTTGGTCTGGAGCAGGCTATCACTGCACCACACCTATCGCCCTGCTGCTCATGTCTGGAGCACAGTGGATGGTCCCTAAGAATGGCCAGTTACAGTAAGAACAGAGCAGAGACGAGCTGCTTCAGGAGGCAGAGCAGCTGATGGAAAAACTCCAGGATAAGCGGCATCCCCACCCCAGAGCAAGCAGCAGTTTATCACCCTGTACTCGCCATCAGGTCCGAGGTAGTCAGCAGCTCTCCATCCAAGAGGAGCTGTAATGACAAAGAAACCCAACTACGGTCAGCTGGAGCTCAGTGCAGCCTTCTATTGGCCCGCTATATCAGTTGGGGCCTGTACCCACTCAGTCCTAGGACACAACTGTTACACAGCCAGATGCCAGCCTGCCAGGAACCAGATTTCCTTCTGCATTCCTAGTGCAGTCTCACCGTACAGTGTCCTGTGAACAAGACTCAGATTAAGGCCCAGAAAGGACCATTGGGATCCTCTAGTCTGACCATGTAACAGTCCTTGGATCTTCCCAAATAGCTCCTGGTAGAACTAGAGCCGATTTTCCAGAAAAACATCCTGCTACCACAACCCTGGTGAACTGCCCCAACTCCCCTCACTGCAAAAGCTGGCACCTAGTCTGAATGTCGAGCTTCAGCTTCCAGCCCCCGGGCTGTGTTATACCTTGGTTTGCTACACCGAAGAGTCCGTTATCAAAGGTACTTCTAGACTGAGCAAGTCATCCCTTAACCGTCTCTTCGATGAGCTCCGTCACTAGATGTAGCTTAATCTAAGTCATGGTTTCCAGTAGGTGAGATAGCAAAAAGGGCTGCTCCCAAGAAAGTTATTTCTGAGATATGAGAGAAGCAGGGATAGTTCCTGTACTCTGGTGCAGGTCTAAAATCTCCCCTGTCCCCAATGAGAGATTTTTATGGTACCATCTAATCACTTTTAGTGTCTGCAATTCTCTTCTTCTGCCCAGCCCCAGAACTGCCAGACAGACTGATCCCACAGCCCCAGGGCAGAATGTATGTAGCAATGGCTTCAGTCCAGATGGTCAGGCACTAAACCCCGTGCCTGGCATCCGCAAACCCCCAACTGCCAGAAGCTGGAACTGAATGACAGGGGATGGATCATTTGATAAACTGCCCTGTTCAGTTCATTCCCTCTGAAGCACCCAGCACCAGTCACTGTCGGAAGACAGGACACTGGGCTAGATGGGCCATTGGTCTGACCGAGCATGGCTATTCTCCAGACTGCATATGGAGTATGTGGCTCCAATACTTACACTGAAGGACGCTGCCCTGGGAGACAAGTGTACGATGGTTGCAGATCGGTGGTTCTGGTGAAACCATAATGGGTTTCCCTCCAAGTACAGCTGGGAGAGAGAGAGAGCCCAACACAGTATGTGTCACAATCCATTTGCATTCCAGACTCCCACCAAGCCTGCCTGCGACCAGTCCTCTCCTACACAGCAAGGGCTAGCAACAGACAGAGCCACTTCCTCTAGCTGGGATGGCGATGAAGTGGCCCATCACGAAGGAGCTAAGCCTAGCACTGCCACCTCTTGTGGTCCTTTGGACCTGCTATTTGATCTCATTCTCTATTTGAATTCAAAGGATCTCCAGGTCGTTTTCCTGAATCTACAAGAGCCATTCCAATAGGAATGCCCTGATGTGTAGTTCATAGAAGATTAGGGTTGGAAGGGACTTCAGGAGGTATCTAGTCCAACCCCCTGTTCAAAGTAGGACCAACCCCAACTAAATCATCCCAGCCAGGGCTTTGTCAAGCCTGACCTTAAACACCTCTAAGGAAGGAGATTCCACCACCTCCCTAGGTAACCTATTCCAGTGCTTCACCACCCTCCTAGTGAAATAGTTCCGCCGCCCCCTCCCCCCCCCGACCAATATCCAACCTAGACCTTCCCCATTGCAACTGAGACCGTTACTCCTTGTTCTGTCATCTGGTACCACTGAGAACAGCCGAGCTCCATCCCCTCTGGAACCCCCCTTCGGTTTCTACTCTGCAAAGAGACTGCAAAGCTAGTTCTTAACCTCCAGCTGTGCCCTGTGTGCAACAGATCAGTGACTAGAGTTTGAGCATTTCATGCTCCCCAGGGCACCAGAGACTGCACAGCGGAGAGGGCAGCTGCAGTCTATTCCTACTTGTGTATCAGAACGGTCTCAGATCTAGCTAGTGACACATGCGAGCCCTCTGGAATACAGGGGAGTGCACAGGGGTCACCAAGGGCAAGATTTGGCCTGCATAACCTATGTGAGGCAATGGATGACGGAGAAGGAAAAATCCCAGCTTGACCTGGAAATAGGGTGAGGCTGCAGGGCTGGGAGTTCTGGAAGACATCCCTGCTGGATTCATTGAGAAAGTGAACACAGACTGCAGTGTCCTTCTTGCAGGGACCCTTGCCAGAGAACCATGCCAGCCCCTCCCCCCCCCACACACACACTTTCCTCACTGATATCAGAGTCTGCACTGAACTCTGACTCCCCATCTCCCCTGCACCTCAAGACCCAGGGGTCTCCCTGTCACCCCGCTTGGCACTGTGCTCACTTTTCTCATGTTGTGCAGCATGGACAGTGGTGCTAACTGGGCATGTTCCAACAGCAGGTTATAGGCTACATCCAGGTGCTGCAGGTTCAGCAGCTGCTCCACCCCTGCAGACAAACAAGAGAAGCCATCAACCAGCCCAGAAATCCAACACTAAGGAGCTCTTTCTCCCTCGCCACAGGATCAACACTAGCTGCTGTGCCTGACAGATCTGAGGTAGTGCAGACTCCCAAGCTCTCCCTCCCGGACTGGGGAAGGAAGGGAGGGAAGGAATAGCCCCAGGCCACTCCCAGTTCTGGGACCCAAGTGCCTACGACACTCTCCAACCCATCATCCTTCCTGGACTCACCATTAATACTGTCAAGTTCATTGCTGCGCAAGATCAGAGTCACCAGCTTGGTTCGACTGCAGAGTCCCAGGTTTGGCACCTTTGGCAGGAAGTTATAGGCCAGATTTAAGTACTCCAGCTCTGTAAGGGTCTGTGCAGAGAAAAGGAGAAGAGCCCTCAGAGCCACTCAGTTACTTCTCTCCAGTCACAGGCGGTGGAGCCCTGCCGCAGCTATTCACAGAGGCTGCGCTCAGAAGCTCTCCGAGTGCTTTACAACTGTCTGTGCCAGATGTGGACTAGGCCCCAGGAGCCCTGGCTCACAGCTGCATGCTCAGAGCTGGTTATCCATGAAGTTAAAGAACAGCGGAATCCAAACAAAAATTTTACATTAAGGGTAGAGCTATCTTAAAGCCGACTGACAGCTTAGCTTGAAAGAGCAAATCTGAAAGACAAGAAATTCAGCGTCACTGAATTCTAAGGCACTTCCAGCGCCTCACGATCACTAGTGCATTTCTCCTCACACACGCCCTGTGAGGCGTGGAGCACGGATATTCCCATGCTACAGACAGAAAGGAGGCACAGAGGAAGTCTGTGGCAGCGCAGTGAACTGAGCCCTCTCTCAAGTCCCAGGACACCCTAACCACTGGGAAATCCTTCCTCTCTACTTGCACAGCTATCCAAGATGCTGTGGCTACAAGCACCACAGCGGGGGAACGTGTAGGGGTGTCTGTCCAAGCTCCAGCCACGGTCCCTGAGCAGCGAGAGGTTTCTGCAGTAAAGCTGTTCAAGTTCACATCAAGGGGGGCATTTGCAGACACATTCAGCACTGGTCTCACTCTGCGCCTACTGGAACCTGTCGAGTTTTAATGTCCACTCCCAGGGAAGTGCAGCACATCAGCACTGACTGCGTTTGAAAATCTCTCCTTCAGCGGTCAGATTTCACAGTTCACATCACATGGAGACATGCCCTCCCCACTTCGTTATTTGAGAGACAAAGGTTCAGCTTGGCCAGAGAGTGCAGCTCAGAGGATCACAAAGCACTGGCTCAGTCGGACCCAAGGCAGCAGCTTCAGGACTGTCACACCACTGACCGCGAGCCCCACATCCTGCACAGGTGTCGGGGTAGCAGCTGAGACCTCGTGACCTTGGGAGATGAATGTGGTATGCCCAGGGAGGTCCCCACTCTAGGGAAGGTAGATGGAGTACGCTGGCTTCTGGCTCATGGTGGAATGGCAGGTTGAGTGGGGCATATGTCAGAGTGACACTCGGTTCCAGCCTTAATCATTCCAAGTAAGCGTTGGACACGATTCATTCCAGCAAGGGCGCAGCTTGCCCACACTAGCCACGCTGGTGCAAGAGGAAGAACTGCACGTCTGCGCAGCACTGGAGCGCGGCTGCTCCTGAGCAATACTCACACAAGCAGAGGCTATGCAGGGCCTCCCCTGAGCCAGCCACAAGGGGCTGCACTGGCAAGTCTGGACTCCCACATGTGCCTGGCTCCGGCTGATAAAAGGTTCAGGGAATCTCTGGCCTGTCTCTAGCAGGGCAGTGACGGGCTACACACCAGACAGCCCTGGTAGGCTGAAGGGGCTGAGTCCCAACCCACAGCTATGCAGCAGCTGCCTGCTTTAGGGTGGGGGCTGCAGACCAAAGCGAACCAGTGGAGATCCAGGCAGGATCGGGGAAGACTTATGGGACACAGGCCCAACCCCCCGAACTCGCCCTACAATACTCGCCTGTAAGTGGTGTTCACAGTCCCGGATTCTGTTGTGACTCAAATCCAAGACCTTCAGGGCATTCAGCAGTTGCTGAAAGAGAGGGGAGAAGGGGTGCTAGAGCATCAGCGTCAAGGCCCTTGACAAAACAAACCTCTCCAGGGCAGAATGGGAGGGTCAGGCCCTGCCACCCAGACTCTCCACACCCTCCCCGTGGAGCCTGGCAGCACCATGACCACAGCCAACACCCAACCCCTCTGCCCGCCACCGCGACAGGGTCCCCTCACCAGCGATCCGTCCAGGACAGTGATGGTGTTGTAGCTGAAGTTAACAGTCTGCAACTCCAGCCAGGGCAGGGCAGAGCTCAGATCCCCTCCGCAGGCCGAGATGACCTCCTAGGAAGGTGGGAGTGAGAAGAGATTAGCAGCCAGCACTTGACAAGCAAAGGGATAGTAGCTGGGTACCAGAGCGCAGCCGGCCCAGTACTGGGCTGTCATACTGCATCTACAGGCCATGCCCCTGCTATTCTTCAGTCAGCCCGCCCCGCCCCACCCCACAGAACGGCCCATGCTGCTACCCATGGGGAGTGGGGAGAGCCCCATGGCTAGATTTAGAAGGAAGGGGACATGCTGTGGCCTGGTATGTCTGAGGGCCTGCAGTTATTCGCACGCTCTCATCAGTTATTCCTGGACCAGAGGCACGAAGATTAATCAAGCCATTTACAAATTGTTACAACTTCAGCAAAACCCTCCCCCAGTGGCCTTCTACCACCAACCCCAGCCAGCTCTCTGCCAGGGCAGACAGGGAACAGAGCAGCTACCGAACGCCCTGGAGAGGCCAAAAGGAGTGAGTTCCTGAGCTGAGGACCCTCAGAGAACTCCCTGCTGGCAAACCCAGCTCAAGCCAGTAGGCTGCTAATAAGCACCTTTTCTGTAAGCGTTGCATGAGGATAGAATTGTTGCCAAGACCACTCAAGCCTCTACAGGTTAAAACCTGAGCCTCCATCCCCACCAAACAGCCTGCAGATCGCAGGGCACTGGCGCAAGGCACTCCCCATGGGCAGCCTCACTACCAGCTGCAGCTCATGCAGCACCTGGCAGGGCTCAGGGTCACAGGCTGGGATGTGCTGAAAGGTTCCAAAGGAGATATGCTCTAGCTAGGCATGGGTGAGGACAGTATCCAGGCCAGGCAATGCCACCTGAACAGCCAGCAGCTGGGGACCTCCAGAGCTGGAAGTTAGAGCCTGTGTGACAGACAGCACGGACCTGACCACTCCTGACTAGTTAGAGTCTGCACCAGAGGGTGAGTCTCAGCCAGTGGTTGATGGAGACGCCCCCCCAGGGCTGGAAGACCAAGCAAACCAGTTCTTGTTCTCAGGGATCGGTTCCTGGCCAGGCTCAGAGCCAGCACTCACCTCCAGCGTGCTGACGCATTTGCTGCAAGTTAAGGCCTCCAGCTGGGAATAGACGAACCGCAGCCCCCGCAGGCAGTGCAGAGGGACAGACTTCAGCTGTGGTGGTGAGAGAAAGGGGAGAATGCATGTAGGAGTGTCACAGCACCAGAGCAGCCACCTCCCTGTCCCCAGCCCAGTGTCAGGGGAGCCACCCTTCTCCCAACTCTACAGGAGAGAGCCAGCAGCATTCCCAGCCCCACTCCAGTGCAGTAGGGGGTCAGACCCCGCTCCTCTAGCAAGGATGGCATTTCACCCAATCTCTGAAAAGCTGGGGCACCCCAGTGACTCGCCCCCAAAGCCACATGACTGGGGATGAAGGCTCAGCTAGTCCTCCCAGCAGTACTGACCTCCAGGCGCCGGAGAGACTTGAAGGGGAAGATCTTCACAGAGGATTGCAGGTTACAGCTGGGGACGTGGACGAGCTGCAGAGGGATGGAATGGACAGTCACTGAATGCCTCGGGGGTGGGGGGTTACATGGCAACCTCGCACACCTTCTCAGAGCTGCCAGAGCCCCAGGCTGTCCTCTGCTGTCAGATTCAGCAGGCAGCACCCTTCCCTCCAAAAGAACACTGACTCCTTGCCCTAATGCAGTGTCCGCCCCAAACAAAAAAAGTCGAGTTTCATTGATGATAAAGCAGGGACAGGACTAACTAAAAGCAGTCCTAGGATAGTGACAAAGGCAATGGCTCCCCTGTATGGTTCCCAAGGCGTGCTCCATAGGGTGCTGCTCCAAAGTCTCAGACTAAGGTCAAAAGGGACCATTATGTCATCTAGTCTGACCTCCTGCACAATGCAGGCCACAGAATCTCACCCACCCACTCCTGTAACAAACCCCTAACCTATGTCTGAGTTACTGAAGTCCTCAAATTGTGGTTTGAAGACCTCAAGCTGCAGAGAATCCTCCAGCAAGCGACCTGTGCCCCATGCTGCAGAGGAAGGCGAAAAACCTCCAGGGCAGATTGGCAGAGGCCCTGGAAGAAAATTCCTTCCCGACCCCAAATATGGCAATCAGTTAAGCCCTGAGCATATGGGCAAGACTCACCAGCCAGCACCCAGGAAAGAATTATCTGCAGTAACTCAGATCCCATCCCATCTAACATCCCATCACAGACCCACTGGGCATACTTACCCTGCTGATAATCAAAGATCAATTGCCAAATTAATTGCCAAAATTAGGCTCTCCCATCATACCATCCCCTCCATAAACTTATCAAGCTTAGTCTTAAAGCCAGATAGGTCTTTTGCCCCCACTACTCCCCTTGGAAGGCTGTTCCAGAACTTCACTCCTCTAATGGAGAGAAACCTTCATCTAAATTTCAAGTCTAAACTTCCTGATGGCCAGTTTATATCCATTTGTTCTTGTGTCCACATTGGTACTAAGCTTAAATAATTCCTCTCCCTCCCTCTGATATATTTATAAAGAGCAATCATATCCCTCCTCAACCTGCTTTTGGTGAGGCTAAACAAGCCGAGCTCTTTGAGTCTCCTTTCGTAAGACAGGTTTTCTATTCCTCGGATCATCCTAGCAGCCCTTCAGTTTCCTATCTCACAGAATGTAACACAATAAAACCAGCACATGGTTAGTATGTTCATTAATCTACACCTGAGCAGTGCCCCCTGCTGGCCCAAGCCTAACGCAGTGATGGCAGCCCCCTGGTATCAAAGATGAGACAGGGCAGGAAACCAGCACTCAGCTAGTGGAGGTGCTACTTTTGGCAGCAGCATGAACAAATGGTCCAGACCATTTGCTCCCCAATGCAGCATGGCTCACACATGGCACATCACTAAAAAGGTTATTAGAGACCTCAGACCTTGCATAGGAAAGTGTGCAGCTGTACCAGCATTAGCATGAGTGGGAGCTCTGGTATAGACAAAGCTCTGGAGTTGGACTCATTTTCCCCCCACCATTCCGATAAGCCCTTCCTGTCAGTGGGTTTGACTTAGGCCTGGTCTACACCTAAAACTTAGGTGTACCCAGCTACTTTGCTCGGGCTGTGAAAAATGTGGTACTTTGTGCAATGTAGTTAAGAACATAAGAACGGCCATATCGGGTCAGACCAAAGGTCCATCTAGCCCAGTATCCTGTCTACTGACAGTGGCCAATGCCAGGTGCCCCAGAGGGAGTGAACCTAACAGGCAATGATCAAGTGATTTCTCTCCTGCCATCCATCTCCGTCCTGTGACAAACAGAGGCTAGGGACACCATTCTTTACCCATCCTGGCTAATCGCCATTAATGGACTTAACCTCCATGAATTTATCCAGTTCTCTTTTAAATGCTGTTATAGTCCTACCCTTCACAACCTCCTCAGGTAAGGAGTTCCACAAGTTGACTGTGTGCTGCATGAAGAAGAAATTCCTTGTATTTGTTTTAAACCTGCTGCCTATTAAGTTAAGTTGACCCAACCCATCTCCCCACCCCCGTATATACAGCTAGGTAGACACAGAGGGGGGATTATCTACAATCAGCCAAAACCTCCTTATACCAACGCAGGAAGCACTGTGCTATAGCAATACAGCTGCAGTGCTGTAACTGTGTCACCGTAGTGTAGAGACACCCTAGCGACAGAGCCACAGCTCCGCTGCAGCTCTCGCCAGTGGTAACATCAAGTCTGCTGGAAAAGCGAGTGTTCTGTATTTCCCCAATGCAGCGATGGTCTGACCAGATCACAAGCGGAGGGTCTATAAAACAGACTGGGTCTCCCCAGGCTTTAGACTGGTGTTGTAGACAGGCCTCACAAGCTCCAGCAGCCCTTACCGAAAGGGGGCTTCCTTTTGCTTCCATCCTCCACCCACTATAGTTTATGGCTGCACCCAGTCACGGTCTCCCGACAGTATGATTTAGTTTTATTGAAGAATGTTAATTAAACACAGGATGAGACTAAGAGCAGGAGCCAGAAAATCCAGAGGTCGCACTCCATTTATACAGCCATGGCACTGCACCGTCTAATCCAAGGTTAGACAGCATTGTGAGTTCTGCGACGCTGCACACGGAACAAGGGCACAACTGCAGATCTCTGCTTCTCTCGAGCACTTGTTAGCCAAACCGGTTTTCATTCAAGAGACACTCACCACGGCTGGAGCTCCAGGCCCCAGCACTGCTGTCAAGAGAGCAGCTGGAAGGGTGGTTAATCACAGGGAGGGGTTTGCACAGCAGAGTATCTGAGCGGGGGGGGGGGGGGGGGGGGGGGGGCCAGACTCACATTAACATTTGAGAAGAGCTTGTTTCAGGCTGGCCTTTGATCTGTCTCCTGATCATATAATAGCCTCCCCCTTTATTTACATGGTGTACAGCTGAGTCTCAGACCGTTTCTCCAAACAGTCACTTACTGCACAGTAACAGTAGCCGCTTCCTTCCTTTCAGCGCTTGTTACAAACCTAGCTTATTAACTATGTTAAGACAAGCACACACCATAGAACTTTTGTACTCTGATGGGTCTATTTCCCAGGGAGCCTGGACATCCTGATCTTGTCTTTTAACAATGCCCAGCTCGAGCCCAGACAATTCAAAGTTAATTCACATTCAAATACTGGACACATTTTAACCCTTCTTTTGCTGAAAGCATTAGTAGTGAGCCAAGCATCTCAGGTCTGACTCTCAGCACACTGCCCTTAGGCCTGGTCCACACAAAGTTAGCTTGATGCAAGGTGATTTATGTCAACCTATGCGTGTGCATCTACATTCAGATGAGTCTCCAGCTGACATCAGCGCCCTGTTAGGGTGATGCAGTAAAGCCACCTCCCCAAACAGCATGGACCATGTCCAACCTAATGAAGCCGATGCCATACGAGTGCAGATAGTGTGTGACCTATGTCTACACTAACAGTTCTCCAGCAGCTGTCCCACAATACACCATTCCTGGCAGCAGTGACTGCTCAGGTCACAAATGTGAACTCCCCTGGCTGATGTCAGTGACCAGAAGCCCCTGCCCCCTTAGAATACCCCACATTTTTAAATGCTTTTCCTGTTTGCTCTGCTTGATGCACACCTTGCAGCTCTCCCTTGCTGAGCTGCTGCACACAACATATCATGGTCCTGGAGCAGACAGGAGGTATTGGGTCTCCTAGGCCCGTGGGGAGAAGCGGCTGTGCAAGCACAGCTACAGACCAACCACAGTAACATGGACAGCTATGGAGAGACGGCACAGGGGGGATGCAGACAAAGGGGCGTGATAGGGATCAGCCGCCATGCCGTGTGAAAGCAAAGGAATAGCAGTAGGCATCCCACAAGCAGGAGCAGCAGAAGCTCCCCAAAAGTGGAAGGAACCACCAGTGCCAGAACCATGCCCCCCGCCACCTTACAGATGGTAGAAAGTGATGAGGCTATAGCCCCCTGGCCCGGCGCCCCTGACCACAAGGCCAGGGAGGTCAACAGTCGATCTGGAGCCGAGTTGCAGGCCTGCCACTTTTACATCATGCTGCATGCCACACTGGGCAGAGATCCCAAGAGCACCCTGCAGAGGAAACAGAGACCCCAGCCATGAACAGTGAGGAGACGTGCTGGGGGGAGGGGAGAGAGGGTGAGGAGGAAGGTGTCAAGCCACACAGCAAGCCTGGACTTAAGACTTCCTTGGAAACCAGCTAGTCCCATCTGGCAAGCCCGGAGGAGCCCAATGGAGCGGAAGGAAGTGTGGTGTGCGCATGCATTTTCCCTCACCATGTTTTAAACGTAAAGACTGTGCCCTGCATCCCCAAGTTAAGCTCCAGGTAATGACTTGTCATTGTGTTATTCAGAGAAGTGGCAGTGGTACAGATAGAGGCACAGTTGGCATCCGCTTTTCATTCCTGTCGGGTTAGACAGGAATGACATAGGGAGCAAATGTACATAGAGATATCCCTTGTATCCTCCAGAAGTCTCCAATGACACTCATTGAGATACACCGCGATCCTCTCCCAAAGCAGTCTAGGGATGACAGTCTTATTTCTTCCTCCACAGGATACTTTTCCATGCCACTCTGCCTGGCCTTTAGCAGAGACCACTGCAGCAAACAAGCCAAAATGGCTTCAGGACACCACCAGCATCTGAGCTATGCCGTTGTTACCCTCAGCAGTGAGATACAGGCTAATATCACCCCCCGTCTGTTGAAAACAGGACCAATACTCAGTGCCATTGCCCTATATACCTGTACCCATGGCAGTAGTGACAGAAATATTATTCTTTCATACAACCAAAAAGCTTAATGCCTCCCTCCTTCCCCCTGGTCTTCACCCTCACCCAGCCATACTCACAAGGCTGGGACTATGCCATGGTACCCCAGACCTGACGTGTCAATAAGCATGTCTTGTTAAATATGTTAATAAGGGAATGGAGTTTTGAAGCTTATCTTTCCTTTTCTGTTCTGACTGTACATCCAATGATCCATCTGGTTTACCTGTAGCTGCTGCTATTGCAGCCCTGATGGGCACTCCCTCCCTGCAGAACACCTGACCTTGATGAGGATGAGAAAGAAGAGTACTAGGGAGAATACGTTCAGTGAGAATCTGCAAGTCAGCATTGCATTGGACCGCAAACAAAGGGCCTGGCAAGCCAACACACAGCATGCAGGAGGACAGAGGGGACAGATGCAGGTATCATAGCAAGAAAAGGAGAGGAAGATGCACAAGGACACAAAGGGGCTTCTTGGGCAACAAACAAATGCTACAGACGCTGGTTGACCTACATGTCCTACAGTCACAAACAAAGGACTGCAAAGGGTGTCGAGAACTCCATGGTAGCTGCCTCCTACACTCTCTGCACCCAACACACCAAGTGGCATCATGAGCACATCCCTATGCCTACCACTGTGCACCGATCGACAGGAAAGAAAATCAGAGCTTCACATATCAGCTGTGGTTCTCACAGGTCAGTGTGTTTAGCCAAAACGGATGATATTTTTGCACCAAAATGGACAGAAGGGTTTGCTGCTTTTCCAGTTTTAAAGTTCCGTTCTGTTAATTTATGTTCAATATTTGCATTGTCTTGTTTGCACATTTTGCCCTGTTTGAGTGACAAGTTTCTTTTTTTGGAAAATAAACTCATTTTTATTAGTTCACAGTACAGACTGCAGAACACAGACGCAAGGCATCCATTATTTGTAAGCACACAGCACCACAGAACTCATAGGTTCAAGACACCCAGTCATGTGTAGATGCACAGCAAGCCCTACATAGTGCAAAGGTTCAGTAAAATAGTGTAATACTTGTACATTTACACCAAGCACTACACAATTCTAGGAGGCCATAAACCTTCAGGGCCAGGGCAGCACCAGGCACACAGCACTACTGTGGTTGACCATTAGAAGTGCTCTTTCAAAGCCTCCTTCACCCACTCAGCTCCACAATAAGCTATTATAATGGCCCTGGTGTTTGCCTCTTCAAACTCAGCTGCTCCACTTCCACCCTGTTGGCAGTTTTTAATATACTCTGGGGCTACAACAAGATGTGCCATTTTCTGCTGCAGATCCATCCACAGCAGGAGATGATTAACAGCCCTATAGACTTGCATGACAACAGCCCCCACTGTGGCTTTTCCAACTCCAAAATGATTTCCCACTGACCGGCGCGGCAAGCTTCCAGACTGGTCACCACTCTTCTCCTCTGTCACTGCAGCTCAGTCTGGTGCGTCTGCGCTGGAGAGCTGGGGTGAGCTCAGCATACAGATCCAGGAATGTGGCCTTTCACACCCAAAAGTTCTGCAGCCACTGCTCACCCTCCCAAACCTGCATTATGATGTGATGCCACCAGTCAGTGCTCATTTCTTGGGCCCAGAAGCAGCACTCCACCATCTGCAGCTGTTCTGTGAATGCCACCAGAACCCTGAATTGTTTTTTGCTGTACCCCATAACAATCTGTCCTTGAAGAAATTGTGACATCCTTTGCCGTTCTTCCTGCCAGTGTGCAACAGCAAACACAGGATGAACGATCCTCTGGTATCTGCAATGTTCATGAGAACAGTGCAGAACTGAGAGATCCAGGCTTCTGATGGAGATGGCAGGCACCAAGAAGTCCCATGTGGGTTTGTAAAATTAAAAAAAGGGCATGAAAATTATTGGCTGGCATTATGGGATGGAGAAAGTTGCATGGTGGGGAACTTGACCCCTAACTCCTTGAGATTCCCTGAGAGACATATTTCTAGTCCACAACACAATGCAAGCATTTTCCCCCAAAAGGCATTGTGCTATATGGTGGCACATCAAACACTAGGATACTTACCTGTGTCTCACCGCACTTTGCATCGACACGAGAGCTTCTGGTGAGTACACACCACACCAATGCAAGCAGCCATGCATGCACACACACAAGCAATAGATTGACTTTGGCAGCTGTACGCCGACAACTCATGTTGACCAAAGTTAGTAGTGTACATAGTCTTACATGCAAAATCAAGCTCTGAGGTGTCTTTAGTCTCAGTTTGCCAGAAGCTGGGAACAGGCGACAGGGGATGGATCACTTGAGGATTCCCTGTTCTGTTCATTCCCTCCGGGGCACCTGGCATTGGCCACTGTCAGGAGATACTGACTGGGCTAGATGGACCTTTGGTCTGACCCAGTGTGGCCGTTTTTATGTTCCATCTACCCCAAGAACATCTGGCAGCGTAGGAACCATAAACATTAGCTGTGCTGACTGAAATGCTCTGTCAGTACAGCTGTGTCTACCCCAAGAGTTTTCTGGGCATAATCAGAGGTGTTTTCACACCCATGACTGAGACAGCTTTGCCAGCATTAAGTGTAGACAAAGTCACGTCATTCCCATCCTGGAACTCCCAGGTTGTTTTCACTTACAATTAGTAATGGACATCTTCAATAAGCTCTTGGGTCTGGTTTCAGCTCACACCATCTCCACTCCTCTCCCACTACCTAGCACACTTCTTACGCTTGGGGCAAAAGCCTTCTCCTCTAACTCTTGTCATCTCTACCTGTTCAAAGGTCTTCTGAAAACGCTCACCTTTGCCTTCATCTCAGTTATTGGTCTTTTTACAATCCAATTACAAAGTGTACATCCCAGAGCATTTCTAGCAATTCCCCTTCCCACTACAATCACGCGAATAGCTATTGGTCTAGCCAAATCATTGGAACCCAACAAGTAGTAGCCATGCACCCTTGCTAAGACAACAGATGTTATCTCTTCTAACTTTCTCAAGCCTACCACCACCACCTACACCCTCAGACTTACAAAGCTTGAGCCAGACAGCTAGCTCATCCATGCCCCAGTCTCCACCAGATACTATTAACATTCACACACATTTTATGATTTACCCTTCAGTTTATTCACTACAATGCCAACCCAACCAGGGTCTGCTTTGATATTCCTCTCTGTTGTCCTGTTTTTAACTCTGCAAAACCTTTTGGAGACCGTTTGTTGGGAAAGCTGCGATACCAAATAAATACATGTAATTACAAGAACACTATGGTTCCACATTCTACCTGAGGAATTGACAGCATTGGGGGCACAGAAGCAAGTACTTTGATACACATGCCATAGGTTGCCTACCCCTGCTCTATTGCATGTGTGCCGAAGGTGGCACGCAAGCTGATTTTCAGTGGCACTCACACTGCCCGGGTCCTGGCCATCAGTCCAGGGGGCTCTGCATTTTAATTTAATTTTAAATGAAACTTAAACATTTTAAAAACCTTATTTACTTTACATACAATAGTTTAGTTATACATTATAGACTTATGGAAAGAGACCTTCTAAAAATGTTAAAATGTATTACTGGCACGCAAAACCTTAAATTAGAGTGAATAAATGAAGACTCGCACACCACTTCTGAAAGGTTGCCAACCCCTGCAATAGAGGGATAACCATATACTTCTCAAATGAACCCATCCTGGGATGGGGATACAGAGAAATCTGCTCCAGCAGTCCAACCTACCCTGGCAGAACTGCTAAGCTTACCATAATCATTCTCCCTTCTTCCCCACAAAAATCACAGGGCACCTTTTCATTACAGACCTTCAGGGAGAGAGTCTTCTGCAAGATGTCAAACAAGAACTGGGCCTGGAGAATGGCAGATGTGTCAGATGGATGTGACGGAAGGGCAATGAAACCATGGTTCTGGTTCCGAGACACCAGATGCTGCTCAAAGACCTGCGTCAGGTGCTGCAGAGTGGAGGTGAGCAAGGTGAGGGTGCTAGTACCATCTAGAACCAAGTCTCCTGTGAAAGAGATCAGACCATTAACAAACCCAATGTATCTGCAGTTCCATCCATAATTCACTTCACCACTTCCAGTAGTGTGACTGCAGGCCAGGAAGGGGACCTTTCTCCCATAGTCATGAGCCGTACCTAGCACCAATCCATTTGCCTGACATGACCGCATTAAATCACTGCCCCAGCCCGCCAGCATCCTCCCAGCCCGCACTGCCCCGGCCCGCCAGCATCCCCCCAGCCCACACTGCCCCCACCCCCAGCATCCCTCAGCCCCCACTGCCCCAGCCCCCGCCCCCCAGCATCCCCCCAGCCCGCACTGCCCCCGCCCGCCAGCATCCCCCCAGCCCGCACTGCCCCCGCCCCCGCCCACCAGCATCCCCCCAGCCCACACTGCCCCGGCCCGCCAGCATCCCCCCAGCCCACACTGCCCCCACCCCCAGCATCCCTCAGCCCCCACTGCCCCTGCCTGCCAGCATCCCCCCAGCCCCCACTGCCCCAGCCCCCGCCCACCAGCATCCCCCCAGCCCGCACTGCCCCAGCCCCCGCCCGCCAGCATCCCCCCAGCCTGCACTGCCCCCGCCCGCCAGCATCCCCCCAGCCCCCACTGCCCCAGCCCCCGCCCGCCAGCATCCCCCCAGCCCGCACTGCCCCAGCCCCCGCCCGCATCCCCCCAGCCCGCACTGCCCCCGCCCCCCAGCATCCTCCCAGCCCGCACTGCCCCGGCCCGCCAGCATCCCCCCAGCCCGCACTGCCCCCACCCCCAGCATCCCTCAGCCCCCACTGCCCCTGCCTGCCAGCATCCCCCCAGCCCCCACTGCCCCAGCCCCCGCCCGCCAGCATCCCCCCCAGCCCGCACTGCCCCAGCCCCCGCCCACCAGCATCCCCCCAGCCCGCACTGCCCCCGCCCGCCAGCATCCCCCCAGCCCCCACTGCCCCAGCCCCCGCCCGCATCCCCCCAGCCCCCACTGCCCCAGCCCCCGCCCGCATCCCCCCAGCCCGCACTGCCCCAGCCCCCGCCCGCCAGCATCCCCCCAGCCTGCACTGCAACCGCCCGCCAGCATCCCCCCAGCCCCCACTGCCCCCACCCCCAGCATCCCTCAGCCCCCACTGCCCCAGCCCCCGCCAGCATCCCCCCAGGCCCCACTGCCCCATCCCGCATCCCCCCCGCCCGCACTGCCCCCGCCCGCCAGCATCCCCCCAGCCCGCACCGCCCCAGCCCCCGCCCCCAGCATCCCCCCAGCCCGCACTGCCCCAGCCCGCCAGCATCCCTCAGCCCCCACTGCCCCAGCCCGCCAGCATCCCCCCAGCCCGCACTGCCCCCGCCCGCCAGCATCCCCCCAGCCCCCGCCCCCCCTCGGGGGATCCCACGGGCCGAGCCCGGGATCCGGCGGCGCCTCACCGGAGTCCTGGAGAAGCCGCGCTAAGCCCTGGACCAGCCTCTCCCCGGGGGCCGCAGGCGCCATCTGTAAGGGGCGGGGAGAAGCGCCAGTCACAGCCCGCGCCCCCGCCGCGCCGAGAAGCCCGTTGCGCGGCCCCGGGCGGGACAGGCCTGGGGGGCGACGGGCCCCGCGTGACCTCCCTCCCCGCGGCCGCGAGCGGCCGAGACCGGCCCTCCCCGGGCAGCACCCGCGGGGCTCCGGCAGGAGGGGGCCGGGATCGAGCTCCCGCCCCCGGACTGAGACCCCGGGGCTGCCCCGCGCCCCCCGGCTGGACCTCACACACTTCCGTGTTACCATAGAGTCTGAGAGTCTCACGGGCAGAGCGGCTCCCCCGGGCGCCCCTCACTTCCGCGTTACCATAGAGTCCAAAAACCACGGGCAGAGCGGCTCCCCCGGGCGCCCTTCATTACTGCGCTACCATAGAGTCCGCCTCAGAGAGTCACCGCCAGGCAAGAGCAAAACGTAGCGCTGGGGTCACTCCCTCCGCCCCCTGCAAACACACCCACCCTCCCCCCCACAGACCCCCCCCGAACCCCTCTCCCTCCACACCCCTCCCCCCACAAACACACCCCCCCTCCCCCTCCACAGACCCCCCCCCGAACCCCTCTCCCTCCACACCCGTCCTCCCGCCCCACCATCTTCACCCCTCCCCCTACAAACACACCCACCCTCCCCCTCCCCCTCCACAGACCCCCCCCGAACCCCTCTCCCTCCACACCCCTCCCCCACACACACCCACCCCCTCCCCCCGCCCCCTCCACAGACCCCCCCCCCGAACCCCTCTCCCTCCACACCCGTCCTCCCGCCCCACCATCTTCACCCCTCCCCCTACAAACACACCCACCCTCCCCCTCCCCCTCCACAGACCCCCCCCGAACCCCTCTCCCTCCACACCCCTCCCCCCACAAACACACTACCCCTCTCCCCCCGCCCCCTCCACACACCCCCCCCCCGAACCCCTCTCCCTCCACACCCGTCCTCCCGGCCCACCAGCTTCACCCCGCTCCCCTCCCCCCACAACCACACCCCCTCCCTCTCCCCAGACCCCCCCCCGAACCCCTCTCCCTCCACACCCCTCCCCCCATAAACACACACACCCTCCCCCTCCACAGACCCCCCCCGAACCCCTCTCCCTCCACACCCCTCCCCCCACAAACACACCCACCCTCCCCCTCCCCCTCCACAGACCCCCCCCGAACCCCTCTCCCTCCACACTCGTCCTCCCGCCCCACCATCTTCACCCCTCCCCCCACAAACACACCCACCCTCCCCCTCCCCCCTACAGACCCCCCCGAACCCCTCCATCCCCACACTCCGCCCCCGGACTCCCAGCTCCCCTCCCCCTCCATCATCTCACACACCCCGTTTACAACCCCCCCCCGAACCCTTCTACCACCCCACCCCCATCCTTCCGCTCCCCTCCCCCCTACAGACCCCCCCGAACCCCTCCATCCCCACCCCCTCCATCCTCACCCCCCGCCCCGGGACCCCCAGCTCCCCTACCACCCCTCCCCCTCCACACCCATCCTCCCGCCCCACCATCTTCTTCCGCCCCACAAACACACCCATCTTTCCCCTCCCCCCTACAGACCCCACCACCACCCCACCCTCCGCCCCTGGAGCCCCTCGGCTCCACTCCGTCCTCCCGCTCTACAGACTTCCCCGAACTTCTCTAGAGACCCCCCGCCCGGCCCCGGGACCCCCCCCCCAGCGCTCTGAGCCTTCACTCTAGAGACCCCCCGCCCCCCCCGCACATGCCCCCCAGCGCTCTGACCCTTCACTCTAGAGACACCCCGCCCCCCCGCACGCCCCCTCAGCGCTCTGACCCTTCACTCTAGAGACACCCCGCCCCCCCCCCACACCCCCCCCAGCTCTGACCCTTCACTCTAGAGACACCCCGCCCCCCCGCACACACCCCCAGCGCTCTGACCCTTCACTCGAGACACCCCGCCCCCCCGCACATCCCCCCCAGCGCTCTGACCCTTCACTCTAGAAACACCCCGCCCCCCCGAACACCCTCCCCCAGCGCTCTGACCCTTCACTCTAGAGACACCCCGCCCCCCCGCACATCCCCCGCCAGCGCTCTGACCCTTCACTCTAGAGACACCCCGGCCCCCCGCACGCCCCCCCCAGCGCTCTGACCCTTCACTCTAGAGACACCCCGCCCCCCCGCACCCCCCCAGCGCTCTGACCCTTCACTCTAGAGACACCCCGCACCCCCCCCCCAGCGCTCTGAGCCTTCACTCTAGAGACACCCCGCCCCCCCGCACATCCCCCCCAGCGCTCTGACCCTTCACTCTAGAGACACCCCGCCCCCCCGCACCCACCCCCCCAGCGCTCTGACCCTTCACTCTAGAGACACCCCGCCCGGCCCGGGGTCCCCACCCCCACAGCGCTCTGAGCCTTCACTCTAGAGACACCCCGCCCCCCCGCACATCCCCCCAGCGCTCTGAGCCTTCACTCTAGAGACACCCCGCCCCCCCCGCACCCACCCCCCAGCGCTCTGAGCCTTCACTCTAGAGACACCCCGCCCCCCCAGCGCTCTGAGCCTTCACTCTAGAGACACCCCCCCCCAGCGCTCTGAGCCTTCACTCTAGAGACACCCCGCCCCCCCGCACCCACCCCCCCAGCGCTCTGACCCTTCACTCTAGAGACACCCCGCCCCCCCCAGCGCTCTGAGCCTTTACTCTAGAGACACCCCGCCCCCCGCACACACAGCCCCAGCGCTCTGACCCTTCACTCTAGGGACACCCCGCACCCCCGCACCCCCCCAGCGCTCTGACCCTTCACTCTAGAGACACCACGCACCCGCAACCACCCCCCCAGCGCTCTGACCCTTCACTCTAGAGACACCCCGCACCCCCCGAACACCCCTCCCCCAGCGCTCTGACCCTTCACTCTAGAGACACCCCGCCCCCCCGCACCCCCCCCAGCGCTCTGACCCTTCACTCTAGAGACACCCCGGCCCCCCGCACCCCCCCCCCAGCGCTCTGACCCTTCACTCTAGAGACACCCCGCACCCCCCCAGCGCTCTGACCCTTCACTCTAGAGACACCCCGCCCCCCCCCAGCGCTCTGACCCTTCACTCTAGAGACACCCCGGCCCCCCGCATACCCCTCCCAGCGCTCTGACCCTTCACTCTAGAGACACCCCGGCCCCCCGCACGCCCCCCCCAGCGCTCTGACCCTTCACTCTAGAGACACCCCGCCCCCCCGCACAACCCCCCCAGCGCTCTGACCCTTCACTCTAGAGACACCCCGCCCCCCCGCACCCACCGTCCCAGCGCTCTGACCCTACACTCTAGAGACACCCCGCCCCCCCCCAGCGCTCTGACCCTTCCATCTAGAGGCACCCCGGCCCCCCCCCCCAGCGCTCTGAGCCTTCACTCTAGAGACACCCCGCCCCCCCGCACCCACCCTCCCAGCGCTCTGACCCTTCACTATAGAGACACCCCGCCCCCCCCCCAGCGCTCTGACCCTTCACTCTAGAGACACCCCGGCCCCCCCCAGCGCTCTGACCCTTCACTCTAGAGACACCCCGGCCCCCCGCACCCCCCCCAGCGCTCTGACCCTTCACTCTAGAGACACCCCGCCCCCCAGGGAGCCCCCGCGCTCCGGGGAGCCTCACACCGGCGCTGCCCGTGGCAGAGCCCTGGGCAGACGGGCTGTCCCGCCCGGCAGGGCTCGGGGAGCTCCGGGGGACGTGCCCAGCGAGCCGGGCCCTGCGGCCGCAGAGGAACCGGCGGGAGCGCAGCTCTCCAGCCATGCTACGGAGGGTCTAGCCCGGTGCGAGCCGCGCCCCAGCCCCTCGGGGCGGGGACACCCGAGCGGCTCCCTCCGCCGGCAGCGCCCCCCCTCCACCCCCCAGGCTCGGGCTAGGCTCGCCACCAGCGCGCTTGCCCCTCGCCACCCGGCAGGTAAGTGGCGGAGAAGCCGGGCTGCAGCTCCGCGATCCCGGCATGAGCCGCGGGGTTCACACGCTGCTCGCCTGTACCGGAGCCCAGGGGTGACTCCGGAGTCGCCCGCCGCTGGATGCCAGTTCCGCGCAGCGATCCGGAGTCGGCGGATGGTCCCGCGCTGACCAGCCCGCATGGCCCGTGCGGTGCGGGGGCCGGGCTGTCTGGGGCCACCGGCCGGGGGTTGCTCTGTGCCCCACGGATCCGGAGGGGCGAGGCAGCCCGCGGAGGAGCCGGCTCCTCGGCCGCAACCTACCTGGGGTGGTGCCGGATGGCGGGGCTGAGCCGGGGCACGTGATGGGAGCGACCCTGGCAGAGGGGGTGGGGGTGGGGGCAGCTCCCTCCGACCCTTATATCAGCCCGTGCAGGTGCGCTCCGGCGTGCCAGGGGTGGGGCCTCGCTCAGGGGTAGGCAGGGCAGGGGGTTCCTTGGGAATCAGCCCTGGGGTAACAACCCCAAATCACCCATTACTGGCAGGCATTTAATTTCAGAGAGGGGAACTATGCAAAAATGAGGAGGTTAGTTAAACAGAAATTAAAAGGTACAGTGACTAGAGCAGGGGTCGGCAACCTTTGGTGTGCCGAGTTTTCATTCATTCACTCTAATTTAAGGTTCCACCTACCAGTAATACATGTTAACGTTTTTAGAAGGTCTCTTTCTATAAGTTTATAATATATAACTAAACTATTGTTGTGTGTAAAGTAAATAAGGTTTTTAAAATATTTAAGAAGCTTCATTTAAAATTAAATTAAAATGCAGAGTCCCCTGGACCGGTGGCCAGGACCCGGGCAGTGTGAGTGCCACTGAAAATCACCTCGCGTGCAGCCTTCAGCCCCTGTGCCATAGGTTGCCTACCCCTGGACTAGAGTGAAGTCCCTGCAGGCTGCATGGACACTTCTCAAAGACATCATAATAGAGGCCCAACATAAATGTATACCCCAAATTAAAAAACACAGTAAAAGAACTAAAAAAGAGCAAGCGCTCTTTAACAACCATGTCAAAGAAGCAATGAGAGATAAAAAGGCATCTTTTAAAAAGTGGCAGTCAAATCCCAGTGAGGTAAATAGAAAGGAGCATAAACACTGCCAAATTAAGTGTAAAAATGTAATAAGAAAAGTCAAAGAGGAGTTTGAAGAACAGCTAGTCAAAAACTCAAAAGGTAATAACAAAATGTTTTTAAGTGCATCAGAAGCAGGAAGCCTGCTAAACAACCAGTAGGGCCCCTGGACCATTGAGATACAAAAGGAGCACTTAAAAGATGATAAAGTCTGCGGAGAAACTAAATTAATGCTTTGCTTCAGTATTCACACCTGAGGATGTTAGGGAGATTCCCAAACCTGAGCCGTCCTTTGTAGGTGACCAATCTGAGGAATTGTCACAGATTGAAGTGTCACTAGAGGAGGTTTTGGAATTAATTGATAAACTTAACAGTAACAAGTCACTGGGACCAGATGGCATTCACCCAAGAGTTCTGAAAGAACTCAAATGTGAAATTGCAGAACTATTAACTATGGTTTGTAACCTGTTCTTTAAATCAGTTTCTGTACCCAATGACTGGAAGATAGCTAAGGTAACTCCAAAATTTAAAAAGGGCTTTAGAGGTGATCCCGGCAATTACAGACCAGTAAGTCTAACATCAGTACCGGGCAAAAATAAAATTGTCAGACACCTAGAAGAACATAACTTGCTGGGCAAAAGTCAACATGGTTTCTGTAAAGGGAAATCATGCCTTATTAATCTATTAGAGTTCTTTTAAGGGGTCAACAAACATGTGGACAAGGGGGATCCAGTGGACATAGTATACTTAGATTTCCAGAAAGCCTTTGACAAGGTCCCTCACCAAAGGCTGTCACGTAAATTAAGCTGTCATGGGATAAAAGGGAAGGTCCTTTCATGGATTGAGAACTGGTTAAAAGACAGGGAACAAAGGGTAGGAATTAATGGTAAATTCTCAGAATGGAGAGTGGTAACTAGTGGTGTTCCCCAAGGGTCAGTCCTAGGACCAATACTATTCATAAATGATCTGGAGAAAGGGGTAAACAGTGAGGTGGGACAGTTTGCAGATGATACTAAACTGCTCAAGATAAAGCAGCAAAGAATCCTGTGGCACCTTATAGACTAACAGACATTTTGGAGCATGAGCTTTCGTGGGTGAATGCCCACTTCGTCGGATGCAAGTAGTGGAAATTTCCAGGGGCATATATATGCAAGCAAGAAGCAAGCTCGTTATCTCTAGCCTGCTTCTCGCTTGCATATATATACCTGCCCCTGGAAATTTCCACTACTTGCATCCGACGAAGTGGGGATTCACCCACGAAAGCTCATGCTGCAAAACGTCTGTTAGTCTATAAGGTGCCACAGGATTCTTTGCTGCTTTTACAGATCCAGACTAACACGGCTCCCCCTCTGATGCTCAAGATAGTTAAGACCAAAGCAGACTGTGACGAACTTCAAAAAGATCTCACAAAACTAAGTGATTGGGCAACAAAATGGCAAATGAAATTTAATGTGGATAAATATAAAGTAATGCACATTGGAAAAAATAACCCCAACTATACATATAACATGATGGGGGCTAATTTAGCTACAACAAATCAGGAAAAAGATCTTGGAGTCATTGTGGATAGTTCTCTGAAGACGTCCACGCAGTGTGCAGCAGCAGTCAAAAAAGCAAACAGGATGTTAGGAATCATTAAAAAAGGGATAGAGAATAAGACAGAGAATATTTTATTGCCCTTATATAAATCCATGCTATGCCCACATCTTGAATAGTGTGTACAGATGTAGTCTCCTCATCTCAAAAAAGCTATACTGGCATTAGAAAAAGTTCAGAAAAGGGCAACTAAAATGATTAGTGGTTTGGAACGGGTCCCATATGAGAAGAGATTAAGGAAGCCAGGAATTTTCAGCTTGGAAAAGAGGAGACTAAGGGGGGATATGATAGAGGTCTATAAAATCATGGTGTGGAGAAAGTGAATAAGGAAAAGTTATTTACTTGTTCCCATAATATAAGAACTAGGGGCCACCAAATGAAATTAATGAGCAGCAAAATAAAAGGAAGTTCTTCACACAGTGCACAGTCAACCTGTGGAGGAGGTTGTGAAGGCTAGGACTATAACAGGGTTTAAAAGAGAACTAGATAAATTAATGGAGGTTAAATCCATTAATGGCTATTAGCCAGGATGGGTAAGGAATGGTGTCCCTAGCCTCTGTTTGTCAGAGGGTGGAGATGGATGGCAGGAGAGAGATCACTTGATCATTGTCTGCTAGGTTCACTCCCTCTGGGGCACCTGGCACTGGCCACTGTCGGTAGACAGATACTGGGCTGGATGGACCTTTGGTCTGACCCAGTATGGCCGTTCTTATGTCCTTATGTCGCAGCTGCACAGGCTGCCAAGGCGTGAGCCGCAAGACTGCTGCGCTCTGTCGGGGCCTGGCCATAGCCAGCACGGGGGTGGGAGTGGGCACGTGTGACCAGTGTGCCCACACCAGCCTGCGGGGGGGGGGGCGGGTTGCATGTGCCAGGGGTGGGGAGGCGGGTGTGACCGGTGTGCACAGACCAGCCTGCGGCGGGGGGGGGATTGTATGTGCCAGGGGTGGGGGGGCGGGTGTGACCAGTGTGCCCACACCAGCCTGCGGGGGGGGGCGGGTGTGACCGGTGTGTCCACACCAGCCTGCGGCGGGGGGGAGGGATTGCATGTGCCAGGGGTGGGGAGGCGGGTGTGACCGGTGTGCACAGACCAGCCTGCGGCGGGGGGGAGGGTGTGTGACCAGTGTGCCCACACCAGCCTGCGGGGGGGGCGGGTGTGACCGGTGTGCCCACACCAGCCTGCGGCGGGGGGGGGATTGCATGCCCCGGGGTGGGGGGTTGCACAGAGCAGCATGCGGCGGGGGGGGGGATTGCTGGCCCCGGGGTGGGGGGTTGCACAGAGCAGCCGGCGGCGGGGGGGGGGGGAATTGCATGTGCCAGGGGTGGGGGGGCTGGTGTGACCAGTGTGCTCACACCAGCCTGCGGGGGGGGCGGGTGTGACCGGTGTGCTGGGCTGGATGGACCTTTGGTCTGACCCAGTATGGCCGTTCTTATGTCCTTATGTCGCAGCTGCACAGGCTGCCAAGGCGTGAGCCGCAAGACTGCTGCGCTCTGTCGGGGCCTGGCCATAGCCAGCACGGGGGTGGGAGTGGGCACGTGTGACCAGTGTGCCCACACCAGCCTGCGGCGGGGGGGAGGGAGGGTTGCATGCCCCGGGGGGGGGGGGCACGTGTGACCGGTGTGCACAGAGCAGCCTGCGGCGGGGGGGGGGATTGTATGTGCCAGGGGTGGGGGGGCACGTGTGACCAGTGTGCCCACACCAGCCTGCGGGGGGGGGGCGGGTGTGACCGGTGTGTCCACACCAGCCTGCGGCGGGGGGGAGGGATTGCATGTGCCAGGGGTGGGGAGGCGGGTGTGACCGGTGTGCACAGACCAGCCTGCGGCGGGGGGGAGGGTGTGTGACCAGTGTGCCCACACCAGCCTGCGGGGGGGGCGGGTGTGACCGGTGTGCCCACACCAGCCTGCGGCGGGGGGGGGATTGCATGCCCCGGGGGGGGGGGTTGCACAGAGCAGCCTGCGGCGGGGGGGGGATTGCTTGCCCCGGGGTGGGGGGTTGCACAGAGCAGCCTGCGGCGGGGGGGGGGGGGAAGTGCCTGTGCCAGGGGTGGGGGGGCTGGTGTGACCAGTGTGCTCACACCAGCCTGCGGGGGGGGCGGGTGTGACCGGTGTGCCCACCCCAGCCTGCGGCGGGGGGGGGGGATTGCATGCCCCGGGGTGGGGGGTTGCACAGAGCAGCCTGCGGCGGGGGGGGGTTGCATGCCCCGGGGCGGGAGCGGGCACTGTGACGGCAGCGCGCAGGGTAACGCGCGGAGCTGGCCCCGCGTTCGCGCGGCGCGGCGCCTTGCGGGCCGGGGAAGCGGTCGCTGGAGCTGGTGCGGAGCAGCCGCGGGAGGGAGGCGTGTGTCTCCAGGCTGTCGCCTGTGCCGGAGGCCGCCCCAGCCCTGCGTGACTCCCGGCGGCCGGGCTCGGCGCTCGGCGCTCGCGGCGCGGAGCCCGATGCGGTGCATGGCGGTGTGGCTGCTGGAGAAGCGGAGGCGGCGGCGGTGCCTGACCCAGCCGCCCTCCCTGGCCCTCGGCAGGGACATAGCCGCGTGTTGAGCGCTGTCCGGCGGCGGCCCGAGCGGGGCGGGAGGGAGTCCTGCCCAGCGCCGTGTGTCCGGGGCGCCTGGCCGGAGGCGAGCGGCTCTGCTTCCTTCTCCGCGGTTGCGAGGTACGGTACTAGCCCCCCTGCCCGCCAGCCTCTCGCCTCCATCGGCCGTTCTCGGCGGCTCCGCGCCCGTGGCGTTGACACAGACGTGTGGCCAGAAGCCTGTCTGGAGTCCCCATCGGCAGCTGCTCCAGCCTGGGCTGCTTCCACCCCCGCCGCGCCCAGGGCGGCAGCCCTTGCTGGGGTCCGTGTTACCGCGGGCTGCTGCCCTGGGTTTCTGACGCGAGCTTGCAGCCTTTCCCAAAATGTCTGGGCTTGAGGGGCACCTCCCTCCGGTGCCAGCCAGGGAGCCCTGGGGCGCGGACAGCAGGCAGGGGCGATCAAGGAGAGGGAAAGGTTTGCGAACCACTGAAGGTGAGACAGCAAAATTACAGGGCTAGTAGCAGGTGCACAGGGCATAGGTGGGTCCCTGCCTCCCAGTGCTGCAGGCTCCTATGTAGCATGGCACCTATGCAGCCTGCACAGCGTCCTCTTCTTCCATTGCTGTAGACTCCTGCATAAACAGGGCACCAGCAAAATGTGTTCCACTCTCCGAGAGGCATGGGCACCCGTACACATGGTGCTGGCAGAGCTGGCCTGTGAGTCTCACCTTCTGGTACCACAGGCTAGCTCCTAAGTACCTGTGGTGGCGGCACACCTGATATCTGCACTATTGCTTCCTGATGCTGCGTGTTCTGTGTTTTCATGAAGTGTCCATGCACCCTACCCTGGGTCCCCATCTCCCAGTGCTGCAGGCTTTCATGCACAGCCTACATATTTGTCTGAGTCTCCCGTCACTGTCGGGTCCTGTGTACATGCAGTAGATGTCTAATCAGCTTGTGGCTCAGGCATACACACAGTGTGCGCACACAATAAATTGTCAGGGTACATCTCTGTTCCTTTCTTCCTGAGCTGTATGTGTCCCTCCATAGCTACCCAGAAACCCAGTTGTAGGGACCTTCCTTGTAATTGTCTCTTGTATTAATACCTCATCATCTGTGCGTGATTTCTCTGTCTAGATCAGACCAGTGCTCCATCTGGTCTAGTATCCCGTCTCTGACGGTGGCAAGTATTGGAGGCTTCAGGGGAAGGTGTAAACATCCAAAGTGGACAGTTGTGGATATTCTCCCCTCAGGCTACCCTGTCTAAAGTAACCATCGTCCATATAAATGTCGAATCCCTTTCTGAATCCTGTTGTGCTCTTGGTTTCTCTGATATCAGTGGCGATGAGTTCCATAGGTTAATTAGGTGTTGCATAAAAAGTTTTCCCCATTCCTTAGTGTTACATTTGTTAACACTTTCAGTTTCATCCTGTGTCCCCTTGTTTTTGTGTTATGAGAGGGGGGGAATAGGAGTGCAGAATCTATCTTTTCAGTTCTGGTCAAGTTCCTATACCGGGCCTACTACCATGGCATCTCAACACCTCTTTTTTATTTTGATGCTTCTCTTATATCCCCTGTTGTTCATCTCCTCTCCGAACTAAACAGTCCCAGTCAATGTCTCTGCATAGGAAAGTCTTTCCAGGCCCCTAATCGTTTTCCTCACTTGTCTTTGAACTCCTCCTCTTTCTCCTTTTTCTAGCTACTTAATACCGTCTACCACCTAGATTCTCATACTGTTTCTATCTCCATCCCTCTGGTTTTATCTCAACCCACTTAGTTGGGGCTGCTGCTCTTCATGGGATTATAGATCTTAAGAGATGGAAAATGCCTCTTAGCCCACATCAAAACTCCTTTTCCAGGGAGCCTGGAACAGAATTGTTCCCCACAGGGTTCTTTCCAGCCTTGCTTTCAGTGTACCAAACAATGGAGCACCTACCACTTCCCTCAGGAGACAGCTCCAGAGCCTGGAAAATATTCTTGCATAGCTTGGTAAGTGTACGTGCTACAAATCCCTGTCCCCAGGAGTTTGGGTGGTCAGACTTGGCCTTCTCACTGGGCCCTTCTTACAAAAAACATTTCAGACCCAGTGTTACCTCTAATCCAGAAGAATGTAGAGGACCAAATTCAGAGGTGGTGCAGGTTAGGCTCCTTACAGTGAGACTACCTTAAGCCTGCCTAGGACCTATTCTTCCAATAGGGAAGGAATCTTAAGGCTTCCATCCTGCAGGTTGCTCCAAGAGGAGGGATCCCAGCACCAGCATGGAATCCCACTGAAGTAAGTGGAGAACTGTGCGGTGGGAGTTGCCTAAATTACAGTAACATGCCTCCTTTAATTTATATCCTCTCACCCACTCTTATTAGCTGCTTTCCTCGCTGTCTGCCTCTTTCCCAGCCCTGCAGCGTGTGTTACAATGTAGACAGGTTCCCTTCCACTCAGCTAGACTCTGGGCCAAATTTAGAGCAGCAGTGTGTGAGCATGGAGGCTGTACGTTACACTTGGGTAAGTGGGACAGGTTCAAGCTAGTGTAATTCATAAGCCGAGGGGGACAGGAAAAGTGTGAGCTACATCAGCGCATGCTCTTGTAGACTTTAATTCTTAGCCTCTGTTTTGAATCTGGTATGCTGTCATGCTTCTATTATTGTAAATTAATTACATCAGGAATGCTGAATCATGGACCTAGAGACAACTTTGTAGACACTAAAAGGATGAAAGTCTCAGTGTTTAAAGTTTCTTTGACTGTTGTTTTTTCTTGTATTCCTCATATGAAAACCCATGTGGAGACCATAGCAGACTGGGATGTTCACATTCACTTGTAGATCTCTCTGCCACAAAACTTTCCTCAGATTAAGCCTGAATTTCCCTTTCTTAATTTCAGATTGATCCTCTTGAGTTACACTTTGTTGGGCCCCCTGAAAAAAAAAATCCTTCACCGGTGTTTATACCCATGAGATCTTTCTAGACTGTGGCATGTTCTCTCCACCCCCCGCCTTAGTCATCACTTACCCAAACTAGACTGATGTAGCTCTTAATCTCTCTTTCTAAATCAATCCCTCCAGCCCTCAGACTTGTTCTTCTCTAAACTCCTTTCAGGTTATAGGATAGGAGAAAATACCCTGCGAGAATGGTAGAAGAGCCACAAGAATGATTAAAGGATCAGAAAACATATAGACTCCAGGAACGCAATTTAATTCGTTTAACAAAGAGAAGGTTAAGGGTTGACTTGATCACAGTCTGTAAGTATCTTCCTGAGCAGGACTGGCTCCAGGCACCAGCCCAGCAAGCAGCTGCTTGGGGCGGCCAACGGTGAGGGGCGGCACGTCTGGGTCTTGGGTGGCAATTCAGTGGCGGGTCCCTCACTCCCTCTCGGAGCGAAGGACCTGCCACCGAATTGCCGCCCAGGACTGAAGCGGCGGCGGTAGAGCTGCAGATCGCGATCGCGGCTTTTTTTTTTTTTTTAAATTTTTGCTGCTCGGGGCGGCAAAAACCCTGGAGCCAGCCCTGTTCCTGGGGAACAAATATTTGATAATGAGCTCTTCAGTCTAGCAGAGGAAGGTCTAACATGATCCAGTAGTTAGAAGTTGAAGCTAGACAAATTCAGATTGGAAATAAGGTGTACGTTTTTAACAGAGTAATTAACCATTGGAACAATTTACCAAGGGTCATGGTGGATACTCACTAGCAATTTTAAAATCAAGATTGGATTTTTTTTTCAAGATCTGCTCTAGGAATTATTTTGGGTGAATTCTATGGTCTGTGTTATTCAGGAGGTCAGACTAGGCCCTTATGGCCTTGGAATCTGTGAGTCAGACCGGGAGCTCAGTATCCTGTCTCTGAAAGTATCTGGTAATAGCCGTTTCAATGGACAAGGAGATGAATGGACAAGGAGAGGACATGTTCCATACAAATCCCTAATCCTATTGTTAACCTCACTAACAATTGGCCTTACTGTATTGTGGCGCTGAGTTCCACGGGCTAATTATGCCTTCTGTAATAAAGTGTTGTTTCCTTGTGTAGGTTTTACATTTGCTGCCTTTCAGTTTCATTAAGCACTTGTTCTTATGTTGAGAGAAGGTAAGGAAAGGTGCCCGTTTTGCCTTCTTTCTGCCATACCTTACTATACATACCTTTATCATGTCCCCTCTTAAATTGAACAGCCCCAGTGTCTTTAATCTGTCTTCAAACAGATGTTTTTCCAAGCCTCTCATAATGTTCTTTGCCCATGTCTGATCCCCTTTACTTCTGCTCTATCTCTGTTTAGCTAGATGACCAGAACTGAATACAGTATCCCCAGGAAAAGTGTCCCACGGATTTACAGAACGGCATTGGAATATTTCCATTGTTCTCCATCCCATTCCTTACAAAGCCTGACTTTGTGTTTGCCCAGGTCTCATTCCTGGGGGGTTACAACTATTTTAGAACCCAGTGAGGTGTGTGAGAGGTTCAATTTCATGTGGGTTCTAATGTGCATTATCTTGCATTTGTCAACACTGAGGGTGAAATTCTGGCTGTGTTGAATTAAATGACAGAACTCCCATAGACTTCAGTGGGGCCAGGATTTTGCCCTGAATTTCATATGGCCCACACTGCCCATTCTCCTAACTTTGTGAGTTCCCTCTGAAGATCTTCACAGTCTTCTCCAGTCTTGACAACCCTAAATAATTCTGTGTCATCTGTACCTTTTTGCCACCTCCTTGCTCACTGTCTTTCCAAGATCATTAATAACAGCACTGGTTGTAGAGTGGATCCTTGAGACACCAATTGTTAATGTCGTTCTGGCATTGTACCCAGAACTGAATGCAGTATCTCACACGAGATCCCACTAGAGCCACATGGAAGGGTTTTGGTCACCTTCTTGTCAGTATGGCCTGTGTGTGCAGCCTCAAAATTGCAGTGTACTTCTTTGTAGACATATCCCGCTTCGGCGGCACTTCAGTGGCAGGGGGTCCTTCACTCGCTCCGGGTCTTCGGCAGCATTTTGGCGGGGGTGGGGGGTCCTTCCGTGCCAGAGAAGACCCGGAGTGAGTGAAGGACCCTCCGCTGCCAAAGTGCCGCCGAAGACCCTGACTGCCACCGGGTATTCGAATCAGGCCCCGCAGTTCCTAAAGCCGGCCCTGCCCAAGCTATTCCAGGCCACTCCAGGCAGCCTGCTGGCCCGAGCCCCAAGCCACTCTGGGCCACCTGCTGGAGCTGAGCCCCCGCTGGCTTCCCGGGAGAGGGGAGTAAGGAGGGTTGTGGCAGGTAGGGGGATCTCATGGAGCAGTGGGGAATGGAAGGACATGGCGGGCGGGTGGGGAGGGATGCCTCGAGCTGTGGGAACCTCTATGGGGGGCACTGGAGTGGAGGAGAAGAGGGAATGACTCACCAGGCAGTGGTGGGCAGTGGGGACCTCAGGGAAGGGGTGGAGCGCAGGCAGTCCCAGGAGTCCGGTGGTGGCCACACCAGGGGAGGCTTAGTGTCCCCTGGCCTATTATACCTGTCGCCCATGACAACGATACTCAATGTGGACCACATCCTGAAAGAAATCTTTTCCAAAGCCCTGCTACTGGCCTTCAGACAACCCCCCAACCATACCAAGCTCATCATTAGAAGCAATCTCCCCACAGACCAGGACACACCCACTCAAAGCAGCACCAGATCCTGCCAGAACAGATGCAAAGCCTGCAGATATTTTTCCACTGCTACGATGATTAATCCATAACCAGAGGTGGATTAATTTTTATTGGGACCCTGGGTTCAAACAACATTTGGGCCCCCGGAACTGGGAGGTGGGGGAAGGAGGGTTAGGCCAAGGGAGACATGGCTCTCCCACTTTTCAAAGTTATGCTGTGAAACAGGGAGAACAGGAGTTCCCAATCTCCCTTCTTTATCCCATTCAGTATTTTAGCTACTTTTCTCATGTCCTCTCTTCTTCATCTCCTTTCTAAAGTAACAGTCCAAATCTTTTCAATCTCTCTTCATAGGAGAGTTTTTTCAGGCCCTTTATCATACTCATTGCCCATCTCTGACCCCCCTCTATGTCTACAGTATCCTGTGTGAGATGTGTTGGCTGGTACTGCACACACGATTGTACATTAGGCCACACCATTGATTTACATAAGGGAATTATAATATTTTCTATGTTGTTCTCCTTCCCATCCCTTATGCTCTTCACATCTTGTTTATAATTCCAGTTGCCCATTGAGCAGGGGTTTCCATTGAGCTGTCTGCGGAGCTGCCCAGATCCCTTTCCTGAGTTGATACAGTTCATTTAGAACTCTGGAAAGTGTATGAGAAGTTTAAGATTTTTCTTCTAATGTTCATTGCTTTGCATTTATCAACACTGAACCACTTGTCCTCGTGTTACCCATTGCCCTAGCTTGTTTAGGTCCCTCTGAAGTTCCTCACAGTCCTCTCTGGAGTTAACTCACCTAATTAACATGGTACTCTTACTCTGCCTCCTCCCATCCCACCCTCTCTGCATAATGGCTTTCTTGGTTTATCCTTCCCATTGGGGGTCAACTTGTTATCTGCCTTTGCACAAGTACATGTGGGAGTGGGGGCACAAGAAGCCTTTTCTCCTCTTGTAAGAACAGAGCACAGGAGTAGTCCCAGTGAGCAGGGACAGCCAAGCCCTTGCTCTCTCCCCGGTATAAGTCATTTGGAAAGGGGCAGAGATGTCAGGGCTATGTCCTCCCTTCCACACTGGCTAGTGGACCAGGGCTGGCACCAGGCAGAGCAATCTGTGCCATCCTGATGGAGCTCTCCATTTGCTCGGCACAAAATCAAAGCCTTGCACTGCTAGGTTCAGGGGCTGCCCAGTGAGGGGAGGATGTCCTGGCTGAACGGGAGGTACTGAGCCCTTTGCATATGGCAGCCAGTGGAGGGATGAAGGGCCACAAGCAGGTTAGTGCAGCAGGTGACACATTGTCTTGTCCTGCTCTCTCCCCTCAGGTTATGCCACTCTCCAGGTTTTCTGGATGCCTTCATATGAAAGAGAAAGGTTGAGATTTGCCCAGACTTGGCATGACGGTCCTTAGGTCCTGAACCAACATGGCAGCTGGAGAGTCCCCTCCCATAGGAGGTGTCTTCGTCAACCTGCATCAGGTGAGGTGGAAATCCAACAGCAATGACTCTGGCCCTTCCTAAGGAGCCCTGTTCTTGCAGGACTGAGTGCAGAGATCTGCCTGTGCTCTGGCCAGGGCATTCACAGCATCTGGGGACGTCCTCGTTGGTCTCCCAAGTGCCTCAGGCCTCGGTGAGAGCAGGGACAGGCATGCGCACGGGGTGCGCCCTAATGCCCATGGGCCGGATCCAGCCCCTCAGGGCTTTGGATCCAGCCCACGGGATTTGCCCCCGTGGTGCCACAGGCCCCGTGCTGCTCTCAGAAGCGGCTGGCACCATGTCCCTGGGGCCCCGGGGGGGGGGGCAGAGGGCTCCCTGTGTTGCTCCAGGCACCGCCCCCCACAGCTCCCATTGGTCGGGAGCGGGGAACCGTGGCCAATGGGAGCTTTGGGGGAGGTACCTGGAGGCATGGCAAGGGCAGCGCGCGGAGGCCTGTGCCCTCCCCCAGGGGCTGCGCCGGGACGTGGTGAGCAGGGTGGCGTGGGCAGGGCTGCTCAGATGGGGAGCAAGTGGGGCAATTTGCCCCGGGCCCCACAGGGGCCCCCATGAGAATATAATATTGCAACTTTTTTTTATGGAAGGGGCCCCCAAAATTGCTGTGCCCCAGGTCCCCTGAATCCTCTGGGCAGCCCTGGATGTGGGTCCAGGGCAGGCAGGCAGGGAGCGTGCCACTGCAGGTAAGTGGCGACGGGCTGGAGCCTGAACCCCTCCTGCACCCCACCCCCCAACTCCCTGCCCTGAGCCCCCTGCCTGCACCCTGCACCCCAACTCCCTGTCCTGGGCCCCCTGCTGCATCCCTTCTGCATCCCAACCTCCTGCCCTGAGCCCCTTCCTGCACCCCGCCTCCAACTCCCTGCCCTGAGCCCCCTGCCACATCCTGCACCCCTCCTGCACCCCAACTCCCTGCCCTAAGCCACCTGCCTGCACCCCCATGCACCCCAACTCCCTGCCCTAAGCCACCTGCCTGCACCTCGCACCCCTCCTGCACCCCAACCCCCTGCCCTGAGCCCCCTCATACACCCTGCACCCCTCCTCTGCCCCAATCCCTTGCCCTGAGCCCCTTCCTGCACACCGCACCCCTCCCACTCCCTGCACTCCCTCCCGCACCCCAACCTTTATGATGTTCACCTTTAAAAAAAAAATAAATAAAATTCCCTGGGTGCACACCCTAATGAAATGTGCTGCATACTCCTATTGCCAGGGAGTCAAAGTGGAGAAGACAGTGCATCGCTTGGGCTTGGCTTCAATGGCAGCTGTATAGCTGAAGCCTTTTGAAAGTCAGACTCACACTCCCTGCCTTATAGGGGTGGCTGACGCCTGGGTACTGAGGTGAATGACAGTGACAGACAGACGGACGGGCAGAGTCTTGCACTTCTCAGCAGTACCACGGCTTTTCTCCCCACTTCTCCCTTTGTCCCCATCCTCCCCTCTGCCTCGTGGCCCTTCTGGGCAAGGAGAACTGGACACAGCTGGCTTCAGCACCCACCAGAGCGCAGTCCCACCAAGTGCTCCTTACAGGACAGAGTAGAGGGCTAGGGCCTGCTGGGTCTGGTTTCTATGGGGCGGCAGTTCCCAAATCCCTGGGCAGCCCACAGCAGGGTAGCAGCTCCTGGCAGCTTGCAGAGTGCCCCCAGCTGGGCTGCTGGGGCTGAGAGCAGGCTGGGAGTGTGGGGGGGAGGTTGGCTGAGGCCATTTTGCTGCCTGTTCCAGGTCAGCACAGACAGATCTGTCACAGTTGGGCCTCCTGTTACCATGGAAACAGAGGAGTCCACCACAGCTCAGCACTGGCATTTCGGGCTATGCTGGTGGAAAATTTTACCAGCTGCTTCTGCTTAGGAAGTGGAAGGGGCAGAAGTGCCAGAGCTTAGTGTTCAAGCTAGTGTGCTAGCCTCTGTACAAGGAAAAAGCGGAGCACTGGCGTGTGCATCCTGAGATAAACAGGCAGCAGGTGAGAGACTCCTAAGTAAACCAGCAGGGTTCAGACACCCCAGAGACTAGGGGCACAGGCCTCATCAGAGAGGGGAGAGTGTGGGGCAGCCAGTGTCATAGGAGCAACTGTGGGGAGGAAGTCTCACGTCTGAGTTCCTCACTCACTGGGGCCTTCAGAGTGGGTTTGAGACATTAGCCCCTCATCCCTATTGAAAGAGGAAGCTCTAGGACACAGTACCACCCTCACTACATACCTAAAGGGAGCAGCAGGATTGTAGGGTGAAAACTAGCACAGACTCTGCAGCCGCCTGAACTGAGCAAGGGGAAGTTCCATCTAAACACAGGATATGTTCCTTATCTGTGAGAGCAATTAGGCAATGGGATGGACCCTCACTAGTAGGTGTTGTAAGCGCCTTCCCTGGGGAGAGACTGGAGCAGCACAGACAAGGTACTAGTGGCTGTGATGATGAGGAGAGGCCATTGGGATGTGGGGGGTCCAGGCTTGGGGGCCCTGCTGTGTTTTTTTTCTGGCTCTCAGTTCAGATTGGGGTTCTGCCTCTAGGTACTTTCATAGCCTGCATCACTGTGGTGTGAGTAGCTCCACAGTGTTTGCTGCTTTGTGGTAGCTCCTGAGCTCATGCGAAGTGGTGTGCCATTTGTGGGGCCCTGAGATCTGGAGGGCTATACAGGGCTTGATTGCTATCCGGCTGTTTCTGTGCAGGACAGCAATAATGCTGAGGAGGCCTTTCTCCCCGCCGAGGATGATGAGGATTTGGATAAGACCTTGTCAATCAAGAGGTTTGGGGACCTGATAAGCAAGTCAGCATCAAGGGATCTGGAAGAGCAGAGACGCAACTACAGTGAGAGAGATTTTGAATGTATGTAGGTTTGAACACTCTACCCGCCTCTGTGCCCACAACTGTCCTTCAAACCAAACCCCTCTATACTCTTGGGGCTCAGTCTGGTCTGCAGATCTCAGTAATGTGCTGTTTACCCGCTTCCTGCAGACCGTTAAGGAAGTGGTTGCATATACCCAGTCTCAACCCCATGCCTGTAGCCCCCATTCTCTGTCAGCTACTTTTTATTGTCACCTCTTGTGTAAAGGTTTTGCCAATTTCAGTCCACAGGATAGCATTCCTCAGAGGCTGGGAATCCACTCGCCTCCTCACCCTGGCAACTGGGAACCATCACAGCAATTTCCACAGAACTTAAGTTTTCTGTTGAAAAACATCTCTTGACCTTATGTCTGTGAAGAAACTTCCAAATGCAGCCTGAAGACAAGCTGCCTTTCTGAATCTGCAGATAAACAGCTGCAAAGCTCCTGGTGCCACAGGTTCAGGCATGCCTATAGCTTTCTCAATAGCAGCCATGAAACCGACCAGAATCATGTTCTATGCAATGGTGTTGTACAGGGGCAGCTCTAGGAATTGCGCCGCCCCAAGCAGGGCGGCACGCCGTGGGGGGCGCTCTGGCGGTCGCAGGTCCCGCGGATCCGGTGGACCTCCTGCAGATGTGCCTGCGGAGGGTCCGCTGGTCTCGTGGCTCCGGTGGACCTCCCGCAGGCGTGCCTGCGGATGCTCCACCGGAGCCGCAGGACCAGCGGACCCTCCGCAGGCACGCCTGCGGGAGGTCCACCAGAGCTGCCTGCCGCCCTCCCGCGGCACGCCGTCCCAAGCACGCGCTTGGCGCGCTGGGGTCTGGAGCCGGCCCTGGTGTTGTAGCCACGTCAGTACCAGGGTATTAGAGCGACAAGGTGGTGAGGTAGTATCTTCTACTGGACCAACTTCAGTTAGTGAGAGAAGTTGGTACAATAAAAGATATTACCTCATCCACCTTGTCTCTCAGAATCATGTTGGTTTCATTCTGCAGCTGCTTGGGGAACAGCAGGAGAGGCAGGCATGGGAGCTGTTCACAGAAGGGCCAGAGCAGCAGAGACTGCCCTCAGCAGCCAGGGGTGAGGGACAGAGAGGGAAGCCAGTAGATTTAGTCTTCTGGCTAGCAAGTGTCTGACAAATTTTCCAAGCTCTGGTGTTTCACTGCACGTCAATTTAATTTATTTTCCAGTTTAGATTTTGTGAGACACAATCTCAAATATGTTATTAAATTTCACATATATCACACATGCTGCTTTCTGGTTGGCCACTCCTTTGGAACTTCTGTCAAAAAAGCACTGTCGTCTCTGTTATAAACCACGCCCAACAGCTGCTTATTGCTCATGCTTCCATTTCCCCCTAGCTTCCATATTTTCAAAACATCAGTGCACGCAATCACCTGGACATGGAGTTGCTGAGCACTAACAGTTGTGCCTTAAGATGACAGATTCTAACACCTGAATAGATTAGTGATCGAACTTCCACTCAGAAGTATCACCTGCATATATAGGTGTTAGTGCTGGAAGTGTGTGCATGGAGGTGTTTGCTTGTACCAGCAGGACAGAGGTTTCTCTGAAAAACTGACTCTAGATTTTTAGTGTCCAATATTTTTCTGGAGAGAGAAGGGAGCGTTATTGAGTGGTGATTGAGATGCTCATTCCTCTTTCCTTTTTTGGAAGTCAGGACCACATTTGTTTTCCTCTAGTCTTTTGATGCCTCTCCACTTTATCCAGGACTCTTCAGAACTAATTATCAATGGGTCAGTAAATTCATGAGCTAATTCTCTTAAGATCCTAGAATGACATCATCTGAGCCCACGGAATTGTATATGTTCAGATTTTACAAACGTCCCCTGCTCCTTGTCAGGAGCCATTGTACAGACTCTTCCTTCCAGATGGATTGTTCAAACTCCTTTTCCATATTTATCTTGTTGAAGACAGATTTAAAAGGAGCGGCTGAGGCAGAGCTTTCCAGGTGGACAAGAGAGGCCGTGGAGCAGGGAAGGAGAGGATGTGCTGGGTGCACACAAAGGGGCAGAGGGCCAAGTTGGGAGGAGGTACCAAGGTGCAGGTGAATCATGGGAGAATGTGCAAATCCTGTATTTAGAAGAGAGATGTGGTGGTTTTAGCTCTGAGATGTGCTTTCTTGTTACGAATGCTCAATCCTGACTCAGAAGGCCCAGTGCACAGAGGTCGAGTGTAGAGTTCCTCTCTTCTGGTGGCCAAGCAGGGATATGCCAGCCCTTTCTCAGCACTGTTTCGGGATAGAGATTGCAGAATCTCTTGCTCTTGGCAGGCAGCTCAAGCCTTCCGTCAGGTCAGTGTTCAGGTTCTCTGTCTCAGCTTAACTTGCCACATGATGACCCATTTCAGTGGTCTCAGAGGGGAGAGACTGGGCTTGCACCTTTGTTTGTGCCTTTATGCTGGTGAAAGAGCCCCGGTAGCACTGGTGGATTTAGTTCTGTCATTCCCCCCCCCACCCACTTAATAAGTCTTAAGCAATTCAGGCCTTGCACACTCTGGAGACTCTCTCGTGAGCAGAGAAGAGCCAAGGGAGTGGAAGCTGGAGCAGCAGCACAAGGGGGATTTTCGGTCTGCCGTCTGTGTAAAGTGCTTTGGTTCCAGTTTGGTTTTGGGCATGAATATTTAACTCAAATGGCCAATGAACATTTTGGGTGAAAGAAACTTTTGTTAAAGAGTAAGAGCTCTGCTCCTTCAATTGATGTCTGAGAGCTCATAATACACGTCCCTGAAGCACCCTTCTGCCTGGCCAAAAGCTTCTCCAGTAGGACCAGGGCAGGGCAGACTCAACAATCCTGACATTTCTAGGGGGAAAAAACAAGCCCAAAAACCAAACAAAATCCCCCCCACCCAAAACACCATCACAAAATGCTTGAAAAACCAAACCAAAGCAAAACTGGAACAACAGTGAACCTGGCTGGCTTGTGTGCAGAGGAGGGGGTGCAAGCTCCCATTTTAAACAGTCCTTTGTAGGCCACTTTTCAATCCAAGCAGATTTGATTGGTTTATGATAGGAAAGAGGGGAAAGCCTGAAATAAAAGCGGATTGCACAAAATGTGGCAGAAAGAGCTGCTGCGTAGATCCAAAGCTGCACACCCTGCGGAGCCACCAGTGTTTTGGTGACTTCCAGCTGCCTCTCTGGCTGTCTCAATGTCTCTGCTCCAAGTCCCACAGAGTCAGTGTGTCTCCAGCAGGTTGTCTTGGGGAGGCTCTCTGTCTCCAGTAAAGCCCTGTAAAAGCACCTTTCTTTCCTTTCATGTGGAATGATAAGTTTATGTTTCCTAGTACACCAGTGTGGTGACAATTAGTGTATTTGAGGCAATGCACAGTAATGCCACTCATTTCTTCTTGTTGCACAGTCCCTGTGACTCCTGTGGCTTCATACCCAGCAAATTCCTTTCTGTGGATTGGTTTAAACTAAAAGCTTGTCTCTTCTTGGTTTTGATCCAGATTTTTAAAAAGTAGCCTTCCATTGGTACCTGGAGGCCCAAGTTCTATCAAACAGGTCACTAAGGACTGAATTTGCACCTGCAGTCAGGTACTGGGCCGCCTACATGATTGTGCTCTCATGGTGCACCTGGAATTAGAAGGCCCTAAAAGATGTGGCCTCTAGCATTTTTGTGGACAGAGGAGGGCGGTTTGTAAAAGGTCTATCCTACTTCTGCCAGGCTAAGGAGCACAGGCAGCCTGTTGGCCTTGAAGCTCTCAGTAGCCCACTGGATGTGCCCTCCCCTGCTGTGCAGCGCACTGAGCAGAGACAGCTCCATCATGGAGTGTAATGATGGGCTAGTGAGGGTTACCAAGCAGGTCTGGCTCATATCCTTCCCTCATAGCTAAGGAGGTTTGCTCTGGCCCTGTGGGCTCTCCCCCGGCCCTTAATTCCCCCCTCCGTGCAGTTTCCTGGAGTGGTTTCTGAGGTGCCTGGCGGTGTTTGTCCCTGCTGCCTCCTGCCACTGACTCTCTCTGTCTTCCTCAGTCCATCGCCAAACCTCCCACCACATCCACCATCCCCTTTCCACCCACCTGCCTCCTGCCCTCAAGTTCCAGAAGAGGCTCTCCCATGCCAGCCGGAGGAAGAGGAGAAAGAGAAAAAAGAAAAAAACCTCGGTGCCCCCCTCGGACATCACTCCCACCATCCAGGAAGTGGAGGAGGAGGAGGGGGACAAGGAGGAGGAAGAGGGGGACGAGGAGGAGGAAGGAGAGTCAGAGGCAGAAGAGGCCCTGGAGAAAGAGGTCTCACCAGAGTCAGAGACAGAGGCTCATGAGAAGAAGGACGCTCCTAAGCCTGAGCCCCCTAGCAAACCAAAGGCAAGGCTGGGGTGGGAGGGGCCGGGAGAGTCTGGCAGGCTCCACCACTGGGTGCTGGGGGTCAATAAGGGGTAGGATCTGGGATGGGCTATGCGCTAGGTGATGAGAGGAGCTGAGATAGTTCACACCCTGGGGAGGAGGGGCTAGGATGGTCCATACCCTGGGTGGCAGAGGGTTAGGTCTAGGATGGCTCACATCTGAGGGGAGCAGTGCGGGGAAGATCTAGGACCATCCTTTCCCTGTGTGGAGGGTCTGGTTCTTGTGCTCAAAGTTGTCTCCTCTCTGCAGTTCACCATTGGGAGTGACGATGAATCCTGCGGTGCCTTGGCCTCTGCATGGTTCCATGTGGAGAAGGAGTGTGGCGTCATGTCACCGATGCCACACCGTGCTGACCTGCTGCAGGAGACGGGCCTGGCCTCTCTTGGCAGGTAGGATGGACTTGACCTGGGGCTGGCTGATCGATCAAAACATAACATCATCACTGATAATGTTTGCAGATAATACAAAAATTGTGGGAGAGGTAAAGAATAAAGAGGACAAATCATTGATGCAGCGCAATCTGGAGACCTTGGTAAGCTGGGTGCAAGCAAACAATATGCACTTTAATGGCTAAATGTTCCTAGACGCATGAATTTACAAAGAGTGAAGGCCATACATGCAGGTCTTTACTCTCTCCTGGGAAGCCATGACTCTGAGAAAGATTTGGGGGTCATGGTGGAGAATCAGCTCAATATGAGCTCCCAGTGTGATGCTGTGGCCAAAAGAGCTAATGGGATCCTGAGATGCACAAACGCAGGAGTCGAGAGGTTATTTTACCTCTGTATTCGGCACTGAGGCGACCCCTGCTGGAACCCTGCACCCAGGTCTGGAGTTCACAGTTCACGAAGGATGTTGATAAATTGGAGAGAGTTCAGAGAAGAGCCACAAGAATGATGAAAGCATTAGAAAACATGCCCAGGCCAGGAGTAGTGTAGACCTGGCCTAGGCTTGTTTTCTAATGCTTTAAAATCCACTTCCTGAGCGACGCAGTTACACCGACCTAATCCCCAGCTTCTCCCACTGACAGAACCCACCTGCGTGAGAGCTGTAGCTAACTCCCCCGATAGGAGAAGCTCTCCCGTCAGCACAATAACGTCTTCATAAGAACATAAGAACGGCCGTACTGGGTCAGACCAAAGGTCCATCCAGCCCAGTATCCTGTCTACCGACAGTGGCCAATGCCAGGTGCCCCAGAGGGAGTGAACCCAACAGGCAATGATCAAGTGATCTCTCTCCTGCCATCCATCTCCATCCTCTGACAAACAGAGGCTAGGGACACCATTCCTACCCATCCTGGCTAATACCCATTAATGGACTTAACCACCATGTATTTATCCAGTTCTCTTTTAAACCCTGTTATAGTCCTAGCCTTCACAACCTCCTCAGGCAAGGAGTTCCACAAGTTGACTGTGCGCTGCATGAAGAAGAACTTCCTTTTATTTGTTTTAAACCTGCTGCCTATTAATTTCATTTGGTGACCCCTAGTTCTTGTATTATGGGAATAAGTAAATAACTTTTCCTTACCCACTTTCTTCATATCACTCATGATTTTATATACCTCTATCATATCCCCCCTTAGTCTCCTCTTTTCCAAGCTGAAGAGTCCTAGCCTCTTTAATCTTTCCTCATATGGGACCCTCTCCAAACCCCTGATCATTTTAGTTGCCCTTTTCTGAACCTTTTCTAATGCCAGTATATCTTTTTTGAGATGAGGAGACCACATCTGTATGCAGTATTCGAGATGTGGGCGTACCATGGATTTATATAAGGGCAATAAGATATTCTCAGACTTATTCTCTATCCCCTTTTTAATGATTCCTAACATCCTGTTTGCTTTTTTGACCGCCTCTGCACACTGTGTGGACGTCTTCAGAGAACTATCCACGATGACTCCAAGATCTTTTTCCTGACTCGTTGTAACTAAATTAGCCCCCATCATATTGTATGTATAGTTGGGGTTATTTTTTCCGATGTGCATTACTTTACATTTAGCCACATTAAATTTCATTTGCCATTTTGTTGCCCAATCACTTAGTTTTGTGAGATCTTTCTGAAGTTCTTCACAATCTGCTTTGGTCTTAACTATCTTGAGCAGTTTAGTATCATCTGCAAACTTTGCCACCTCACTGTTTACCCCTTTCTCCATATCATCTATGAATAAATTGAATAGGATTGGTCCTAGGACTGACCGTTGGGGAATACCACTAGTTACCCCTCTCCATTCTGAAAATGTACCATTAATTCCTACCCTTTGTTCCCTGTCCTTTAACCAGTTCTCAGTTCATGAAAGGACCTTCCCTTTTATCCCATGACAGCTTAATTTACGTAACAGCCTTTGGTGAGGGACCTTGTCAAAGGCTTTCTGGAAATCTAAGTGTACTATGTCCACTGGCTCCCCCTTGTCCACATGTTTGTTGACCCCTTCACTAAAGCACTACAGTGACACGGCTGCACAGGTGCAGCGCTGTGCGTGAAGACAAGCCCTGATAGTCATAGATTCCAAGAGCTCAATCTCTTTTACTTATAAAAGAGAACATTAATATATGACTAGATCACAGTCTATAAATACCCATATGGGGAACAGATCTTTGATAATTGGGTCTTCAGTTTGGCAGAGGAAGGCCTAACATGAGCCAATGGCTGAATGTTGAAGCTAGACAAATTCAGACTGGAAATCGGGTACATTTTTAATGGTGAGCGTATTTAACCGTTGGAACAACTTACCAAGTGTCGTGGAGGATTCTCCATCACTGACCATTTTAATTGAAGACTGGAATTTTTTAAAAAGCTCTGCTCTAGGAATTATTGTGGAACAGGTCTCTGGCCTGGGTTATTCCGGAGGTCAGACTACATGATCCCAAGGGTCCTTCTGGCCTTGGAATCTGTGAATTCTCCTTTGACTCTGACACAAGAGGCAGAGGCTGGGGACATCCTTGCATCCAAGCTCCCCTTCCTTCCACTTCCCCGTCTCTCTCACCATGTGGGTTTGCCTGAGAAGGAGGGAAGGGTGCCAGCATGTGCCCACCCTGGTCCCCGAATCACTCACTCGCTCAGCCAAGTGGGCTACAGGACCCAACTGAGGCAGGGTCTGGATACAGCCTTCCTGGTTCCCAGGTACAGATGGTTGCCCACACACTAGGCTCCCTTACCAGCAGGGGTATCACCTGGGGGGCACCATGCCAGGGAGGGAGGAGCTTGCCCTCCAGCCTGACTTTCTTTTGGGCCTGGTTCCTGACCCACAGGCTGGGACGCAGCGGTGCAGGCCAGGCCAGGGCTTGTGGACACAGAGCAAGACCTGTGAGGCTGTGGGCCCAGGAGGGAGTTCCATCCCTTGTAAGGAAGGGGGGCTTACCATGTAGGGGAGGGAGCAGGAGCAGCAGTCATTGGGCCTCGCTTCTTGAAGGGCTAAGGGTGAGCCCCCAGCTGTAGTTTGGGAGTCCCTGTGACATGTCTGCTCCTCAGAAGCTGCTCAGATAACTGGGTCTGAGGTCAGGGCCGGGGGGACCCTTCAGCCTAGAGGATGATCTCATGAGAAATGACCTTCAAAGAGGAGCTCAGGCTGGGAACAGCCTCTCCCCGTTCCATTCCCCTCCAGTGCTGCCAGCTCTGCTTTGCTGCTACTGCCAGGTTCCCCGTTTGTTTCCTCAGCCTCCCGGGGCCCAGAGAATGTCCGTCTCGGGGATGGGACAGGCGCAAGCCCTGGAGCCAGCTGGTGAGTGGGCAGAGGGTGAGTTATGACCTGAAGGAGCGGGTGTGCATCGGCAGCATGACCACTCTGGAGAGTGCAGTGTACCAGCGCGTCCCCACCGATGAGGCCGAGGCCCAGATGCTGGCGTCTGCTGACCTGGACGACATGAAAAGTGAGGCCCAGCTTTGTGACATTTAAATGTGCCTCTTGTACAAGTGTCATCCACCCTCTGCCCAACCCGTAGGCATCAGGCCTGGGCATTTCTTCCCCCCCGCAGCCCATCCCCTGGGCGTCAGGCCTGGGCATTTCTCCTCCCCACCCACCCCCAGGCCCATCCCCCTGGGCATTCCCCCCCCCCCCCGCAGCCCATCCCCTGGGCGTCAGGCCTGGGCATTTCTCCTCCCCACCCACCCCCAGGCCCATCCCCCTGGGCATTCCTCCCCCCCCGCGGCCCATCCCCTGGGCGTCAGGCCTGGGCATTTCTCCTCCCCACCCCTCGCCAGGCCCCCCTGCCTGGTCATTCCCCCCCCCCGCAGCCCATCCCCTGGGCGTCAGGCCTTGGCATTTCTCCTCCCCACCCACCCCCAGGCCCATCCCCCTGGGCATTCCCCCTCCCCCGCCGCTCATCCCCTGGGCGTCAGGCCTGGGCATTTCTTCTCACCACCCCCAGGCCCATCCCCCCTGGGCATTCCCCCCCCCCCGCAGCCCATCCCCCTGGGCGTCAGGCCTGGGCATTTCCCACCCCCCTCCCCGACCCACTCCCCTCGACATCAGGCCTGGGCCTTTACCCCCAGGCCCATCCTCTTGGGTGTAAGGTCTGAGTAACCCAGCCATACCTTCCCTCCCCACTTTGTTTCATCCCTAAGACTCTGTCATCCCCCTGGGAGCTAAGCCTGGTGGTTGGTCCCCCCCATTCCTTGGATGCAGGGGTCAGGAACCATGTCCCCTGCTGTTTTCCCAGCGCTGTGCTGAATTTTAGTTGAAAAGTTGAACCGAAGTCCTGGCAGTTCATGGTGAGTCGCGACAGACCCCAGGGTCCTTGTAGCAGGGGTGCAGTTTTAGCACCCTTGGCCTGACCCAATTCCGCCTGGGGGAATTGCAGTCTGCCTCCCTAGATGCTGCCAAGAGTTTCCTTTGGTGACAGGATTTTGCTTCACTTCCTGTCTGAACCTGGTGTGCAGGGGTGCTGGGACTAGGGATTATGAGGGTGTGGCAGCACCCCCTGGCTTGACTGTAGTAATAACCAAATATATGGTCGCCACTTTCAGCACCCCTGCTATAAAAATGATCCCAGCTCCCCTGCTGGTGTGTGGTGTCCCTGTGCTATGCCCTCCCCTTCCCCGCACCGCGAGGTGAGGCTGCCTTACAGCGAGGGTGGTGATTCCTGGGGAGCTTGTATCAGTTTGGTGAGTTTGTAAAAAGTTTTGGGGTCTATAGAACCATCCTCATTGTCACACAGGGAGCTGTCCCCTCCTGGTGTGGAATACAGGGGACCTTGGAGAGAGACCCAGGGCCCCAGTTACCAGATGTGCCTCTGACCTGACGGTTTAGACAGTCTCGAGTCTAAACACTTCCTGCAGCTTTGTCTGGAGACCGTTCACTGCATTCGCAGGCAGCACCGTCTCAACAGTCACTTACTGTCCTGGAATAAGAGACCTCAGCTGACACTTCTTCCCCATTAGCCCTCCACCCTTCCCTGCGGCACCCTTCCTGCTATCCCAGCCCCGGGCTTCTCCCTTCCACTCTGCTGATGCTCTTCTATCCTGCCCTGCAGTCCTGGGCTCTCTTTCCCATTCCCACAGCTCCGCTAGTGTCCCTCAATCCCAACCCGTAGCCCCCTGCTGCCCTGCCTCGGACTCCCCCCTTCCACTCTACTTATGCCCTCAGTTCGGACTCACTCACGTAGCTCCAAGCCTTTCCTCACCTCCCACCCCTTGGCTCTGTGCTTCTCTCACCTCCATCCTGTTACCCTCTTGATTTTAGGGCTCCATGCATCCCTTAGTTCCATCCCTCTCCTCTTGACATACTTTCCCAGCTAGCAGTGTCTTTGCTTGCCAGGACAGTGCCAGTATTGCAGCAGCCTTGTGTGAGGAGCTGTCCTCTCTGAGAAAGGGAGAAACCCCTGCTGAAGTGACTCTGAGGGGCTCAAGCCCAGAATCATTGGATAATTGTTGCCCAGCTGGGACCTGTGACTTGTGTTTCCTGTTGTTTAGAGAGGTACCTGGGGCCCTTGGGGTGCAGCATGTGTCCTGGGATCTGCCCCTGTGTGTACGTGAGAGCAGATGGAAGAGACGTCATGGAAATGCATGCTCTGGGCCTGAGGACATGGAGAATTCAATAGGCTGCTTTCCAGGCTGGAGAGGGAGGGAGTGAGTCACCAAAGCGGGGAGAGCGGGAGAGGAGCAGGCAGTGCTACACTTGCACAGGGTCTCTGGCCCTCCAGCAGGAAACTCCTCTGCTGACGAAGAGCCCCTTGGCTCAGGGAGCGAGTGGAGAAAGCCCTGCATTACAGTCTTTCCTGCAGCAAACCTCCCCCAGTGGAACCCTTCTCTCCAGGAGTTCATCAGTCCCTAGGGCTGCTGCCACCAGCATCACATGCCTTCCCCCAGCTGAGGGGGACCCAAACAGTGAGGGCATGGTGGTCTCCATGGTGCTACGAAAATCCTGACAGGTCATCCAGAGCAGAGACCTTGCTGGGCAGCTCGTCTTCTGGAACTCAGATAAACAACACCAAACTCTGGTCTTGCAAGTGTGGTGCATAGCTCATGAGCCTTGACCCCTGAGCTTGCCAAGGACACAATGACGGCCATTCATGATGGAGACGAGGCAGGAGGGGGTGACAGCCCAGAGTTGGGGATAGGCAGCTGCATCCACAACACAGTCGGCTATGAAGACTTGGAGGAGTTTGCCCTCAGTTTTGAAGATTATGATTTATGGGAGGCCATCAGAAACCAGCTGGGTTACCCTGGTGGGGATCCCGTCTGTAAGTACCTGACCTGCACTCCTGCACTGCAGTGAAGGGCTCAGAGCCCTGACTGAGCTCTCTCTCTCACTCACTCACACATGCAGAGTGCTGTCTGTCCATTGCTCTGTGTCTCAGAATAGGTGCCCCTGAGTTAGAGTTTGTGGCACACAGTTCCCACTGTTTCCGCAATGTGCCCCTGTGTCTGAGCACTTGGAAGACGCTGCCCACTGTCTGTGTTGTGTCTCAGGTGTTTGTGTAGGACCAATCACTGTGGTGTTGAGGCATTTCTCTGTTGTTGTCTTACCTGAGCAATCCTGGATGCAAATCCAGAGTGGTCTGCCCCACAGCCAGGGAAGATGCAGCTCTGGACTGGAACTTATTGTGGAAACGACATTTTGTCATTTGTCTTTGGCACCAAGCTGGTGTAGCCTGGTGGTCTGAGGATATGCAAAGCCTAGGGCAGAGTCTCAGGCTGTTGCTGTTTGCAGGAATTTGAGCTGGGGTCTGGGATCTGGCTGCACTATCAGCTGGTATCAAGTTCTCAGCTCTGCAGTGTGGACTAAAGATAGTGAGGAAGGATTTAATAGTATGTGTGGCCCTGGGTGTGAAACCTGCTGCTGGGCAGCTGGGCAAGGTCCAGTGAGTGGAGAAAGAAGAAAGATGAGAAGAGGCATGAAAGAGAGGAGTGTGTGCGTGTGGGAGAGAGAGAGGGAGAGAGAGAGAATATGCTGGGAGCAGTTTCTTTCTCCTCTCCTTTTGTCATCACCTTATCCATCCACCCACCTGGTCTTGGAGGCCCTCCCAGCGATTATATAGAAATCAGAGAGCCCAGCTCTGGGTCCTGTTGCCCGTCTCTTCCCAGGGCAGGGTAGGCTGCATGGGTGTTGGTATGTGGGTTTTGTTAGGAGGTGGCGGCGAAAGCAGCAGTAAAGAGGTGGCTTTACACTTCAGCCTGAAGCCAGCAGTATTAGTACGTGTGTTTTATTGTGGTAACTGCCCAAAGGCCCCCCTCTTGTCCTGGGTGCTGTCCCAGGCCCAAGGAGCTCACAAGAGGCAAGATGGGCTTGTGGTTAAAGCCCTGGGCTCGGATTCGGTAGCTTGGGATTCAGTTTCTGGCTCTGCTGCAGACTCTTGGTGTGAGCCTGGGAAAGTTGCCCCATCCCCATGTGTAAAACGGCGATAACCCTTCCTTCCTCTCGCCCTCTGTCCGTCTCATCTCTTTGGAGCGGACATACTGGGGGGCAGGCACTGCCTTGCTATGGTCTGTGCAGCACCTAATGTGCTGGGGTCTTGCCCTTGGCTGATGCCTTGAGCTGCTGCTGTAAAACTGTTGCTAATAAAGAAGGTGATGAGAATGGAAAGCAAGGTGCTTGGTGAGTTGTCAAGCCCACTTTTTGTTACTTCCATTCTTTGAAATGTGATGATTTACACTTGCCTCCGGCATTCCCTGGGTTTGTGTGTTTGGTCTTCCCCCACCTTCTTTGGTGGTTTATTTTTACCAGCAGCGGTTTCTGAGTTGGACTGACTCAGTGCTCAGTCTCTTTGAAAGCTTATCTTAAGGGTGTGGAGGAAGCAAAGATGGGTTTCTTTATCTTCACTGTGGCATCGGTAAATCCCACTCAGCAGATCTGTTCTTGGTAATGCACTGCATGGTCAAGCTAGGTGATCTCAGTCCAGTCACAGATTGGGGTGCTCCTGTCAGGAGTTTTTAGTTACTTTGCAGATGCCATTCCTCAGGTTTCGCTGGAGCTGTTCTTTCAGGGAAGAGGAGAAGAGTCTTTTTCGCTTGAGTTTCAGCCAGCAACATGCACTTAGATTCGTAGATTCCAAGGCCAGACCATTGTGATCATCTAGTCTGACCTCCTGCATAACACAGGCCAGAGGCCTGCCCCACAATAGTTTCTTTTGAACTAGAACATATTTTTTTTTAAATCCAATCTTGATTTAAAAATAGTCAGTGATGGAGAATTGACCACGATGCTGGGAAAATTGTTCCAGGGGTTAATTATTCTCACAGCTAAAAATATACACCTTATTTCCTGTCTGAATTTGTCTAGCTGCTTCTTCTAGCCGTTAGATCCTGGCAGATCTTTCTCTGCTAAATTGAAGAGCCCATTATCAAATATTTGTTCCCCGTCTAGGTGCTTATTGGCTATTATCAAGTCACTCCTTAACTCTCTCTTTGTTAAGCTAAATATATTGAGCTCCTTGTGTCTGTCACTATAAGGCAAGTTTTCCAATCCTTTATTCATTCTCGAGGTTCTTCTCTGAACCGTCTCCAATATATCAATATCCTCCTTGAACTGTGGACACCAGACCTGGGTACAGTATTTCCACAGTGGCCACACCAGTGCCAAATACAGAGGTAAAATAACCTCTCTGCTCCTACTTGTAATGCTTGGATCCATAAGCAGGGGAATTTCATTAGCGCTTTTGGCCACAGTGTCACACTGATGGATCATGTTCTGCAGATTATCCACCATGACCCACATGCCTTTTTCAGAGTCTCTGCTTGCCAGGATAAAGTTCCCCACTTCCTGTAAGTGTGGCCTGCAGTCTTTGTTCCTAGATAGATACACTTACATTTAGCCATATTAAAACAAGTATTGTTTGCTTGCACCCCACTCACCAAGTGCACCAGATCGCTCTGTATCGCTGACCTGTCCTCTGCATTATCTACCCTTCCCCAGTCTTTGTGTCAGCTGCAAACTAAGGTTCTTGAGGTGCTAGGGAGCTTTGGGCCATGGCTTGACTGTCCGGCACAGGTGCTGCATGGCTGGTGAAGGCCGGGGGGAACCTGCTGAGTCTCTTAGTGGAGGAGACTCTCGATGACTTCCTTTGGGAGGGACATGTACCAATCATTAGACCTTTGATCAATAAACTGTGTTTGGAAATTGAACATGAGAATGGCCATACTGGGTCAAACCAATGGTCCATCTAGCCCAGTATCCTGTCTTCTGACAGTGGACAATGCCAGGTACTTCAGAGGGAATGAACAGAACAGGCAATCATCAAGTGATCCAGCCCCTCTCCCCATTCCCAGCTTCTGTCTCACCAGTTATCATCCTGTCTCACACTTCACTCCTGGCACAATCACAAAAAGGTAGTGATAAGGCAACTACCGCAGTCTCTGGTGTCCTTAGATGTTTGGCTTTAGGCCAGGGTGGGGCAGACGACTATGCTGAGTGTGTTAGGGCTTGTCTACACAGAACGCAGTGCTCAGCAAGCCGGGATGAAAGCCTACAGGGCACTAGCAAGCCACACATTAACTGGCCACGTGGGCCTTGTTACTGCACACTAAAGTTCCATAGGTTGTAACAGCAGGACGTCAGTGCACTAGAGCAGTGGTTCTCAACCAGGGGTCCGGGGTCCCCTGGGGGGCCACGAGCAAGTTTCATGGGGTCCGCCAAGCAGGGCCAGTGTTAGGCTTGCTGGGGCCCAGGGCAGAAAGCCGAAGTCCCACTGCATGGGGGTGAAGTGTTGGGGTCCTGAGCCCCACCATGTGGGGCTGAAGCAGAAGCCTGAGCAACTTGGCTTCACAGTGCCCCGGGCAACTGCCTTGCTTGCTACCCCTTAACGCCAGCCATTGCTTTTAGATGCAGAAAACCAGTTACTGTGGCACAGGAGGCCGTGGAATTTTTATAGCATGTTGGGGGGGCGCTCAGAAGGAAAAAGGTTGAGAGCCCCTGCACTAGAGAACTTTTAGTGTGTGGTTGCAGGGCCACACAGTGACTTAGAGCACAGCAGGCTTGTCACACATTAGGCCTCTGTTTACACAAGCCTTAGCCAATAGATCAAGGGCCAGATTTACAACAGTGACCTCTGATTTTAGGTGCTGAACTTCAGATACCTTGAGCTTGATCTGTGGATGGGCAGAGCACCCAGAACTCCAACTGAAGCCATTGGGAGCCTTTCTGAAAAACTGGGCCTGAGGTGCCTCAGGCTGGGTTCCTTACTGAGATACCCAAACCCGTGGCTGGTTTTGGAGGATGTAGGCCCATCTTTCCATGCTGAGTCCTTTAGCTTTGTCAGCTACCTTCCATCATGGTGACCAAGGGATCCACCGCTCCTAGCAGAGGTAGTGAGAGGTTCCAATGCTTTCTTCCAAAGAGATCCCCGCAGGCAGTATTTATAGGGAATTGCTCACCTGCCCTGAGTGCCCTCATGCAGAGCCTGCCAAGCTCCATCGTCTGCCCCTTCGTATTTACCGACTACAAGAGGCCACTAGAGGAGCTAGTGAGAGGCTTGGCCTCTTCAGTTTCACAGGCAGGGCCTTGCCATGGCTTCCCAGGCTCCTAGCACCTCGAGGGAACGTTACCTGGGGCTGTTCCTCAGGAGACCAGTGCAGAATGCTGCCCCTGCTATTGGATTGGGGTTTCCCATTGGGAGATTCACTGTGTGACCTCAGGCTTGTTGGGCCCCTGTTGCCACCTGTAGCATGGGGATAAATAACGTTTCCCTACGTCACGGGTGTGTTGTGAGACTAAATGACGCTCATATTCTCCAAGGATGGAGGCGTAGAAATGTATACATCAACAAGTCAGTTTGGTATGTGCCTAGTGAATATAGTGTTAAAAGGTGTATTCACATCTTGTGCCCTCACTTTATACAGATCACACACGCTCAGTGCACTCACACACCAGCCACACGCTTCTTTTCACATGCATTCGCATCACATCCACATTCATGCACAAAGACACACACCATACAACTAGTGAAATCCGCGTGCATGCACATGACTGCAGAGAGAACACGCGGCCCCTGTGCAGTGCAGCTCCCAGAACACCACCAGCAGCTCGCTGGCGTCGATGGGCAGTTATTGGCTCCCACTGATATTCCAGTAATGGAATATGGAGGAGTCCAACTGTCAGCAGGACTCACATCAGCCGCGCAGCCAATGGGGAAAATCCCCACAGGCTCAGTATGGATCTATTTTATCTTTAACGTAGTGACCCAGATTCCCGAGGAGCGAGGCTGTGGTGTGGCTGTCCTGCAGGGGCGGCTCTACGTTTTTGGCCGCCCCAAGCAGTCATGCCCGGGAGGCGCCCCGGAGCCGCAGGAGCAGCGGACCTCCCGCGGGCATGACTGCGGAGGGTCCGCTGGTCGCGCGGCTCGGCTGGACCTCCCGCAGCTGCGGACGGTTCGCAGGTCCGGCGGCTCCGCTTGAGCTGCCGCAGTCATGCCTGCGGGAGGTGCAGCCGAGCCGCGGGACCAGCGAACCGTCCGCAGTCATGCCTGCGGGAGGTGCAGCCGAGCTGCGGTACCAGCGAACCGTCCGCAGTCATGCCTGCGGGAGGTCCACTGGAGCCGCGGGACGAGCGCCCCCTCCGCAGTCATGCCTGCGGCAGGTCCGGTCGTCCCGGGGCTCCGGTGGACCTCCCGCAGGCATGACTGCGGCAGGTCCGCCGGCCCAATCTGCCGCCCCCCCGGGAAAGGGCCGCCCCACGCGCCTGCTTGGCGCGCTGGGGTCTAGAGCCGGCCCTGCTGTCCTGGCACTGGAGACCTCCTTCCCGTGACTGGAAGGGGGCCCACATTCCCGTGGGTACAGGGGCATAGTGCTGCAAACCGTTCTGAGGTGCTGCAGCACCAGTGGGGAAATTGCTTTGCTTTGAAATCTGGTGCTTTTCACATTCTGAAGGTCAAAGTTCTTGAGGCCCAGCTGACAGAGGACAGCACACAGATGCTGCCCTTCATCCCAGGCAAGGCAGGGCTGTCCCGAGAGACTTGGGGGCCCCAGGCAAGATGACTCTCCTTCCCTGATGAACCTCTCAGGGGGAACAGACCTTGGCTTCCCCTGCAGGCAGGCCTGGGGAGGCTCCACAGACCCCCACATAATGGGAAACAGTGGACTGGGGGGCTCCCTGACTAGCCTAATCCACCTTTCGCTGCGGCTCATCACCCTGTAACAAAGCCCAGAATTCATTGCTCCCTTTCATCTGCGTTCTCCAAGGAAGCTTCAGCTTCTCTGCCTCGGCTTGGGCAATGGCAGGGGAGCCTCACCCATCCACAGCACACTATTGTCACAGTACCAATGCAGTCAGAAGGACAGTCACTGTTCAGGCCTGTTGCATGGGGGTTTATGTCTGCTGTTCCTTTTCTCTGGTATTGCTAATGCCGCCAGCACTGCAGGAGCCAGGTCTATAGATGTAACAGCTAGCGCTGACAGCGTGCAGTGGTCAACCTGTAATGCAGCTTTGCTTTTCCCGTGTCTTTGAGTCAGCCAGCTGGACGCTGCAACTCAGAACTGGAAGTGACCCTGAAAGCTGCATGACTGATCCCTTGGAAGTCAGGGATTGCTAGAGTTAATTGTGCAGTCTTCATTCTGGCTCCTTGTGTGTGTTGCATTATTACACTGCAGCCTTTCACAGCATGTCATCCAGTGTTTTCTGCAGCCATAGATACTTCCACGTATCACTGGCAATGGCTGAGGAATCCCTCTCCTCCATGCTACATGGCTGAGTTAGCCACAGTCACACGTAGCATGGCCTTCCTGCATGTGGAGCATTGATGGAAACGGCCTTAGAAAACGAACCCCACGCCCCAAGCCCTGCAAGGACATGCAATCTGATCTTCAGACTCTCCCAGCAGAGCCTAATCAGCCTAATTCTCACCATGTTACAGCAAAAACCCCAGAGTCTCAGCCAGGAGAGCCCCTTTCCTGGGTGAGGTTTGTTTCTTGCTCACAAAGAGCAGAGGAACATTAAAATGGAGCACAAAAATACTCTCCCACTGAGGGCTTCTTACCCAGCCCTAGGCATCATCTCCCTGTGAGGCTGTTCTTGGAGCCACTGTTAGTGCCTGGCAGTCCCTGGGCATTCAAAGGCACGTCTCACTCGGGGCCATTTCCCTGTCAGATTGTAGCATTGCACTCCCCCATGCTGTGGTGCTGGACTTGGCCCGGAAGGGTCCAGGACATTGCTACTCCTGGGAAGTGCATGTGGAATTTCATCACACACCATTTTACTTGCCCTTATAGTGACAAATTCATGCTAAGGCAGAGTGCAGCTTGGAAAGCGGCGTCCCAACGGGTGATTGTTCTCAAATGTTAGAAACAGCCACATATTGGGAGCTACAAGAACTTGACTTGCTGGAGCGTGAACGCTCCAGCTGAAGTGGGAATGCTAGTAGGAGCTGCTGAGAGACCTGTGTGGCTGCCTGCCTGCCAGCACATTTCCACTAAACAGACCATCCATCTTTCCTTGCTTGCTTTGTCTCCAGGCCACCGCTTTGAAGATAACCCTGGTGTGAGGCGGCATCTGGTGAAGAAACCATCTAGGAGCCAGAGCACCAGAACCAGCAGGAAGATGGTGTCAACCCCGTCTGTCAAGAAGAAGAAGAAGAAAAAAAAGCTGGACAGGAGGCCCCATGAGGTATACAAGCCACACTCTCTCCAGGTGGCCACAGATCACGTCAGGCCCCCAAAAACAGGAGGTGGGCTTAGAAATAACAAGACTTTAAACATAGTAAATGTGGCGTTGTGATTGTTTGCTTTCTGCCTTCTCGTCTTAGGGTTCAGATTTTCAATCTTTCTCCACAGCCAGGATGGCTAGAAACTTACTTTTTAACATGAAAGCAGAGATTCTTACAAAAATCATATCCCTGCAGAAGGTCCGGTTTTAAGAAACACATCAAATATCCTGATAATTGCAATAAAATCAGAGGAGTTGACAGCACAGTAATGGCACCACCTTGCTGAGAGCAGTGACGGGGTGGGAGTCTCTTGGGCAGGGGGGAATCTGATTGGTGAGAGAGGCAAAATCTTCGCACTAGAGACAATGAGAGCTGCAGCGTAGAACCATTCACATCCCTCCAGGGTCACTGTGTGCTCTGGAGTGGCATATGTGAAAGAATGGGTGCGCTAAGCTCTGGTGTTGTGCATTGCTGGGGACTCCTGCCAGCGGTCCCTGGGATATTTGTTCTAGCCGCTTCTGGTCACCAAACCTTTCGTACGTTAAAGAGCGAGAGAGGACACCATTGCTCCCCCATTCCCTTAGGTGGCCTGCGCCTGGGCCAGTTAGCAGAGCCCTTTGGCCCAGCGTTTTCTGCTCAGCTGGTGGAGTGAGGTGAGGACAAGGTGATATCGCTTGTGGAGCCGGTATTGCGGAGGAGGCTCCCTGCTGCTGTCGAGTTAAATGTTTTTGCTTTAACCCCGGGCGGCAGGTGTTTGTGGAGCTGAATGAGCTGGTCATAGATAAGAACCAGGAGATGCACTGGAAGGAGACAGCGCGCTGGATCAAGTTTGAGGAGGATGTGGAGGAGGACACGGCACGGTGGGGGAAGCCTCACGTAGCCTCACTATCCTTTCGCAGCCTGCTGGAGCTCAGGAAGACCATTGCTCACGGTGAGTTTCAGCAGCCTTTGCATGACCGATGGGCTCCTGCAGACAGAGGACAGGAGAACTGCCCAGGTGAATTTGGGCCTCAACATGGGGGAGACGTTTGTAGGGCAGTTGCTATTTGTGGGTTCTGTGTCCTTAATAGACTCTTCAACAGTGTCTCAACCCAGGTTCTTTTAAGGAAAGCTAAGGAAGTGAGAGGGGCTCCTATGGCCTGTGTGACCAGGCTCTGGCATGGGAGTCAGGGTTCCCTCTCGGGTGTGCCAGGCCCCATGTCCTATCAGACCCAACTGCTGACTCCAAGCACTGGCTGGAACATGCCCCCTATGTCAGGGCCTGCACATCGGGCCAATAAAGAGGCCAACGGGGGTTTGTGTTTTAAAGTTTGTCTTTTCCATAAGAAATTCAGGTCCTCTCTAGGCAGGAGACTGTGCAAGCTAGATGGGAACTCATGAAACAGGACACCATTGCCAAGAGCTGTGCGGTTGTGAGCTGCTGGTCGGAGGTGTTTTGTTGAAATGAGTCACATTGTCTAAAGCCCGGAATGGCCTGGGAGCCTCCTCCCAGGGCGACACCTCTTCCCCTGGTCCACACACTCACAGCGGCGCCCGAGCCAGGGCCCCCTCAGTAGGAAAGAGCGGGGGCTGCTGGCAGGTCATTCTCTGGGTGGAACTATTGACTTTGGAACTCACTCCCCCTGGTCTGGAACAGTCTGAGTCTGCTGGCAGCCCCTGTGTGAGCAAGCATTTGGGCAGGGGGGTTATTGGAGCAATGGGGCTGGGAGATTGGTGTGTGCCATATTGGCTGCCTGGAGCTCAGTGCGTTTGTGTTGGGGCAAGGGTGACAAATGTGCTGCTTTTTTAGCACTGACATGATTTTGTATTGTACGTTGTAATGAAAGGTACCCAGAGCCCAAATGTAACAGGATGGCACCTTATCCTGCCCGAAAGGGGGTAGGCAGCAGGGTGAGGCAAGCCTCTGCCTCTACACAGAGAGGACTGGGGAAATGGGCTGAACAATCCTGAGGGAGGAGCCCTAGGACCAGCCTTGCCGACGGAGAAGGTCTGAGCTGAATTTATTTCTGTGCTCTGGGAAGAGGAAGACTTTGCGCTGTTCCTAGCATCCAGACTATGTGGGAGAGCAAGTTGGAGAGGCTCTGCCCACCCAGGAGAGGCGTTCTTTAGGTGTATTGGATTTAAATGCTCTGTACAAGAGCATCTCCAAAGAAACATGCACCTGTTAGAACCCCCCCACAGTACCAGGACCCTGGAGGTCACTCTGGGAGACACATGTCAGGGTATTCAGAAAAAGCCCCAAAACAAACTAAAATGTTACTGCATGAACGTGAGTCTGAACATGTCTGAAATGATACAGGCCTGTGCCTCAGAATAACACGAGGGGAGCCTGTAAAAGCCTGGCAATAAAACGCTTCTCAGGTTTTCTAGGCCTGAAAGAAACCACTAGCAACATAGCCTCCCGATACACTGTTTCTAAAACTATTCAGTGCTGTGAGCCAGCTGCAGTGCTGCAGACAAACCCTCTGCACATGGGCACTTCACCCCCAACAGCTGCCAAGCAGGACCTGCCAGTTCCCCCTACGCTTTGACACCCACAACAGAACACTCCTGCTGCCACCTCAGCCAGTGCAGCACACGGCCCCTTCGCCCCTGTAACAGAGCGCAGCTGGCCCTCCTGGCTCCTGCCTCTGCAAGGCTCAGATAAAGTCACTCTGAGACCCTCTGGTTCTGAAACTACTGGTGCTTTTATTTACAAGTTTGTGGTCCCACCAGCTTCTCACCATACAGCTTATGCAGCGCTGGGTTCCTTGTGTCTGAACCCAGGGCGGGAGAGCTTTCTCTCTGCCTGCACTCCCTCACTCTCCTCCATCCCACCACCCCGCTGCCTTCATCCCAACCTCTTATATATCCCTGGGCTAATTGGGCTGGCAGCTGGCTCTCATTCCCCGACTACGGCAGGCTCTTTCCAGCCAGCTTGACTTTATTCACCCAGATGGGGCTGGCATGGCAGGGCAGATTCTGCAGTCCTTCTAATCAGCACCTTGTCACAGGCCCCCACCACAAAGCACAAGCGGGTCAGCAGCTAACCCCAAATGCAAGCAAGGCCCATTCCTCCAGCCTGGGTCCCCAACGGCCGCAGCCCCGACTCTGGGGGCAGGGCAGTTTGCTCTCTCGGCAAAGCAAACAATGCTCAAGCTGCTAGACTTTGCCAGGAAACCCCAATCTCGGAGTGACTGGGACACACAAACCCAAACCAGTGACAGATGGGTCTGGGCATAACTACACCGACTCTCCCCTGATACAGACTCTCTGTGCAGAGGGAAACCAGGAGACACAATGCCCTGACCAAGCCCAGAGAGGGCAACTGGGCAGCCAGCAGGGCAGAGGAGAGACAGGGACAGACACCCACATTGACTCCTGGGCCCAGACAAAGGGAAAGAGCTTTCCTTAATTTGCTGGGGATGGTCCCAGACTTCATAACACCAAGTGATGAGGAAGCTGTGTCCAGCCCTGGGCGATGGAGAGAGATGCAGAGATGGCCTTGCACAGCCACCACCTGAGTCAGGAACAGAGGCTGACTACGGTTAAGGTTTTGTCACAGTTATTTTTAGTAAAGGTCCCGGGCAGGTCATGGGCAATAAACAAAAATTCACAGAAGCCCGTGACCTGGCTGTGACTTTTACTAAAAATAATGGGGGGGGGACTGGCTGGGGGAGGGGGGACTAACAGCTCCAGTCCCTGCTACCCACGGCGGCTCGGAGCTGTGGGGACGGGGCTGAAGCTGAAGCAGAAAATGTCTCAGAGGTCTCTCAAAGTCACGGAATCCGTGTGACACAATCTTATCCTTAGTAATGACAGAGGATCATAGGAGCAAACCCTGAAGGCTGCATGAAGCCCCATCTGTGCAAAGGCCTGAGGGGTCTGTGTGACACGCTGGCAGCTCCTGTATAGCTCGTCCGCCAGCGAGTTGCAATTGAATGGAAGCGTGTGGATGAGTGTGAGGGAGGAGTGACTGATGGATGAGGGGGTGAGTGGCCCAGGTGGATGAGAGTGTTAGGGTGTCTGGTGCCTGGGCATGAGTGTGAGGGGTGACCGGAGTGAGTGTGTTATGAGTTATGGGGGTATGTGAGGTGAGCCATGTGCATGTATGAATGTAATATGGGCAGCCGCCTTCTGAGTGTCCCCTGGTGGCCAGAGGTGGCTCTGGAGCACCCTGCCTCTGCTTCCCCCCATTCTGTAGGCCCCTTTCAGTATTCATTCAGCTCACAGGTAGTTCAGACAACCCCCTCCTGGGGTCCAGTCCCCTCAGCCGCATGCTGACCTCTAGTCCCCAACTCCAGTTCAGTCTCTGTTTCCCGAGAATCCAGAATAACACAAAGTCTCACAAAAACAGAACACGAACTGACAATCTTCATCCCAGCCCCACCTCTCTGAGGACCATCCTTCTGCTTCCCAGCACCTCCTGCCTGGAGTTTGGCCTTCTCCACAAGCCTTTGCAGTCTCTCCCAGGCCTCCCTGCCTGGAGAGTTTCCTCACTCTCCTGCTCCTTGAGCTTTCCCCCTGCTGACTCAGGGTCCTTCAGGGTCTACAGACATAACCGCAGTTTCTTGGGCTTCCTTCTCCCTTGTACTGGAGTCATCGGACTCCTCTCCGGGGGATCATCCGGTAGTCAGGGCTGGCTTAGTCCAGCCCATGGGGCAAGCCATCCCGTTACAAGGAGTTTGAGGGGTCAGTAGAGTGTGTACGTGTATGAACATAGGTGTGGGGGTGAGCAGTGCACACGTGTGAGTGCGAGGGGAGAGTGGTGTGTTTGTGGGTGAGGGCTCTGTGGTGCACATCTAGCTAGCTCCGGTAACAACAGCAGCAAAGCCATGGGCACACTGGCTAGCCGTTTGCATATGTAACCAGGTGTACACATCCTGCACTGCCATTGCTTCGCTGCAATTGTTCTTCAGGCTAGGTAGCTCAAGCTAGCCTGGGTATGTCTGCAGTGCTGCAGTCTGCCCTCTGACTGCAGTGCAGACAAACCCTGAGCGTGCGATGTGGGTGAACGGTGGTGAGGGGCAGAGGCACATGTGGGGGGTGGGGGAGTGTGAGAAAGTGGCTGATGCCGGCGTGTGTTTGACTGGCCGTGGGGGAAGTCCCACGCCCCTGGGCCTCGCTGAGCCCTGCCTAAAGGCAGTGCTGGTGCTTGCTCTCTCTCAGCTGGCAACACCAGTATCTGGGCGGGGGCTGGGGGGATGCTGGAGGTGGGCACCGTGACCAGCTGTCTCCCCCTCCCTCGCCCAGGTGCTGTGCTGCTGGACCTGGAGCAAACCACCCTTCCTGGCATCGCTCACCTCGTGGTGGAGACCATGATTATCTCCGACCAGATCAAAGGGGAGGACAGAGCCAACGTGCTGCGTGCCCTTCTGCTCAAGCACAGGTAGGCGGTCTGGAGCTGGGGACTGCGTGAGGGGGCAGCGGGGGTGAGGAGGGGATGCAAGAGTGATGGAGAGACTTGGAGTGCAGAGATGGAAGCAGGACCAGAGGTGAGAGGCTCAGGGAGCTGGGGCAGTAGAGGGAACAGAAAGGGAAGGGGTGGAGTACGCAGCCTGAATTCAGAATAGGGCCTGGCCCTGATGGCAGGCGATGAAGTGGAGGAACCAGAGCCTCTGAGGGAATGATGGAGGGGAAGGCAGGGCGTGTTCATTAGAGCAGGGCCATGCTGAGGGGGAGAGGGACTGGGGGTGTCATAGCCTGGGGCAGAGGGAGCAGGGCCACGGTGTGGGGTGGGGGAATTGGGAGGGGAGCAGAGCCTTGGGGGCGGCAATGGAAGAGCTAGCGAAGGGCCCTTGGGACGGGACTCCTGAGACGTTGCCAGGGGGAGGCGAATAGAGGGAAGGGAGGTGGGAGAGTGAACAGAGACAAGGCCTGTGGCCGGTGGTGAGGAAATGGCCCCTGAGGGAAAGCCAGGTGGGGACTGTGGAGCCAAGATGATGATGAGTTATAAGGGCTCTAGCGGGGCAGTGAGAAGGGGTGTGGGGTGGAGCGAGCAGAGAGGAGCATCCCAAAGTGATAGGAGCCGATCAGAGATCAGTTGCTTTATTCTTGGTTCTTGCAAAGAGAGCGTAGGGCACAGGTGACCTGCCCTGCCCTGCCCCAGCCAAGTGCCATAAACCCGTCTCCTGCATTCAGAGGGAGTTCAGTCCCTGTGTTCATTTGGATCCGGGTTGCTGTCTCCCAACACCACCTGCTCTCCCAGTGGGCCTGGGCCCTATCTAGACTAGAGGAATCTCTGAGTGGGGAATTCACATGTCTCCTGCCCAGCCACAGCTGGTTTGTGGGGATGAGTTATTCATGCCTACTCAGTATTGGGCTTCCCAGACTGCAAGCGCCAGCTGAATGCAGCCCATGAAACTCCTGCTGGAGTGTCCCAGCATCCTGCTTTTGAAAGGAAGCCGGAGGGCAGTGACTGTCCCATTGACTCCCACTAGCACTTTTGAAAGCTGCTGGTGTCCTTTCCAGCCACCCCAATGATGAGAAGGAGGGGTTCTTCCCCCGAAACCACTCCAGCTCCAGTATGAATTCGATAGCGGGGAACCACCATCACAACCACAACCACACGGCCGACACGTGCGTGCCCCTGATGGGTGAGGAGCGCATCGAGATGCTGGACCCCAGAGCCCAGGACTTGGAGTGCAAAGAGGTGAGGGAAGGGGGACTTGCAAGTTATTGCTTTGCCCTTGCCCTACCTCCCCCAGCCCTGCCATTGAGCTTTTTGGGGCAGGGACCGGGGGGTGACACCCAGCACCCTTTGGGGGCTAGATACTCACCACTGAAAAAAGCAGGTGCCTAGAGTGAGGCTTTAAATCAATCAATAACTATATGGAGATATACCAATCTCCTAGAACTGGAAGGTCATTGAGTCCAGCCCCCTGCCTTCACTAGCAGGACCAATTTTTGCCCCAGATCTCTAAGTGGCCCCCTCAAGGATTGAACTCACAACCCTGGGTTTAACAGGCCAATGCTCAAACCACTGAGCTATCCCTCCCCCCATATGTCATCTCCTGTCTTAGATTGTGAGCTCCATGGGGCACGGACCTTCCCTTTGTGCCAGGCACTGTACACATACATAACAAAGGGGCCCAGGTCCATGCCTGGGACTCCTAGACATGGCTGCAGTACAAAAATATACTACTCAGCCCCTGCCCTTCCCAGCACCTTCTGCCCACAGATTTTAAAGTGTTTTACAAACATTTTGAGTTAACCCCTCCAGGTCTAAGTGTAAATGCTGACATGCTGCGCAGTGTGCGGGATTGGGCCCAGGTGTAAATGGTGAGGGGGGGCACTCGGGCGCAGGTGAAATGGTGGCACAGAGAGAGTTGAGCCTGGATGTAGATGGTGAGGGGCAGCTGGGGGAGTCAGGCCCAATGCACATGGTGAAACGCGGGGCAGGGGATCAGGCCCAAGAGTAAATGGCAACACATGAAGGGGTGGGGAATTAGATCCAGGTGTAAATGGCGACATGCAGTGTGTAGGGGGGGGATCAGGCTCAGGTGTAAATAGCGACATGCAGCATGAGTGGGGGAGGGGAGGAGTCTGGCCCAGTGTAAATGGTGATGCAGGGGGCTGGGTGGGGGAGGGGAGGAGTTGGCCCAGTGATGCAGGGGGCTGGGCAGGGGAGGGGAGGAGTTGCCCGGGCCCGGTGATGCAGGGGGCTGGGCGGGGGAGGGGAGGAGTTGGCCCAGTGATGCAGGGGGCTGGGCAGGAGAGGGGAGGGGAAGAGTCGGGCCTGGGAGTCCAGTCCTCACCTGTGCATGTTTCTTTCTGACTGGGATAGAAAAATCTGCATCTCCACAGTTCCGAGGGGCATCGCGGCAAATATCTGAAACTGATGGAGAAGATTCCTGAAGATGCTGAGGCATCCGTGGTCCTCGTGGGTAAGAAGTGCCGATCAGAACCCTGCTGGGGAGGCCCAGTTCAGAGCCCAAGCTGGGGCCCAGCCAGACACATGCGCTCACCAGCCAATCCCTGTTATCCAAACTTTAAGGTGGGAGGGAGCCACTTTCCAAGCCCTGGGAAGCTCCCTCCAATAGCCTCTTCCTGCTGTCATCAGGGGCGGCTCCAGGCACCAGCGCAGCAAGCGCATGGCTGGAGCAGCAAGCCGCCGGGGGTGGCCTGCCGGTTGCTGTGAGGGCAGCAGTCAGGCAGCCTTCGTCGGCACGCCTGTGGGAGGTCCACCACCGTCGGTCCCGCGGCTTCGGTGGTAATTCGGCAGTGGGTACGCTGAAAGCGTGGGACCGGCAGATCACCCACAGAAACGCCGCCGAAGGCCACCTGACTCCCGTGCTTGGGGCGGCAAAAAATAGAGAGCCGCCCCTGGCTGTCATCTTACGGGGACTTGGTGGCTTTTGGGGTTATCCTTCAGGCCCAGTCAGAAAGCCTCTCTGCTACAGGCAGCTTGCCAGGCCATGCCCTGAGGGGGGGACAGCGTGTCCCTGGACCTTCCCCAGAAGAGCTGCTCCCAGCTTGGATGGTGGGGAGTGGAGTGGGGACTAAGAAGCAGACAAATGTTTGGCCCTACCCATCTCAACCCCCTTCTGGGAGGGAGGAATATTGGGTGGGGACCCTTCATTGAACGTTTCAGAGCCTTGTCAAGCATTGGATTCACTTTCCAGTGACACTTCAGTATGGTGCATTTTCAAAATTGTTTTGCTCATCTCTGCTTAAAGCCACATGCTTGGGCCAGTTTCAGAGCCTAGATAAGCAGGCTGGTGTGACGAAGTGGGACTGGTCTTACTGGAGGCTGGGTACAGACCCTAAGTATCTAGCAGCAAAAGTCCATGCAGCAAATGCCTGACACTCTGTCTCCTAGCAACTGATGGCCCGAGCACCTTCCCTGCAAAGGTGCTGGCTAAAGGTGTTGGAGACAAAGGGGTCAGGTGACCTCCTGGCCCAGGAAAGAGGCAGAGCAGGGAGGAGGGGCCGGAGGGGGTGGGGCAGACTGGAGCTGGCTGGGGAAAAGAGGGGAAGCAGAGAGAGAGGGCTCTGATCCCCGAGGGGGGCTGTGGGGCCCCAAGATGGACCTAACAGGAGGGGATCCTATTATCTGTGCCTGCAAGACCTGTGTTGGACTGTATTCCTGTCGTCTAAATAAACCTTCTGCTTTACTGGCTGGCTGAGAGTCCTGGTGAATCGGCAGGGAGTCCGGGGGTGCAGGGCCTGACTCCCCCACACTCCGTGACAGCTGGGTAAAGGCCCTGAGCCTCAGCGGTAGAATTTGGTGTGAACCCTGCAGTGCTGTGTGAGTTGTGGTATGAGAAGCTGCCCAATAGCCAGTGGAATGACACTTCCCCAGGCACTTGGGCTGGCTGCGAAAGGGTCAGGATGGCCTCTTGCTGGCTGTGTGGACTACATAGTGGAGACAGTACAGATACATTCTTCCTTCTCACAAGGAGACTCTAGAGCAAGGGAGGGGCCAGCTCCCACCCTAACCCTTTCTGCAGACTCCTTAATTCAGGAATTTTGGTGGGGAAGAAATGGGTCAGGAGGTGTCATTGGAACTGACTTCAGAGGAAACTGTTGAAAGTGGAGGTGTCCCTGAACATGGTGATGTAGGAAAAGGGGTGAGCAGGGAGGTGGAAAAATAAGAGGACACAACATTATTTAGGTTAATCAAGACTAGAAGAGACTGTGAGGAACTACTAGGAATAAAAAAAGCAATCTATAGCCAATGAAAAGAAGGGGAAGACACACTGCGGTAAGCTTATGCAAGAAAATCCTCTCCGTGTGCACGAGGATGACACAATCATCAGCATACTGCAGATCAGTAATGGACACCCTGAAGACTTTAGACTTTGAGCAGAGACAGCAAAGATTAAAGAGCCAACCATCCATTCTGTATTGAATGGCAACTCCATTGGGGAGGTGATCTTTAACAAGGATCAAAATGACTGCTAAGTAGATGGAAAACAGGGTTAGGGCAACAACACATCCTTGCTTAACGTCAGTTTTGATGATGAAAGGTTCCGTCTCAAGGCCATTACAGAGAAATGTGTCAGTCATCTGATCATGGAGAAGCCTTAGGACCTTAATAAATTTTGGAGGGCAGCCAAATCTGGACAAAACCTTCCATAGGGCTTTGTGATTGACAGTGTCACAGGCCTTTGTCAATTCGATGAAAGCCAGGTCCTGATTTTGCTCCCAAGATTTTTCCTGGATTTGGTGATCAACGAAGATCATGTCAGTTGTCCCGTGGGATGGTCTAAAACCCCACTGAGATTCCAGCAATATTTCCTCAGCAAGGGGAAGTAATTGGTTTAAGAGGGTGTGGGCAAGAATTTTCCCTGCTGTAGATAGCAAGGCCATGCCTCAATAGTTTCAACACTCTGACTTATCTCCTTTTTTAAAAATTGTAACAATGTTGGCATTTCTTAAGTCTTCTGGAATCTTCTCATTATACCAGATATGAAAAAAATGTTTTTGGAGTTTCCCTACCAGTTCTTCACCTCCAAACTTGTAGACTTCAGCTGGTATGCCATCTGGTCCTGCTGCCTTGCTGTTGTGAGTTTGCATATGGCTCATGTTACTTCTTCGAGGGGGGGAGGCGGGTCAGCAAGGGATTCTCTTTCATGTCGTTGAGGTATAGATTTGATACTGGCATCCAAGTCCGTTGACTCACGGTTCAGGAGTAGCTCAAAATGCTCCTTCTATCTGGCTTTGCTGGCTTTGCTGTCCTTAAAATACGTTGATCCGTCTTGGGCTCGGAGTGGTGTGGGGCCATGGGAACATGGGCCAGAAATGGCTCTTATTGCATGAAAAAAACTCTACATGTATGTTTATCAACACAGAGCTCTATCTCCTTGGCCTTTTCTCGCCACCCCTTATTTTTGATGTCATGGATTTTCCTTTGGGCTTTAGCCTTGAGTTGCTTGTATGACTCTTTCTTCTGCTGGTGTGATATGTCATTTTGCCACATGCGATGAGCTTTTCTTTTCTGGTCAAGCAGGCTCTGAATCTCAGCATCATTCTCATCAGACCAATCTTGGTGATGGCAGGTGACATAGCCAATGGACTCAGCACATGCTGAGAGAATGGCAGTCTTTAATCCCTTCCAGAGATTTTCATTATGATCATAGGCTAGGGGTTTGTTATGGAAGTGGATGGGTGAGATTCTGTGGCCTGCATTGTGCAGGAGGTCAGATTAGATGATCATAATGGTCCCTTCTGACCTTAAAGTCTATGAGTCTATCAGCTGTAGGCATAGCAGTCCCCTCTTTGGGGACCATCACCTTGTGGTGGTGAAGGGGCTTGTGTGTTCCAATGATCCTCAGAGCTAAGTTGTCAGCAGCTTCATGTTCCTGGTAGGGTTTCTCAAGGTGAACAGGCCTAAGGGGAGGTCCCAGACAAAGCATGGTCCAGTCCCCCAAGTCCTTAATGGTGGATCAGGTGGAAGAGGGTCCTCTGATCTCAACGGCTGTGAAAGCAGATGAAGGCTGCAGCAAGTGGAGATCTCCAGTCATCTTGGAATTTCCTTGCCACTGGGCCTCAAAACTCCAACTTGTCATGATCGTGTGGTCACTGTAGGTGCACCAGCTTCCCCACGTTAAAAGAAATCATATGCAGGCTTCTACCATGGGAAATAATATTTTTCCAACCTTCCAAGCCCTGCGGCGATGGACTAGTGGTGATGAGGACAGGATTAGTGAATCTGACAGGCCCTAGCCACGAGTCTGCATGTAGGCGGCGGTAGTTAGATGTTCATCTGGCACCTGGACTGAGATGGGTGCAGTTCGGCAGCTACTATCGCAATTGAGCAGTCAAGGCTGATTCCCCACTCTGGCATTTGAGTGCAGGAAGTGAGGGTCAGCAAGGATTCTAAAAATTAATGCTGGTCACTTCAGGCTAGTATTAAGCTCCCAAGGTTACAGCTTTTCTTTGACCTTGGATGGGTAGATGCTGCCACCACCCAAGTGCAAACCCCCCCCCCTTTGAAAACCCAGGAAGGAGCACTTGGGAATTCCTTCCTGTAGGGTACCCTCAAGGCTCTACACCACCCTCTCCAGGGAAGAGCTGAGAAAGAAACTGTCAAGGTTCCCTCCCCACGCTGAACTCTGGGGTACAGATGTGGGGACCTGCATGAAAGACCCCCTAAGCTTATTTCTACCAGCTTAGGTTAAAACTTTCCCAAGACACAAATCCTTTCCTTGTCCTTGGACGGTAGTGTTGCCACCACCAAGTGATTTAGACCAAGATTCAGGAAAAGGGTGACTTGGAGTCCCTGTTTCCCCAAAATATTCCCCCAAACCCCTTCACCCCCTTTCCTGGGGAGGCTTGAGGATAATATCCTCACCAATTGGTACAATGTGAGCACAGACCAAACCCCTTGGTTTTTAGGACACTGAAAATCAATCAGGTTCTTAAAAGAAGAATTTTATTTAAAAAAAAAAGTAAAAGAATCACACCTGCAAAATCAGGATGGAAGGTAACTTTACAGGGTACATACAAAGATTTCAAACACAGAGGATTCACCTCTAGGCTTAGCTTCAAAGTTACAAAAAAACAGGAATAAAACTCCCTCTTAGCATAGGGAAAATTCACAAGCTAAACCAAAAGATAATCTAACACATTTCCTTGCCTTTACTTACAATTTTTGTAATCTTAGATGCTCATTTCAGGTAGGGTTTTAGGAGATGTTTTTTCCTGCCTGATCCCTCTCTCGCCCAGAGAGAGAACAAACAAAGAGAGCACAAACAAGACTCCCCCCCCAACCCCAGATTTGAAAACATCTTCTTTTCTTATTGGTCCTTTTGGTCAGGTGCCAACCAGGTTATTTGAGCTGCTTAACCCCTTACAGGTAAAGGAGGGATTTTATGCTACCCTTAGCTGTATGTTTATGACAGAAACAAAATCAGCTGTTGCCACCAGCCAATTAAACAACAGGCACAAACCTCTTAGGACACAAAAATCCAATCTTGTTCTTAAAAAAGGTAAATTGTATTAAAAACGAAAAGAGAGAAAATACATCTAAAAACGCAGACTATTGCTAGATTTTAAAAAGAACCATGTATAAAGATTAAGCATCAAAATAACTTCCTTGAGGTCCAGCTTAAAGGTTACAAGCAAAACAAAAGCACCTGGGGTTAGCACAGAGGAGTCCACAAGCCATAAAGAAATAAAAGAGATAAACCTAATTGCGTCTTCCTAGACATTTCCCGATCTACTTACATATCTGGGGTTTCAAATGAATTGTTTCTAGGGATGTGTAAGAACCTGAGGAATAAGGGTTAAAAGCAGCCCTAGGGAGGGCTATAGCTGGGAGAAAGCAGCTACTAGGCTGACTGGGGAAAGCAGCCTCAACAAGGGGGCCATGCCCCAATCAGGCCGAGGCTGGCTTAATGAGGGCCCAGCTGGCCCTTATAAGAGGGCTGGGGCCAGAAGCCAGGGACAGACTCTCTCTAGCTTTGAGAGGGAGGGACCTGGCTGCAGGAAGCTGAGAGAAGGTAGCTGGAGTGGAGCAGGGCTGGGGGAAAGCCAAGGGAGCTGGGGAGCTCTGGCCTGGAAACCTCTCAGGCTGCAGCCTAGTGGAAGGCCAATTAGGTACTGGGGTTGCAGGGGGCAGCCCATGGGTAGGCAGAGGCAGCAGGTCCAATCCCCTCTTGCCTATGATGAGTGGCTTTTACAGTGCAGTCTGCCCCAGTGAGCAGGGGCTAGATGGTGACTGGCAGTAGCCCACAACTGAGGCAAGGTGGGGATAGGGGTTGGGGGTTTCCCTGGGTGGGGAGACCCTGAGACTGGGGGGTATTGCCAGGGGGCAGCACCCCAAAGACAAGGGGCACCGGATCCTGGGAGGGACCTGAGGGCCAGCAGCAGTGGGGCACCATCCTGCAGAGGGCGCTCCGGAGCCTGGAAATGCTAATTCCCTGAGATGACCGGCAGGAGGTGCCGCAGCGGTGAGTCGCGCACCATGACAGGATGATTTGATGATTTTTCATACCTGGCTCAAAGCTTCTTACAGCATTGCTGCTCTGTGTCTCCTCTCCGGGAGAACAACCACAGACAGACAAAAGGGGAGTCTTGTTTCAATTTTAAAAAGTTCTAGCCTTCCCACTGGCTCTTTCGGCCAGGTGTCCACTCACTTCCCTTTACCTATGCATGGCAGCCAGACTTGTTAACCCTTTACAGGTAAAGCAAGTAGAGAACAGCTACTAACAAGGATTTTATAGCTAACTGACTGTCTGGGTGTCCATAAAAGGTAGCTACCCCCTCCCCCCGCCTTCATTTATCACACCTCTGCTCATCCCGCATGGGGAGAGGGCTAGAAAAGGTGCCCTAAACCTAGGCTGTCTCATATATTCCTGGCTGGATTACCACGTCCAGTGGGATCACTCTGCCTGCGGTTGAAGCTATAAAAAGACAGTGACTTTTGCTGCATATAATGTTCACACCCTAATGGATAACAAAGATAAATGCGGCCTGCTATCGTCGCCAGGGAACTTGCGAGATATAACATCGACATCGCTGCCCTGAGTGAGACAAGGTGCCCAGATGAAGGTCAACTGAGAGAAAAAGGTGGAGGCTACACCTTTTCCTGGAAAGGAAAATCTGCAGAGAACAAGCACGTTCATGGGTTTGTTTTGCAATTAGGAATAAGTTTGCCATTCAGCTTACAGAATTTCCTGTAAGAATCAATGAACATCTTATGACTTCATCTTGAGCTCAGCAACACTCATATGCCCCAACACTTGATTCTATCGAGGCGATAAAGCAACAATTCTATACAGATCTTGACAGTCTTGACCAACATTGTGGCTAGACAAGAGACAGGAGCAGGACAACACAATGTCACAACATCCCAGGACCATAGATTTTAATGCTCAGAGATTTTAATGCTAGAGTCAGGCGGGAGTCAGGTCTCTGGAATGGATCTGGAGTAGGAAAGGCTAACTTCAACGGCATCCTCCTCCTGAGCAAATGCGTAGAACATGGCCTGATCATCACGAATACCCTCTTCAGACAAGGTGAGAAGTATAAGACCACCTGGAGACACCCTCACTCCAGGCATTGGCACCTCCTTGACTATGTTCTTGTTAGAGCTCGAGATCGGAAGGATGTCTGCATCACGAGGGCCATGCATGGAACCGATGACTGTTGGACAGACCATCGCCTTGTTAGATTAATCATGAATTTCCAGGTCACCTCAAGGCATCACAAGCAGGCAAAATCAGTATGAAATAAATTCAACGTCAAGTCCCTTGAAGATATAGTGACTCAGGAGAAACTTCAGCAGTGTCTCCAAGAGAAGTTTGCCACAATATCAGTAGACCACAATGAATTGCAAACTGGCTCACAGACAACTCTCAAAACGTAGGGACTCGGGGGGGAGGGGCGCTTCTAGTGGGGTTTTGCAGGGATCAGTGGTAGGCCTGATGCTATTCAACACTCTCATCAGTGATCAGGAAGTAAATATAAAATTGCTGCTGATAAAATTTTCAGATGACACAAAGACTGGGGGAGTAGTAAATAATGGCTGGTCAGGTAATTGGGACTGAATGGTCTGGATCACTTGGTACGCTGGATCCATGGAAACAAAATACATTTTAATACAAAAACAAAGTTGTACATCCAGGAACAAGGAATGCAGGCAACACCCACAGAATTGGGGCCTGTATCCTGGGAAGCAGTGACTCTGAAAAGGATTTAGGGGTCATAGTGGCCAAACAACTCAACATGAGCTGCCAATGTAATGCTATGGCAAAAAGTGCTAATATGGTCCTGGGATGTTGTGACATTGTGTTGTCCTGCTCCTGTCTCTTGTCTAGCCACAAACCACTCAGAGACCTTCTGGTCAAACATCTTGTGGAATTTATTTACGGTGTTCTTTCCACACCACCCTTACAAGCTGGTGACGCTCTGTACTTACCATGGCATACATTGCCTAGCTCACTCCGCCAAGGAAGGGGGAGACAGACGGTATCTTCCCTCGAGAGATCGCTCTTGGTGCTGACTCTCAGAAGCCTGCCAGTGCCTCTCTTTTCCCCAAACACTTCCTTCCTGTGCCTTTCTACTCTCTGGGCTAGTGAGTTGTAGCTCTCTCCAGCCCATCCCCAGTCTATCAGCTGGGCACAGCTTTGCCCTAAAGTTTACTCCAGGGTGACCCAGTGATCAGAGTGCTAGTACAGCTGCTGTTGGCCAGCACTCTGTCACAGTTGTATGAACAGGAGTAGCAAGTAGCAGGTGATTTTACCTCTGCATATGGCACTGGTGAGATGGAATTTGAAACGCTGCCATGGGTGGTTGGAGGGCAGGGGTATGGGGACTTGTGGCTCTGGCCATGGGAGGGGGCAGGGCAGGGGGTCTTGGGGCTCCAGCTGTGGGGAGGGTGCAGGTGGAAGGGGGGGAGCTGGGGGCTAGCCCCCCCCAAAGGGGGACTCCACCCTGCTGCCTATGACTGCTGCGTCCAGTTCTGGTACCCACATTTTTAAAAGGATGTTGAAAAACTGGAGAGACAGCAGAAAAGAGACATAAAAATGATTGCAGGGCTGGAGAAAATGTGTTCTTCTTCAAGTGATGTCCCTGTGCGTGCTCCACTTTGAGTGTTGGTGCGTCCCTGCGCCGTTGATCGGAGAATTTCAGCAGCAGTGCCCCTCTGGGTCGTGCATGCTCTGTTCCTGTCTCACAGCACCGTTGGCACCTCATCTAGCACATGCAACCCAACACCCTTAGTTCCTTCTAAGACGTCTTCAGCCAGAGACGGAGCTCCCAATGGTGTCCTGACTAGCTTGTTAAACACTTATAGAAATAGTTAAAAGTTTATAGTTCGTTATTAGTTGGTTACTTATCCTTCTTTGTGTTAAAAAAATATTTTTTATATTTCCCTCTCAGACCATTAGGGTCTACCTGGGGCCAACCACCCCCATCCAGCTATGCCTGGTTCACCAGGATTTAAACGATGCACATCATGCCCCGACGCTATGTCTGTGTCAGATGGACATTCACTCTGCATCCTCATGGCAGATGAAATTCAGTGTTGATAAATGCAAAGTAATGCACATTGGAAAACTATACATATAAAATGATGGGGTCTAAATTAGCTGTTACCACTCAAGAAAGATCTTGGAGTCATTGTGGATAGTTCTCTGAAAACATCCACTCAATGTGCAACGGCAGTCAAAAAAGCGAACAGAATGTTGGGAATCATTAAGAAAGGGATAGATAACAAGACAGAAAATATCATGTTGCCTCTTTATAAATTCATGGTACACCCACATCTTGAATACTGCGTGCAGAGGTGGTCGCCCCATCTCAAAAAAGATATATTAGACTTGGAAGAGGTTCAGAAAAGGACAACAAAAATTATTAGGGGTATGGAACGGCTTCTGTATGAGGTGAGATTAATAAGACTGGGGCTTTTCAGCTTGGAAAAGAGATGACTTGGGGGGAATGTAATTGAGGTCTATAAAATCATGACTGGTGTGGAGAAAGTAAATAAGGAAGTGTTATTTACTACTACTCTTAACACAAAAACTAGAGGCCATGAAATGAAATTAATAGGCAGCAGGTTTAAAACAAACAAAAGGAAATATTTCTCCACACAATGCGCAGTCAACCTGTGGAACTCCTTGCCAGAGGATGTTGTGAACACCAAGACTATAACAGGGTTCAAAAAAGAACTAGATACATTCATGGAGAATAGGTCCATCAATGGCTATTAGCTAGGGTGGGCAGCAATGACATCCCTAGCCTGTTTGCCAGAAGCTGGGAATGGGCGACAGGGGATGGATCACTTGATGATTCCTTGTTCTGTTCACTCCCTCGGGGGCACCTGGCATTGGCCACTGTTGGAAGACAGGACACTGGGCTAGATGGACCTTTGGTCTCACCCAGTATGGCTGTTCATATGTTCTTATGCCTTGGTGAGTCGCGTATTCCCCCAAAATGCGTTGACTGCAGCAGTCTGAAAGCCAGACGGGCACTGCTACCGAAACTCTCTGATAACAGTGCAGGGACGCACCAACACCTGTGGTGGAGCACCCACAGAGAGACACATCTCAAAGAACCTGTTACTGCACAGGGTGAGTAACCTTCTCTTACAGTGACAGACTGAGGGCTTGTCTAAACTGAGAGTTAGTGCGTAGAAAGCTGGGGTGTAAATATACAGCACACTAGCTTGTTGTGCACTAACTGGCTGTGTGGATTCTGCTACTGTGCACTAGAAGTTCCATCGTGCTCTTTGATCTAATGCCGGACAGGAGACCAAAGCATGCGACAGGACTGTTCGTGCATGGCAGAAGGGTGCATGGCCAGTTAGTGCTGTGGCAAGGAAGTGCCCTGCAGACTTACACCCACCCTTCCCACACACTAACTGTCGGTATAGGACAAGCCCCTAAAGGGCTCGGTCTGTTCACCTTGTCGTAAAGAGATGGCAAGGTGCCTTGACTCCAGTATCTAAATACCTTCCGGGGGAGATAATACGGGACATTAACGGGCTCTTTCATCTAGTGGAGAAAGGCACACTAACATTTATGGCGGAAGTTGAAGCCAGACAAATTCACATTAGATATAGTTTTTTCACAGGGAGAGTAATTAACCCTTGAAACAAACTCCCAAGTGAAGTGGTGAATCTCCAACTCTTGATGGCTTCAGATCCAGACTGGAGGCCTTTCTGGAAGGGATGCTGCTGCAAGGGGGGCGCCTCAGGGCGGACAGGGAGAGTTGCTGCGGGGTGGGGGGAGCTCAGGGCGGGAGGTGCGGGGGGGAGGGAAGGGCGCAAGGTGGAAGTTTCGCCTAGGGCGTGAAACATTCTTGCACCGGCCCTGGTTCCTTCTGGTCTTAAACTGTGAATCTATGAGGTTATTCTGAGGGGAGCTGTATCATAGGAGCCAACTGAACAAATGGCCCTAAATGTACATCACAATCTGTACCCCAGGCCCTCAGCTGGCATAATAAGGGCTTGTCTACATACTGTTTTTGTACCGTTTTAACTTTATCAGTTTGAAACTTGTATAGTTAAAGTGGTACAACCCCTCGTGTGGAGGCAGACAGTTATAAAGGTCCATCAGTGGCTATTAGCCAGGATGGTCAGGAATGCAACCCCATGTTCTGAGTCTCCCTGACAGGCTGCTGGGCTAGATGGACCTTTGGTCTGACCCAGTATGGACATTCTTAAAGGTAATAAAGGTAATAATTGGAGATATACCAATCTCCTAGAGCTGAAAGGGACCTCGAAAGGTCATCGAGTCCAGCCCCCTGCCTTCACTAGCAAGACCAATTTTTGCCCCAGATCCCTAAGTGGCCCCCTCAAGGATTCTTATGTTCTTAAATCTTTATATTGGTATAGCTTCTTGCTGTGAATGTAGGGACTGTAAATACAAGGCACCTTTCCACACTAAGGATCATGCTGATTTAGCTATTTTAATAAAGAATCGCATCCCTAACCAAAATAGTAAATAGTTACAAACACTTTGTGTCGATGTCGGGGATCCACAGGGTTGGTGCTACACCCTGGCTTTGGAAGGGTCTCTAGGAGGAACCTGTCAGTGGGTCAGACCCCCAGTGGGTCTCACTCTTCCTCCAGGGGAAGCCATGCAGCTTCACTGCCTCCTAAGACTGGACCTCTGGGCCGTCAGCCCCCCTGCTCCACCCCATGAGCTCCTCCCACAGCGACAGACCCCAAGAGAGACTTGTCCATTCTTCAGGGACTAATGCACCTCACCCAGCATCTGCAGGGACACTCACAGCACAGAAGCGTCAGGTTATTCGTTAACTGGACACAGCACGGGAACGGCTTTAGGTAGCCTCAAGAACTGAAGGCTAAAGCACAGTCCATCCTGGTTAGCTCAGAGCCCAACCCAGCTGTAGCAATCCCCTTGGTTCAAGCTCTGTCCGTCCCTCCGTCTGATCTCCTGTGTCAGACTCCAGGTGAGAGACCCCATTCCTTCCAGCAGCCAGCTCTGATCCGCCTCCTCACACCTCCCCCGGCCTTTGTTCTCCAGCTGGGGGATTTTGCTCAACCTCTCTGCTGAGAGGTAGGGAAATCTGTATCCCTCCGGGACATTGGCTGCTAGGTGTCACTGTCCTGGGGACTGGATTTGCCATTGTGTTCTCCAGTGCGCCATTGCTATGGGGACTGGACCGGACCCAGACAGCTCAGTGACACCCACACCTATGTTTCCTGGCCTGTTCTGAGTGGCCTTTTCCACCCACTGGGTAACAACACAGCACATAGGGGAAACTGAGGCACATACTAGACTCATAAAAATATTACAGAACAGTCTCACTTCGTCACAGTAGACCAGGGCTACATTTCAAGCCTGTTTGAAAATGCCTGTTAATTTTATAGCACTTTAAAAAATGGACTGCTTGTTGGCTTTCACTAGCTGAGATAAACTCATGTCAGTTCCTTGTTGATCCCGCCTCTATTTTTCCCTAGCTGCAGGGCAAAAATACACTATAAGAGACAGCAAATTTTTAAATCAGGTAATTTTGGTGGGGGCTGCATCTTAGGAACCTCTTGACGAACTGATCCTAACCTGGCATCACTAACTGTACCGGGATCCTCAGCCAGCACAGTAATGTTCAGACCAATCTCAGTATGCATGTGGATTGTAGAACACTTTGAAAAATTGGCTGTAAACAGAAACCTCTGCGCAACCTTAACTATAGCACTGCAAGGGCTATCTCGTACTACGTTTCCAACCCCATCCGAAGGTTTATGTCAGGAGTGTTGTCAAAGCCGAGAAAAGAGACTTTATTTGTATTTTCAGTGACAGCTGAGATTCAGGTTTATGTTTCAGTTCCCTCAGGCTGTGTGGTGTGAGGTATGTCTCTGTCAACATGTTACCAGGGCATGTCCTGGCAGATGGTGCAGGGAGGTCATATGCCTGAGTGAGAGAGTTGCCATGGGGCATGTGCCCAGGGGATCCCTTCTCCATGCCAGTGCTGCTCTGGAGCTGTAGTCTCTGTCGCCTGGGACTCCTGACTTCTGCCATGACCTTGTGGTTTTGTTCTTTGCCTCCTGGTAGGCTGTGTGCAGTTCCTTGAACAGCCCACTATGGCTTTTGTCCGGCTGAATGAGGCTGTCTTCCTGGAATCTGTCCTGGAGGTCCCAGTTCCGGTCAGGTTTATCTTTGTCCTGCTGGGACCCAGTCAGGCCAACGTCGATTACCATGAAATTGGACGGTCCATTTCCACCCTCATGTCTGACAAGGTGAGGCGCTGGGTGTGCATTCCTGCTAGAGCATGGAGAATGGTGGTATGGTGGGACAGAGGTCAGACACAGGACAGGAAAGCTGCAGAGAGGCTGCACCAAGTCCCTTCTGGACAGGGGTTAGGGACAGGGAGTGCTGGGAGGCACAGGTCTTATCAGAGAAGCCAAGCCTGGGACAGGGAGGATGGCTCAGTACAAAAGAAAAACGTTTTCACTAGGAGCGTGGTGACGCACTGGAATGGGTTCCCTAGGGAGGTGGTGGAATCTCCATCCTTAGAGGTTTTTAAGGTCAGGTTTGACAAAGCCCTGGCTGGGGTGATTTAGTTGGGGTTGGTCCTGCTTTGAGCAGGGGGTTGGACTAGATCCCTCCTGAGGTCCCTTCCAACCCTGACATTCTATGATTCTGTGAAAGAGAAAGACCAGGACAGACATCAGGCTGGGGCAGGAAGTGCTAAATTGGGAGGTGAACGCAAAAGGGGAGATTCCCAGAAACTTCATTCCAAGGGCAGGAGTGAAGGGGTCCTCAGTGGCTGGCAGAGGAGAAGAGGCTGTTGTGCTCAGCTAGTGTGTACTTCCAACATCCAGCGCAAGGCAGAAGGGAGAATCTGCTCTGAAATGGCAGAGGAAGAATGAGAGGAGGGTTGATGCTTTTCTGTGTCAGTGCCCAATACCTGGCGTAGGGAACTCAGACATCAAGGGCTAGAAGTGATAGTGACCGTTGCAGATTATTGTCTAACCTTAGATTCCAAGGACTAAATAGCATGGCAATGAAACTCATTCTCTGACGAGGAATGACAAAGGAGAGACAATTATAGGCGCCTGCTACAGACATCCAGGGTTGGAGGAGAGTGAAAATGAAACATTCCTGGACTAGCTTTCAGTGTCCTCTTGGCTGCAGGAGATTGTACATAGGAAACTTTATATCCCCAGCTGTTTGCTGGGTAACAAACCCAGCCAGTTCGGCGTCAGCACAGAAACTCCTAGGCTGCATGGAGTGCAGCTTCGTGATCCAGAAGACGGGAGTCCATCCAAAGAAGCCTGGGGGATCTGCTGGTTATTGCTCAAGAGGGACTGACTGGGACTGTGAGACTAACAGGGACACTTGAGTGACTGGAGGGGAGTTTGGCCGAATGCCCTGTGCTCGGCACTAGACTGTTCATGCAGAGCAGGTGGCTCCTTGGCTTCTGAGAGCTCTCAGCTGAAAGACACCACAGAGTGAGGTGCATGGGCCTGATGGGCCGAGCCCTGGACTAGGAACCAGGAGCCGTAATGTTCTAACCTTGGCTCTGCACTCACTTTGTGGGTGGCCCTGGGCAGTCCAGTTCCCTCTCCCTCCGCTTCTCTGCCAGTGAACTGGGAAGGATGGTAGTGACCTTGCACACAGATGTGAGGATTAGCTAGTTAGTGTTGGTGCCGTGCTGGGTATCAGAAGGCTGAAGGGCCAAGTTAGCCTTGCCAGGATTTGAAGCTGCAGCTCCATGGAGTCTGTATGTTGCAGAGAGCTCAGCTGCCCCTGACCTCCTTGCAGGCTTCTAATTCTGTCCCCGTCCCTTTCACTGCAGACATGCTCTGAAAGCAGTGCATTACCTCAGCTATTTCACAGTCCTCATTAAACTCCTCCATCTGTTGTTAATGGGCCTGCTTTTTTCCTTGCACTACTGTCCCCCCTGCTTTCTCTAAACCTCTCCTCTTCCTTTAACCCTCCGGGCAGCAGAAACATAGGCATGGTTTACACTTGAAAGTTAGGTCGACATCTCTACAGCTTGCAGAGGGTCACATCCCTGAGCGCTGTAGCTATGACAAGCTAACCCCAGTGTAGATGCGGCTAGGTCAGTGGAGGAGTGCTTCCGTTGACCAAGCTACCACAGCTCGGGGAGGTGGATAACCTATAGCAATGGAAAAACCTCTCCCGTGGCCACAGGTAATATTTACGCTACAGTGCTACGGCAGCACAACTATGGCACCACTGTAGAGCCATTAGGGTGACCAGATGTCCTGATTTTATAGGGACAGTCCTGATATTTGGGGCTTTTTTTTTTATATGGACTCCTATTACCCACTACCCGGTCCCGATTTTTCACACTTGCTGTCTGGTCACCCTAAGAGCCATAGTGTAGGCATGGCCTTAATCTCCATTTTTCCTGCCCTTTCCTTGCAAGGATTCCCTCTGGCAGTTCCCACTTGGCTGCCTCCCCCATGTTCCATGTTCTTACAGTCAGGTCTCTGAGAAGCCCCTGGCACCGACTGCCCCTTGTGTCTGGCATTCCAAGTTCTTTCATAGTTTCACAGAGTTTAAGGCTAGAAGGAACCATGAGCTCATGTGCTATCACCACTTGTTTACCACAGGCTATTAAACTTCACCCAGATACCCCATGTTAAGCCCAAAGACCTCAGTTAGACCAAAGCATGCAGCGGGAGGCGAACCCCCCCACTCCACAAGGTTTCTGCCAATCTCACCTGAGGGGTGGAGCGGAAATTCCTTCCCCACTCCAGATCTGGCGATCAGAATGACCCTGAGCATGTGAGCAACACATCCCAATCAGGTGTTTAGACAGAGTAATTAATAATAGGAGATAGACCTATCTCCTAGAACTGGAAGGGACCTTGAAAGGTCATTGAGTCCAGCCCCCTGCCTTCACTAGCAGGACCAAGTACTGATTTTTGCCCCGGATCCGTAAGTGGCCCCCTCAAGGATTGAGCTCACAACCCCTGGGTTTAGTAGGCCAATGCTCAAACCACTGAGCTGTCCCTCCCCCTTCTCTGTACCACCTCAGAACACTGTCCACCCCACCAGTGTGCCATCTCCAATTGTGGCCAATCGCTGATGCTTCAGAGGAAGGTGAAAAAAACACCCAGAATACATCTGGCCAATTGTGCACTGGGGGGGAAATTCCTTCCTGACTCCTGCAGGCATCTGGATGAAGCCTTGAAGCATGACGTTTGAGTATAGTCATTTTCTTAAGGCAGAACTGGAGATGATTCAAGCATTGAGGGCAATCCAGGCAGCGCTGTTCTCTTGTGCCCTAGTTACAATTCCCAGACTTTTCCCACAATGCTGGTTTCCTCCCTGCTAGTCTGTCAGTGCAGCAGAGTGCACAAGATGAGACTAGAGAGAACGTGCTCTTTTGTGTCACATCAGGAATTTGGATTCTGATCCAAGTGGACCAGCGGTCTGATCTATTTATGCACCATCTATCCAGTTTTTATACTCCATCCGTCTCTGTGGTCCCTGAGTGCCTGACTCACCAGTCAACTGGGTTCTGAACTAGAAGGAGCATCTCTTTGACTCCTGGCATTTAGAGACCATGGGGAAAAGTCCCTTAAAACAGCCTAAAACTGCAACATAACCCTAGTGTGACAGGAGCGATGATACTGGCTTGCTGAGCACATTGCTCTGATACCAGGTGGCAGGAATACCTAGCTAGCAGCCTCACTGGTCTGATCCAACACATGAAGGAGAAGAGATCCCAGGGGAGATTGGAGCTGATCTGGCATGGAAAGGGGGGTAGGCATGCTGGAGCATGTGGGTCTGTTAGGCTGTGGCAGTAGGGCAGGTGCTGTGCTCCTGAGTTCTGCAGCTGCAGAAGTAGTCTGGTGGTGTCTTTGGGTTGGTTAAGCCTCCTGTCTATCTTGCAGCTCTTCCATGAGGCTGCGTACATGGCTGACGACCGCCAGGACCTCCTCAACGCCATCAACGAATTCCTGGACTGCAGCATTGTCATCCCCCCATCAGAAGTGGAGGGGAAAGACTTGCTCAGGTCTATTGCTACTTTCCAGAAAGAGTTACTGAGGAAGAGGAAGGAGAGGGAGCAGAAGAAGACCACGAAGGAAGGGGTTATCCAGGAAGCTAAAGGTCTCTTCACTCTGTTTTTGGCAGATAATGAATTTGCATCCAGTGTCTCCCTGTCTACCCTGGGAGGGTGCAGTGGAGGCTGTGCCATGGGCACTACTGGCTAGGAGGCCTCTGGGCCCCTCCCCCCATGCACAGGATAAAGCAAGGACAACTAGTGTGGGATGAGCGGGGCTGAGTCCTGCAACAGAGATGGGAATGTGTGGGAGGCCCCGGGGGGCACAGCGTGGCCAAGGGGTTGGCAAGCCCAAGAGGGCAGAGCATGGCCATGGAGGGTGGGAAGCCTGAGGGCCGGAGACCGGCCATGGGGACAGAGCACCGCCGAGGGGGGAGAGTCCAGGATTCATGTGGGGTGTATAGGGAGCCTGCCGAGCTTCCCCCCCTGCTCACCTGTTCTGTGGGAGATGGGTGTGTGTGTAGAACTGATAAATGAAATTGTTTTTAATTGTTCACTTTATTAATAAAAACAGGAGTACTTGTGGCACCTTAAAGACTAACAAATTTATTTTAGTCTTTAAGGTGCCACAAGTACTCCTGTTTTTTTTGCGGATACAGACTAACACGGCTGCTACTCTGAAACCTGTCACTTTATTAATGTAACTTCTGTTCCCCATTCACTACACTTGCCTACATTGTAACTTCTGTTCACTGTTTGCCATCCACTACACTTGTCTATATTGTAACTTCTGTTCACTGTTTGCCATATTGTAATTCAAACCCCATTTTAAAACGCTCACTCCATTTTGTAAAAGCTTCCTCCAACCTTCAGTTTTGTAAACCCTGCTGTAATCTTATTAGTTTAGTTTAGATGTGTGACTGAGGCATGTATGGATGATGGAATCAACCTCCAGCCCCAGCCTGTCCTGATGAAATAGAGTTCAAACCCCACCGGCTGAAGATGCAGACAAGAGCCCTAACAACTTAAGCAGAGTCCACCCTAAACAGAAAAGGTGCAATAGAAGGAAGATCAAAGCCAGGTCCCAGGCTGAAAGTCAGGCCTGCAATTGACAGGTGATCAATCACCAAACCCAGAGGCAGCGTGACACAGCAAGACCTATAGACTCTGGATTCAAACTAAAGCCTACAAAAAGGATGGGTCAGATGGAAGACTTGGAGGAGAGTAACATTCTGCTGCCAACATGGAAGGGCATCGGTGCAGGCCCAACAGAGACCCAGCTCGTCCTTGTGCCCGGCTTTCCTGGCCAGTTAGCCGCCACAAGCTATGAACACAAGTTGCAAACTCAAGCCACAAACTCAAGCTATTTCAGGACTGGTAACTATGCAGCAGCTGAAGAACATCTGATGAATGTGAGTGTGTGAGTGTGTGTGTATGTGTGTATAGGTATTAGGTATAATGTGTGTGTATAAGGATTAAGATATTAGTTATTGTTCATAAATCAAATTGTTATCATAATAAATGTGGCATCTTTGTCTTGCTCCCGAAAAGATCCTGTGTAGTTTTGTCTGTACAACATGTGCCAGCATCTGTCCCAGGAGAGAGGGGTGGTTCTCGTTCCTACATTCCCCTTGTAACCCCCATACACCATGTCTCCCCAGAGCTGTGTGAAGTGAAGGCTGAGGAGGAAGAGGAGGGGGACGCTGAGGATGACCCGTTGAGGCGAACCGGCATTTGTTTTGGAGGTCTGGTTCAGGACATAAAGCGCAGGTACCCCAAATATCTCAGTGACATCAGAGACGCCTTGCACAGCCAGTGCCTTGCAGCCGTTCTCTTCATCTACTTTGCTGCTCTCTCTCCTGCCATCACCTTCGGGGGACTCCTAGGTAATGGGCCTGCTTTCTGTCTGCTCTTTGCACAAATGAGCCCGGGCTGGGCTGGGGGCGCTGGCTCTGCCGTCAGATTCTGTGCCGGCCTGGCCTCAGGGCTTCAGCGCTGCTCGCTCAGGAGGCTGTAGCTGTGCTGCACACACGGCTTGTACTCTCTCCCTGTAACTCGGCCTCTCCAGCTTCAGCTCCGTTTGTGGCTCTTTTCTGAGCACCCTGCAGGGTGTTTGAATGCAGGATTCTAAGGGTGGTCACAGCAGAGCTAGAGAGGGGTTCTACCCTCAAATGTGAGACCCCCTGTCCAGTGCAGGGCGGTTATGTCTGTGCAGGGGGGAGGAGGGGTCTCCCTGCCCATGCATAGTGTATCCGCAACAGAGTGACTCTGTTGGGGACTGTGCTCTCCACAGGGTTCTTATCACATACATGTTGTTCTCTCTTAGGAGAGAAGACAGAGGGTCTCATGGGGGTCTCGGAGCTGATCATCTCCACCTCAGTTCTGGGGATCCTGTTCTCCCTCCTTGGAGCTCAGCCGCTCCTTGTCATTGGTTTCTCGGGGCCCCTTCTGGTATTTGAAGAAGCTTTTTTCAAGGTATTTGTAAGCCATCATGTCACATGTTGCCCCACGCTTCCTCTGCCATTGTACTGTGCTTCACTTGCCATGGTTTGTCTGTTCAGAGGGGGTAACTGCACTCCTCTGATGCCAAAAGGGGTGACACCTAAACGTTCCTGCAGACTGTCACCATACCACAGGTCACCCAGGGCTGCCTGGCCCTGCCCTCCTGCCTGTCCATTCCAGCTCACACCAGTCAGTTCTGCCTCCTCTCACCATGGTCCTCTCCACTGAGACTGTCTAGGATTGTGATTTTATTAATGCTTCGCAGTGCTGCCCTAGCCAGCAGCCCTGATATAAGCTCCTGCCCAAACCAGGCCCTGATCTGCATTGTTGTGGTGAGTGCTTATACATGCAGCCCACGCTCCTTTTCTCTGTCACTTTTTCTCCTCTCTTTTGGGTGAGGATTTTCCAGATTCAGCTAACTGTATCCCAGTGTAGCCTGCAACCCATGCAGTCCAGTCCAGTCTCTCTAGGAGAGCAGTAACAGCTCACCTAGCATTAGTCTTCATTTCTAATGTGGATTTTAGATTGTGGTTATTTGTGCTGCCTCTTGCTTATCCCCGAGTTATGTTCAGGGAGGGTCTATGCCAGCCAGTTTGGAGACGTTTCATTCTTGTGCATCTTTACGTTGTGGACTGTGGAAAGAAAAATGTCTTTCAGTGTCACGTACAGCAGTTCTAGTCACTCTTTTCCACATTTCCAGGGAGTCTGTCTCTCTCAGTTTTCAAGTGCTTTCTCTTATGCCTCTCTATTTCATGCAGAACGTACGGGCATCACCACTGTCTTCCATTTTTGCCAGTCTCCTGCTGCAGTCTTAGCTTCTTCCCATGTCATTCTGGGAGCTTTCCATTCTGCTTCTGTTGTGTGTTTGCATGTTGGTCTCTCTTGTTAACCTCTCACCCTGGGGCTCCATGTCTTGTCATGTTATTCAGGTCTTTTCTCCACATGTGTCCTAGCCAGCTCCATTTTTGTTCCATAACTTCCTGTCCTACTGGTTTCTGTTTCATCCTCTTTCAGAGTTCCTTGTTTGTAATTTTTTTCTGGCCATCTGGTATTGAGCATTTGTCTAAGGCAGTTGTTTATGAAAAATTGGAATTTTGATAGAAAGGTCGAAATAAGTCTCCAAGTTTCAACACCACTTTGTAAGACCAGCTTTACAATTGTATTAAATATCTGAAGTTTAGTTTGGAGGGCAAGATTTCAGTTTTTCCAGGTTGGCTTTAGAGTTACAAAACATGTCTGGCTTTTGCTGTTCTGGCTTTAATGTCCTCATCTGTTCCACCTGTTGTACGTACAGTGCTACCAAGATACGTGAAACTCTTATCAGAACTCTTTTATGTCAGTCCCAGAAAGTGTTGTTGTTATTGTGTCTTGTTATGTGTTGATTCTCATGGTTTTAGTTTTCGCTGTGTTGATCTTCAACCCTGCTAACTGTGCATGGGCCTGGAGATAATGCATTTTGGTTTGCATGTCTTGCATGGGATAGCAAGTTGATGTCCTCTACAAAGTCAAGGTCCTCTAACTTCTTTGTGACAATCCATTGCACAGGTGCTGACTCTGTGGGTGCTCCGGAGCTGGAGCACCCACGAGGAAAAATTGGTGGGTGCTCTGCACCCACTGGCAGCAAAGCTCCCCTCCCTGCCCCTCTGCCTCACTTCATCTCTGCCTCCGCCTCTTCCCTTCAGTGCATCCCGTCCCCGCTTCTCCCCCTAGCTCCCAGCACTTGCTGCCACGAAACAGCTGTTTCACAGTGTAAAAAGCTCCAGGAGGAAGCGGGGAGGAGCAGGAACACGGCTTGCTCGGGGAGGAGGTGGGGAAGAGGCAGGGCCAGGGCAGGGATTTGGGGAAGAGGTTGGAATGGGGGCGGGGCAGGCGTGGAGTCAGGGCAGGGCCAGGGGCAGGGGCGGGTCGAACACCCACCAGGACTAGCAGAAGTTGGCGCCTATGCGCCATTGTATGCCCCTTAGTTGTTCTGTAGTCGTTCTCATTACCCAATCCACTGCCAGTGAAAAGATTGTGGCTGCCATAAGACATATTTGTCTGATGCCCATAGTAACCTCAAATGGCTGAGTCAGTTATGTATTACTTGATGTCATATTTTCATAAGGAGCTTTTATGAAAATTTCTGAGGATTCCATTGTAGCATAGCAACTTCCATAGCCCTGTTCTATCCAGTGTATCCATGGCTTTTTGGAAATCAATACAGTTCATATAAAGTGGTGACTGCCATTTGATTGACAATTCTCTGGTGATCCGTAGTGTTTATTATGATTCGATTACTAGTTTGGGGTTGTGGATTTTGTAACGGGTGAAGGCCTGTCGGAATTCTTTGCTTCTCCCTCCTAGAGAGCAGCACAAGCGTTTGTGATTTCTTCTTCCCCATGTGCAGTGTTTTCTGTGCTTGAGTGGGGTGGTCTGTCCTGTTGTTCCTGGCATTAGGAGCCAGGCTTGCGTAGGAGTGGAGCGTGTTTATGGTTTGGGGCTGGAGCGTGCAGCGCTTTGACTGAGGTGGTATCTGAAGCACAATGTCCTGTGCATTGATCAGCAGAGGGAGTTTTTCTAGGTCTGTTCAGCTGTCATTGGTTGGGAAAGTTCCTTTGCGTGCCTACAGCGAGGCTTGTTTGGCATTTTTCCAACAATCCCAGCATGCGGACTCGTCTCTCCTGGGGGGGCTGGTGACTAGGCTGAGCAGGAGTTTTCCTGGGGAGCTGTGTTGGTGTCATGGTTTCTTTGTAGCATGGGAGCAGGGCAGAGGGGATGTGCAATGCACAGTGTGCCCTGGGATGCACCCTAGTAACTAGCACTACAGTCTGAGCAGGACAGGCCCAGTGAAACAACAGATACTAAGTCTGTGACTTTACTCATCAAATGAAGCATTTCCTGTTCCCTCCAACCCTACCTTAACCCCTTCCTTGCTAGGCTACGTGGAAAAATGTACACACGCCATCCCAGACATTGATACAGAACCATGTAGAATGGAAGAGAGGGGAGGAGTGGGGGTCTGGGAGAGCAGAGGGGAGAGACTGTCCCATGGGCCGTGATTAACCCTTCATTTTCCTATTTCAGTTCTGCCAGAGCCAAGGCATCGAGTACCTGACGGGCAGAGTGTGGATTGGCCTGTGGCTCATTGTCTTCATCTTCATAATTGTGGCAGCTGAAGGCAGCTTCCTGGTGCGATACATCTCGCCCTTCACACAGGAGATCTTTGCCTTCCTCATCTCCCTCATCTTCATCTACGAAACGTTCTATAAACTCTACAAGGTGAACCAGCCCCAGGGAGGGGTGCTAGTGTCTGCCCAACTGTCTGATCTAGGCACCTGCACCGTCGTGTCCACGTGTCTCCCACAATCAATAGAGAGAAAAACAGCAACAACATCTCTGATGCAGGCCAGAGTCCCGTAGCATTTCTGGCTGGGCCTGCGAGACCATTCTTTGCTGCCCCTCAAGCCCCCAAACACGAGTGCCCCCTGTGTGCTGTAACCACGTTGCTGTGCACAGTTATTGGGTGGAGCATAGCGGGACACCCCCCAAACCTTCTCTCCCTTCCCCTGCAGCGGTACCTTGACACATAACTAGTTTTTTCTTTTCTTTCTTCCTCAACCTCCCTGGTGTGGCTAGATTGTGAGATGAGCTATTTGGGGAAGTGCAGTGATGGGCTTGGCAACACACAGGGCTGTGCTCACACTTGACTGTCTTCCCCTGCACCTCTGCACAGGTGGTGACTGCACCCTCTGCTTGTCTCCCCTGTCCAGGTCTTTGCAGAGCATCCTTTGCTGAAGTTTTACCCGCCGAGTTTGGAGAGTGGCTTGAATGCCAGCATGCTCTCTGCTGATGCCATGTCTCTGGGAACCAGGATGCAACCCAATACTGCCCTCCTCTCACTCATCCTCATGCTGGGCACCTTCTTCATCGCTTTCTTTATGCGCAAGTTCAAGAACAGCCGTTTCTTAGGAGGCAAGGTAAGATGCTGAGCTGTGGCCCTTTCATCCACCATGCATCCCTTCTGACTGCACACGTCTGCCCTCTGTAGCACCTGCATTATCTATTCTAACATGTCTGAACCTGGTGCTCTGTCCTGGTGTGACGGTGCTGCCTGTGGGAGCCTGCTGAGGTTACTCAATTAGGGTGAACTGCAAACAAAACGGGGCAGACAAACCCCAAATGTGGTGGTTATTCCAATACTTAGATTTACCAACCAGCACAGAACAGCTTCTATAATATCTCACTGGTTACTCAGAAGTCCAAACAACGCAGTTCCCTTAAAGTGCCCAGCCTCAGGCTTCCATCCAGACACACATCAGATATGATGATGATTACTGAAAATCTTATCTCATCATACAAAAGAAAAGGTTCTTCCAATCCCAAAGGATCAGTCACATACCCAGGTCCGATTATAACTTAGATCTTACCCAAAATACACGCTACAGCCAATTCTTATTAACTAAGCTAAAATTTATTTAAAAAGAAAAGAGAGTGTTGGTTAAAAGATCAATCTACAGACAGACTTGAATTCAGTTCTTGAGGTTCAGACACAGCAGAGATGAGCTTTTAGTTGCCAAAAGTCCTTTTAGAAATAGTCCAGAGGTTATAGTCCAATTTCCATATTCAGGGTGGCTCCAATCAATGACTGGGGCTCTCAATCCTTGTGGCTTAAGGTTTCCCCCTCTTGAAACCCAAAGCAGATCTGAGATGAAGTAGGATCGTGTCCCAGTGTTCTTCTTCGAGTGCTTGCTCATATCCATTCCAGTTAGGTGTGTGCGTGCTGCGTGCACGTTCGTCGGAAGATTTTTACCCTAGCAACACTCGGTGGGTCGGCTGGACGCCCCCTGGAGTGGCGCCGCCATGGCGCCGGATATATACCCCTGCCAACCCATCCGCCCCTCAGTTCCTCCAGTTCCCGTGACGGTCATTGGAACTGTGGAGCGCGGCTTTGCTGATCTCCACATCCCTAGCTACTCGTAGTTCTGTACAGTTAATTGTATTATAGTTCAAAGTTTTATAGTTACAGTTAGTATTAGTTGTTGTATTGATAGTTAGTGTATATAGTTAAACGGGGGATTGGAAAATGCCCCTTTTTCCCACCCCGGTGCAGGCTCATGCCCAAGGCACCGGGATTCAAACCGTGCTCGGCGTGCCAGAAGCCGATGCCAGTAGGGGATCTCCACGACTCTTGCCTCAAGTGCCTAGGGGAATCCCACCTTACGGACAAGTGCCGCATCTGCAAGTCCTTTAAACCAAGGACAAAGAAGGAGCGGGACTTTAGATTGAAGCAGCTCCTCATGGAGTCGGAACTCACTCCTGCAGTGTCGGTACCGAGCACCCAACAGACTGCTTCGGTAAGGAGCGCCCCTTCGGCCCCGGACCGCTCCGGTACCGAGAAGGAGCCCCGGCACCGACCTCTGCCGGCACCGACATCTGCTCGGCACCGCTCCCTGTCCCCGAGACCGAGGAAGCAGCAGAGCGCTCCGACTTCTGCAGTGCAACAGAAGGAGCGCCCTTCGAAGACGGCTCGCCCGGCACCATCCTCTGCCGCGGCACCGTCACTCGTGGCACCGCAACCTGCGACTCCGCTGAGCTCGGTACAGTCGATTCCGGTCCCACAAGGGCCGTTGAGTCCGGTGCCTGACAGCTCCCCAGCTCTTGCTGTGGTTGAGCTTGCCCTGCCTTCTACACCGGAGACTTTCTCCATGGCACGGGAGCTCATTGCCATGACGGAGTCGACGTGCCTCAACCCCCGGCTCCGCGGGGTTCAATCAGTGGGGAAATCGGCACTGATAAGGCCACCTTCCGTTGCCCCAACGGAGAGGCGTCGTTCAAGATCGAGATCCCGCAGACGCTCTCGTTCACGACGTTCCCGCTCCCGGCGCCGCTCGCAGTCCCGGTACCGCTCTCCATCCCGGTACCGGTCGCACTCACGGCACCGGTCGACATCTCGATCGCCGACCAGATACTCCCGGTACTGATCCGACTCTCTGCACCGATCTCGGCACCGTGTTTCCCGCAGTCGCTCCAGACGAAGGGACTCGAGGTACCGGTCGACCTCCCGGCACCGATACGGTAGAAGGTCCCGGTCTCCCTCGCGGTACCATTCCGGCTCGCGGTACCGCTCTCCGGCACCGACCCGAGAGTGCACATCCGCATCTGTGGCACCTCCCCAAGATTTCTCGGCACCGCCGTGGCCTTCCAGACGCACGTCGGTGTCTTCTCAGGCCGGTAGTGCATCCTACCACCAAGACAGGGATGCTGACATCCCCAGCCAAGGTCCTCATCACTGGGCCTTCTGGACACAGTGGGCGTACCATGAATCCCAAGGTGCTCTACCAGTGCATCCACGGTCGGTCCCGTCACAACACCGGGCACCAGAGGCAACGATAAGCCGTCCTCCACCTGCGGGCACGGACAAGGCTGCGATACCAGCGGCGGACATCGAGACTCCACCTGATGCAGAGGATGTTCCGCAAGTACAGGAACCCCTACAAGACCCATTGGTACCGGGCCTCTCCTCGTCCTCCTCGCCTGATGAGGCAGTGGCGGGAACATCCTCCTCGGGCCCCCCACCGATGGATCTCAGGGCCCATCAGGACCTCTTGAGACGAGTGGCCCTGAATATGAGTCTACCGGTGGAAGAGGTCCCTGAGGTAGAGGACCCTGTTGTGGACATCCTCTCGGCTGACGCACCCACTCGGGTAGCCCTGCCTTTTATCCGCACCATCCAATCCAATGCGGATACTATCTGGCAGTCCCCGGCCTCTGTTCCACCTACAGCAAGGGGAGTGGAGAGGAAATATATGGTCCTCTCCAGGGGATATGAATACCTCTACACTCACCCACCTCCTTGCTCGTTAGTGGTTCAGTCAGTGAATGAACGGGAGCGCCATGGCCAACACGCCCCGGCCCCTAAGTCAAAGGAGGCTAGACGCATGGACCTCCTAGGCCGTAAAATATACTCTGCTGGAGGCCTCCAGCTTAGGGTGGCGAACCAGCAAGCCCTCCTAAGCCGGTATAACTTTAACACATGGGTGTCCGTGGGGAAGTTCACGGAGCTTCTTCCGCATGAGTCCCACCAGGAGTTTACCGCTCTCCTCGAGGAGGGTAAAAAGGTAGCGAGAACCTCCCTCCAAGCTTCTCTGGATGCAGCGGACTCTGCAGCCAGAACTTTGGCATCAGGCGTGACGATGCGGCACATCTCCTGGCTCCAAGTGTCCAGCCTTCCCCCTGAATTGCAACAAACAATTCAGGATCTACCCTTCGAAGGCCACGACCTTTTCTCAGATAAAACTGACCCCAGACTGCAAAGTCTGAAGGACAATCGCGTTATAATGTGCTCGCTGGGTATGCACACACCAGTGACCCAACGCAGGACCTTCCGACCACAGCCACACCACCCTTACGCCCCGCCTAGACCGCGTCAGGACTTTGGCAGACGGCGTGGCAGGGGCAATCGTCGAAGGCAGTCTGGCCCTCAAGGAGGCCAAAATCAGGCGCCCCCTAAACCACCAGCGGGGGCTAAACAAAACTTTTGATGGGACGCCCGAGGGCAGCCCACCAGTTACTTTCCCGGATCCTTTTCCTCCATTCCTCAACCTTCTCTCTCATTTCCTCCCTGCCTGGTCCCAGCTCACTTCCGACCGCTGGGTCCTGCGCACGGTGGAATTGGGATACCACCTCCAGTTTGTTTCAACCCCACCTTCCCACCCTCCCCGTCCCTCTTCAGGGACCCCTCTCACGAGCAATTCCTCTTACAAGAGGTCCAATCGCTCCTAGCTCTAGGAGCCATAGAGGAGGTACCAAAAGACATGAGGGGCAAGGGGTTCTACTCCCGCTACTTCCTAATCCCCAAGGCAAAGGGAGGTCTGCAACCGATCTTAGACCTGCGAGAACTCAACAAATTCATGATAAAGCTGAAGTTCCGCATGGTAACCCTGGGGACCATTATTCCCTCCCTGGATCCGGGAGACTGATATACCTCCCTCGATATGAAGGACGCGTATTTCCACGTCGCCATTTACCCGCCGCACAGACGGTATCTCCGTTTTGTGGTCGGCCATCAACATTTTCAGTTTACTGCACTCCCGTTTGGCCTTTCTACAGCTCTGCGTGTGTTCACGAAATGCATGGCCATAGTCGCCGCCTCCCTCTGCCGTCGTCGGATACACGTATACCCGTACCTCGACGACTGGCTCATTCGAGGGATGTCCCAGTAACAAGTGTCGCAGCACCTGCGCGTAGTCAAAGACCTCTTTGGGAGTCTCGGCCTCATGATCAACGCAGAAAAGTCTACTCTAACGCCCACACAGAGACTAGACTTCATCGGAGCGACTCTGGACTCCAATCTGGCAAGAGCCTGCCTCCCACAGTCACGGTTTCAAGCAATGGCGTCCATTATTCGAGGTCTTCAGACCTTCCTGACGACGTCGGTACGCAACTGCCTCCGCCTGGTAGGGCACATGGCCTCCAGCACCTTCGTGACCAAGTACGCGAGGCTGCACCTCCGCCCCATTCAAACTTGGCTAGCTTCGGTATACAGGCCGCACACAGACAGCCTGGACTCCGTACTCACCATTCCGCAGGAGATCCTGGGCTCCCTAACATGGTGGCTGAACCCCACGATAGTTTGCGAGGAGATGCCATTCCACCCACCACAACCCTCGATGGCCCTAACCACGGACGCATCATCTCTGGGTTGGGGTGCCCACCTTGAGGGCCTTCACACTCAGGGTCGCTGGTCACCTCAAGAGCTGGCTTTGCACATCAATGTGCGGGAGCTGAGGGCGGTCCGTCTAGCATGCCAAGTGTTTCGAGACCATCTCCAAGGCCGTTGTGTATCAGTATTTACGGACAACACAACGGCCATGTTTTACATAAACAAGCAGGGCAGAGCGCGCTCCTCCCCCCTTTGTCGAGAGGCCGTTCGCCTCTGGGACTTCTGTATAGCCCAATCGATCGACCTGGTAGCGTCCTTTCTCCCCGGAGTCCAGAACACTCTGGCGGATCACCTCAGCAGATCCTTCCTGTCTCACGAGTGGTCGATCCGCCCGGACATCATCTATTCGGTTTTCCAGAAGTGGGGTTTTCCCCACGTTGACCTCTTTGCTTCTCGCGAGAACAGGAAGTGCCAGAAGTTCTGCTCATTCCAAGGCCTCTCCTTGGGCTTGATGTCGGACACATTTCTGATGCCGTGGTCGAGCGACTGCTGTACGCTTTTCCGCCGTTCCCGCTGGTTCACAGGGTCCTGCTAAAACTCCGCAGGGACAGGGCGCACCTGATCATGATCGCTCCAGCGTGGCCCAGGCAGCACTGGTACACCATGTTGCTCAAGCTGTCGATAACCAGCCCCATTCCCCTGCCTCTCCTCCCAGACCTTATAACACAGGATCACGGCAGACTTCACCACCCAGACCTGCAATCCCTGCACCTCACAGCATGGCTGCTGCGTGGTTAAACCCATCCGAGTTACGTTGCTCTACCTCAGTACAACAAGTTCTACTGGGTAGTAGGAAGCCTTCCACTCGGTTAACATATCTGGCCAAGAGGAAGCGTTTCTCCTGCTGGTGTGAAACGCACAATGTCACTCCTACTGAGGTCCCGATCCATTCCATCTTGGACTACCTCTGGTCTCTCAAACAGCAGGGCCTGGCGGTGTCATCATTGAGGGTGCACTTGGCAGCCATCTCTACCTTCCACCCAGGGCAGAGTGACCGCTCCGTCTTCTCGCACCCTATGGTTTCTAGGTTCCTCAAGGGCTTGGAGCGCTTATACCCACAAGTTCGCCACCCCGCCCCAACCTGGGACCTCAACCTGGTTCTAACCAGACTTATGATTGCCCCATTCGAGCCGCTGGTGACCTGCTCACTGCTATGCCTGTCCTGGAAGACAGCTTTCCTCGTAGCCATTACATCGGCCAGACGAGTCTCCGAGCTTCGGGCTCTCACGGTGGACCCACCGTATACTGTGTTTCACAAGGACAAGGTGCAGTTGCGGCCACATCCGGCCTTCCTCCCTAAGGTAGTGTCGGCCTTTCATATCAACCAGGATATCTTCCTTCCGGTCTTCTTCCCGAAGCCACACTCTTCACGACGAGAGCAACAATTGCACTCCCTAGACGTCCGTAGGGCGCTCGCGTTTTATATTGAGCGGACAAAGCCCTTCCGTAAAACGCCCCAACTCTTTGTCGCAGTGGCAGACCGAATGAAGGGCCTACCTGTCTCCTCCCAGAGGATTTCATCTTGGGTGACGTTGTGCATCCGCACCTCCTGTGACTTGGCCCATGTTCCATCGCGCCACCTCACTGCACATTCCACCAGGGCTCAGGCTTCTTCTGCTGCCTTCCTGGCTCACGTTCCCATCCAGGAGATATGTCGCACAGCTACCTGGTCCCGGTCCACACCTTTGCCTCACATTACGCATTGGTTCAACAGTCCACAGATGATGCAGCCTTTGGCTGAGCAGTTTGCATTCTGCAACATCTCACTCCGACCCCACCGCCTACATAAGGCTCGGGAATCACCTAACTGGAATGGATCTGAGCAAGCACTCGAAGAAGAAAAGACGTTACTCACCTTTGTAACTGTTGTTCTTCGAGATGTGTTGCTCATATCCATTCCAGACCCGCCCTCCTTCCCCACTGTCGGAGTAGCCGGCAAGAAGGAACTGAGGGGCGGATGGGTCGGCAGGGGTATATATCCGGCGCCATGGCGGCGCTACTCCAGGGGGCGCCCAGCCGACCCACCGAGTGTTGCTAGGGTAAAAATCTTCCGACGAACGTGCACGCAGCGCGCACACAGCTAACTGGAATGGATATGAGCAACACATCTCGAAGAACAATAGTTACAAAGGTGAGTAACCGTCTTTTCTTATACATTTCCAGCAGCCTTTCGGCCTGAGAAAACAATAGGCTTAACTCACCTTCTCCCAACCATCCTGGCAATTAGCACAGGGTAATGTATCCATTAAACAGTTCAGATACAGGTTACCACAACCCTCAAAGAGACACAGAGACAATAATACTATTTCACTCAAGTATCATCATAAATGTTAATATTCCTTTTTTGATCTTTGAATTAAAACTATAGCAATAGACAAGACTTGTTTGCTTACATCCCAAGACCTGAGCAAACATCTACTCTTGAGATCTCTAACAATGCAGACTTGCATTTCAAAGCTCTATTCATTTACATATCTTCCTAACCAGTCTTTAAGGTTCACCCATGAGTCAGGTTGGTCTGTGAGTTAATTAACTCTTTCTGGCTCTGTCACCTTTTAATGAAATATTATATTACACTCATAACGTCACACCTGGCTCACATGGTCTTACCAGGCCTACGTGGGCAAAGGGCTGTCTGTGCTGATAGGAAATTGCCTGACGAGAGAGCTGGCACCCTGGTGTGTTGTCTCTCTCCAGCTGAGTCTGGTGCCATCAGGAACTGCCCCCGTAAAATAAACACCAACAGTCCTCTGAATGCCATTGGAGAGGGTAAGGCTCCCTTGGCACAAGGCCATAGATAAGACCTAGCTGCTGCTGACACTTATCTGTCCTACCCACATCTGCCCCAGGGTATCTTCAGATGGAGGGATCCAGCAGGGCTTCTCTGGCTGGATCCGGAGTCAAAGGTCTGCTAAACTGGAGCTTTACAGCCATAGGGACTGGTGGATATATGAGTCTCCATAGGTCGGGCTAATCTTAGGGGACTGGACTCCAGTATGTGTCAGAGTGACCTGGCATGGGAGAAGGGATAAACTTTATTTTAATTCTCTCTGTGATCCATCTGTCTGCCCATCTGAGGCACCAATACAGCACTCAGTGCCATGGGACCCGAGTGCTTCTCTAAGGCATTTCCAGCTAGAATGTGCCTGGTGAATGCTGGCTTCCCAACCAGTCTCCCAGGGGCCAGATGGTGTCTGGAGCAGCCCAGGTATCTGAATGTGGCTAGAGAGCAGCTGGGGCCCAAGCAGGGAGAAAAGCAGCCCAGCGGGGTCAGGGAGTGACCAGAGCTCCTGTATCCTCTGCTCATTAGCAGCATTCACATTGTAGTGAGCACCTTGCCCGTCCCTTGGCTGGGATGGATCATCGGCCTGTCTCAGGGCTCAGTACAGTGCCTGGCATTGTAGCAGTGGCTAAGCGCTTGGCCTGCGCGTTCCCACTGAAACGTGTTTGCTTTGCAGGCTCGACGGATCATTGGAGACTTTGGAATCCCCATCTCAATCCTGGTCATGGTCTTGGTGGATTACACCATCACAGACACGTACACACAGGTAGGTGCTGGCGTTCCCATCAGGCCCAACACCAGCCCAGCACGTATGGGGCTACTGATTGTTCCATTCACTGTGTGTGGGTAGCTAGATGATTTTGTTTCTCACTTTCTCAGTGCAAACCAAAGAGAGATTTTTGTGCACATACCTCTATGAATCGGAGCTGTGGGCACAACCCTGGGAGGCACTGAGACCTACCAAGATGTGGGTCAGAGCCTTGAGGGACTGAGGGTTCCTGTGACACCAAGAGCCAGATCAGAGCTGTGCAGGTTTGAGGGTGTGTGTGTTACCGAGAGCTGGATTAGAACTGGGTGCAACTCAGGTCTGTGCAAGCTAAATAGGAGAAGGGAGGTGGTATTCCCTCCGAAGACAGCATTACGAAGGCTGTGTCCGGTTTTGGTGCCTGCACTTCAGAAGGGACACTGAGCACCCGGAAGGGGCTCAGACAGAGCTCAGGATCTGGAAAACCTACTTCGCAGTGAGACTACGGAGCTCATTGTATTTAGTGTATCCAAGAGGAGTGAAGAGGTGACTTTTTCACTGTCTGTAAATACCTTCCCGGGAGGAGATTTCTGGCTTGTCTACATGCATTAGTCTTCCTCGAGGGTGTAAATTCTAATGCATGCTAGAGTGTTGTGGACTAAGTGGCCTGTGTGGACCCTGCTGGGGTGCACTAAAAGTTCCCTCATGCTCATTGATTCAGTATTGTTTGAAATGGGAACTTTTAATCTGCACCAGCAGAGTCCCCCTGAGCCACTTAGTACATGAAACCCTGGTTGCATTCCTTCCTCAGTTTCCCTTAACACACTTTCAAGAAGTCCAGTGAGGCTTATATACATTGAACTGTGCCTCTTCGGGGGTCTAGTTTATTAACTTCAAAATGGTGAAATGTGCTAGGCCAGGGGTTGGCAACCTATGGCACGCATGCCAAAAACGGCATGCGAGCCAATTTTTAACGGCACGCTGCTGCCTGCCGGAGTCCCGAGGACACACAGCCAGTGAAGGGCAGAGCCCATGCCCCCCGAGAGAGGAGCCGCCTCAGCGGCCTGCCCGTGGGCTCCTGCGTCCCCTCACCCGGCGAGGTGCCCTGCCCGGCGGCGCAGAGGGGCCTGCTCACCTGGGCCACCTTGGTACAGAGGGCCGTGGCGGATTGGTGGTGCGCCAGGGGAGCGGGTTCGCTGCAGGACCCGGTCCCGACTCCCAGCGGCAGGACACGGGGGCGGTGGAGGCGGGAGAGGCCGGCAGCAGCAGCAGCGCCGGCTGCTGAGCGTCCCCGGGAGGAGATGCCTGGCCGCGGCCATGGATCGGTACCTGCTGTTTGTGAGTTTGGAGGAGCGGAGAGCCCTGCGGCCCGGCGGCACTGAGCGCGTGGCAGATGTGGGCGAGTGGGACTTGGTGGTGGCCAGAGAGCCCTGGGGTGAGGAGCTCGCATACCACGAGGGCATGCGCCGCCCGGAGCGACTCCTCCAGACACAGCCAGAGGGGACTCTCTCGCTGGGGAGCACTAGTTGTGCTCGTGCAGTGCGCCGTGCGGTGCAGTGCCCAGAGTGGGTGAGCGGGCTGGGGACCGCAGGAGTGCGGGGGGGCCTCTGCCCTGACCCCCCCCCCCGACACACACACAGCCCTCTGCCCTGAGCCCTGCACACACCCCAGGCCCCCGCCCTGAGCCCTGTATCCCCCTCACACACACTCAGCCCTCTGCTTGACTCCTTCACCCCCCCATGACCCCAGCCCTGACTCTGGCACCCCCACACATATCCAGCCCCCCTGCCCCACCCTGACACCTGCACCCCCCTCACATACCCCAGCCCTCTGCCCTGACTCTTGTACCCCCCTCACATACCCAGCCCCCCAGCCCCCATGCACCCCCCACATCCTGACTCTTGTACGCCCCACATCCCCACCCTGAGCACCAAACGGAAGCTCCTGCACCCCCACTCACATTCCCACCTGCACCCCTCGCACCAAATGGGAGCTGCCCAGGTAAGTGCCCCACACCCAGACCTCCTGCCCCAACCCTGAGCCCCCTCCCTCATTCTAGCTCCTGGCCAGAACCTTCATCCCCAGCCCTGTGCTCGGTCCACTCCCACCCTCAGCTCAGTGCAGAGAGAGCAAGAGAATGGGCCAGAACCAGGGAGAAGGTAGCTACCCGCTGTATGTGGGCAGGGCCGGGACCCCAGACCGGCAGCGGGCTGAGCGGTCTGGCAGCCAGGATCCCGGCTGGCAGGAGCCGGCGCATGGGGGTTCTGGCTGCCGGACTCTTGCCAGCCAGGGTCCCAGTCGCAGGCCCTGCTCAGCCCGCTGCCAGCCTAGGTGAACAGAACCCCAGACCAGCAGCGGGCTGAGCGGGCCGGCGGCGTAAGATCAACATTTTAATTTAATTTTTAAAAGAAGCTTCTTAAACGTTTTGAAAACCTTGTTTATTTTACAATACAACAATAGTTTATATAATATATAGACTTATAGAGAGAGAGACCTTCTAAAAAACATTAAAATGTCTGACCAGCACGCGAAACCTTAAATTAAAGTGAATAAATGAAGACTCGGCCCAGCACTTCTGAAAGGTGCCGACCCCTGTGCTAGGCAGATGAGCCTCCTCACCGGCATCCGAGATGGAGGGAGAGAAGGAAGAAAGGGGCCAAATTAACCTGAGTCTATCAACTCCACTTACGTCGCTCTCCTGCCTCCATCCAGGCTCCTTACCTGTGAAGCGCTCTTGACCCAGGATCCTCCTCTGGAGTCAGGGCCTCTGGGCAAAGGTCCCCACAGAGTTCAAACCAAGGCAGCCCTTGGCATATAATTCCTCTGTGAGCTGCAGCTCCTGGTGAGGTCCTCTCACTGGGACCAAGTTCTGCTAGGGCTTGGCATTCACAGCTCTTCCCTTTCGAAGCCTCTTCTTCGGTCCCCTCGCCTGCTGCGCCGCACTGACCCCCGAGAAGAGCTCTCCTTAGGAGCTCTCTGTCTCTCTGCTCCATTCCCTGCCTGAGCCCTCATGGCCCGGGTAAGGCCCGGGTGCTCCATCCAGCTGGGTCAGCTCATTCTCCTTAGCGGAGCCTGTCACAGGCAGGCTGGGTACCTGCCCCCTCCAGAGCCAGCCCCCAGGACAGTGTGGCACACTAGTGCTCAGTGGAATTGAGACTCCTGAACCAGGCAGACATGCCCTGAGAACCAAGGCTCTTGAACCCAGCAGACAGAGGCAGAGTGACACCCAGCGGCTGGGAGCTGAAGCAAGACAAACTCAGACTAGAAATATGGCACTGATGTTTAACGGGGAGGGAACCATCCACAGGAACAGAGCACCCAGGGACGTGGTGGCTTCTCCAGCACCGGGAGTCTTCATATCAAGCTCAGGCATTTCTTTCTATAACCTCCACCCCTGCTCAACCACAGCTGATGGGCTGGATGCAGGAAGGGAGGGATGAGGGTCTCTGGCATGGGCTATGCAGGAGCTCAGACGGGGGGCATGATAATGGCCCCTTCTGGATTTAACATGTACGACACCAAGGGCCGGGTCAGAGCTGTGCAGGGGTGAGGATCCTGGCGGTACCGAGAGCCGGGTCGGAGCATAGGGGGCTGAGACTCCCTGCGGTACCGAGAGCCGGGTCGGAGCATAGGGGGCTGAGGATCCCAGCGGTACCGAGAGCCAAGTCAGAGCCATAGGGGCAGGGCCGGTGCTACCATTTAGGCAGACTAGGCGGTTGCCCTGGGTCAGCGTGCGGCAGCCGGCCCAGGGGTTCCCCTGGGTCAGCGCGCGGGCGCCGGCAGCCGGCCCAGGGGTTCCCCTGGGTCAGCGCGCGGCAGCCGGCCCAGGGGTTCCCCTGAGTCAGCGCGCGGCCGCCGGCAGCCGGCCCAGAGGTTCCCCTGAGTCAGCGCGCGGCCGGGGTTCCCCTGGGTGAGCTGGCGTGGGGAGGTGCCGCAGGGCTCCCCGGGCCAGGGGGCGGGGAGCTGCCACGAGGACGTGGGGCACGCCTCAGTGAGGAGGGGGAGCGGGGAGCTGCTGCAGGGTTGCGGGGGTGCAAGGTGGAAGTTTTGCCTAGGGCGCGAAACTTCCTTGAACCAGCCCTGAATAGGGGAATGAGGATCCCGGTGGTACCGAGAGCCAAGTCAGAGCCATAGGGGGCTGAGGATCCCGGCGGTACCCAGAGCTGGGTCGGAGCCATAGGGGAATGAGGCTCCTTGCAGTACCCAGAGCTGGGTCGGAGCCATAGGGGAATGAGGATCCCGGTGGTAACCAGAGCTGGGTCGGAGCCATAGGGGCTGAAATTCCCTGCAGTACCGACGAGAGTCAGGTCGGAGCTATAGAGCACTGAGGATCCCTGCAGTACTGAGAACGAAGTCAGAGCCATAGGGGCTGAGGCTCCTTGCAGTACCCAGAGCAGGTCGGAGCCATAGGGGCTGAGGCTCCTTGCAGTACCCAGAGCAGGTCGGAGCCATAGGGGCTGAGGATCCCGGCAGTACTGAGAGCCAGGTGGAGCCTTGGGGGCTGAGGCTCCTTGCAGTACCCAGAGCAGGTCAGAGCCATAGGGGGCTGAGGCCTGGTCTACACTAGGACTTTAAGTCGAATTTAGCAGCGTTAATTCGAACTAACCGCTCAACCGTCCACACCAGGAAGCCATTTAATTCGAACTAGAGGGCTCTTTAGTTCGAATTTGGTACTCCACCCCGACAGGTGGAGTAGCGCTAAATTCGACATGGCTAGCTCGAATTAGGCTAGGTGTGGATGCAAATCGAACTTAGTAGCTCCGGGAGCTATCCCACAGTGCACCACTCTGTTGACGCTCTGGACAGCAGTCCGAGCTTGGATGCTCTGACCAGCCACACAGGAAACGACCCGGGAAAATTTGAATTCCTTTTCCTGTCTGGGCACTTTGAATCTGACGTCCTGGTTGGACATCGGGGCGAGCTCCGCAGCACCTGCAACGATGCAGAGCTCTCCAGCAGAGGAGTCCGGGCAATCCAAGAATAGAAAGAGGTCCCCAGCATGGACTGACCGGGAAGTCATGGATCTGATCGCTGTGTGGGGCGAGGAGTCTGTGCTGTCGGAGCTGCGCTCCAACAAGCGGAATGCGAAGACCTTCGAGAAGGTCTCCAAAGCCATGATAGAGAAAGGATACAGCCGGGATGCGATGCAGTGCCGCGTGAAAGTCAAGGACCTGAGACAAGGTTACCAAAAAGTCAGAGCGGCAAACGGACGCTCCGGAGCACAGCCCCAGACATGCCGCTTCTACGAGGCACTGCATGCCATTCTCGGTGGGTCTGCCACCACTGCCCCACCAGTGACCGTGGACTCAGTGGATGGCATAGTGAACCTGGACAGTTCCTCGGCGATGTTCGCCGATGGGGAAGATGAGGAAGGGTTTGTGGAGGATGGCCCAGGCGAACACACTACCGCTTGCCCTGACAGCCAGGATCTCTTCATCACCCTCACAGAGATCCCCTACCAACCGTCCCCGCCCATTAACCCGGACTCAGACTCAGGGGAAGGATCAGGCGGTAAGTGCTATAAACATGGAAACTTTTATTTTTTTAAAAACAGGTATAGAAAAAATAGAAATACTATATACAAAATTTTAAATGTCAAACTATATAAATAGTAGGTCCACACATATAGGGATTGAACAATAATCCTCTTGGGACAGTTCAACAAAGCTCTCAGAGAGCTGCTCGAAAAGCCTCCGCAGGAGGTTCCTGGGGAGAGGTGCCTTATTCGGTGCTCCATGGAAGCACACTCTTCCGCGCCAGGACATCCTAATGTAGAGAGGAATCATCGCCTCCACCAGCATTGCTGCATATGGTCCTGGTCTGTGCAGGGCTTCCATTAGCATCCGCTCTCTCTGACTCCGAGTGACCCGCCTCAGGGTGATGTCGTTCTGGACAGGCTGCATCTAAGTAGGGCAATTAGTGTATTGTTACTATTGTTAATGGTTTAAAATTAGGTTGCATAACAACGACCCTCGCTTAACAGCCACGTGCTGGAGGCCACAGAGAACAAGCATACATTGATCTTTCCCGTGCACTGGCGGGAGGGGCTGGAAAAGGCTCAGCCTTTCTGCTTTCCAGATTGCCTTTAGCAGGAGAGCACAGCTATCCACTAACTGATAAGCATGATCTACTTTAAGGCTTACCAGGACTGTCTGCAAGACGGATTCAGCTGTCTCTCCCCGCTTGTCCGCTCTCCTGTGCAATGGCGCCGCCAATGAGAGCGTATTCCGAAATCTCGAACTTGTCCTGAGATCTCGTGGAACTTGGTGCCCTGTATGGTCTTGTTCAGAGAAACTGACTAGACTGTGTTCACTGTTTGCAAACATGTATCTGTTCAAGGAAATCACTTACTGTTTCCCATCACACAGCTTCTGCTCTTTCCCGGACTGCCCCGGCATCCCCCTCGCAGAGGCTGGCTCAGATTAGGCGGCGAAAGAAAAAGACTCGGGACGAGATGTTCGCGGAACTGATGGCCTGCTCCAGAGCCGAGGCGGCCCAGCAGAGCCAGTGGAGGGAGACCCTCTCTCAGCAGCAGCGCTCACACAGCGAACGGGAGGACAGGTGGCGGCAGGAAGACCAGCAGGCGACTCAAACGCTGCTTGGGCTAGTGAGGGAGCAAACGGACACGCTCCGGCGCCTTGTTGATGTTCTGCAGGACCGCAGGCAGGAGGAGAGAGCCCCCCTGCACTGTATCTGCAACCACCCTCCAACGCCAAGAAGTCCTGTCCCCCCCTCACCGAAAATTACAAGACGGAGGGGCGGTAGGGGCCGTGAGAACTGTCACTGCACCACAGCTGAGCGCTAATGTACCACACACCTCTGACGCTATAACTGTGTAGAAGCGCTTCCCTTACAGGATCACCCAGTCCCAAATCCAAGTTTCATCACCCCACTATGTAGTAGATTAATAAAAGCTGTTTGTTGTTGTTCACTCTTTCCATCACGTCTTTCGTGTCAGAAGACTGTGTATGTGGGGGGGGGGGCAGGGGATTTATAATTGCACGGGATAGCCTACGTTAGCAGGGTACAGACTATTGGGGGCAGGATCAACTGCAGGGCACACACAGACTGCAGTCAGTAGTCACCAGGGTCACTCTGTGTGGTGTATGCTGCCCCGGGTCATTCTGTGATGTGTACGCTTGTCCACGGTCCTAGCGCCTGCCACCCCCTAATGTTAAGGCATGCTGCCCTTACCATGCACTTCCACCGTAGGCGCGATCCTCTCCGCTGCCCTGAGCCCCAACAAGAGCCCTCATCCACGGACAGATACTCACCCTTCCCCCACACCCCTCACCCCTTCCTACGCCCAAACCCACAGCCCAGAGCCTGCATCCAAATCCCTATCCAAAGACGGCACCACTCGCCCCTTCCTGCAAACCCACCCCTACATGCACAACCACTTGAAACCGTCCCCCACCCCAGAGACCTATGTAGGAGCAGGAGGCTGTCCATTCTTTCGGCACGGGTGTCTGGCTGAGCGTAAACAGCAGCCAGGCGATTTGCCTCAACCTCCCATCCGGCCAAAAAGGTCTCGCCCTTGCTCTCACAGACATTGTGGAGCACACAGCAAGCAGCAATAACTACGGGGATATTCTTTTTGCTGATGTCCGAGCGAGTCAGTAAGCTCCGCCACCTCCCCTTAAGATGTCCGAAAGCACACTCCACCACCATTCTGCACTTGCTCAGCCGGTAGTTGAAGAGTTCCTTCTCACTGTCCAAGGCGCCTGTATAGGGCTTCATGAGCCAGGGCATTAGCGGGTAGGCTGGGTCCCCGAGGATCACTGTAGCCATCTGCACATCCCCAACTGTTATTTTGTGGTCCGGGAAGAAAGTTCCTGCCTGGAGGCGTCTAAACAGACCAGAGTTCCTGAACACACGCGCGTCATGAACCTTGCCTGCCCACCCGACGAAGATGTTGGTAAAACGTCCCCTATGGTCCACCAGTGCTTGCAGCACCATTGAAAAGTAGCCCTTTCGGTTAATGTACTCGCTGGCCTGGTGGGCTGGTGCCAGGATAGGGATGTGAGTCCCATCTATAGCCCCACCGCAGTTTGGGAATCCCATCGCGGCGAAGCCATCTATGACGACCTGGACGTTTCCCAGAGTCACTACCTTTGAGAGCAGTTGCTCAACGATTGCGTGGGCTACTTGAATCACAGCAACCCCCACGGTAGATTTGCCCACGCCAAAGTGGTTCGCTACTGACCGGTAGCTGTCTGGCGTTGCAAGTTTCCAGAGGGCTATGGCCACTCGCTTCTGCACACTCAGGGCTGCTCGCATCCGTGTGTCCTGGCGCTTCAGGGCAGGGGCCAGCAAGTCACAGAGTTCAAGGAAAGTGCCCTTACGCATCCTGAAGTTTCGCAGCCACTCTGTGTCATCCCAGACCTGCAGCACTATGCGGTCCCACCAGTCCGTGCTTGTTTCCCGGGCCCAGAATCGCCGTTCCACACCATGAACTTGACCCATTGCCACCATGATCTCCACTGCGCGGCGTACCCTGCTTTGTGAGATGTCTGCGCCACTCTCCTCACCGCGCTGCCGGAGCCTCCTCACCCGATTTCTCAGCAGCTGACTGTGGAAGAGGTGGACGATAAGGTGCGAGGAGTTGACAACGGCCATAAGTGCAGCGATGATCGCAGCGGGCTCCATGCTCGCAGTGCTGTGGCGTACGCGCTGTAACCAACCAGAGAAGGGCGCGAACAGATTTCCCGCCGGCGCTTTCAAGGAGAGAGGGCGGGAGTGACGGTTCAATAATGACAGTTACCCAAAACCACCCTCGACACATTTTTTCCCCCAGCAGGCATTGGGGGCTCTACCCAGCATTCCAATGGGCAGCGGGGAGTGCGGGAACTGTGGGATAGCTTCCCACAGTGCACCGCTTCCAAAGTCGACGCTGGCCCCGTGAATGTGGACTCAGAAATTCGAATTAGTGTATTTAGTATGGATACACAAATTCGACTTCATAAGGTCGAATCCACAAATTCGAACTAAGTTGATTCGAAATAGTCTTGTAGTGTAGACAAGGCCTGAGGCTCCTTGCAGTACCCAGAGCAGGTCAGAGCCATAGGGGGCTGAGGCTCCTTGCAGTACCCAGAGCAGGTCGGAGCCATAGGGGGCTGAGGCTCCTTGCAGTACCAGAGCAGGTCGGAGCCATAGGGGCTGAGGAGCCCGGTGGTACTGAGAGCCAGGTGGAGCCTTGGGGGCTGAGGGGCTTAATGTCATTGCGTAAATGTTTGGTTTTTTCCTGCTCTCACAGAAGCTGAATGTTCCCTCTGGGCTCTCAGTCACATCTCCCCAGAAGCGCAACTGGTTCATTCACCCGCTGGGCAGGCGACAGGCCTTTCCCATGTGGATGATGTTTGCCTCAGCCATCCCTGCACTCCTGGTCTTCATCCTCATTTTCATGGAGACCCAGATCACCACGTGAGTACTGCTGCCTGCACCCATAGCTCCCTCGTTCCACTGGGCTCTGAGCCAGTGCCTGGCAGCTGTGCGGGGAGATGGACGAGGTGGGGGGTTCTCGACGTTGGGCTGGGCCCCGGATGTTCAGCCGCAGTCACAGGCTTGGGCTGCAGGGTGCCCAGTCTGGATGTGAGGAGGCAGGGTTCTGCTCCCTGGGACTCTCCTGTCATGGCCCTTCCCGCACAGCGACTGTGGCTGTGGGTTCCCCTCCCCTGCCAGGTGGAGCCTGCATCAGCCTCGCCCAGGAAAGGAGCCTGTCCCTGGGCTTGGCAGACAGGAGAATGGCCAGGAGCGGCGAAGAACATCCTCTCTTCCCCCACGTGCCAGGCTGGACTCTCCCCTGCCCCGGCAGCACAGGCACAGGGGGGACCCGGGGCTGAGCAGGCCTGGCGCCAACAGCAGGACCCTCTTCTCCCCCCAGCCTGATTGTCAGTAAGAAGGAGAGGAAGCTCATGAAAGGCTCTGGTTTCCATCTGGACCTGCTGCTCATTGGTACCATGGGCGGGCTCTGCGCGCTGTTCGGGCTCCCTTGGCTGACTGCCGCCACCGTGCGCTCGGTCACCCACGTCAATGCCCTGACGGTCATGAGCAAGGCCATCGCTCCGGGGGAGAAGCCGAAGATCGAGGAGGTGAAGGAGCAGCGTGTGACAGGAGTTGCAATAGCTGTCCTCGTCGGTGAGCCCCAAGCTACTGAACCTGGGGGGCAGAGGTTGTCCAGGGAGAGGGTTAGCAGCATCCCCGTGGCCAGCAGCCCTACTCTGCCCCCCAGCCAGCATGTTGGGACTCCCTCCAAGACCTTTGCACACAGCTTGTCCAATTCGGGGAGAACACTCGACCTACTCTGAACCTCACCTCTGTATTCCTAGCTCATCTTGTCTGTTGTTAGTAAAGGTTCCTGGCTGTTCTCCCTCCTGTCTCAGCTGGCCCTGACACTCTGTCTCTTGCCACCTAGTGGTCTCTACACCTCTCAAACTCTAGCCTCCAAGAAACGAGGCCTCCCTCCAAGTGGTAATTACTCACGTCAGCCCAGGCCTAGTTACACAGCGCCCCTACCTAGTGGCCAGCACCAGTGCCCTGCCCACAAAACCAGTGCCCCGCCCCACTCCCCATGGCCATCGCCCCCACCTCGCCGCCAGCACCAGTGCCCTGCCCACAAAACCAGTGCCCCGCCCCACTCCCCATGGCCATTGCCCCTACCTCCCTGCCAGCACCAGTGCCCAGCCCACAAAACCAGTGCCCCACCCCACTCCCCATGGCCATCGCCTCTACCTCCCCGCCAGCACCAGTGCCCTGCCCACAAAACCAGTGCCCTGCCCACAAAACCAGTGCCCCGCCCCACTCCCCATGGCCATCGCCCCCACCTCGCCGCCAGCACCAGTGCCCTGCCCACAAAACCAGTGTCCCGCCCCATTCCCATGGCCATCGCCCCTACCTCCCCGCCAGCACCAGTGCCCTGCCCACAAAACCAGTGCCCCGCCCCACTCCCCATGGCCATCGCCCCGACCTCGCCGCCAGCACCAGTGCCCTGCCCACAAAACCAGTGTCCCGCCCCATTCCCCATGGCCATCGCCCCTACCTCCCCGCCAGCACCAGTGCCCTGCCCACAAAACCAGTGCCCCGCCCCACTCCCCATGGCCATCGCCCCCACCGCCCCGCCAGCACCAGTGCCCTGCCCACAAAACCAGTGCCCCGCCCCAGTCCCCATGGCCATCGCACCCACCTAGCAGCCTGCAGCAGTGAGCTGACCACAAAACCAGTGCCCCGCCCCACTCCCCATGGCCATCGCCCCTACCTCGCCGCCAGCACCAGTGCCCTGCCCACAAAACCAGTGCCCCGCCCCACTCCCCATGGCCATCGCCCCTACCTCCCCGCCAGCACCAGTGCCCTGCCCACAAAACCAGTGCCCCGCCCCACTCCCCATGGCCATCGCCCCTACCTCGCCGCCAGCACCAGTGCCCTGCCCACAAAACCAGTGCCCCGCCCCACTCCCCATGGCCATCGCCCCCACCTCGCCGCCAGCACCAGTGCCCTGCCCACAAAACCAGTGCCCCGCCCCACTCCCCATGGCCATCGCCCCTACCTCCCCGCCAGCACCAGTGCCCTGCCCACAAAACCAGTGCCCCGCCCCACTCCCCATGGCCATCGCCCCTACCTCGCCGCCAGCACCAGTGCCCTGCCCACAAAACCAGTGCCCCGCCCCACTCCCCATGGCCATCGCCCCTACCTCCCCGCCAGCACCAGTGCCCTGCCCACAAAACCAGTGCCCCGCCCCACTCCCCATGGCCATCGCCCCTACCTAGCCGCCAGCACCAGTGCCCAGCCCACAAAACCAGTGCCCCGCCCCACTCCCCATGGCCATCGCCCCTACCTCGCCGCCAGCACCAGTGCCCTGCCCACAAAACCAGTGCCCCGCCCCACTCCCCATGGCCATCGCCCCTACCTTGCGGCCAGCACCAGTGCCCTGCCCACAAAACCAGTGCCCCGCCCCACTCCCCCTGGCCATCGCCCCCACCTCGCTGCCAGCACCAGTGCCCTGCCCACAAAACCAGTGCCCCGCCCCACTCCCCATGGCCATCGCCCCTACCTCGCCGCCAGCACCAGTGCCCTGCCCACAAAACCAGTGCCCCTCCCCACTCCCCATGGCCATCGCCCCTACCTCCCCGCCAGCACCAGTGCCCTGCCCACAAAACCAGTGCCCCATCCCACTCCCCATGGCCATCGCCCCTACCTCCCCACCAGCACCAGTGCCCTGCCCACAAAACCAGTGCCCCACCCCACTCCCCATGGCCATCGCCCCTACCTCCCCGCCAGCACCAGTGCCCTGCCCACAAAACCAGTGCCCTGCCCCACTCCCCATGGCCATCGCCCCTACCTCCCCGCCAGCACCAGTGCCCTGCCCACAAAACCAGTGCCCTACCCCACTCCTTCTGGCCAGCACCTCTGCCCTGACCCCAAAACCAGCATTGCTACTTTGCAGCCATCAACCTTACCTAGCATGTACAACCAGTGCCCTACTCGTTCCCCACAACTAGTGCCCAACCTGCACCCCATGGCCAGCGCCCCAACCCTGCCCCTGACAGCTCCCCATGGCCAGTGCCCCTCCCTGCCCCCACAGCTAGTGCCCGACCTGCGCCCCTGCCCTGCCCCTGGCAGCTCCTCACAGCCAGTGCCCCTCCCTGCCCCCACAACTAGTGCCTGACCTGCTCCCCACAGCCGGTGCCCCAGCCCTGCCCTCAACAGCTCCCCATGGCCAGCGCCCCAGCCCTGCCCTCAACAGCTCCCACGGCCCCAGCCCTGCCCCCAACAGCTCCCCACAGCCAGCGCCCCTCCCCTCCCCCACAACAAGTGCCCGACCTGCTCCCCATGGCCGGTGTCCCAGCCCTGCCCCCAACAGCTCCCCATGGCCAGCGCCTTAGCCCTGCCCTGACAACTTTCCATGTCCAGCGCCCCAGCTGCTTCTCCCAGCCAGCGCCCCTCCCCGCCCCCACAACAAGTGCCCGACCTGCCCCCCACGGCCGGTGCCCCAACCCTGCCCCCGACAGCTCCCCACAGCCAGCGCCCCCCCCCGCCCCCACAACAAGTGCCCGACCTGCCCCCCACGGCCGGTGCCCCAACCCTGCCCCTGACAGCTCCCCACAGCCAGCGCCCCTCTCCTCCCCCACAACTAGTGCCCAACCTGCACCCCATGGCCAGCGCCCCAGCCCTGCCCCAGGCAGCTCCCCATGGCCAGTGCCCCTCCCCGCCCCCACAACTAGTGCCCGACCTGCGCCCCAACCCTGCCCCCGACAGCTCCCCATGGCCAGCGCCCCAGCCCTGCCCCTGGCAGCTCCTCACAGCCAGTGCCCCTCCCTGCCCCCACAACTAGTGCCTGACCTGCTCCCCACAGCCGGCGCCCCAGCCCTGCCCTCAACAGCTCCCACGGCCCCAGCCCTGCCCCCGACAGCTCCCCACAGCCAGCACCTTAGCCCTGCCCTGACAACTTTCCATGTCCAGCGCCCCAGCTGCTTCTCCCAGCCAGTGCCCCTCCCTGCCCCCACAACTAGTGCCCGACCTGCCCCCCACGGCCGGTGCCCCAACCCTGCCCCCGACAGCTCCCCACAGCCAGCGCCCCTCCCCGCCCCCACAACTAGTGCCCGACCTGCCCCCCACGGCCGGTCCCCCAACCCTGCCCCCGACAGCTCCCCACAGCCAGCGCCCCTCTCCTCCCCCACAACTAGTGCCCAACCTGCCTCCCATGGCCGGCGCCCCAGCCCTGCCCCCAACAGCTCCCACGGCCCCAGCCCTGCCCCCGACAGCTCCCCACAGCCCTCACCCCCGCCCTGCCCCCAAAAGTTCCATAGAGCCCCCGCCCCATCCCGCTCTCCACAGCTCCCTCAGCTGGGGGCTCGACAGCGACCGCCCCTACCCTGGACTGTGTGGCAGCTAGAGAGACGCAGGCGGTGTCAGGACAGTGTCCATGTGCAGCGGATGTGCGGCTGGGGTACATGTACCTGAGCTCTGTGCTTGCAGGCTTGTCCATTGTGATGGGCAACATGCTGCGCCGGATCCCCCTGGCCGTGCTCTTCGGCATCTTCCTCTACATGGGGGTCACGTCTCTCACCGGCATCCAGCTCTACGAGCGTCTCCTCCTCATCTTCATGCCGTCCAAGCACCACCCGGACCACGTCTACGTCGTCAAGGTGAGTGAGCAGGGGCAGTTCAGGGAGCTGGGGCTGGGACTGGGACATGGGGGTGACTGGCGGGTGGGGACCAGGGAGAATGAGAGGCCCTGGGTGGGAGAGGTAAGAGGGGAACTGTCCGTGAACTGTCTGGAGGAGCCGAACATTCAGTGGGGCCGTGCTGTATACAGGGCGCTGGGACTGGGAGGTCGTGGTGATGCACAAGCGGGGGGGGCCGTGCTGTAGACAGGGCGCTGGGACTGGGAGGTCATGTTGACACATGCGCAGGAGGGGCTGAGTGTTCAGTGGGGCCGTGCTGTAGATGGGGCGCCGGGGCCTAGTGTTCAGTGGGGCCGTGGCGTAGACAGGGCATCGGGGCTGGGAGGTCGTGGTGACATGCGGGCAGGAGGGGCCGAGTGTTCAGTGGGGCCGTGCTGTAGACAGGGCGCTGGGGCTGGGCAGTCATGGTGATGCACAGGCGGGTGGGGCCGTGCTGTAGATGGGGTGCCGGGGCTGGGAGGTCGTGATGACGCGCGGGCTGGAGGGGCCGAGTGTTCAGTGGGGCCGTGCTGTAGACGGGGCGCTGGGGCTGGGTGGACAGAGCGAGGCTGGAGGGGCCGAGTGTTCAGTGGGGCCATGCTGTAGACGGGGCGCCGGGGCCAAGCGTTCAGTGGGGCCGTGGTGTATATGGGGCTGGGAGGCCGTGGTGACACGCGGGAGGGAGGGGAACGTGGCTTATCTCCCTGAGGGATGGTGAGTTACTAGCTGGACTCGTGTCCCCAGGTGAAGACCTGGAGAATGAACCTCTTCACCTGCATTCAGCTGGCCTGCATCGTGGTGCTCTGGGTGGTGAAGTCAACAGTGGCCTCGTTAGCTTTTCCCTTTGTCCTGATTATGACGGTGCCCTTACGACGCTTCCTGCTGCCCCGCTTCTTTCAGGACCGGGAGCTCAAAGCCGTAAGCCGTTGTGTGTGACCCGCATCCGTCTCCTCGGGGCAGGGCCGTCTTCAGTTCGCTCAGGCAGCTGGCATGTGGGGCACTGCCTGCCCAGAGGGGCTGGGAGCTTTCTCCAGCTTGTAGTGGGTGGTGATTTATCCGCAGTAGTGCCTCGGCCAGGCAGAAGCCTGGAACGGGGGCTCCCCGCTCCAGCTCTCTCTCCACGGTGAGGGCTGCTGGATCTGGTGAGGTTAGGCTGGAGCTGTCTGGCCGTCCCCTCCCTGGCGACGGTCCCCCAGACGTTGAGTTTGTCAAACACAGGGCTCTCCAGACTGAGAGCCCAGGGGCTGGGGCCTCTTCCCATCTTCTGTGGGTGGCGTCCAGGGTCCTCGCCACCGAGAAGAGCCTGCGTCAGCAGCTGGAGGTGTGGAGGAGTTTCACAGCCATTCCTAAGGGCTGCTGCCACCTAGCAGATGAGCCAGCCCCGGAGCTGTCAGGGGAAGGACACCAGGCCGGAGAGTGGAGAGGGAGGCATGGGGTGCGCAGGAGGGGGAAGGAGACAATGTGAGCGCCCTGCGACATAACGGGCAAAGCGCTCGATACCAACATCCCCCCAGCGGGGTGAGTGCGGGCCCTGGCTCCTGCCCCGGGCTGGTGTCTGAGATTGGCGGGACAGCCACCAGGAGCCTCGCTCTGGTCGCTGCCATGCCCCTGCCCAGCTTCTGTCTCTGCCCACAGCTGGACTCGGAGGATGCGGAGCCGAACTTTGACGAGGACGGCCGGGACGAGTACAACGAGATGCACATGCCTGTGTGAGCGGCCGCTCCGCCCCCTCCCTGTGGAAAGCTGCTCGTTCCCACGCGTTCTCCTTGGCTACGGCCCAATCAGAATGGCTTTGAACTTACTACACGTCAGATGTTTTCCTGTCTGGACCAAAGAGCAGCAGTGTCGGAACCCTGGAGGGAGGTGGGCAGGGCCGTTCCTGACCCCACCCCTCACCCACTCAGTGGAAGTGTGAGTCTGTCTCCACCCGTACCCAGCGGGAGACGCTTCTCGCATCCAGAGGCTCTGTAGGGGCCTGCACTGCCTCGGGTCATGGGTCTCCCTTACTGGAGACTGGGGGTTGCATTGGTATGTGGGTTAGCAAAGGGGGGCCATGCAGCTGGGAGCCACCACCTCCCGTCCACTCACCACAGAGCTCCGGCTCCTCCAAATGCCAGCCCAAGCGCCACGTTCCACTGAGCCTGAGGCAGGCACGGGCCCCGCACAGAGCCCGTCCGGACTCTGCCTGCGCAGGGCAAGACTCCGAGTTGCCTGCTCTGCCGCCCCCAGCGGGGCTGCCCAGCTCCCTTAGCAGGCACACAAGGGGCTCCTTGCACAACTCCCTGCCACGGGCTGCTTCGCATCTCAGGCTGCCCTGCCTGGTTTGCTAACAGCGCTCCTGGGCCAGCCTGGCTGCAGCACGGCCAGGATTATGGGAACTCAGGAGCCCAGGCTCTCTGTGCTACTGGCCAGGCACCTGTGTCCCAGCAGCAGGGCCTCGAGGAGTTCAGATCCCATCCCCCTGCCTGTCCGAGCCCATTCCCTGCTGATCGCTCCAAGCTGCATTTCTGGGGTGGCGGGGTCTGAGGTCATGGGCATTGCCGCGGTAACCAGCTGTGATGTCAGTGTTAAGGCTTGTGATGTCTGCAGGGGAAGGAGCAGCAGGAGCGGCCTCCTAGAGCAGGCAGGGCTGAGAGGGCTTCCAGGGGAAGTGTCTCCCACGCAGCCATGTCAGTCCCAGGATATTAGAGACACGCGGTGCAGGACCTGCTTCAGCTGGTGAGAGAGCAGCTTTGGAGCTTGCACCAAGCTCTTCTTAAGGCTGAAAGCGCCTTTCTTACCAACAGGAGCAGGTCCAGTAAAAGATGTTCCCTCCCCGCCCTTGTCTCCCAGCAGCAGGCATCCACAGCACGGGCATTGGGGTCACCAGGACACAGCCTCCACCACAGTGACTGGGCCACTCAGGCCCTGGTGACTGGGTTGCTGTGGCCCCCAACCTCTCCTATCCCCATACCTGGGCCACCCACAGTGTCTGGAGGCACCTGATAGCCAGACCCCCTGGCACCCAGGCCTGTCCCTGGGCAACCCTGAATGTCTTCCCACCTGGAAGGCCCGAGGTCTCTCCAGCTGTCAGGGTCTGAGGCCTCATGTGGGTCACTGCCTGGGCCCTTCAGCGCCCAGCTCTCCCTGTAGCTCTCGCCAGCGGTGCTCACAGCCTGGAGTGGGGTAACCTGGCAGCTGCCATGGAGCGTGAAGGTCACTGGTACCAAGGCTCGGTGGGGAAGGAGGCCCTGTGTGAGAAAGCCAGAGAAGGCAGGCGCCCGGCCCCTCCACACAGGCATGAGAGGAAGGGGGACCTTGTGGTGCAGGCGCTAGCCTGGGAGTCCTGCCTCCACCAGAACTTCCTGTGGGACCTCAGCAAAGCCACTGACTCTCCCTGCCTCCGTTTCCTATCTGTGAAATGGGGCTGATCCTTCCCTACCTCACGCGTGGAGACGCTCACTATGGTGTGGGAGGCTCAGACGCTACAGCCACAGGGCCATATGGATACCCAGCCCGGTGGAGGGGAGCCTTCAGAGCCGGGGACCTGCTCCCGCTGGGCCACAGCCTGGCACACCAACAGCCCCTGTGATGCCAGTGAAGCCTCCTGGTTAGGAGATGTGTGTGTGAGTGTGTGTGTCTGTGGCTGCGTGTCCTGTCCCTGTGTAGTGTAGGAGGCCTGCTGTTGCTGTGTCCCTGCCAGCCCGGCTGTGTGTTGTGACTCATCTACCTGTATTGGAAATGGCTGCACCAATAAACCCTTCACAGGAACTGAGCTACCGAGTCTCTGTGCATGCTACAGCCCACGGGGGAACAGCTGCTCCTCCAGGGCAGCAGGTCCAGGAGACCAGTGGGGCTGCCTGATCATGTTTCCACCCCCATCCACCCCTCGCCACCCATGGCCTGGGAACCTGGAAGTGGCACTGATGCCCAATGTCCACACAGAGCTGTGGGTGGGGGATGCCAGGGGACTGAATTCCTGCTCTGGCCCATTGGTGCCACTCAGAAAATGGGGAAGGGGTGAGAAGAGCAGGGCTCCGGGAAGCCCCACAGAGCCAAGGTTCTCACTGTCCCCAGCTCCATGGCAAAGAGGAGCCCGCAGGCCCTACCCAGCTGGCAGACACTCAGCCCCCAGCCGTACATGAAGCGGGCTCCCTTTCAGCTGGCTCGTGCGCTCAGTCTCGAGGTTAGAGCAGGGCTCGGCGGGACGCCTGGTTCTAATCGAGCTCTGCCCTGTGTGCCTTGGCTGAGTCTCTTCCCCGCCCCATCTCAGTTTGCTCCTTCGCGGCCTGGCTTTACCCTTCTTTGTAGAGCCTGGCCCGACCCTTGCTGGAGGGGTGGGGGGGCACCTATGAAAAGCCAGCTGCTCGCACTCTCCCATCACCAGCATCTCTGCCATGGCACTGAACTGCTTGGAGTTGCAGGGGAATCTTGCCTACAGCGGAAATGACTGGCCCATGGGGTAATGGGAGGGGCTGCCCAGTCTCCAGCTACCCCAGACTCATGCAGCAGAATTCAGTGCCCAGGACAAAGATGTAAACTCCACAAACGTGCGAGTCTCAGCCTGGCCAAGCTGGGCCTGAGACGTGGTCAGCCGGGTCATAGGGGTAAGCGGAGCAGTTCCCAAGTCTGGGTCATGGCCCCAAGTGGGTCGTTCCATCAGTGGTGGGGCTGTGGCAAGCCCAAGGGCACGGAGCATGCCATTTTGGGCTCCTAACTGGTGTCCTCCATGCGGCGTGACCTGATGCACACCGATACCATGCACCCGAAGTCACGCTGTGCAGAGGATGCCATTTTAACTCATGCTGTCTGGGGTCGCGGGGCAGCAATGGGGGCCAAGATTCCTAGCAGGGCGCTCTGGGAGCCCTAGAGCTGGGCTGGCCCAGGCCTATGCTGATGGCATTTAATGTGGATAGCTCCAGCCCTCGGCTGGTCCCCGGGGAACTGGAACAGCTCATGGCCTCAGCTGGACACAGCACAGACACCCCCCAGGGGTTACCTTACCTGGAAATACCGTCGGCATTACACAGCATCCTGGGTGCATTTTCTGCCCCCTCTGGCGGCAGAGTCTAGGGCTGGTGCTGTGGGTCCCAGGTGGCATGTGGGCTGAGTGTTTGGACGGCAGGGACACTGCTGGGAAGGATAAATTAAGCCATACATGGCTGGGGGTGGGGGGGATGTTCGCTGCTCAAGGCTTTGGCCTCAGGAATACTGAGCTGGCCTGGGGGCCTGGACTCTGCTGGGCAGATGCCGCTATTCCTTGCAGTCACAGGTGGGGGAGCTGAGTCCCTCCTGCTCTCGCTTTCCAGGTTTAACTTCTGTTCCTGAAAGATGTGCCCCCAAATCTCAGAGAGGCGAGAGCCGCTGGCAGCAGCAGCTGTGGGGCTCCCACCGCTGGAAGGCAGGTCAGAGATGCATGTCAGACTCCAGCTAGCAGAGGGCAGTCACGCAGGTACACGCATGTATGTTGAGCAATGCACATACACATGCACACAGAGTCTATCCAGTGGCGAGCTGGAGCCGGTTCACACCGGTTCACGCGAACCAGTTGTTAAATTTTGAAGCGGTTTTAGAACCAGTTGTTAACCCGCTTCCTCCCGGGAAAATACGGACGTATGGTAACCCTACTGGTACAAAAAATACATACTCAGGCCCTTAAACCAGAACTTTTTATAGGGAACCGGTTGTTAAGATTTTGGCAGCTCATCACTGAGTCTATCAATTAACAGAGGCAGCAAAACGGGGTCCAGTCCCTCCTGCCATTGTCCCTCCCTGAGGGCAGGACTCAGGCTTTATTTGTCGGCATGGGAGACACGGTGGAGCAATGCCCTGAGTCACACAGGGAAGCAGAGTCCGTCCTACTTGCTGGCAGGAGCTGCTGTAGTGCGGCCTGGTCCCTGGCCTGTAGCGACTGCTCCAGCTCTCTGCAGTGCTGCTGCAACTGGGGAAGAGGAGAAGGCGTCACACGTGCGCTGGCCCCTGTACTGTCAGCTGGGTCTGGCCATACAGGCCGCGTGGCAGACGATTTATGAGGATTCCACTCTGGCTGCCACATCTGTCCTGAGAATCCTCGCCCACCCCTTGCGGGAGTCCCGTTCTCCTACTAGATGGCCCTGTCCCCGCTCCCTCCTGCTGCCCTCAGTCTCAGCTGGCCTGAGATCCATACACTGGCTAGCAGGCTCTCCCGCGAGTCCCACACGTCCATTTGCACCCACAAGCCCATGTTCATCGATTTGCACGCGTGCCCACACACATCCCAGGGCCTCTCTCTCATGTACATACGCTCACTCGAAGGCTCAGGCCCACACACACCCCTGGCCCCCCTCTCACACTCTCAGACCCACAGACACCCCACACCCCTTCTCTCACACACACGCTCGCTCACACTCTCAGGCCCACAGACACCCCACGCCCCTTCTCACACACACACGCTCGCTCACACTCTCAGGCCCACAGACACCCCACGCCCCTTCTCACACACACACGCTCACACTCTCAGGCCCACAGACACCCCACACCCCTTCTCACACACACACTCGCTCACACTCTCAGGCCCACAGACACCCCACGCCCCTTCTCACACACACGCTCGCTCACACTCTCAGGCCCACAGACACCCCACGCCCCTTCTCACACACACGCTCGCTCACACTCTCAGGCCCACAGACACCCCACGCCCCTTCTCTCACACACACGCTCACTCACACTCTCAGGCCCACAGACACCCCACCCCGTCTCACACACACACGCTCGCTCACACTCTCAGGCCCACAGACACCCCACGCCCCTTCTCACACACACACGCTCGCTCACACTCTCGGGCCCACAGACACCCCACGCCCCTTCTCTCTCACACACGCTCTCTCACACTCTCAGGCCCACAGACACCCCACGCCCCTTCTCACACACACGCTCACTCACACTCTCAGGTCCACAGACACCCCACGCCCCTTCTCTCACACACACGCTCGCTCACACTCTCAGGCCCACAGACACCCCACGCCCCTTCTCACACACACACACTCACACTCTCAGGCCCACAGACACCCCACGCCCCTTCTCACACACACGCTCACTCACACTCTCAGGCCCACAGACACCCCACGCCCCTTCTCTCTCACACACGCTCGCTCACACTCTCAGGCCCACAGACACCCCACGCCCCTTCTCTCACACACACGCTCACTCACACTCAGGCCCACAGACACCCCACGCCCCTTCTCACACACACGCTCACTCACACTCTCAGGTCCACAGACACCCCACGCCCCTTCTCTCACACACACGCTCACTCACACTCAGGCCCACAGACACCCCACGCCCCTTCTCACACACACACGCTCGCTCACACTCTCAGGCCCACAGACACCCCACGCCCCTTCTCACACACACACGCTCACTCACACTCTCAGGCCCACAGACACCCCACGCCCCTTCTCACACACACACGCTCACTCACACTCTCAGGCCCACAGACACCCCATGCCCCTTCTCACACACACATGCTCGCTCACACTCTCAGGCCCACAGACACCCCACGCCCCTTCTCTCTCACACACGCTCGCTCACACTCTCAGGCCCACAGACACCCCATGCCCCTTCTCACACACACACGCTCGCTCACACTCTCGGGCCCACAGACACCCCACGCCCCTTCTCTCTCACACACGCTCGCTCACATTCTCAGGCCCACAGACACCCCACGCCCCTTCTCACACACACACGCTCCCTCACACTCTCAGGCCCACAGATACCCCACGCCCCTTCTCTCTCACACACGCTCGCTCACACTCTCAGGCCCACAGACACCCCACGCCCCTTCTCTCACACACACGCTCACTCACACTCTCAGGTCCACAGACACCCCACGCCCCTTCTCTCACACACACGCTCACTCACACTCAGGCCCACAGACACCCCACGCCACTTCTCACACACACACGCTCGCTCACACTCTCAGGCCCACAGACACCCCACGCCCCTTCTAACACACACATGCTCACTCACACTCTCAGGCCCACAGACACCCCATGCCCCTTCTCACACACACACACACTCAGGCCCACAGACACCCCACGCCCCTTCTCACACACACACGCTCACACTCTCAGGCCCACAGACACCCCACGCCCCTTCTCTCACACACACACTCACTCACACTCTCGGGCCCACAGACACCCCACGCCCCTTCTCACACACACACGCTCGCTCACACACTCAGACCCACAGACACCCCACGCCCCTTCTCACACACACACGCTCACACTCTCAGGCCCACAGACACCCCACGCCCCTTCTCACACACACACACTCACTCACACTCTCAGGCCCACAGACACCCCACGCCCCTTCTCACACACACACACTCGCTCACACACACAGACCCACAGACACCCCACGCCCCTTCTCTCTCACACACGCTCGCTCACACTCTCAGGCCCACAGACACCCCACGCCCCTTCTCACACACACACACTCGCTCACACACACAGACCCACAGACACCCCATGCCCCTTCTCACACACACACATGCTCACTCACACTCTCAGGCCCACAGACACCCCATGCCCCTTCTCACACACACACGCTCGACCCATGACAGCAGCTAAGCCTCTTACTGCATCAAGCTGCCGAATAAGACATGGTCTGAGCTCCAGCTCCAGCAGCCAGTCGCTCTGCAAGATGCTCTTACGATACTCCTCCAGCTCCATGTGCCGCTCCAGGTCCTCCAGCTGTCTGAGCGTTGCCTGGCACTGGCTGCTAAGCAGTGGTATGCTGCCAGGCATGTCCCAGTCTGCCTGCTCCAGCCTCTGCTGGAAAACGTCCAGCTTGCGCCTTGTGTCTTGCTGCTCCAGCTGCAGCCTGGAGATGCTCTGGGTTAGCTCGTGCAGCTGAGTTTCCAGCACTCCAGCTCGTTCCACTCGCCAGAGCAGGGCCATCAGCTCCTCTCGACTCTCCCGCAGCTTGGTTCGCGTCGCACTGACGTTGCCCAGCCAGCCACCTCCATCATGGGAGCTGCAGCTGCTCCTGCTTCTCCTGGGTCTGGGATGTAACTGGCCTCCTGAGAAACTGCTGCAGCCATTGGCAGACTCAGGGAGGCTGATGGCCACTCCATTCCTCCAGGGCTCAGAGGTGCCAGGAGCCAGCCCAGTTCTCCGCTCGCCCGTCTCCTGGCCTGGCTCTGACAGCAGCTGGAAGATGCTGTATCTGCTTCCATGGAGACTGAGCCACTGCCTGGCAAGCGCTGCCGTGGCCAAGCTCTTGTGAAAGATGTCAGGGACCAGCCTCAGAACCTTCACAACGGGGCCAGTGTTGGCAAAGCCCCGCAGGGCGCACAGGCTCTGGGAGCTGAAGACGCGGTCGTCAATCACCCCCCCGTTGAGCAGCAACGCCCACTTCCTCCTGACGGCAAACAGTTGCTTGGCGATATCTGCGATGGAGGTCACAGTGTGGGACCTCTTCTCCCCGCTGTGCCCAGCACCAGATCCGCTGCAGGAACCCCCGGGAGACCGGCGCTCGGCCCCGGCATCCAGCTCATCATGGACATACAGGTGCTCACACAAAGGGAACACGACCTTGGCATCAAACGTCTCTTTTAAAGCATTTAAGTATCCCAGGTAGGAGCCAAGCCAGGCGACATAGCTAGGGACATCACAACTCTCAGCGCTGCCTGTAATTTTCACGGTGGCCTGGCCTGGCCAGTCCCTGCCCTCAACAAGCTTTTCCAGCTGCTCCAGGCTTTTCACCTCCCAGGTCGGGCTCCCGGGGAGCAGCAGCAGCAGCACATTGTAAAGCGTGTGCAGGTCAAAGTCTTTCTGGCAGCTCTGCACGTGTGCCTCGAAGGCACGGATCTCGTCCTGGAGGGCAGAATACAAGGTTTCCATGGATAGCCTGGGTGACCTGAGATGGCAGAAAGGAGGTGGAGAAATGTGAGCTGAGCATGCACCACTCTGGCCCCCAGAGCCAACCCCACAGACCCCACTGCAGCCAGTGAGCAGCTGAAAGGTGGGCGAGTAGCAAGGACCATTGGAGAAAATACATGATGCAGCTGCTGGTCAGTGGGTACTTTGCACTGAGCAGCAACCTGGGGAGGGAGAAGCACTAGGCTCGCCAATAGCCATCTTTCTATCTAGCATTATCCAGGCAAATCAAATACATAAGATCTGGCGCAGAGCAAAAGTAACAGCCTGGCCAAAACTGGGGAAAGAGAGAGAGACCATCGACGGTGAACAAGTTGCTGTGCCCTCTCTTAGCTCAGCTGCATGTACTCAGCCTTCATCGACGTGCCCCACTGCTGATGATCTCTGGCGTGTAGCTCAGGCAAGTTTCAGATCAAACCGCAGGACCTGTGATCACGGGCTGGCACTCACCCCCACAGCGAGCATGGCAGCCAGGCCAAGCAGAATTCATAACTCTTACAGCTGCATGTGACACGATGTGGCACACCGGCCTCCTGTACACAGTCACTGGGCTCTCAGGGCTATGGAGCCGTGGCCAAGAGGCCACGGATTCCAAGCTTCACTTGGACAAACACCAGCATGCGAAGGTCCCAAAACAAGGGTCTACCTCAGGGCTCTGACACTTTTCAACCTCTTCACAAATGACTTCCCAACACTACGGCCAGGCGTTTTATCTACGCAGACGACAGCTGTCTGGAAGCACAGGACCAGGGTTTCAATCACAGCAGTCCTGAACGGTGACATGAAAGAGAGATGGCCACTGCTGCAAAGGATGGAGACTTAAACCTTGTACCAAAAAGATTATTTCTGGTTGGCGTCTTTCCCCACTCACGGCCCCAGGTCTGCTGCAGGGAGCAGGTAGAGTCTCTCCCCGCTCCCCCCTCCTGCGAGAACGAAGGACGGCCCTCTGCTCCTGCCCCTCCCTCACCGCAGCACCCAGCTGGGAAGGGGCAGAGGGGACCCCTCTGCAGCCTCCCTCACCCCAGCCTGGGAGAGCAGGGTGAAGATCCCTAGGAGGAGCAGAGGTGAGATGTGGGGGGGGATTGATGTGATGGCTGGGGGACACGATTGATTCCTGGCCGGGGGGACATGGGGGTGGGCAGATGTGGGACTGCGCTAGTCACATACACACACACACACACGTTTTTCCAGACCACATTAAGCGCTGAATGGCAGGTGAGAATAGCAGTGGTGTGTAACCCACACTTGCCTGTTACAGAGCAAGCAGGAGCTGGCAAAACATCGCTGTGTTTAATGCGTTCATAGGGCACATGTCGGACGAGTGTGTTAAATGTGCTGAGTATTGATGCTGATGTGCTGCTTGTGCGGAAATTGGGGCCCGGCCTCAGGAAATAGCTCACCTGTGCTGTGCGGGAAGGCAGCTGCAGCAAGCATGGGCTCAGGCAGCCTGAGCTAAACTACAGATGGGAGGTATTTACGCAATGAAACAGGAAAAAGGGCTTCACCCAGAGACAGTCCTTGTCTTCTCTACTTCAACATCCAATTAAACATCATTTTACTGGTAAGCCCTTAGTCCTGGGGCCTGACCCCCAGAGCGCCATAGAGCACAGGCCCGAAGGGACCAGCAGATCATTCTAGGCTGACTTCCTGTGTCTCACAGATCTCACCCAGCACCCACACACCAAACCTAACAACTTAAATTAGACCAAAGTATTGCAGCCCATAGGAGACTAGACTTTACATGTCCTAAGCAGAGAACAGGAGGGACCGAGGGACACCAGGAACCAAGGACCCTGCAATGTCAGGTAAATGATTAGGTGAGATACACCCAGATAATCCTGGCAAATGACCTGCACCCACACACTGCAGAGGAAGGTGAAAAAACCAGAAGGTCCTTGCCAATCTGACCTGGTGGAAATTCCTTCCTGACCCCACATGTGGGGATCAGCTAGAGCCTGAGCATGTGAGCAGGAGCCAGCCAGCCAAGCCCCTGAGAGAGAGTGCTTGGTGCCACCTCAGAGCCCTGGCCCTCCTCAACCAGTGTCTCATGTCTAGCCGTGCCCATCCCTGATGTTTCAAAGGAAGGAGATTAAAAAGCCCTCCCAGAATACAATGGGGGAAAATCCCTTCCTGACTCCTGCAAGTGACTAGCTGTAACCCTGAAGCATGAGCTTTTAGGCACATAAGACATAAACCAGAAGTGAGTCCCAGGGCTGTTAAGCCCTCCTCCCCCCAGCAACCACGTCCCACAGTTGCACTCATAAATTTGTAGGCAGCTTGGTAGTGATCTCTCTTGGTGGATAGGGAGAAGAGCAGCCCAGAGCGGCAGGTGATCTCCAGACGGGCAGGGGCTCCAGGGGAGGGAGCTTTCTGCTGGCGGCTGTTATTGAGCCTGGGGAAATGACAGAATGGGCCAGGGCCTATTTGCATTTCAGTTATGTCACAGTTTGGGGCATTCTGCTTAAAATACAATGAAGTTTTGAGTTTGGGGCAATAAAATGCTATTGAGCTTGTTGGGAAATGACGGGACAGGAGATGGACACCACGACCGTAGTCAGGAACAGGTGGGTAAGGCAGGCGTGGTCAACTTTTTTCCTTTTGAGGCCCACCAACATGCTATAAAATGTTCATGGCCCCCCTGTGCTACAATAGCTGGTTTTCTGCATATCAAAGCTTGGGCTGGTGTTAGGGGGCAGCAAGCAGGGTAACTGCCTGGCGCCTCATGCCACAGGGGCCCTCACGAAGCTACACTGCTCAGGCTTTGGCTTCAGCCCTGGGTGGTAGGGGCCTTCAAGCAGTGGGGCTTTGAATTTCTGCCTTGGGCCCCAGCAACTCTAAGGATGGCCCTGCTTGGTGGACCCCCCTAAAACCTGCTTGTGGCACCCCAGGGGGCCCCAGACTCCTGGTTGAGAACCACTGGGGTACGGGAGCCTGGAAAGGGCAAAGAGGGAAAGTGAAGAGATTTTTAGTAGTGGGTGAGAGTATCTGGCTGGTGCTACGGTGTCTGTGAGGGATCAGCTGTTTGTTTTCTGAGGAGCTAAGCATGCTGCAAAATAAAGGTACACGGCTTGGGGGTGGCCGGCTGGGCTGGGCTGGACTGAAGCCATAGGGAGAGCAGTACCCTAACTAAGGCACTGGAATGTGGGCTTTCCTAGTAAGCAATTAAAGCTGAAATCATTCCCGATGGGACAGGTGGGAGAGCCCCTGAAGCAGCCTGTGCAGCACTGCCCTGTTATGTTCCTTCAACTTCACCAACCCAGGACAACAATCTGTGAGTGAGGGAGCTGGGGAGGAGGGAACTGACCAGAACACAACGACCACACACAGGTGCCAGAGGACTCCTGTTCAGATGCCCTGCAGTAGGATAGAGAGTTTACCTAATATTGCTAATGTATTAATTGCTGCTTCCCCCACATTCATTCTGTTGCCCCTCCTGTGAATCCCCCTAAAATGTCTCTTTGTTTTAAATCCCTGGACTCAGTGCTTGTGAGTAAGGGAATAGTGCCCCTCAAAGGTGCCCATGGGGTATAGATTGTTTCCCCAGGTTTGTGGGGAGACTGGCTGTGATGAGGTGTACTCCCCACACTGTCCCTCAGAGGGCTGAACAGGGCCCACTGGGCCTCAGCAGCTAATTAGGCCACAAAGAGGGGAGATGATCTGGAGGAAGCTAATTAGACAAAGGCTCACCTGTGAGGGAACAGGTTGGGCTTCCCCAAAGCCAGGTAGAAGGCAGCAGCTCCCCTCCCTGAGGTGAGGGAGATGGACGCTGCCCAGGAGGAAGGAGCCCAGGGGTGAGACCGGTACAATGGTGGAGATGCAGATCTGAACTGTTCACTGCTGGGCCCTGGCACCCAGACCAGAGTGTGGGCCTGGGCTCCCCTACCAGCCACTGCAGAGTGGGCCTGTTTGGGGACAGCGAGCAGGAAGACTGCTGGAGTGACAGGGTCAGGGCAGTGGGTGTGAGGACAGATGCTGGCTGTGTGGATAGAAGAGACTTTGAAAGACTGCCCTGGAAGGGGAGCCCACTTAGTGACCTGGCTGGAGGATGAGTCACAAAGAGGCGGCAGCAGCTCCTGGGCTGAGGGATGCTGTGTGACCCAGGGAAGGGACCTTCCCTGGCTTTGAGCTATTCCCCAGAGCCACCAGGTGGAGGTGTCATCCCAGCAGTGAGTAAAGCTGCCCCCCAGCCAGTTTTATTTAAGCCTCTAGGAAGAACCCCTGGAAAACTGAACCCAGACCTTTTTGCTGCCAACAATACCTGATAGTGTCCATACATTTTCCGTTTTTCAAATGGCTGCAGAATTTTGTCTTGAGAATGCAGAAATACCTGGCAGGGACAGAAGAGGGTTTTTTCCAGTGGGGTTGGGAGTAGCAGGGCTTTGAGGCACAGGTGATGGTTTGAGATTATGAGGTAATTGCATTAACTAGGTTTTCCTTCTTAGATGGATAAACTGTTGACTATACTGATACTTTCATTGTTATCATTCTGGTTCAACCTAACATGCTGTTGAGATGAATGGGGCAGGTAGGGTGACCAGAGAGCAAGTATGAAAAATCGGGACAGAGAATGGGGGGTAATAGGAGCCTATATAAGAAAAAGCTCCAAATAGAGGGACTGTCCCTATAAAATCTGGACATCTGGTCACCGGTCTCTGTGAAGACTGCATCAGTTACACTGTTTATGTTTCACTCTTTTTGTGCACACACAGACTAGAAATGCCATTCTCTTTTAAATGAAAGACTAGATGCTGGACCACTGGTCTGCAGCAGAGGGGGAGTCTGTGGCAATTCCACATCTGTGGAATGCAGCCGGGAGCCATTTGTCAAAGATCTAGGTGTCTGTAGTGTGTGCAGAGGGTGGGTTGTGGAAAAAGTTGTCTGTGATGCCCTGTCCCTTTAAATGTTTGAGCACCACCCCCCACCCCAGTTCAAAGCCTCCCTTTCCCGCTGGCTTCAGTGTGTTGCAAGAAGAGTCAAGCAATCACAGTACACAGCTGGGTTTGTCAGTTGTGTCTGGGTCAATCTCCTTCTCTGCTGGGTCCAGAAAGATAACGGTGTGGATCAGTATTGTCTGAGCTGATTTCACTAATGAGCTGGTGGGAGTAGGAGCAAGCTACTCTCACCTGACACTTCCAATTAAATTAAATTGGGAGGAGCTGTGAGTGGCAGGGAACAAAGGGTGCTGGAGACTGGAATTCTGGCCAGGAAGGGGTTCAGAGGCGAGTGATGGGCACCAAGGGAGGAGCTGAGGGACATCAAGGAAGATTCAGCTAATAAATCTGGGGGGGAAGCACCCAAACCCTAATCCATTCCCAGGGTCGCTGGGGAGCAGGAGTGGCTGAGAACAAGCAGGCAGTTGAGGAGGGAATTAGATGTGCAATGGGATATAGCTGCATGGTCTGGGCAGTTTAGGTCTGAATGCACAAAGGCACCATCACCTAAGAGAGCCCAGAGGTCACAGTGCTGGTGGGCTGCACCTCGAATGAGGTTAAATTCTGGGTCCCTGATCATCAAAAGTGCCTGGAACATCTGGGCCTGGGAGTGCTGAGAAGAGCCAAACACAGAGCAAGGGTGGGGGGTTCCTGCTCTATCTTGGAATGTGCCACTGGGGCTTGGCAGGGTGTGAAGACAGGCTGCACATCTGGGAAGGGCGTGAAGCCCAAGTGAGGAGAGGCTGGCTTGGGTGGGAGCCGTTGTGAGATGAATATTGGGAACTGCATTCTGAGGGTGAGCTGCATTACATACCAGAGGAATAAATCCCAGGGAAGGAGAGGAATTATTTAAGCTTAGTACCAATGTGGATACAAGAACAAATGGGTATAAACTGGCCATCAGGAAGTTTAGACTTGAAATTAGACGAAGGTTTCTAACCATCAGAGGAGTGAAGTTCTGGAACAGCCTTCCAAGGGGAGTAGTGGGGGCAAAAGACCTATCTGGCTTCAAGACTAAGCTTGAAAAGTTTATGGAGGGGAGGGGATGGTATGATGGGATAGCCTAATTTTGGCAATTAATTGATTTTTGATTATTAGCAGGTAAATATGCCCAGTGGTCTGTGATGGGATGTTAGATGGGGTGGGATTTGAGTTACTACAGATAATTCTTTCCTGGGTGCTGGCTTGTGAGTCTTGCCCACATGCTCAGGGTTTAACTGATCGCCATATTTGGGGCCGGGAAGGAATTTTCCTCTAGAGCAAATTGGCAGAGGCTCTGGAGGTTTTTTGCCTTCCTCTGCAGCGTGGGGCACGGGTCACTTGCTGGAGGATTCTCTGCACCTTGAAGTCTTTAAACCATGATTTGAGGACTTCAGTAGCTCAGATATAGGTTAGGGGTTTATTACAGAAGTGGTTGGGTGAGATTCTGTGGCCTACGTTGTACAGGAGGTCAGACTAGATAATCGTAATGGTCCCTTCTGACCTTAAAGTCTATGACTCTATTAGGCTGTGTCTGTGTTTCCCAAGCACTGGACTGGACACTAGAAAATGTCCTGTAGGGGCCATGCCTGGCCTGGCCTCTAGGTGGATGCAGCTAACTCCCAGATGCCCCAGAGATGAGTGCTGTGGAAATGCTGTCAATACAATAAACTAACAGATCTCTTCAACCTGGACCATCTGTGCTTCCCCTGCATTCCCCCTGCACTGCTGCCCTCTCATCCTTCCATGTCTCCTGTCTCCTTCCCTACAAAGCCAGTTCCTCTCTGAAGCTGAGAACTTACCAGCTCTGGGAAAGGCAGCTGCTGGCAGAGGGGAGGAAGTGCTGGAGCTGGGTTCTGCTGCACTGAGCCCTTTGCTCTGTGCCATGGAGGAGAGGCAGGGCGCACAAACCTACCTCGCCATGGAAACAGCAAGTTCAGACATGCTGCAAACACTGGGATCCCTAAGCACCAACCCTGTAGCCTATCATGCCCAGCCCCAGGCAGTGGGGGCGGAGTGCAGGCTCCAGGGGGAGGGGATGCCTGGGTATTCCAGTCTCAGCCCCTCCCAGCAGGGGCCACTGTAGGCAGCGGGGCAGGAGCACTGGCTGGGGGGAGCTCCCACCTATTCTAGTCCCAGGATCTCCTAGCTGGGGGTGCTGCAGGGAGTGGGTCAGGGCTGCTGGGGGAGGGGAATGGTACTCCTGGGTACCCCAGTCCTGGCCCAGGGCTGAAAGTGTCCTAGGCCTGGCAAATCAAGTTTTCTACAACTCCAGGCAGGTCCCTGGGGGCCACGTTTCGCCTGTCAGGAATCGGGGCCTGCAGCGCAGCCAGCGTCTGGGCCGCCTAAGGAGTACAGCTGGCCTGGCAGGCTGCCTGATTAGCTGCCCTGCCGGAGAGAGAGCAGGAGTCCGCAAACCGCCCTCAAGCCCAGCACCAGCAGCAGTGGGTGGCTCCTGCTCCTGCTTTAACCCAGCCCTGCCCAGCTTCAGGCCGCCTGGCTGCTGATTTCTGGCTCTGGTCCTGACCCGAGGCCTCTATCCCTGGCTGCCGACTCCTGCCATAACCGCCTGGCACAAGCGCCTGCTGACCCAGCCCTGTCTGGTGGGGAAAACCCCTCTGCTGGCTGCTTTCCCCATAGCCTCACCTCCCCCGGGCTGCGGTAGGAGGCAGGCAGAGCTCTCTGGCCCCTCCGAAGATGAGACTGTTCTCATGGGCGGGGGGGCGAAGAGCCCAGCTGCTCAGGACACACCTGCCCCCTCCTCCTCCTCCTCCTCCTCCTCCCTGTAACACCTGGCCTGGGAATGGGCACAGGGATCCTGCTGCAGCCCCATGGAAGAGCAGAGGTGAGGGACATGAACTACTTCAACCAATGTCTGGCATCCCCCAGCAGGGGGCGCTCTGGGGGACGGAGCAGGAGCGCTGGCTGTGGGGGCACTTCTGGCTACTCCAGCCCCAGCCTCTCCCTGCAGGGGGTGCTGTGGGGGTTGGGGCAGGAGCTGCCAGTGGGGGCGTGTAGCAGGGTGGCCCCTGCTCCTGCCCTGAGGGGTTTAAAAGTGGCCTGGCAGGGCTTGAGAGCTGCTGCTCTAAAAGCTGGGCTGATTGAGGGAGTGGCTGCAGGTGGGGCCATGCCCCAAACTGAGCCACAGGCCTTATAAAAAGGCCAGGGAAGCCAGAAGCCCAGACACTCTTCCTCTGCCTGAAGAGGAAGAAGGGCCTGGCTGCAGGGGCTATAGGGTGAAGCAGGGCTGGGGAAGGCTGGGGAGCTCCAGCCTAGAAAGCCCCAGGCTGCGGCCTAGCATAGGGCAACTGGTACTGGGGGTTGCAGAGGGCAGCCCAGGGGTAGGCCGAGGCAGCAGGTCCAAACCCAACTTTGCCTGTGATGAGCAGGCTGATACTGCAGCCTGCCCCAGAGTGTGGGGCTAGACAATGACTGGCAGTAGCCAATACTGAGGCAAGGTGGGGATAGAGGGTGGGGGTTCCCTGAGAAGGGGAGACCCCGAGAGAAAGGGGTTACTGCCAGGGGCAGCACCCCATGTGAAAGGGCACCGGGTCCAAGGAGGGACACGGGGAGCCTGAAGACAGGCGGATCACCGGCCTGCAGAGGGCGCTCCAGCACTGGACAGAGCTAATTCCCGGAGTCACCAGCAGGAGGCACCGCGGGGGGTGAGTCCAACCCGTCTACAGGGCGCTTCTGGCTACGCCAGGCCCAGCCTCTTCCAGCAGGGGGTGCTGTGGGGAATGGGGCAGGAGCTGGCAGTGGGGAAAGTTCTGGTTACGCCAGCCCCAGCCTCTCCCAACAGGGGGCGCTGTGGGGGACGGGGCAGGAGCGTCGGCAGTGTGGGGAGTTCTGGCTACTCCAGACCCAGCCTCTCTCCGCAGGGGGTACTATGGGGAGTGGGCCGCCATGGGGCTGATGGCCAGCAGGCGATGTAGGTAACACAGGGTCTGCGCAGACACTGCGCTGCCCTAATGGCATTGATCTCAGCGCTGCGCCTCTCATGGGGAGGTGGAGCTGTTAGGTCGGTGTAGTGGGTGACTGACGTTGGCGGGAAGAGCGCTGTAGTGCAGATGCTGACAGAGTTCGGTCGACGTAAGCTGCCATACATCAATCTAGCTCCGTAGTGTAGACTAAACCACAGTGACCTTGGAAACGGAGATCTGGCCTGAGGGGTGCCCCTGGGTGGGGCTGGCCACCTCCCCTGGATGGGTTTGAGTTGGGAGCGTTGACAGTTGTGCACTAAGCGCGTGCAGTGAATTGTGCACTCGGAGGTGACAGTCCTGAGCAGCGTGACCCTGCTGATGTCAGGGCAGTTACTCCCGAGTCAGACCCAGCCTGCACAGTGCTCAGGGACAGATGGGAGCTAGGAACTCTGGGGTTCAGACTCTTACAGCAGGGCCTGGGTCTGGTTACTTCCTCCCTATGGCCTTGCCTACACAAACCCACTCTCCCTCTGCTCAGACTGGCTCAGTCTGTTGTGGGAGCTCTAATGCAGCTGCCAGCAATTTTCAGGTGCCAGGTCACAGAGACCTGCTCTGAGCTGCATTAGACAACAAGGTGCTCAAAATGCTTGTAGTTGTGTGGAGTCCTGTCTGCTCTGGTGCTTCCTCCACCGGGTTAGAACAAGTGGTGGCAATGGCTCGTAACTTGACCAAAGCAGTCCCTGTGCAGACAGTTTGTCTCCTTTTCTCCAGCTGTACAAGGGAGACTAATAACAAGGACCCAGCTCCCAGCAGCGGGGCTGTGAGGCTGAATGAATCAATGCTTGGAAATATCCTTGGGTGGAACGGGTTTGACAAAGAGGGTATTATTCTTCTCTAATGTTCATTCCTGTCATTCATGCTCTTGCCCACTAGGCAGCAGCACAGAGTTAGATTGCAGCCTTGGACACAGATGATGAGCTGTCCCTCTGGCCAAGTCCTGGTCTCTTCGGAGGGCTGTGGAGCAGTGTACTCAGCATAGGGGCCTGTCTACAGTAGCTTGGCCTTAGCTCCTGCACCTGCATGGACAGTGGTGCACTGAGCTGAGGCTTAACACTTCTGCGCATGCTCATCCCCAGAAAGGAGATGTACCTCATCCCATTCTCATCTGAATCACAGAAAAAGGGAAACTAGAATTCAGATGCAGACTTTTTACAGCAAGTGTCATTCCGCATTGGAGCAGCTTTCCAAGAGATTCATAGATTCCAAGGACCACTGTGATCATCTAGTCTGACCTCCTGTATCACACTGGCCAGAGACCTTCCCCAATGTAATTCCTAGAGCAGATCTTTTAAAAAAACATCCAATCTTGAATTTAAAATGGTCAGCAATGCAGAATCCACCATGACCCTTCATAAACTGTTCCAATAGTTAATTACTCTCACTGTTAAAAATGTATGCTTTATATCCAGACTGAATGTCTAGCTTCAGCTTCCAGTCACTGGATTGTATTAGAGCTTTCTCTGCAAGGTTGAGGAGACCATTATTAAACATTTGTTCCCCCTGTAGATACTTGTAGACTATAACTGTCACCCCTTTACCTTCTCTTTGTTAAGCTAAATAGACCGAGCTCCTTGAGTCTGTCACGATAAAGTGTGTTTTCTAATCCTTTAATATTCTCGTGGCTCTTCTCTGAACCCTCCAATTTATCCACATCCTTCTTCAATTGTGGGCACCAGAACTGGATACATTATTCTAGCGGCGATCAAACATAGAGGTAAAATAACTCCTCAGAAGAGCTCTGTAGAGCTCAAAAGCTTGTCAGTTTCACCAACAGAAGCCAGTCCAATAACAGATATGACCTCACCCACCTTGTCTCTTACCTTGGGACCACCATGGCTACAACAACACTGCAAACAACTCTCTGCTCCTACTCTAGGTTTCCCTGTGTCTGCATCCCAGGATCACATTAGCTCTTTTGCCCACAGCATCACGCTGCTGTAAAGCCCAACGTATAGGGGAAGCTGTTGGGCCAAAAGACCAGTGGGAGCAGCACAAGCTGGGTGCTCAGGAGCAGCCTCGTGGTGTTTAGAGTGTGTGTGGGGGGGTTGCTGCTCAGTGTGTGTGGAAAACTTCAAAGATTCTGGAGCAGCTAAAGAAGTGGGAGCTCAGGGAGGATTTTTTTAAGGGGCGGGGGACAGCTGGGGAGAGCAGGTGCCAGCTTCCCCTTCCATCCCAGCACTGCTGTGAGCAGGTCCAACAGGTAACTCAGAAATGGCTGGTGGAGTCTTGAGGGAGGATGCCCAGTGATGTGGCAGAAGGAGTCCAGTAGTGAGCAAGAGAGAGAAGCAATTGGCATTAGACAGAAGGGACAGTAAGTGGGAAGCCAGTGGGTAGGGACCCCTGCGGCACAGTTGTGTTGTTGTCCGAGTGCCAGGAACAGAACTGAAATTGAGAGATTCCAGTTCAGGAGGAACAAGAAAGACAGAGATAGTAGGAACTTTAGTAGATTCTATTTAACTTCCTCCAGATACACTATTTCCATTCCACTAGTATATCACCATATGATGAGAGTATATCATCTGTTTTTCCCCCCAATACAAAACAAAAATATTTATTGAATGCTTCTGCTTCTTCTGAATGGTTCATAATTCTACCATCATGGGGCACTGGAACAGAGGGGGCCGTGCCCCCGCACCACTTTTAACAGCCGTAAGGGCGAACGATGGGGGAAACGGAGAGAGAAGAGTGAGTGGGGGGTGGGGCCTTGGGGGAAGGGGTGGCATGGAGGGCGGGGCCATGATTTGGGTGTCAGTGGCCACCCCACTTTTAGGAAGCTTCTGCTGCTCCTGCTACCATTTCCATCTAGTAATGGGCCAGGATTTTTTTTGTTCCTAATATATTTTTTTTAAACTCATTGGCCTTAACTCTGCTGGCCATAGATTTCTCCATGTGTCCCTTGTATTCCCCAAATTAAAAAACATAGTAGGAGAACCAAAAAAGTGCCACCGTGGCTAAACAAAAAAGTCAAACAAGCAGTGAGAGACAAAAAGGCATCCTTTAAAAAGTGGAAGTTAAATTCTAATGAGGAAAATAGAAAGGAGCATTAACTCTGGCAAATGAAGTGTAAAAATATAATTAGGCTAAAAAAGAACTTGAAGAACAACTAGCCAAATACTCAAAAATTAACAATTTTTTTAAGAACATCAGAAGAAGGAAGCTGCTAAACAACCAGTGGGGCCACTGGACGATCAAGATGCTAAAGAGGCACTCAAGGACAATAAGGCCATTGCAGAGAAACTAAATTAATTATCTGCATCTGCCTTCACGGTTGAGGATGTGAGGGAGATTCCCAAACCTCAGCCATTCTTTTTAGGTGACAGATCTGAGGAACTGTCCCAGGTTGAGGTGTCATTAGAGGAGGTTTTGGAACAAACTAATAAACTAAACAGTAATAAGTCACCAGGACCAGATGGTTTCACCCAAGAGTTCTGAAGGAACTCAAATATGAAATTGTAGAACTGCAAACTGTAGTCTGCAACCTATCATTTAAATCAGCTTCTGTACCAAGTGACTGGAGGATAGCTAATGTGATGCCAATTTTTAAAAAGTACTCCAGAGGTGATCCTGGCAATTACAGGCCAGTAAGCCTGACTTCAGTACCAGGCAAACTGGTTGAAACAAAAATTGTCAGATACAGATTAACATAATTTCTTGGGGAAGAGGCAACATGGTTTTTGCAAAGGGAAATCATGCCTCACCAATCTATTAGAACTCTTTGAGGGGGTGTCACAGAGTGTGGGGGAGTCAGGACCCTGCACTCCCCACTTCTTATGATTCACCGTGACTCTCAGCCAGCCAGTAAAACAGAAGGTTTATTAGACGACAGGAACACAGTCCCAAACTGGGCTTGTAGGTACAACCAGGACCCCTCAGCCAGGTCCCTCTGGGGGGCAAGGATCTTAGACCCAAGACTTGGGGTTCCCTGCCTCTTCCCAGCCAGCCCAGAACTGAAACCAAAAACCCCTCCTTTCCTCCCCCTCTCCCTTTGTCCACTTTCCTGGGCAAAGGTGTCAACTCTCCCCACCCCCTTCCTGGCTCAGGTTACAGGCCCAGGTACCATCCCGCACCTAAAGTCACCCCCTGCTCTCCCCTCCCCCATGCAGACAGTCCCAGTAAAACTAGTATCAGAGGGGTAGCCGTGTTAGTCTGGATCTGTAAAAGCAGCAAAGAATCCTGTGGCACCTTATAGACTAACAGACGTTTTGTAGCATGAGCTTTCGTGGGTGAATACCCACTTCTTCTTTTGCATCCGAAGAAGTGGGTATTCACCCATGAAAGCTCATGCTACAAAACGTCTGTTAGTCTATAAGGTGCCACAGGATCCAGTAAAACTAAACGACATCCCCAGGTCAATCCACCCGGCTCCCTGCTGCGTCACAGGGTGTCAACAAGCATGTGGACAAGGGGGATCCAGTGGATATAGTGTACTAAGGTTTTCAGAAAGCCTTTGACAAGGTCCCTCACCAAAGGCTCTTAAGCAAAGTAAGCAGTCATGGGACAAGAGGAAAGGTCCTCTCATGGATTGGTAACTGGTTAAAAGATAGGAAGCAAAGGGTAGGAATAAATGGTCAGTTTTCAGAATGGAGAGAGGTACATAGTGGTGTCCCCCAGGGGGTCTGTACTGGGACCAATCCCATTCAACATATTTATAAATGATCTGGAGAAAGGGGTAAACAGCGAGGTGATAAAATTTGCAGATTATACAAAACTACTCAAGATAGTTAAAGTCCCAGGCAGACTGTGAAGAGCTACAAAAGGATCTCTCAAAACTGGGTGACTGGGCAACAAAATGGCAGATGAAATTCACTGTTGATAAATGCAAAGTAATGCACACTGGAAAACATCATCCCAACTATACATATAAAATGATGGGATCTAAATTTGCTGTTGCCACTCAAGAAAGAGATCTTGAAGCCAATGTGGATAGATCTCTGAAAACAACCACTCAATGTGCAGAGGCAGTCAAAAAAGTGAACAGAATGTTGGGAATCATTAAGAAAGGGAGACAGATAACAAGACAGAAAATATCATATTGCCTCTATATAAATCTATGGTTCACCCACATCTTGAATACAGAGTGCAGATATGGTCGCCCCATCCCAAAAAAAAGATATATTGGACTTGGAAAAGGTTCAGAAAAGGGCAACAAAAATGGTTAGGGGTGTGGAACGGCTGCCATATGAGGAGAGATTAATAAGACTGGGCTTGGAAAGAGATGACTAAGGGGGGATATGATAGCGGTCTATAAAATCATGACTGGTGTGGAGAAAGTAAATAAGGCAGTGTTATTTGTGCCTTCTCATAACAAAAGAACTAGAGGTCACCCAATGAAATTAACAGGCAGCAGATTTAAAACAAACAAAAGGAAGTATTTCTTCAAACACTGCACAGTCAAACTGTGGAACTCCTTGCCAGAGGATGTTGTGAAGACCAAGACTATAACAGGGTTCAAAAAAGAACTACGTAAGTTTATGAAGGAGAGGTCCATCAATGGCTATTAGCCAGGCTGGGCAGGGATGGTGTGTCTAGCCTCTGTTTGCCAGAAGCTGGGAATGAGCGACAGGGGATGGGTCACTTGATGATTCCCTGTTCTGTTCATTCCCTCTGGGGTACCTGGCAATGGCTGCTGTTGGAAGACAGGACACTGGGCTGGATGGACCTTTGGCTTTCTACAATTCCTAACTCCTGATTTATATTTATTACTATCAATGTCGCCTTTTTCCCATTTGTTATATTTTATTTTTTATAGTTGCCTTCATTACTCCACTAAGCCAAGTCAGCAAAGAATCCTGTGGCCCCTTATAGACTAACAGACGTTTTGCAGCATGAGCTTTCGTGGAATACCCACTTCGTCTATAAGGGGCCACAGGATTATTTGCTGCTTTTACAGATCCAGACTAACACAGCTACCCCTCTGATACTGTAAGCCAAGTCAGTGTTTTAACCAGTATGACCTTCTTCCTCAGCTGTGGAATGGTGGCTTTTTGGACATCTAGTAAGTGTTCTTAAATGATTCCCAATTATCATTACAATTTTTCTGTTTAAATTCTTCCTCCTGGCTGTTTTGACTAATAATTGTTTTTAGCTTTATGTCGTTGGCCCTATTAAAGCACCAAGTGTGTGTATGTATCTATTACTGGTCTGGACTTTACTCCACATGCACATTATAAATGTGACCAAGTCATCATCACTTGTACCTAACTACCATTAGTTTTTAATTCTGTAGTCAGTTTGTGTTCACATGGGGAAAATGCTGTATGCACTCGGGCTGGAGCAGCTGTGAGATGGGTAAGGGTACGATTGGTGGTAGTGATCGATCTATTAGGGATTGATTTATCGCGTGTAGTGTAGATGAGATAAATCGATCCCCGATCGCTCTGCCATCGACTGCTGAACTCCAGCTCAGCGAGAGGCGGAAGCAAAGTTGACGGGGGAGCGGCGGCCGTCGATCCCGCGGCACGAGGACATGAAGAAAGTGATTCTAAGTCGATCTAAGATACGTCGACTTCAGCTACGCTATTCTTGTAGCTGAATTTGCATATCTTAGATCAGGCCTGCACAACATGCGGCCCGCGTGGGCTCACTGTGCGGCCCCTGGGGGTGAGTAGGCAAGTGGCAGGTGAGGGAGGGGGGCTAAAGAGGCGGATGGGCAGTGGTGGGGGCTGAGGAGGCAAGCGGGGGAGCAGTGGGGGCGGGCAGGTGAGCCGGTGGCAGGGGAGGGGGGCTGAGGAGGCGGGCGAGCGGGCAGTGGCAGGGGGTGAGTAGGCGAGCTGGGGGAGATGGGGGGCTGAGGAGGTGAGTGAGGAGTCAGTGACTGACCTGTCCTACTGATCTGGTCTGGCTCCCAGCCCCTCTCCAAGGGTTGCTGCTGTCTGGAGGTGCTGCCTTCTACGCCTTCCTCAGTCCCACCTCATTCATTCAACAGAACAATTGATTACAAAGTGGGGGGAAGATCTTATTCTACTTCCAGCAAAAAGACATTTTTCTTTTACCGTAATTATACTACCTTAGGGGCCCGCTGTAACATATTACCAAGGTTCAATACCCCTGTTTCAGTGGGGCAGCGCTGGGGAAGGAGGGTTTGTTTCCGCGGGGCGGGCGGTGCTGAGGGAGGGAGTATTTCAGGGGGGCTGGGCAGTGCTGGGGGGGGTGTTGTGTTTCGGGGGGGCTTGGCAGCACTGAGGGGGGTCAGCAGGACCAGTGGGGTTCGGCCCTCAGCTGTTTTCTTGGGAGTAATATGGCCCTCGCCGCTTTATGAGTTGTGCAGATTGATTGTGTTAGATTGATCCCCCCCACACACACCCCAGTGTAGACCAGGCCTATAACAGTGTGCACGTTACACTTGTGGGGCAGGAGTCTATAGAAAGCAGTGCAGGGATAGGTGTTGGCTCTGGTCACCAAGTGGAGAGTCGTAAAGTGAACATGCACAAATGACGGGCAGAGAATGCCAAGCCTGAAGGAACTGCACAGCTATGAGAAGGGGAATTCCCTTGAAGCATGGAACTATTATTGTAGGCTGAAACTACAGAAGCAGAGCAGTTACCAGGAAGAGGAAATGTATGAAATGCATCCTGGTCTTCAGCACCCAGACAGCCAGTCAGCAAATCTCACTGCTGCTGGACCAGCCCCATTGATAATGATTTAACACCATGTAACATCTTTGTGTGCCTGGCTGGGTCCTGTAGGCAGCAGTTGTGCACCAGGTACAGAGACAAAGGCAGAGGAGGACTCTCTTCTCGCTATCCTCATGAATTAATGTTCCTATTGTAGTTAGGAGGTAGAACATCCCTAAACAGCTCAGCTTTCTTACTCCAGGAGCTTCTATCCCACAGCCAAGACTATACTCCAGAAGGCCACGTTATGAAAGCACATCTCCACGCACGCAGATTGGAAGGAATTTCTGGCAGGAATCAACCATTCTGGGGCACAACTTGAAAACTGGAACTAGGTATTCCGATACTACGCTGAGGTGGAAGCCATGCCCCCGCAGCGGCAGAGATGCAGCTAGGGAGAGATGATCCAGAACCCTGCCCAAGGGAGGGAGAAACCTGGGCAGTTTTAACAGATTCAAACAGTACAGCTTGGCCAAGCAATAACTAAGATATGGTCAGAGGGAGGCCATGATGTTCAATCTGGACTAAGAGGTAGGACTGCCAACTTTCTAATGGCACAAAACCGAACACCCTAGCCCCGCCCATTCCCCCGCGGCCCTGACCCCCCTCACTACGTTCCTCTTCCCTCGGTGGCTCGCTCTCCCCCACCCTCTCTCACTTTCACTGGGCTGGGGCAGGGGGTTAGGGTGCAGGAGGGGGTGAGGGCTCTGGGGTGGGGCTGGGGATGAGGAGTTCAGGGTGTGGGAGGGGGCTCTGGGCTTGGGCAGGAGGTTGGGGTGCAGGGGGTGAGGGCTCTGGGGTGGAGGAGGGGGCTCTGGGCTTGGGGGGCTAAGGAGTGGGGCTTGGGTGCAGGAGGGGGCTCCAGGTTTGGGGGGCTCAGGGCTGGGGCAGGGGGTTGGGGTGCGGGCGGCTCCTGGTCAGCGGCACAGTGGGGCTAAGGCAGGCTGCCTGCCTGTCCTGGGGCTCCATGCTGTGACCCAGAAGTGCCAGCAGGTCCGGCTCCTGGGCAGGGAGGGGGGCCAGGAGGCTCTGTGGCATGCGCTGCTCTCGCCTGCAGGAGCCGCCCTCCCAGCTCCCATTGGTCAGGAACCGGCCAATGGGAGTGCAGAGCCAGCATTCAGGCAGCACGTGGAGCCCCTTGGCCCCCCTGTCTAGGAGCTGGACCTGCTGGCCACTTCCGGGGTGCAGCGCGGTGCCTCAGGACAGGTAGGGACTAGCCTGCCTTAGCCCCGCAGCACTGCCAACCAGGCTTTTGACCGGAGCCGCCAGGGTCCCTTTTTGACCAGGTGTTCCAGTTGAAAACCAGACACCTGGTCACCCTACTAAGAGGGGATGTGATAGAGGTCCATGAAATCATGAATGGTGTGGAGAGTGTGAATAAGGAAGTTATTTACCCCTTCACATAACACAAAAACTAGGGGTCACCCAATTAGGCAGCAGGTTTAAAACAAGCAAAAGGAAGTATTTCTTCACACAACACATAGGCAGCTAGATAAGTTCCTGGGGAATAGCTCTGTCAATGGCTATTAGCCAAGATGGGCAGGGATGCAACCCCATGCTCTGGGTGTCTCTAAGCCTGACTCCCAGTGTGACACTCTATACCGGGGTCAGCAACCTTTCAGAAGCGCTGTGCCGAGTCTTCATTTATTCACTCTAATTTAAGGTTTTGCGTGCCAGTCATACATGTTAATGTTTTTAGAAGGTCTCTTTCCATAAGTCTATAATATATAACTAAACTATTGTTGTATGTAAAGTAAATAAGGTTTTTTAAATGTTTAAGACGCTTCATATAAAATTAAATTAAAATGCAGAGCCGCCTGGACCGGTGGCCGGGACCCAGGCACTGTGAGTGCCATTGAAAATCAGCTCATGTGCCGCCTTCGGCCCCCGTGCCATAGGTTGCCTACCCTTGCTCTATACCTTGGGGGAACATCCTGCACCCCCACATTCATCCTTATGATTGTGTGGTATCCAATGCAAAGTTTGTCATGTCGGGCAGCGGTGAGCTGCAGCCAGTTCACACGAACCGGTTGTTAAATTTAGAAGCCAGTTTAGAACTGGTTGTTAAAGGGGTGGGCAAACTCTGGCCCGTGGGACCGTCCTGTCTGGCCCACCTGAGCTCCTGGCTGGGGAGACTCCCCCAGCCCCTCTCCCGCCTTCCCCCCGTTGCAGAGCCTGGCACCAGTGCTCTGGACCGCTCCTGGGCAGCTCTGCAGCTCCTGCCACTTTGAGCAGCATGGTAAGGGGGCCGGGCCAGGGCTGGGCAGAGGGGTTGGATAAGGGGCAGGAAGCAGTTGGAGAGGACGGAGGTTCTGGAGTGGTGGTCAGGGGATGGGGAATGGGGGGGTTGGGTAGGCGTGGGAGTTCCAGGGGTCTGTCGGGATGGTGGTGGATGAGGTCGGGGTAGTCAGGGGGCAGGGAGCGGGGCGGGTAGGGGATGGGGTCCTGGGGGGCAGTTAGGGTGGGGGGTCTTGAGAGGGGGTGGTCAGGGTTTTTTTTGATGGGTTGCAGGTTCTGAGGGGGGCAGTCAGGGGCAGGATGTGGGTGGGTGTTGGATGGTGGGGAGGATAGGCTGTTTTGGGAGGCATGTTGGGCTTGTACTCACCGGGCGGTTCCCTACTGGGTCTTTGGCGGCACTGAAGGGCCCACCACTGAAGAACTGGTAGGGAACCAGTTCCTAAGATTTTGGCATCTCATCACTGACGTTGGGTGTCTTTGGAAAACTCACGATGCACTGAGCATTGTTGTTACAGTAACGTTATAGGTTATAATTTCATGTATATCGTTATGAGGCTGAAAATGTCTCCTCATGGCTTAAAACAGGCCCAGGCAAAACTCTCCAGAAGCAGAGGGGCAGTTCACACCTCATCAGGGCATGTATGGGACAACCCAGCCCAGCCTCACAGGAACAAAAGACACTGGCCTAAGCAGCAACAAAGGATCTGTTGGACTCTTGAGTGAGTCACCCCCACTTCCCTTGGTCAGTTTGGGACTACGATGAGGTAATGCTCACCTGACTTGAGGGGGAGAGGGGCAAAGCCAAGATGGAAGAAAGAACATGATAAAAGGGAGAGAGGTTTCCCAGGCTCTCTCTCTCTCTTCCAGCTCCAGCTCCAGATACCACCACCAAGCGACTGAAGCGCTGATCAAGAGTCTGGCTGAAGGGCAACCGACCAGCCTGTGGTGAGAAGCATCTAAATTTGTAAGGGCACTGAAAGTGTTAAGATCAACTTATAGAATGTGCTTTTATTTCATTTGACCAAATCTGACTAGTTGTGCTTTGACTTATAATCACTTTAAATCTATCATTTGTAGTTAATAAATCTGTTCATTTATTCTACCAGAAGCAGTGCGTTTGGTTTGAAGCATGTCAGAGACTCTCCTTGGGAGAACAAGTGTGGTGCATATCAATTTCTTTGTTAAATTGATGAACTCATATAAGCTTGCAGTGTCCAGTGGGCATAACCAGACACTGTAAGACAGAGGTTCCTAGGATTGTGTCTGGGACTGGAGATATTGGCTAGTGTCATTCAGTTGCACAATCCAAGCAGCGGCTGGTCAAAAGTGCTCACTCAGGTAGCTGGGAGTAGCTTACATGCTAGAGGCTGTGTGTGAACAGCCCAGGAGTGGGGGTGGCTCCCAGAGTCGAGGGTTGGAGTGACCTAGCAGATCACCAGCCCAGATGACACCAGGGGAACGTCACAGCCAGATGCTGGGAATGGACGACAGGCAGGGGCGGCTCTAGCTTTTTTGCCGCCCCAAGCACGGCAGTCAGGCAGCCTTCGGCGGCGCGCCCGCGGGAGGCCCCCGGCCCCGCAGATTGAGCGGTGCGCCCGCGGGAGGCCCCCGGCCCCGCAGATTGAGCGGCGCGCCCGCGGGAGGCCCCCGGCCCCGCAGATTCAGCGGCTCGCCTGCGGGAGGTCCCTGGTCCTGCGGATTAGGCATAACCGCCGCCGAATTGCTGCTGAATCCACATGACCAGCGGACCTCCCGCAGGCGCGCCGCCGCAGACAGCCTGATTGCCATCCTTGCAGGGACCGGCAGGGCGCCCCCCGTGGCTTGCTGCTCCAGGCACACACTTGGCGTGCTGGTGCCTGGAGCCGCCGCTGATGACAGGGGATGGATCACCTGATCATTACTTGTTCTGTTCATTCCCTAGAAGCACCTGGCATTGGCCACTGTCAGAAGACAGGATACTGAGCTAGGTGGACCTTTGATCTGACCCAGTGTGGACGTTCTTATGAGTGTCACCCCCAAGGAAGGAGAGTGATTGTTTAGAGTGGACCAGGGAGATGTAACTGGTAGCAACAGGGAAATGAAGGAGTGTTCCAGGCAGGTGCTGCAGAGCCATAAGAGATGTTGCCCCAGAGCATCTGGGCAGCAACACGCTGGTGTACGTTCCATGCAATGTTCCCCTAGGGCCTGGCTGCTCCCAGTGTCAGTCTGGTACAGGGAGTGTAAATGGAGAGGGCAGCTTATCGTTCTGAGCTGCAGATTGGTGGCTACAGCTAGTGGGCACATTTCGCCTTGTCTAGATACATTTGCACCAGCATAATCCAATCAGTGTAGTTCAAGGGGTGCCGATATCATCCTTGTTACAGTCCTGCTGCCCTGGCGCAGGGTGGGATTGCACCACTCTAGTGACATTCAGTTAGGAGGTGGTGGGACCAGGGGGCCTGAGTGAATCCCTGGGGGAAGAGGGGGGAAGCGGTACCAGTGCCTTAGTGACTCCTGGGACAGGGGGTGGGTGGCAGTGATATACCTGAGTGAATCCCTGTTGTGGGTGGGGGTCAGTACCGGTACCTGGGTGGGGGTGGGTGCAGTGTGGGTGTATGAGTTAATTCTTGTTGTGGGGGATGGGGGCAGTGCTGGTACCTGAGTGAAACCCAGGGGGGAGGGGTTGCAGTGAAGGTGCCTGAGTGAATCCCTGTTGTGGGGGGCGGGGGGCGGTGCCTGAGTGAATCCCTGTGGGGAAAGGGGGGGCCGAGTGGGTGCCTGAGTGAATCCCTGTTGCAGGGGGTTGGGGAGTGTCAGTGCCTGAGTGAATCCCCATTGAAGTTGGCCCCACTGGCTGAGGGCGGCTCCTTGGGAATAATCTTTCCCCTCTCTACCAGCTTGGGGGTGGTTTCCTGGGAGCTGCCCAGGACCCTCCTTGCTGGGAAATTAAGAACTTCATCAGGCAGTTCCCTTCCTTCCTCTCCATCATTGGGAGCAGGTGCTGCAGTGCCTGACGTCAGCCTGTGAAAGCCTCTTCAGCCACCCTAATCTCATTCCTCTGGAGCGAGGACACATCTGATGTGAACACGATCCTATCTCTGAGGAATCAGTGCTAATTCCTTCAAAAGGCCCCAGTGCCCCAGAGCAGCCTACATGCCCCAGAACAACAGCAGCGCCTGTGCAATATCAATCCATCATCCTTACATTGCAGAGAAAGGGAATAGCTCGTTAGCGCTGGGGGTGGGGCAGGCAAGGACAGAGGAAGCAGTGAAGGGTGAGGAATAGGCAGGGGCAGGCGGAGGCCAGGACTCCAGCTGGTCTGGGGTGCAGGCTGGGGCAGGAGGCAGCTACCAACATTTCAAGGAAAGAAAGGCCACTGGCTGGAAAAGACAGGCCCAGACTGATTTTGTTAAGAGCCCCCAGTGTACACTGCCCAGAACCCCTTGCATGGGTGGCAGCATCGGCTTAATGCTCAGCACGTTAGCTCAGGCACCCCCGGGACAGGTAGGAGGGCACCCTAAGCCAGGGGCAGTCAGTAGCTGAACCGCGGGCTGAATCCGGACCGCCAGCCGCTTTTGAACACACCCCAGAATCTTTGTATTTACTTTTTATCATTGTTGGCTTTTTATTATTATTTTCTCTGAAGTCTGGACCTTGACTGTACCTTGACCAAGAAATTTGGACCTTGACAACCCATAATTGACTCCCCCAGTAATAGAAGTACAGTCAGGGCCTGTTAGACCCAGAGCTAAGGTCCTGTGGGGTGGGCTGTCCCCGAGGATGGGTCTCTTCTGGCCCCACATTTTGAGCAGTGGATGACCTTTGACCTTGGGAATGTGAGAGGAGAAGAGCTGTGGCTAGAAACATCCTCATGCCCAAGCACTAGATGGCCTGAACCCCGGAGATGAAAGGCAGTCCCAGGGCATCATTCCCTGCTGCAGTGCTTGTGCCTGAGGTCAGGACCGATGGAAAACAGGGCCTGGTAGTGTGAATCCTGTGCCTGTGTCACTGTCTCTGGACATGCATCCGACCAAGTGGGGATTCACCCACGAAAGCTCATGCTCCAATACGTCTGTTAGTCTATTGGATGCCACAGGACTCCTTGCTGCTTTTGCTGACTCTGGAGTCTGGGCATGTGTCCCTCTGCACCCCTGCATGCGTGATTCCCTCCATGCGTGTGCGTGAGCCTGTGTCGGTATGCACTCACTTCCTGCCACCCCACGGCTGCAGAGTTGCTCTTTGCATGTGCTGTATGTTCCCCGGGATGGGCAGAGACAGGCTGCATTTGTCGAAGACCCTTCTCCGGAAGTCTCCTGGCTCCTGCATCAGGGAAGGTCGTTCCTGGGCTGTCTCTGCTCTCTGAAAGCAGAGATTTTGTGCCCATGATAAGACAGAAAGCTGGGCTGGATGCATGCTTCAGCCAGAGAGATGTAATGCAGACACACACATCTCCTCGCCTGCCTCCCAATGCCCCAGGCCGCATCTCCTTGTGTGATGCATCCTCCCCTCCCCCACGGCTGGCTCACCCCAGTGACATCATCCCACAGATTAGAGGGCAATCTCACTTCAGAGAGGCAGGAAATAGGAGCCCACTCTCCCCTTTGAAGTGCTGATCAGGTCAGTGACCAGGGACCTCCTGGCTTCTCGTCTCAGGCAGGGGGGCTGGCTCCTGCTCACAGGAATGGATCGCTTCCCCCAGTGTCACAGAGGAGCTGCTGCTGCTAGTGTGGCAAATTTTACAATACAGTAATTCCCAGCACAGCCTAGAGCTAGCACGAAGCAGGCAAGTTCCTCACAGTGCCCCTCAATCCTGCCCTGCAGCCCCTCCGCTGGCTATTCCACCCATGGGGGATCCCCCTCCGCAGTGCGGGCAATGGATCAGGGGAAGGTGGGCTGCAGAACTGAGGTGTCACAATGTTTCCTCCTAGAGATCCTGCCCCGCAGACACTAATCCTCGTGCAGTGGGAGTGCCCATGCTGGCCTCGCTCCCAGCCACTCTCCTTCCCTGCCTTGTGCCAGCCCTGTGGCAGAGGAACATGGGGTTGTCTCATTTCCAGGAGGAATTCCTGCCCCTGCTTGTCCTTGCCAGTCTCACATTTGCTGCTTGTTAAAGCCTCACAGCAGGAAACTGACTCACTCTGCTGCCTCTGCCTCTCCTGGCTGTGGGGAGGCTCCACAGCCTGGAGCAGGGAAGATTCCTAGACTTGCCTTAAAGGTACATGCAGCAGCCTGCAGGCCTCACAGTTCAGTCTCTTTGCAGCCTTTCTCGGTGACTGACCCATGCCCCTGTCACACCTGAGTTTTGTCCTCCCTTTGCCAGGTTCCTTCCTTTGACTCTGATCCTGAGGAATGACAGTGGGACCCGCTGGACACCATTCAATTAGGCTTGAATAAAGACTGGGAGTGGATGGGTCATTACACAAAGTAAAACTATTTCCCCATGCTTCTTTTTCCCCTACTATACTCACACCTTCTTGTCAACTGTTGGAAATGGGCCATCCTGATTATCACCACAAAAGGTTTTTTTATTCCTGCTGATAATAGCCCACCTTAATTGATCACTCTCGTTATAGTGAGTATGGCAACACTCATTTTTTTCATGTTCTCTGTGTGTGTATATATATATATATATCTATCTCTCTTCCTATGGTATTTTCCACTGCATGCATACAATGAAGTGGTCTGTAACCCACGAAAACTTATGCTCAAATAAATTTGTTAGTCTCTAGGTGAACAAGTACTCCTCGTTCTTTTTGCTGATACAGACTAACACGGCTACCACTCTGAAATCTGTCTCATGGGTTGTTCTCATCCTGGGCTGGCTGCCACAGGGACAGCTCGGCTGCTCTTTCAGTTCAATACTCTTCTGGCACCGCAAGCTGTACATGTACTGCCAGAGTCATGAAGAGACCTCCTGCCCAGGTCTGCCCAGGCAGCGCTTCACGGTCAGTGCACCCCACCCTATGTCCTGCCTCTTTGAGGTACCTGGACTAATTGGGGAAAAGCTTGGGAAATGCTGCTCTAGAGAGGTTGGGGTGTCAAATGGAGCACTAGGTACCATGGAGCAGACACACACAGTGTTTCACTCTCTAGTGTTGGCTTTGTGTTTAAACCATCCGCAGTAGCTGGTGGCGGCAATGCATTTGACACGCAATTCTGACCGATTCACCCCGGCTCTGCCCACTAACCCATCTAGGCCAGGGCTGTGTCTCACATTCCAGACCTCAGGACAGGCACTTGCCATTTTGTTTTTAAAAACTTGCCACAAATTTGTTTCTACCCCCGTCCCCCTCCTGCCCCAACTCCATTGACCTGCAGCCGAACACCGGCAATGTTCAGTTCTGGCCAAGTGACTGGTTTGAGATCCAGAATCTCAGAAATTGTCAGGTTAGAAAGAGGTGCTTCATCCAATGGTAGTGGGGCTGCTAATCCTTCCTTTCTAGTGGGATGCAGCACTTGTCTTTAGCCCTGGTCCATCATGAATTACTGGCCCTAACAATCCCAATGTTTAAACTATCTCTGTTTAGCTTAATAGATTTTAAGGCCAGAAGGGACCATTATGATCACCTTAGTCTGACCTCCCACAGAATACAGGCCATAGGACTTCAGGTAATGGACAATCACCACACGCTCTGATAAATTGCTCAAATGGTTAACTACCCTCACTGTTAAAGATGTGTGCCTTATATTTAGTCTGAATTTGTCTCACTTCAGCTCCTAGCCACTGGATCTCCTTATTCCTTTGTCTGATCGATTCAAGATACCTCTCCTATCAGAAATCTCTTCCTGATGTAGGTTTTACAGACTGAGTTACCTCTTAATCTTCTCATAGATAAACTTTAGCTTCTTTAGTCTCTCACTAGAAGGCAAGTTTTCAAGACCTCGAATCCTTCCGATAGCTTTTTTTTTAACCCATTCAAATGTTTAAACATCCTTGTTAGAGTGTGGACAGCAGAACTCAGTATCCCAGTATTATCTCTGTATATAGCATTCTGTATATTCTGTAGGGTTAGGGTATGGCTACACTTGCGAGTTGCAGCGCTGGTGGAGGCTTTCCAGCGCTGCAATTAGTAAGTGTCCACACCTGAAGGGCACATCCAGTGCTGCAACTCCCTGGCTGCAGCGCTGGCTGAACACCTGGTCTGGTTGGGGTGTAGCGAATGCAGCGCTGGTGATCCAGCGCTGCTCATCAGGTGTGGACACGCACCAGTGCTGTAATTGGCCTCCAGGGAATAAGGAGATATCCCAGAATTCCTGTTCAGCCACTCTGCTGTGGCCTTGGAGCATAATATGGCCACTGATATTCATGCCTTTAAAAGCTTGTAGTCTCTTTCTAAATGTGTGTGTGATGTAGGGCAAGGAGTTTGTGTGGGTGGGGGAGGGGATGGTGTTTATCGCTGAGCAGGAGGGTACAGGTTTGGACAGGGAAGTGATGGAAGGAGCAAGACAGGAGTAGCAGATGAGCATCCTAGTCTGCATAGCCATTATCAGCATCCTTCTCTCACTCCCCTCCCCCATCCCATCCCTCTCTCCTTCTCTAGTTCCTTTATTGGCCCCAGAAGGTTGTTATTTCACTAAAGCCAATTGTCAATTCTTAAAGCCTCGTTTAAATGAGTAAATACAGTGAAACAAAATCTCTGTGAATCTTAAACTAGAAATCTTTGGCACCCGGCTCTGTGCAGGAGTGCTGTGTGCGTAGGAAGAGTGCGTGTCAAGTGCCAATGCATCGGTGTGTTTGTCCATATGCTTGTGTCTGCACAGGCTGCATCAGTATTGGGTGTTGATGGTGGTGGGGTAGCGCCCAGAGGCATGGAACAGGAGTGGGCCCCATTACGCTGGATGCTGCCCAGACAGAGACAGAACCTTCCTTGCCCGGCCTGCAGGCTAAGGGGCGGTGTGTGTGTGTGTGTATTTCCAGATGTCTCCAGTGCAGCAGTCTCCCCCCTGAGGTGCACCCATCACTCACATTGGTGCTGGAACAATTGGGGGGGGGTGCTAAGAGTCACTGAACCAAACTGGGACCCCTGTATGTAATGGAGACCTCTTCAAGCCAGGGGGTGCGGCAGCCCCCCTAGCTCCAGCCCCGCACCTACGATCACTCCATTGCCTCCAGGCCCTGCCCCTCCGCCGGAGCAGGGGGGCGCACGCTGTCCTGCCGGCTGGGAGGGGCGCCCCACGGCCCAGCGTTCCCAAGTTCCCCTGCGCTGCCCCGGCTCCTGCAGCCCAGGCCCCCTGGGGCTTGTGCCATCACCGCCGGGGCTTTCCCAGCCTTGGGGCTCGGCTCCCAGGACCCCTGGTTCTAGCAGGTGCCGCTCGAGCCCCGCGCTGGCCCCGCGCCCGTGTCTGCGCCCCGGCGAGCCCGCAGACAGAGCCTAGGGGGCTCGGGGCCGGGCCGAGCTCCGGCTCGCGGGGGGGGCGGGGACCAGGGGGGCTCGGTGCCCGGCGCAGCTCTGGGCAGGGAGGTGACGCCCGCCGCGCTCGGCCCCAATGAGGCGGCGCGGGGCGGAGCCAGCCGGGGGCTGCTGAGTGCGGGTCCCGCGGGCGGCTCAGACCCGGCGCGCGTGGGCTGGGGCCGCTTCCCGCGTGACACCTCGGGGCCGGCAGCGGCGGAGCCCGTTCAAGCCGCCGCGGGGCCGCGGGACTGGGCCTCTGCTTGGCCGCCGGGGCGCCGCGCAACCCACGGACACGCGCTGCGCCTCACAGGACACGCGCTGCGCAACCCACGGACACGCGCCGCCCGCCCGCCCGCCGAGGATGAGGCCGTGAGCGCCAGGCAGCAGCTTCCCGTGGCCGCTCCGGCTCCGGCTCCGGCGGCTTCCAGCCTTTCCTGCCACCGGGGCTGCGGCCGGGCAGAACCCGGCTCCGGGGGACCCGGCGGGAGAGCTGCAAATGGAAAACTTCTTCCGAGAGGTAGGAAGCGCCGGGTTTCGGGGGCGGCGGGGCCACGCTTACGGGGTGCGGGCAAACCTGGCCCCACAGCGGCCTCCCGCAACTGGGGCAGAGAAACCAGCCCCCGGGGCTCGCCCCCCTCTCGCTGCAGGCAGCGGGGCGGCCTCCCCTGGGGGCTGCCAGGTCCTGGCCAGCCCCCCGAGCTGTTGCTGCACCGAGTGGGCAGCCGCAGCCCTGAATAACCGGGTCCAGCCTCTCCTGTCCTCATGCAGCACCTGGATGAAGCGACGCTGTGCGGGAGCTGCAGCAAACTCCCCTCAGCCCGGCTCCGTTGCATTGCGCAGCGGTGGGAAAGGCGGGGAGACGCGCATCGGAGCCGGTTGGGGCTGGGCGGATTCCGCAGCTGAGGGGAGGCTGCAGAAACCCGCCTAACACTTCCCGCAAAGCGCGTGTGAGTGCTGGTGGCGGGAGGGACGGGTCCCGGGCCAGGCTCCAGTGAGAAATGACAGCCCCCTGCTCCCCTGTCCCAGAACGAGAACCCAGGTCTTGCAAACTCGGGGCCAGTAAATGCAGAAGTAACCAGAGGAAACACTCCGCTTTCCCGTGATGTGGAGCCAGCCAGAGTCACGTTCTGGGGATGGGAATCCTTCGGCTGGAATTTCCTTGGGGCTGGGAAAGTCTCTCACTGTGTGTGTCTGTTCAGGAGGCTGATCATGGCTCTGGTTTGCAGTGCTCAGTGCCAGCAGGCTGCTGGGGAACCAGGGCTTCTGAAAGGGCCACTGAGCCCTGGAGCTATATGAGAGAGGTCTGTAAAATCATGACTGATTGGGAGAAGAGGAATCGGGAAGTGTTATTTACCCCTTCCCATAACAGAAGAACTAGGGGTCACCCAATGAAATGAATAGGCAGCAGGTTTAAAACTAACAAAAGGAAGTTCTTCACATGTCTCACAGGCAGCCTGTGGAGCTCTTTGCCAGGGGATGTTGTGAAGGCCACAACTATAACAGGGTTCAAAAAAGAACTAGGTAAGTTCATGGAGGCCAGGTCCATCACTGGCTATTAGCTAAGATGGTCAGGGCTGCAACCCCATGCTCTGAGTGTCCTTAGCCTCTGGCTGCCAGATGCTGGGACTGGGTGACAGGGGACAGATCACTTGATAAACTGCCCTGCCCTGCTCTGTCCCTTTGGAGCACCTGGCATCTGCTGCTGTTGGAAGACAGGCTGCTGGGCTGGATGGACCATTGGTCTGACCGTTTCTGTGTTCACTGTCTAAAAGACCAACTAATGGAGGCTCTAGGTCACAATTTTGACAGGTCTCAGTAACACCGCAACTCCCTGTGGCATCACATGAGTATGCTCAGTGGCCTGCCATGACTGCTGGGCTGAACGGTGTAGTGTGGGCATCTTCCAACAGTCCGGATGTGTTAGGGCAATGTGCATCCACACTGCAAAGTGTGGGGCACTGCCCAGCATGGATCCTTCCCTGGGGGAAAGGCTCAGAGCCCACGGTGATGTTAGCAGCTGTGGAGGGTGTGGGGTACCGGGAGGGTGAGAGTGGGGTGAGTGCTACGTGCCTGTTGCTGTTGCAGTATTTGCAGTCGAGGTGGGGAGTCAGACCTCCTGCCTTAGAATGTCAGCTAAGCCCCTCAGGATCGAGGGAGAAGTCAGCCAATGAGAAGCATGGCACATTTGGCCAGATGCATTGTGGGAGTCTTGTCTTCCTCTGAAGCATTCGGTGTTAGTTGCTGCTGGATGCAGGACGTGGGCTTGATGGTCTGGCCCAGTGTATCTGACCCTCCATGCCCTGTGCCCTGGCAGAGCAGTCCAGAGCTGCAAAGTGTATGTTTGTAACAATAGCACCATGGGAGGTAACTGTTCCCCACACTTAATGGGGGGTTCTGGGGGTTGTGGTTCAGACTCCAGCATGGAGCAGCTGTTACCCCTTCCCCCCACCCGGTCTCTGTGCCCTGCCCCTTGTCTGAAGGACTAGCCCTCAGTACAGGTGCCCTTGCTGGGTGGATCTGGGGGTCTCACTTTTAATTTTGAATGTGCAGATGCTGAGAGGGGAAGTTAAGGGATTTGGGTTTTGTTTGTGGGTGGGAGGGGCTGTTTGGGTCTTTCCCCTCAGGTGACAGTCTAGTGAGGCCTGCAGAAGCCCTATAAGCAGCAGTAGATGCTGGGGGAACTGCTGAGAGAAGCTGAGCTCCGAATGTATTTAGTTCTCCTAGTTCAGGTGAAGGAGCTTATTGAGAGAGATGGGAGAAGGGATTCACTGTGTCAGATTTCAGAGTAGCAGCTGTGTTAGTCTGTATCTGCAAGAAAAACAGGAGTACTTGTGGCACCTTAGAGACTAACAAATTTATTTGAGCATAAGCTTTCGTGGGCTAAAACCCACTTAATCGGATGCATAGAATGGAACACACAGAAAAGATATTTATACATACAGAGAACATGAAAAGGTGGGAGTAGCCATACCAACTGTCAGAGGCCAATCGATTGAGATGAGCTAGCAGCAGCAGGAGAGAGAAAAAAACCTTTGAACTGATAATCAAGATGACCCATAGAAGGTGTGAGGACGGCCCTGTATGTTCATGTTGCAGCTTTGCTGTCTGCCCGTGGCACAGGTCCCAAGCTGAGTTTTGACGCTGTGTGGGAGCGTGCAGCACAGTGACACCTGTCTGTGATTCCCCTGCCTCTCCGCAGTGCTGTTGCCCAGTCACCTTCATGCCAGCAGATGGCTCGGACTCCCGTGTTATCATACTCACATCCACTAGACAGACCCATCAGTCCTTTACTCCCTTGTCACAGCTCTCTTCGTTGGGCCCTCAAATGCTTTGCAAACCCCTAACGAGCCTGGCAGCCCCTGCAAAGCAAGGTTCTGCCATTTTCCAAAAGGAAATTGAGGCCTGTTTGTAAGGGTGCCTAGCTACTGCAGTGACTGGCACCCTAGAGACCTAGACCCTCCCTAAGTTTTTTTTCCTCTCTCTTTCTCTCCCCCTTTGGCTAGTGAATCTGCATTTTGAGTCTAGACCAAGGACCTCCCTTGGTGAAGGATGTTCTGTGTTTGCAAGTGGGTCCCTCCCCTTCCTAATCACTCCCGATGGCACCAGATGTCTGCATTGCGTGGGCATGGCAGCTTCCATCGAGTGGAGCATATAGCTGAACTCTGTGAGCCTCCTGCTGGGGGTCTCCGCCTCTGAGTGAGCTGATCTTAAGTTCAGTTCTCCGGGATTCATGCTGGAGGTTTCCCACCCTGCATTAGTTTCCAGGCCATTAAACCCTGTGTCTGCCTGCTGTGTCCCTCCCTCGCACTAGGCAAAGTGGGAACCACTGGTCCTGCCAGACTTGAGGGAGTTAGCTGTTGACAATGGTTAGATGGAGCAATTGAGTTATTGGCTTAGTCCTGTCCCCTCTCCCACTTCACTGTCTTTATCAGAACAGATGTTTTCACAGATTCCTGGTGGGAGCCTCTGCCCCCAGGGTCTCTCTGCAGAGCACATGGCCAGGGGCTGCTGCATCCATTAGCTGATTAACCTAATGCTACTGGGAGCCTGTGCTGCCTGCATCTAATTAGATGGGACTCACTATCTGCGGTGGGGCCCCCTTGATCAAAGCCTCTTTTCCACCCCTCGGCTGCTGGGAAATTCCTACCCTCTCAACAGCAGAACCAGCCACTGAGGAGCTTGACACACTGACTGGGGAAGAGGCTAAATGGAATTGGGAGGTTGAAGCAGGGAATCCCAGCATCCTCTAAATGTGTCTCTCTCTCAGCATTTTGCCTCCCAGCAGGACCCAGCCAGTCAGCATCCGCCTAACCTGGCCTATCTAAGCATGTATGTGACCCCAAGTAGACAGAGCCATTTGCTGCTTACATGGGCTTGGGGACATGGTTGTGAAAATGCCTGAGCCTCGGCTATGCTACAGCTTCTGCGGGGAATCATGGGTTTGACAGATCCTAGAGGAGAAAAGGTGAACGAGGGCAAGCTCGTCTCTTAGACAAGGGCTAGACTCTGACCTGCACTCACAGGAAACACACTCTGTGTGTGTGAATGTGGCTTTTGTCCTTCCCCACAGACCAGAACAGCTGGAGCTCTGCGCTCTGTCACCTCTGCCATCTTCACCCACTCCTCTGATGTGCTGGGCATTGTGTGTGGGGGCTGCGTTGGAGTACTGTGCTGCACTGCACTGGGATTTTCACAGGGGGCAACTCCACCCCATTTATGCTGCAGGAGAGGTGGATTCTATCCCAGGGAACTGATCTATAGAGCCCTGCAAATCTGCAGGTATCTGCTTTGTAGCTGCAGATACCTGCAGATACCCCTGGATGTAGGTATCCATGGACCATGTTTGCAGATCGGATGCGGATACAAATTTTATACCTAGAGCTCTGCAAATCTGCAGATATCCACTTTATGTCCCTGGACCATGTTTGCGGATTGCAGATCAGATGCGGGTATAAGTTTTGTGTCCACAGGGCTCTGTTGATCTGAGGAGGTACAGGGGAGGGAGGTCACCTCTCACATTAGATAACTTAAAGCCCCATGTCCTTGCTGGTCTCCAAGGTGCTCAGTGTAAACACCATGTGATAAGCACAGGGCAATGCAGCATTCCAGATAAGAAGAACCAGCTGGATCCTTTGTAAACTGATCCCAAAGATTATGGGCTAGGGCCTCCACCACGATAAGGTGGCTTCCTGCTGCCCCAGTGGTGCAAAGGAGCCTTACATAGAGTAGGTCTAGCTGGCCAGCTGGGAATTGCTTGATGGTGAGAAACCACTGGGTGGTGTAGAGAGAGTGTAGCCAGCTCTTCATCTTGCCTCTTACTGCCTTCTGGGAGAGGGAGGTGGACAGACAGCACTGTGCTCTGGTGATCCCTGGCTTCTGGGATGGCCCTTTGGAGGGGTACTGCAGATGGCTGTAAAGCAGAGCTACCTGGAGGCCACCTTAATTTAGAGCAAGGGTCAGATCACCCCCAGTGGTTTCTGGGGGATCAGAGAACTGGTGCATGGCTGCCTTTGCCTCCTCCCCACAGTCACATGCCAAGCACAGGTCAGCCAGACCCAAGGTTTAGGATCTCTATATGAGTGGCAAAATGTGGCTACAGAGAGGAGCTGAAATGGTGTCTTTACTCTGCTGCCTTCCTGCACGGCTGCTGCAGTGTGCTCCGTGCCCAGACTGTGATGGGGAGGGGCTCGGGCCGACCAGCACTGTAGGGAGTGGTGATGGACTCTGCTTTCTCTGCGTGTCTGGCATGTGGGCCGGATGTGGGTGAGACCCAGAGGATGTGACTTGCTCTCTGACTCCCCTTGAGGAGCAGGAATGTCAGGGCTGGGGTTAAAGGAGACGCTGCACCCTTCCCTCTTCTGTTCTTTGCAGTCAGGCGATGGCCACTGGGTTAGTCACAGCGTCAGTCTCTACTGATGAGCAGCATCTGTTGCAGTCACTGACATGTTCCTCTTAGGGCTTTTCTGCACAGGAACACTCAGGAAAGTTAAGACGAATAAATTAAAGGTGTGAATTTAAATCACATTAAACCCCTGTGGGGATGCTTCCATTCAGAAGTCACCTGGCCTTAGCTCACTGGAAGGAGGATTAAACTAGAGTGCACTAAGGCAGTGTTTCATAGTGACTAGAACCTTGGCCTGAGATGCTAGGACCTGGATTCTGTTCCCAGCTCTGCCACTGGCCTGCTGGATGATCTTGGGAAAATCACTTTACCTCCTAGTGCCTCAGTTTCCCCGTCTGTAAAATAAGGACAATGACACTGACTTCCTGTGTGAAGCACCTGGAGAGCCGCTGATGAAGAACGCTGCACAGGAGCCAAGTGTTAATATTTCTGAATGAGCGTGTGGGTTAAACCCACAGAGGTTTAATGCACTTTACCTTAGCCATGTTAATGTCACACCTTTAGTGGATTTGTCTTAACTTTCCAGAGTGTCCCCATGTAGACAAACCCTTTGTATTCACGTGGCTGCTGGTAGGCTGGGAAGTGCCAGTCTTTTAGGGGCTGGGCATCTCTCCTTTTCCCCTTAAAGCAAAATGCAAAGCTTTTTTTGCTGCTATTTTAAAATAAATCCTCCGTATCAGATTCCCAAGGGGGAAAAGTCTCTGCCAGTTTAAAACTGCGTTTCATTGGTTTGTGCTGCTTCTCCCTGGGTGCCCGGGGAATGAGAGCTGCAGCTGTCCTGGCCTCTCTGCTAGGGTGAGTGATGGCTGGTGCTCTGGTTCCTTGGGACCCAAAGGAGGGGTAATAGGAACTGAATCTTGGGAGAATGCAGCTGAAATTGCTTAACAAAACAAACACCTCTCACCTTTTTCTTCTTCTTCTGGAGTCTTACATGCAAGTACTGAACTGGGAAGGTCTGTGTTGTTCACATTCCAGCCTGGGAGCTTCTTGTGTTCCAAAGTCTGTGACCTCAAGCGCCCCCTCCCTGTTCCCTTTGGACTAGTACCTGCCACTGTGTTAGTGATGAAAGGAATGGTTCTCACTGGGCGAGCATGTGGGCTTGGAAGAGTCTTGGCTTATTTGCCCCCATAGGAGGCTGTACTGGAGCTGCATGAGCTTAGAAAAATGGGCCAAGCAAGTCACGATGACCCACTTATCTGATGAGTCCAGCCCCCTCTGGTCTGCAAATTATTTGAGCAGACAGAGTTTGGAACAGGTGGCAGGCAAATGGCTCTCGCAAGCCGACTCCAGCCGAGGACTTATCACAGGATAAACGGCTTTTTTTTGTTTTTTGCAGCATTCAGCTGATTCTGTTTGTAGAGGGAGGAACGGTGCATCTCACTGGGATGATGCAGTGATAAACTTGCTGGCTCACTGCGCCACTTACTTCAGTGGTCCTGGTTAATGCTGGCTCCTTTCTATGTAGGACTGGAAGGGACCTCCTACATCACTGAATCCAATCCCCTGCTACTGCAGGGAGACACCTTGGTAATTAAAGGAGTGACTTGTCATTGGTTGGACATATTCAAATAGAAATTCTCCTTCAGCTGCTCCCCCCCCCCCCCAGTTCAGGTAAGGTAGAATCCATGAGAGATGGATGGTGGCCAGAGGCACAGGAGGGATCCACTGAGCCTTATCTGCTGTGATTGGTTCTTCCCTGGGTGAGAAAAGGGAATGGTTAGTTAACTCTGACTTTGTTGACATTGACCTCATGTGACATCCTGTCACTCCAGATAATAGTGAGCAGCGCACCCATGTGTTAACAGCTGCTGGGAAATGCCTTGGAAGGAGAAGGACTCAGAGGTTCTGCACCTTCCTGCTATAGGAATGCGGGGGGTGGGCTGTTGTGCAGAGGAGGAAGTGTGGTGTGGCAGGGAATCCTATGGGAGATCTGAGGAGAGGGCTCTGAAGTCCTTGCTCCAGTTCACAGGGAACAATTTGATCTATTCTGAGCCACACTTTCCCAGGTCCTAGAACTGTTCCCAGAAGCACACTCTGCAGACAGCAGCCCAGCATGCAGGGAGGGGTCCTGTAGTTACAAGCTAGTGAACATGTCTTTACATTCAACCAGTTGGCTACATGTCCGATGGAGACAGGAGTATTGCTGCATAAAACACAGTTCTCCAGCTCTTGGTGGTGAGGGTACTGGTCCCACTTGCAAGGTAGCCATTATCCTAAAGCATCCCACACTTCTGTCCCTCGTTCAAGCAGTGTTGGTGGCAGAGTGTGCAATGGGATGGAGGCAAATACTGTTGTTGTTTATATTGCAGTAGCACCCGGAGGCCGTAAGCCCTATTGTGGTGGGTGTTGCACAAACACATAGCAAGAGACCGTCGTTGCCTCACAGAACTTACAGTCTAACCAGAGAGTAATAAATATATGGAATTGGGGAAGAGGAAAGATAATGGTGAGATGTGATTACCTAGTGGACTCTGTATGCCCAACTTGAAAATTGTGAGTAAAACCAAACCCACATCTTCTAATACAAACTAATGCAATTAATGACCTTGGCGATCTCTGCATTACTGGGGCAAGCATGTGTATTTCAAGGCAAATCTCCACTTTGTAGAATCTCACAGTTTATGTGAATCTCCCCAAAATACTCTTCAGTGATAAACTGCAACAGAGGTAGGGAGAAGCTGGGACACAGCAAGGGAAGAAGGGAGTGACTCTCCCTCTCATTTCAGGTAAGACGGGGAGCCTTGTTCCTGATACAGGGGCTGCAGAGCAGAAGGCTCTTACGCTGATTCGATTCCTGTTCCTGTCAACTCTCTTCCCAGGGCTTCAGTCTGCAGCCATACTCCCATTAGCTGTGACCTTGTCAGATCTTATAAGCTTAGCTATAGGTTGGGTCTGCTAAGTTCTTGGACGGAAGCCCTCCAAGGAAAGACACATGAGGAACACACATCTCTCTTGGGCGCCAGTCTGCAGCTGCCATTTCATCTCTCACCAAACCGTTTCTTACAATTCAGGCTTTGCTCATCACCTCCCTTATTATTTAATTGCTAATTGCCAATGGGGCACTGTGTTTCTCCTTTATCCCCTTTATTTTAAAGAAAATTTGTTAACTATTTAAATGTAATATTAAGGTTACAACTTTAATCTTGTAAAACAGGACATTGAGATTTAAATGTCCCCCTGCCTTCTTGTGCATCTGTGTGGTCTTTTATTCCACAATTGCATATTACTCAGTAAATGATCTACTACAATATTGCAGGAAGTCCATTTCCTTTGTAACATTGGATGCACCTGTGGAGGAAATTAACACACACTGGAGGATAAAAATTGAACTACTCATATATCTTACAAGGTTCTAACCTGTAAAATTTGACTTGCAGTTGAAAAGCAAACAAGATATTAGGATGCTTAATGAATAGGAAGGAGAATAATATGGAAAATATTATAATACCACCTATAAGTCAGTGGTGCAGCCTCATCTGGATACTGTGAGCTGTGCTGCTCACCCCGTCTCAAACAGAGTATTGCAGGATTAGATTCATAGATCTTAAGGCCAGAAGGGACCATGGGATAATATGCTTTGACCTCCTGTATAGCACAGGCCATTCAGTTTCACCCAGTTACGCCAAAATTAAGTACAATAACTTGTGCTTGACTACAGCATAGAATATCAGGGTTGGAAGGGACCTCATGAGTCCAACCCCCTGCTCAAAGCAGGACCAACCCCAACTAAATCATCCCAGCCAGGGCTTTGTCAAGCCTGACCTTAAAAACCTCTAAGGAAGGAGATTCCACCACTTCCCTAGGGAACCCATTCCAGTGCTTCACCACCTTCCTCATGAAAAAGTTTTTCCTAATATCCAACCTAAACCTCCCCCACTGCAACTTGAGACCATTGCTCCTTGTTCTGTCATCTGCCATCACTGAGAACAGCTGAGCTCCATCCTCTTTGGAACCCCCTTTCAGGTAGTTGAAAGCTGCTATCAAATCCCCCCCACTCTTCGCTTCTGCAGACTAAACAAGCCCAGTTCCCTCAGCCTCTCCTCGTAAGTCATGTGCCCCAGCCCCCTAATCATTTTCATTGCCCTCCGCTAGACTCTCTCCAATTTGTCCACATCCTTTCTGTAGTGGGGGGCCCAAAACTGGACGCAATACTCCAGATGTGGCCTCACCAGTGCTGAATAGAGGGGAACAATCACTTCCCTCGATCTGCTGGCAATGCTCCTACTAATGCAGCCCAATATGCTGTTACCCGCCTTGGCAACAAGGGCACACTGCTGACTCATATCCAGCTTCTCATCCACTGTAAACCCCAGGTCCTTTTCTGCAGAACTGCTTCTTAGCCAGTCAGTCCCCAGCCTGTAGCAGTGCATGGGATTCTTCTGTCCTAAGAGCAGGACTCTGCACTTGTCTTTGTTGAACCTCATCAGATTTCTTTTGTCAAAATCCTCCAATTTGTCTAGGTCCCTCTGTAGCCTATCCCTACCCTCCAACTTATTTACCTCTCCCCCCATCTTAGCGTCATCTGAACTTGCTGAGGGTGCAATCCATCCCATCATCCAGATCATTAATAAAGATCTTGAACAAAACTGGCCCCAGGACAGACCCCTGGGGCACCCCACTTGATACCGGCTGCCAACTGGACATGGAGCCATTGATCACTACCTGTTGAGCCTGACAATATAGCCAGCTTTCTAGTCACCTTATAGTCCATTCATCCAGCCCATATGTCTTTAACTTGCTGGCAAGAATCCTGTGGGGGACTGTATCAAAAGCTTTGCTAAGGTCAATATATATCACATCCACTTCTTTCCCCATATCCACAGAGCCAGTTATGTCATCATAGACGGCAATCAGGTTGGTCAGGCATGACTTGCCCTTGGTGAATCCATGTTGACTGTTCCAGATCACCTTCCTTTCCTTCATAATCTTCATAATGTGATCTCTCTCTTTCCCTACATACATAGTAGATACATGAAGTATCAGCAGTGCTCTCACTGAGATCGGTGGGGCAGTTTAAGGGCTATGGTTTGAGATCTGCAGACTCAGGCAGATGTCACTGTATTGGTTAGTCTAAAAAACGTGAGCCAGGTGTATCTCAGCAACCATAACAGGTAGAGAATCACTTTTTTTTTTTAAATTAAAGCTTAGATCCTGGAGAATAAGCAGGCAGCACAAGCATGAAAGAGATGCTTGTACATCAGACTGGTATATACTGACTGAATCTGAGCCCTGAATATGGTACGTATCTTCAAGCCTGAAAAGAAGGGTTCCTAGCGACTACAGCCTTTGCTGGTGCCTGGAGCCGGCCTGGGTGGTGAGGAGCCAGCAGAGTTGCCCTCATTAGTAGCTTTGGTACATGGGAGGAAACATAAGCTCCCCTCAAGGACCAGAACCATTCACAAGAGGGAGAAGGGAACCAGGTGGCAGCACCTTATGTGCAGAAAATGGGGAGAGGATTGCCATGTGGGCGGGGAGCCAGGTAGAGTGAGGAATAGAATAGACGTGGGGGTGACGTGAAGAGCAAAGGGACCTGGAGTAAGTAACTCTGACCATAAATGGCAAAACACTCATCCCGTTGGAGAGTTAGAAATTCACAAACCCTCCCTAATGCGTCTTCTCAGTGAAGTTGCTGGGACATTGTGGACTCTACTATAAATACGTAATTGCCTCTGTGCCATGGATTAACTTTACCAATATTGTTTACAACTCAGGGCTGCCAACTGACTGACTCTACTCTCCCTTGGCTAGCCTTGTCGCCAGGCCAGGAGGCCATGACGCCATCACTTTTAGAAGTGGGAGGACTATGCCCTCCCACTTCTTACCCGCCTTGAGGATGAGTGATGGGGGGGGAGGGGCCTTGGGGGAAGAGGCGGAGCGAGGAAAGGCCTTGGGGGAAGAGGCAAGACTAGAGTGGGTCCTGGGAGGAAGGGGTGGAGTGAGGGTGAGCCTGGTTCGTGCACTGGTGGCCTCCCCACACTTCTAGGGAGCTTCCGGGGCTCCTGCTTGGCCCTAGATTAGCCCATTTGCCTTGTGGGGTGTGTCTGCCTTGTCTCAGCAGGCCACCTGCATTTGTCCTGCTGTTTTTGCTTCCATCCTCTCTCCCGGTTCCTTTGCCTATCCCTCCTTGTGCTCTTCTGGCCCCCTCCTCTTTTCTTCCTTCTGCCAGTCACCTCAGTCCCAGAGACACAATTACAATGATAAAATACTAGTTCCTCGTTCACAAGCAAATCATCTGGGTGCTTGAACCAGTCAAACTGCTGTGTGAGCTTGTTCTTTCTCCCAGCCCCCAGGGTGCTGTGTCTAAGCACACACTGCAAGCCCGGTGGCGCAGACCCCGTTCTTTATTTACTCTTTTGAAGCACCATGTGTACAGCCCAGGCTGTTTAAACAACAACAATAAATCTTGCCAAGCCAACTTGATGGGTCTTTTGGATACAATGACAAAACTACTGAGTAAAGGGGCATCTCCCACAAGCTGGCCTACAGGTAGCTTCTCAAGCCAGACCTCTTTCTTGTGTGCTGTGCTGCTCTTCAGTGTAAAAAACTCACTTCTTTTCACAGCATGGTGAGCAGCTGCTGTTCACCCCAATTACTTAATCTCTCAAGCATTTTTGGTAAGCTACATAGGAATCGATAAAACGTTTGATTTATTTTTCAACTAAAAATGTGCCTGTTGCCCAGCCCTTGTGCCCCCACCTGCTGCTGCGGCCATGGAATGAAGCCCCCAGGAATGTAATTTAAATTAGACCACTAACCTAAGGGGAGATGTCAGCAGGGCATGAGCACAGGGGAGGAGGGGAAACAAACCCCACAAGGGCAGAACTGCTTGCAGCAGAGCGTGAGTTACGAGGAATGCGGATTATATTAATTATTATTCCGGTCGTGCCTAGGAGCCCTAGTCATGGCCCAGGACCCCCCGTGCTTGGTGCTGCACAAACACAACAAGAAAAGATGGCCCTTCCCCCAAAGAGCTGAAAGTCTTAAGACAGGAGAACAGACGGATACAGTCAAACAGGGGAGTACAAGGAAATAATGAGAAAATATTGGTCAGCATGTTAGGCAGTGGTCTCCTCACACCAGTGGCCTAACACAAATGTCTTCCAGGGGTTCAGCAACTCATCTAGATATTTGCCTACTTTTACAACAGGCTACATAAAAAACACTAGCAAAGTCAGTACAAACTAAAATTTCAAACAGACAATGACTTGTTTATACTGCTCCATATACTATCCACTTATAAGTACAATATTTATATTCCAATTGATTTATTTTACAATTATATGGTAAAAATGAGGAAGTCAGCAATGTTTCATTCACAGTGTGCGGTGACGCTTTTGTGTGCTTGTTCTTTGTAAGCAGGTTGTTTTTAAGTGATGTGAAACTTGGGGTATGCGAGACAGATCAGACGCCTGAAAGGGGCACAGTCATCTGGAAAGGCTGAGAGCCACTGGCCTAATTGTCAGAGCTTGACTGAAGGCGACGGGAACCTCTGCACTGACTGGGTCCAGCCTGAGGTGCGCTGTGACGCTGGTGTCTCTCGTCCGGCTCTCTACTGCTGCTGTGACTCCTGAGTGAGGGAGCGGCTGAAAGAAGTGAGGGCTGAGGAGACGGAGGGGCTTGGTGAGGGGAAGAGAGAGGCTCTACCATCCACAGGGCATGGGCTGCTAATGGTCCAACGCAGCTGTTCTCAAACTGTGGGTCGCGAACCCCTTTGAATGTGGTTGCCAGGGCTGGCTTAGACTTGCTGGTGCCTGGGGCTGAAGCCTGAGCCCCACTGCCCAGGGCCGAAGCCCGAGCCCGAGGCGGCGGGGCTCAGGTTGCAGGCCCCTGCCAGGGGCTGAAGCCCTTGAGCTTCAGCTTTGGCCCCCCTACCCAGAGCGGTGGGGCTTGGGCTTTGGCCCCACACCCGGGGCAGTGGGGCTTAGGCAGGCTCGGTCTTTGGCCCCCCTACCCAGAGCGGTGGGGCTCGGGCTTTGGCCCCCCTACCCAGAGCGGTGGGGCTCGGGCTTTGGCCCCCCTACCCAGAGCGGTGGGGCTTGGGCGGGCTCGGGCTTTGGCCCCCCTCCTGGGGTCGTGAAGTAATGTTTGTTGTCAGAAGGGGGTCGCGGTGCAATGAAGATTGAGAATCCCTGGTCCAGAGTAATGGGGGAGTGGAGTTTGTATAGGAGGAACTGGGAGTTAGGCTGAGGCAGGAGCAGGCCCATGAGGAGGAGGCTTGGCTCAGTTACTCCACATCCGTTCATCAATCATGTACAGAGCTGTCATGTGACTCACTTTCTGAAAGCTGTTTTCAATTCCCTGCTCTCCCTGCTCTTCCGAGGCCCATCAGGTCACCTGCCTCCCATCAAGGGCCTAGGGTGTCCTGAGCCCCTGCGCTCACTTCCATTAGCTCAGTTCGGTTTATATCTCTCCTATCACTTATTCATGACCAGCTGGATCAATCTCCTGAAAACTGCATTTGTTGAAACCTGATTCTGGCCTTGTCTGGATCACGTGGACCCCTCTGGCTCAATTTTTGGTGCATGGTTTGTAACCACAAAGCCAGTTGAGGCCAGGAGGAGAGGATGGCTTAGTGCAGAGGTTGTACCGTGGCCAGGAACCCACAAAGTTCCCCTTTGATAGAGAACAGCTTTCAGATGCCTAGTTCCTCTGTACTGTACAGTAACCATAGCGGAGACCATTCTCCACACAACAGAGAAGTCAGGGAGAGGGAAACACCTTGAGTGTTTGATTCATAGATTTTTAAGGACAGAAGGGATCACGATTATCTAAATCTGACTTCCTGCATCGCGTAAGCCATAGAACAGGTGTTGTCAAACTGGGGGTCGGGACCCCTCAGGGAGTTGCGAAGTTATTACATGGGGGGGTCACGAGTTGTCAGCCTCCACCCCAAACCCCACTTTGCCTCCAGCATTTATAATGGTGTTAAATATATAAAAAGGTGTTTTTAATTTATGGGGGGGGGGGTCACACTCAGAGGTTTACTATATAAAAGGGGTCGTCAGTACAAAAGTTTGAGAACCGCTGCCTTAGAATCTCACCCAGCAGTTCCTGCATTAAGTCCCACTAATTCTGGTGGCGGTGGAGAGGATCTTTTCGGGAGAGACATCCTATAATGATTTAAGGACTCCGAGTCACAGAGGATCTACCACATCTGTTGGCTAAAGAGGTTTCCAAATTATGACTTCATACTCTAAACCAGTGGTTCTCAAAGCTGATCCGCCGCTTGTTCAGGGAGAGCCCCTGGCAGGCCGGGCCAGTTTGTTTACCTGCCGCGTCCGCAGCTTCGGCCGATTGCAGCTGTGGGAAGCAGCGCAGGCCGAGGGATGTGCTGGCCGCCCTTTCCGCAGCCCCCATTGGCCTTTTCGCAAATCCTACTGGCCTCTCACCATGGAGTCTGCGTACATCAGAGGCCAGACTCTTGCATGAATATCCAAAAGCCATGTGGAAAAAATGTGGGTCTGTGCTAATGGCCTTCAGCCAGATTAGATGATGTCATTTCAGACCAGACATGTGTGAGGCCTTCCACTCTCCATGGTCTCTTGCTGTTGCACCGAAACTGCCCTGTCCCAGGCTTGCAACTGTGGGGTAGGAACAGTTGGGCCAGATCCTAGGTGGGGACTCTAGGTGCTACTGTACTGCACATGATGATGAGTGGCAGGTGGGGCATGTTGTTCTGACTGGTGACTATCCTTATCCAGAGTCAGCAGGGCTGCTATGCTTTTCTGGCACACCAAATCTAACAGAGCTCCTAACAAAGGCCCCAGTCACCTGACCTCAGGCGCGGTTAGAAGGTTACTACCCCTGTCAGGTGACCGGGGTCACTCACCGTGAGTCTAGTGGGGGGTGTTTCAGGCCTCCAATATAAACTTGATGGGGCAGGAGTTTAGACTCTTTTCTTCAGCTGGCTCTAGGCCAGCGGTTCTCAAACGTTTGTCCTGGTGACCCCTTTCACATAGTGAGCCTCTGAGTGTGACCCCCCCCTTATAAATTAAAAACTTTAAAAAATATATTTAACACCATTATAAATGCTGGATGCAAAGTGGGGCTTGGGGTGCAGGCTGACAGCTCCATATAATAACCTTGTGACCCCTTGAGGGGTCCCAAACCCCTGACCTAGGCCTTGAATGGCCTCCCAGAGGAAACTGGAAGGATTCCCACACTCGTTCGCTTCAAGGGCTTGCTCCATCACCCACCTTTTTGCTTTAGAGTTTCCTCTGTGAGCCTGAGATGCAGAAAATACCGGTGCACACATACAGGCAGCAGTCAGTGATCGAACCAAGGGCAGGACAGAATGTTATTTTTAATGCATATACAGCACCTGGGGGCTGGAAGGACAGTGATATGTGCTTATGAAATGCTTGTAGATGCAGGACATCTTAGCTACAATAACTCAGTTAATAGCGGTCTAAGTTTCTCTGCAACACTGATGCTAAAAGCCGACAGACACCAAGCTGTCTCTGCTGAGAATTCACTGCACCTCTCTCAAAACAGCTGCAGACTGTCAGAGGTCAGCCATGAGCTACCTAGGACCAGGCCTTCTGCAAAAATGCGTCTCCAGATAGATGCCTAGATTTTAAGGCTTGGAAGAGACCATCTGGCAGCAGGTGTGACCTTCCCAACTGATATCTACTAGCTTAGTACTGCAGGCTGCCAACCTCGGCCTTTTTATATCCAAGTGCATGGGCAGGGATGCCTCACTTAAAACTACTTTTGTGCATTGTGTCATTATATACAGACCCATTAAGCTTCTGTATTTGACAGCTTTGCTGGAGGCTCAGGGGAGAGCATCAACCTTCCTAAAGTAATTTAGAAGAACAATAAAAGCCTTCAGCAATAAAAGCCAAGATGTTTTTCAGTTATGGCACATACCTAAGGGTGTCATGTTGTCTCGGCTTGTCAGATAACGTCACTTGCTGTTGGGTAAATATGCAGGAACTGCACTCTTTGACAACCTCTGATACCCGTGGTACATTATTAAGCTCGGTGCTTCCCCTGCTGTGCTTTTTGATGTGACCCAGCAGTGTCCTGTAATCAAAGCCCCGTTTGTAAGGCTTCAGCAGAAAGGCAGAATTAAGGTTGCTCTGGCAACCTGAATTTCCTGGGGTGCATTTTAAAATTCTCAGGGTCAATATTGTGTGCTTATCTTATTTTTAAATGGGTGTAAATTTGCTTTTCCTTATTTCCTGACCTATGAAACAGGTCCAGGAAGAGAGCTGACAGCTAGTCTCACTTCCAGCCGACATGTGTACCCCCTCTGCCGTGACTTACCTCCATGCCATTCCTTCTGATCTCCACAGACCAGTACCCCACACCTCTGTGTGTGGGTTCCCGACCTGCCATTCTGATTGAGTAGGGGCATTGCCAGTAGATCGAGGGACGTGATCATGCCCCTCTATTCGGCATTGGTGAGGCCTCATCTGGAGTACTGTGTCCAGTTTTGGGCCCCACACTACAAGAAGGATGTGGAAAAATTGGAAAGAATCCAGTGGAGGGCAACAAAAATGATTAGGGGGCTGGAGCACATGACTTATGAGGAGAGGCTGAGGGAACTGGGTTTGTTTAGTCTGTGGAAGAGAAGAATGAGGGGGGATTTGATAGCTGCTTTCAACTACCTGAAAGGGGGTTCCAAAGAGGATGGATCTAGACTGTTCTCAGTGGTACCTGATGACAGAACAAGGAGTAATGGTCTCAAGTTGCAGTGGGGGAGGGCTAGGTTGGATATTAGGAAAAATCTTTTTCACTAGGAGGGTGATGAAGCACTGAAATGGGTTACCTAGGGAGGTGGTGGAATCTCCTTCCTTAGAGGTTTTTAAGGTCAGGCTTGACAAAGCCCTGGCTGGGATGATTTAGTTGGGAAATTGGTCCTGCTTTGAGCAGGGGGTTGGACTAGATGACCTCCTGAGGTCCCTTCCAACCCTGACATTCTATGATGAGAATGAGTATTATTATTTCACGTGCTTAGGAAGGTGCTAGGTGCTTAGTGCAGCAAGGAAGCAGGTTGTGTGGAGTGAGGCACAGGGTGGGTGAAAGTTTCCAGCAATAGGGAAGTGGGATAGGGGAGAACTTGTGCAGCACCTAGCATAACGGGCCCTTAATTGGGGTCTCTGTGCTAACTAATAACTCACTTTCGGCTGGAGTCGTAACTAAATCATCCTAGCCAGGGCTTTGTCAAACCGGGCCTTAAAAACCCCTAAGGAGGAACATTCCACCACCTCCCTAGGGAACCCATTCCAGTGCTTCACCACCCTCCTAGTGAAAAAGTTTTTCCTAATATCCAACCTAAACCTCCCCCACTGCAACTTGAGACCAGTGCTCCAGGCAACGCAGTAAGGGGGCGCGGGGGATTGGATAGAGGGCAGGGGAGGTCGGGGTGTGGGTGTGGATGGTGATTGGGGGGGAACAGGGGGTTGTATGGGGGCAGAGGTCCCGGGAGGGGGCAGTCAGGAAGGGAAGGGGGTTGGATTGGGTGGCAGGGGGCAGTCAGGGGACAGGGAGAAGGGCTGGTTGGATGGGGCAGGGGTCCCAGGGAGGCCATCAGGAATGAGAGGAGGGGTTGGATGAGGTGGCCGGTGTCCAGGGGCAGTCAGGGGGACAGGGGTGTGTGGATGGGGCTGAGGTCCTAGAGGGGCTGTCAGGGAATGGGAGGGTTGGATGGAACAGGAGACCCAGGGGGGACAGATAGGAGGTGGGGGCTGGGCCACGACCCCCTCCCCTAACCAGCTCTCCATACAATTTACGAAACCCGATGTGGCCCTCAGGCCAAAAAGTTTGCCCGCCCCTGGCCTAGATCCATCCTCTTTGGAGCCCCCTTTCAGGTAGTTGAAAGCAGCTATCAAATCCCCCCTCATTCTTCTCTTCTGCAGGCTAAACGATCCCAGTTCCCTCAGCCTCTCCTCATAAGTCATGTGCCCCAGCCCCCTAATCATTTTTGTTGCCCTCCGCTGGACTCTCTCCAATTTATCCACATCCTTCTTGTAGCATGAGGCTTAGAACAGGACAGAGGCCAGTCTCCCATAGCATTAGGAGGGTCTGTGTGTGAGTGAAGGTGACCTACAGCTAAACGGGAGGTTGTGTGTCCCTTGGTTCTGTCCCCTCACGTTCCTGCAGTATCACCGTAGCCGATGGGGCCAGATCCTGGCAACTGGTGATGGCTACAGATCTGTGTCTGACTCGAAACCTGCTTGAAGCAACAAACTGGATTAGTGAGAGTGCCACCCTGAGTGTGTTGCTTCTGAAATTTGTATGCACTTTGTATCTATTGCTAGTCCCTTTTCCGGGGACATGATGTTACCCCCACCCCACCCACATGTCTCAGTCATCTGTTAATCCTGCATCTCCTGGGAACTGCAGCTACAAATGCATCTTGGCCTCTGTCACTGTGATAAAGGTACATAAAGCCCCATAAATCTTAAGTCTGATTTGGTTTCTTTAGATCATACCATAGTGTATGTGAATGTGCAAAGGGCCTGTCCATTTGACAGGCAGCTCGGGAATTACTCTCTTACAATATCTGCTGTTTTACTTAAAGAAGTTAGATAATTGATTAAATAACCGCTTGTAAAAAAGCTGTCCTGGGTCATTGGCCAAGTCCCTTTTTCATTTCGTATCCCTCCCAGTTAAATAACGTTGGTATAAGTTAGATAATTGAAAAGTATGTTACAGAAAGCAGAGGTGCTCTTCTCTCCTGTTTTCAAACCCATTCTTGCTGATTGCTAATAGTATTTGTTGCTGGAACCCCTACAGTTACGGTGATTTCTATTTTTCATGTGTGATTGGAGTTGTACTAAATCATTTTGTCTGCATCAGAAATAGGCCCAAGTAACAATATCTGGATCCAGATCTGAATTTCAGCTCTCTTCTCTGCACTTTGAGTATGACACATTCAGGGTTTTGATTCTGCTCATTAGAGTTGGTGGTCCAGCAGATCCTAGGGCCATTGCACAGCAGAGGTTGGGGAAAGCTCTGCCTCTGGCTCCCCCTTCCCCCACAGAAGTTCAGTCTTGTTGCCCAGCAGCTCTCAGGGAGGTTTAAGCTCAGTTTCACCCTTTCAAGCTGACAATGAGGTCTCTGATACCAGGGGAGGGAGGTGGGAAGTGAGTTGGTGGCACTCTCTTGGCTGTGACCATCTGCCTCTCTGTTTTGCTGAGACTCCCTGGGGAATTTCAGATTTAGTGAAAAAAGGCTGATTGGAAGAGAAGCACTAAAGTGAACCCCTGCTGTAACAAAAAAGAGGGATGTACTGGGCTGAACCTAGAAATGTTGGACTCTCTGGAGGCCTGATAAATTGATTATTTGCTCTGAGACATCTGCGGTTCTGCCTCTGACTGTTTCAGTACAAAGTTCCTTTTGGAAACAGGATGGATGGACAGAGCCCTTCATTTGGGGTCAGAAATTGCAAGTTGTAAATTCTGCCCAGACAGTCCAGTAGACAGAAGCAGAATCGTAAGGTAGCACTGGTGCTTGTACAGCTGAGGTGTGGTGGCTCCATCAACGCCCAGTGTGAGAGGAGGGAGGGGGGAATTCCACCTTGTTGCCTCCTGTTCTCACAGCAGGTGGAGGGTATCCCCTAAAGCAGGGGTCCCCAACGTGGTGCCCGCAGGTGCCATAGTGCCCACCAGGGCGTCTAAGTGCGCCCGCATACTGGCCAGCAGATGAGCATCCGCCAAAATACCACTGACAAGCTGTGTCATCCAGAGGCGTCGCTGCTGAAAATCGGCAGCGACACCTCTGGATGACACTGCTTGTCGGCGGCGACACCTGTTGACGTTGCCATTTGTCAGCGGCCGCCATGGTCCTCTGTGGCTCGTGAAAAAGGTTGGGGATCACTGCCCTAAAGGATAGTAGGAAGTAGGGGGTGTTGCACTAGGTCACCTTCAACTTAGTGCGCTTCCTTCCCATGGGTAATTCATGCAACTCTGACTGGGCCTGGTGTCACGGGGCATCTGCAGCGTGCCTGTCCAGAGAGCTAAAGACTTACTAGGTGCTTCTAATGCCACAGGGACTCAGTTGCCTGTATCTTTGCCTTTTGCTTCTAGGTTGAATCTATTGGAATAACACACAGCTGATCCCCACAGAGCTGGTGAATGCAGAGTTTGTGTGTGGGTGTGATCTCCACAACATATTTGCCTGTTGAATACAGTGAGAGGAAAGAATATGTAAATCTCAGACTCCCATTATCTGTAGCAGGGGCAGGCAACCTATGGCATGAGTGCCAAAGGCAGCACACAAGCTGATTTTCAGTGGCACTCACACTGCCCGGGTGTTCGCCACCAGTCCAGGGGGCTCTGCATTTTAATTTAATTTTAAATGAAGCTTCTTAAACATTTTAAAAACCTTATTTACTTTACATACAATAGTTTAGTTGTATATTGTAAACTTATAAAAAGAGACCTTCTAAAACATTAAAATGTATGACTGGCACGCAAAACCTTAAATTAGAGTGAATAAATGAAGACTCGGCACAGCACTTCTGAAAGGTTGCCGATCCCTGATCTGTAGTGACACTAATGGAACCCCATGCAATAGCCTAACTCCTGATATATCACTAACCAGTGTAGGGTTGAGGGGAGGGGGGGAAGAGAACTCATGTGCGCGTGGGTGAGGGAGTGAGAGAGGGGAGCCCTTCTGGCATCCCAGTGTGTACTTCAGTCACCTCTGCAAGCTCTTATTTGTAAGCGTGTGTATTAATTCTGTCCTTTTAAAATTATTTCAGAAAGAGCATGTTAATTAGGAACTAATGTTACAGTGAGAATGAATCAGGAGATTCCTTCCCCTCTCCACCACATGGTGGAAACTATAAAAATACTTCCATGATCTTCTGATGTTTGAGCCACCTCCCTGGGATTGTGCTGCTTGTAACTACCTTGTCTCAGTGAAGAGGCCATAAAGCTTTTTCATAGCAGATGTCACTGCTAAAATAGGGGCTGAATTGTCAAGATGTACTTAGAAAGATTAAATTTAAACAGAAGGATCTCTCCCAAATACATCACAACACTTCCTCCCAAGCATCAGGGTTTCAGAAAATTTAAAAGAATGTTGTGAAGGTCTCTTGCATAACTTTTAAAATAATTTATTCAGTGTATTGGTCATTCACTCCCCTGGAAGCTTAAAACTGAAATTTGTTTCCTTAACAAAAATGCTATCCTTTGGTTGCATTTGTCCACTGCTCATGAGTGCTGCATACAGTCCCCTGGAGTTGTGAGTGCTGTGGTTGTGCACTTGATTACTGAGATGGTTTTAACCTGCAAGCTGTGAAGCAACTAGAGAGTATGGCACTAGCTGAACTAGTAATACAAATATGCAGTTTACCATTAAAAACAGCTTCTATATTGAAAGGACTAGAAGGTGGCCAATATACACATCTTTGTGAAAAGGGTAATCCTGGGAATTATAAACTAGTGAGCCTAACAGCAGTACCAGGAAAAATAGTCAAGAAAATCATTACGAATAGAAATCTAAAGTGTCGACCTGAGTATAATGTGATAAGAAATAACGATCACAGCTCTGAACAGGTAACGAATTAGTGCTGCCCAAAGGATTGAGGGGATAGGTAGTGTATTTATAAATATACTAGTGGGAAAAGCAGTAATAGGAAGAAAGTAGGCCCATAAATTAACAAAGAAAGGAACGGCATTAATGCTGACTCAGCAAAGGCAGAGCTACTGTACTGCTCTTTGAAAGATTTTTTAAAGAATTATTTTGGGGAAGTTATATGGCATGTGTTAGACCAGAGATTAGACTAGTTAACTATAATGGGCCCTTCTGGCATTGGAATCTATAGATTATGGTCCTGTATTCCTTTATTTTATTTCAGTTTGTGAGTGAGTGCCCATCCCAAGCACTGGGCATCTTTACATGAGTTACAATTCCACTATTTAAAATATTACACAGTGGCCTGTTTCGTTAGCCCTCATTGTGCAAGGTGCTTTCTGATTTCATCGGTGGCAGCTGGCATTAGAACATAAGAATGGCCAGACTGGGTCAGACCAAGGTCTGTCCTGTCTTCCGCCAGTGGCCAATGGCAGGTGCCCCAGAGGGAATGAGAAGACTAAGGGGGGACATGATAGAGGTATATAAAATCATGAGTGATGTTGAGAAAGTGGATAAGGAAAAGTTATTTACTTATTCCCATAATACAAGAACTAGGGGTCACCAAATGAAATTAATAGGCAGCAGGTTTAAAACAAATAAAAGGAAGTTCTTCTTCACGCAGCGCACAGTCAACTTGTGGAACTCCTTACCTGAGGAGGTTGTGAAGGCTAGGACTATAACAATGTTTAAAAGGGGACTGGATAAATTCATGGTGGCTAAGTCCATAAATGGCTATTAGCCAGGATGGGTAAGAATGGTGTCCCTAGCCTCTGTTCGTCAGAGGATGGAGATGGATGGCAGGAGAGAAATCACTTGATCATTGCCTGTTAGGTTCACTCCCTCAGGGGCACCTGGCATTGGCCACTGTCGGTAGACAGATACTGGGCTAGATGGACCTTTGGTCTGACCCGGTACGGCCTTTCTTATGTTCTTATGTTCTTAACAGGGAATCATCAGTTGAGCCATTTCTTGTTGCCTATTCCCAGCTTCTGGCAAACAGTGGCTAGGGACACCATCCCTGCCCATACTGGCTGATAAGTTCATGGAGGACAGGTCCATCAATGGTTATCTGGTTCTTTTTTGAACCCTGTTATAGTTTTGGCCTTCACAACATCCTCTGGCAAAGAGTTCCACAGGTTGACTGTGTGTTGTGTGAAAAAAATACTTCCTTTTGATTGCTTGCTACCTATTAATTTCATTTGGTTATACCTAGTTTTTGTGTTATGAGAAGGAGTAAATAGCACTTCCTTATTTACTCTCTCCACAAGTGCCATGATTTTATAGACTTCAATCATGTCCCTCTGTAGAGGAGCAGACTCACCCCTGCAGCACCTCCAGCTGGTCATCCTCAGGAATTCTCATTCCAGCTCCAGAGCACCCTCTGCAGGCTGGTGATCTGCCCGTCCTCTGGCCCCCATGTCCCTCCCAGGACCCAGTGCCCCTTTATCTGTGGTGTTCCCCCCAGCAATACCCCCTTTCTCTCAGGGTCTCCCCCTCCCAGGGGAACCCCCACCCACTCTCCCCACCTCACCTCAGTATACGGCTACTGCCAGTCATCGTCTAGCCCCACGCCCTGGGGCAGGCTGCAGTATCAGCCACTCATCACTGGCAAGGTTGGGTTTGGACCTGTTGCCTTGGCCTACCCCTGGGCTGCCCTCTGCAACCCCCAGGACCTGTTGGCCCATCGCTAGGCCACAGCCTGGGGCTTTCCAGGCTAGAGCTCCCCAGCCCTGCTCCACTCAGATACCCTGTGTCCAGCTCCCTGCATCCAGGCCCTTCTCCCTCTAAAGGCAGAGGGAGACTGACTGTCTGCCCCCTGGCTTCTCTGCCTTTATAGGGCCAACTGAGTCTGTCTGGGGTATGGCCCCAGCTGCAGCCACTGTTGCCTGATTTGGGGAGGGTTAGTAGGGACAGTGGAATTTATCCACTTAATTTAGTTGTATTTAATAATTAATTTTCTAATTAATTAGTAATGTTAGTAATAATTGATAGATATTAATAATATAGGTATGGCTCGCCAATATGTGTGATCAGAAGATAAAAGTTCGTCTTGAATCAGGCTTCACAGAATTTAATACAAGGAGATTGGGGTATAACAGGAATTTACACTGAGACAAAGTTTAGTCAAACAAGACCTTTTATTTAAAACCAATAAAACAAGAAGTAAATGTAAAATGTTAAAAACAGTTTGATTACAAAGTTACAAAATATCACAGTTCTTTAAGAGATATGATATGATATGATATCTAATGCACTTTGCAGCAAATAGTACTAGAGTGAATTTCACACCTCTGCTAGAGGAAGTATAGTTATAAAGAAACTGGTTATGAATTAAACTCTTCTTAGCATAGATGCTTTAGAGGTGAAGTAGAAATTAAGAATTATTTCATACTTACAGCTGTGAAAGGACAGAACACTACGACTTATCATTAGTTGACAGCTTTCGTAGGTGTAGGCAGGGTGAGGCGATGAGAATAGAAGGATGGGTGTATCGCCTGCCCTAATGGTGGATTATCACACCTTTTATAGGGAGAAATCCTTCCTCTTACGCCCAAATTTGGCTTTCCCCATGGAAAGGTGAGGGTACCTGTTTTCATAGGCTGACCTTTGTATACGTATTAATGACAACTATCTACGTATCTTGTGGTGTACTTGTTAGGTCCTTTTGCACCTAACTAGGTGAAAGGTTAGCAGATATTCAGAAAGTCCCTAGACGATTTGCGTAGGTTTGTTTCCTATTATCACTTTTCTGAGTAAGGGTCTTAAAGGTTGCTTTTAGCATCACAGAGGAAATAGGCCAGGATGTCTGGTTTAGAAGCTTCTAGGTATCTTGCGTTTACAGCTATTGCAAATTCTATTAATCTATGCAGCCTACACACTTTTATCAAAAAGACATTTTATACAGACCAACAGATTAATCCTCAGGGCTACACGCCCCCTTTGACGGGGTGGTTTACATAAAGAAACCCCGTCACCTAGGACTTAACATCTGTGGGGCCCTTTTTAGTTTCATACCTGGGCAAATTTTGGTAGGTATCAGGAATGGGCACCATGTATATATATTCATCTTTATCCCCAGATGGTGCTCGTCTGTGCATTTGTTTAGGTGATTGTTTGGGTGTCTGTCTAGGTCTCTGCCTAGTTTTTGGCTTGGGTTTGTTGCGTTTATACAGCATATAACCTAACATAAGGAAATTAATCACAATCCCAATTCCTTGGATAATTATCCATACTTCTAATCCGAATTTTTCTTTAGAAGTTGTTGCAGACTCATTCTCTTCATTCATTAATTGGGTAATAACTTGTTGGGCTTCATCCATATTGTTAGTAATTTGAATGAGGTGGGTCTCTTTACGAGTCATAAAGGATTTCAGTTGCAACCCTAATGGTGGAATATAAGCCAGAAAAGTAGGTGTGCTTTGAATAGTTAAATTCCGGTAATCAGGGTTAGACTGAATAATGGTAATGTTCTCAAAAATAGGAATAGGGGAAATAACTTGATTTCCTATTACCGTGGGTTGCTTTGGGGTAAAACAGAAATTTGGCTCTGTGACAGGACACTCCAAGGGACCATACTGGTACCTTTTTTGGTTGGTAACCACGCAAAATTGGTTCCTTCCAGCATAGGTCACCCTCTCCATCGGAGTCTTCCATGTGGTCAGCCTCACCAGGCATGACGATGATGAATTCTGTGCTTTCTCTCCCTGTAGTCCACACAAAACAGTGTCTGTTTCAAACACATTACACCTACAGATATACTGGGGTCCCTTTTCAGAACAACAGGCCATCTGTGGTACCTTCCAAGTCTGAGTTGGAGTGTGATAGACTACCAGGGGAGGTGCATTAACGCGTTCCCTGTAGATGTCATCTTCGAGGTGACCTATAGAATGGACAGCAGCCAATTGCCTGTACACATCTCTGTCTGGGTCAAACACTGGTAACGAGACCGTGAATGAGACATACAAAGACCGTGCCATCATACAATCTTTTGTAAGAGAACAACTGTCTCGGTTGGGGTGAGGTGTCACAGATCCTATCTCTCTCATAGCACCCACTGACAAATGCTGGCATGCATCCAAACAAGTGGATCTTTCCTTTTCCAGCTTCTGAAAACATTTAGGACAATACCAACTCATTAGTTGTTCATCCTTAATTAAGTCAGGGACTTCTCCTAATTTTAAGGATCGCAATGCATCAGTAATTGTGCTTACAACATATTCCCCATATGCAGAACATATAATTTCTTTCCCCAAATGCTGATCTCTTTTCTGATCATTGTTTAAAGCAATTAACTTTAAAAGCAATTAACACATCTTTTTCCAACCACTAGAGGGTAGTGCAGTTACTTCTACTAATTGATATTCAAAAGTAACATCCTCCCCCCGAATTCCCTTAACCTGTTGAATCGGGTTGTTGACCAGTTCTGGATTAAGTATAATAGTCCGTTCCTTCTTTGTTGGTATGTTCTGTTGCTTGGGCTCAGACAACTGAGTGCGATCCGGTCGTCTGGTTTCCTGGGGTTGCAATAGTTCGGTTTCAGACTTAAGATTTTGGCATAGTCCTACCCTTAGAGCAACAATAAGGGTGTAATAAGTCAAAAATGTCAATGTCAATTTCATGGTTGCAAACTGCTGGGCTCCAATTGTTGCGATTTCGTCTGATCACTTAAGTCCTGAGGAGGAAGTTGCTCCTGCGACCTGGACGATCGATACAACTTTAACTGGTTAGCATGATAAATCTTGTCTCTATTATGCTTTCCTCCTGTTACTCTGATCTTATATACTGCTGAACTGAGTTTATCAATGATTTGGAAAGGTCCAATCCATCGATTACACAACCCATGTTCTGGTGACTTATATGACAATAACATTACTTGATCTCCTACCTCCCAAGTATTCTCTCTCTGGTTTTTTGTCAAAGTAAGCCTTTGCCTTACGTCTGGATTTTCCCAATTTAGCAGCTACCTGCAAATGAATGTGATTTAAATGTTTTTGCAGATTTTGCAGGTAGGTATCCATTTTTATTCCCTCTAATTGAGTGCCACTAGCTTGCCAAATTAAATGTTCTGGTAATCTCATTGTTCGGCCTGTCATCACTTCAAAAGGTGTTTTATCAGTAGATGCAGCCGGTGTCGCCCTTAATGCCATTAAAATTAAAGGCATGAGGGTGTCCCAGTTACGTCCATTGGCATCAACCAGTTTCCTCAACATCACTTTTATAGTCCGATTGGTTCGTTCCACCATCCCAGATGACTGTGGTCTATATGGGATGTGTAGTCTCTGCGGGACTCCCATCAATTTAAGACAATCCCTAAAGAACTGTCCTGTAAAATGTGATCCCTGGTCTGATTCTACCTTTGCAGGGATCCCCCAGCGAGAGAAGACTTGTTCTACCAAGACCTTGGCAGTGGCTTTTGCAGTATTGGCTTTAAGAGGAAATGCCTCTATCCACTTTGAGAAAGGATCGATAATCACCAATAAATATTGGTTACCTCTTTGGGTCCTTGGCAAAGGACCTACAAAGTCAATCTGCAAAGCCATCCACGGACCTTCATACACCTGGGATCTTAGTGGCGCATTTCTTTTGGATGGAGTAGGATTAGCTTGGGCACATGCCAGACAATTTTCACAATATTGTTGCACATCCATCCTAAGAAGTGGCCACCACCCTACAGATGCAAGACGTTGGACAGTTTTGTCCACTCCCTGATGTCCTCCTGTAGGAGTGTCATGGACCATGTACATCATTTCCCTTCGTAGGTGAGCTGGAACTACCCACACAGGGAAAGGACCTCCTGTATACATGAGAACTCCATCTACGACTTGTAACTGCTGTTCATGTCGTTTGTACAAAGGGTCTATTGTTAGTGATCCCTCTTTGTCTATTTTGGAAAGCTCTAGAATTACTTTTATTATGTCCTTATCCAATTTTTGCATGTCTTTTAAATCTGGTATATTGGGTTGTACCAATTTAGTTGGTGTGACCTGGTTTAGGCGTCTGTAGTCTATTGTGAGACGCCACGAACCATCTGGTTTCTTAACAGGCCAAATAGGTGAATTTGCAGTGGAAGTACATTTTTGTAGTACTCCCTGTGTCAACAAAGACTTAATAGTCTTTTCTATGTATGGATTTGCTTGTTCTGGGTAAGGATACTGTTTTTGGGCTGAAATTTCTCCTCCTTCCACAACAATAGTGACGGCCATGCATCCACAGTCATGTTTGTGTTTAGCAAAGGCATCTGCATGTTTGTACAGTAATGCCTGTAACTCAGGTTGGTCTGCATGTTTAGCCACTATTTTGTCCAAATCATACCCTTCAGGTTCAAAGTCCTCCACTGGAGATACCATGCCACACTCAGGTATGACTACTGGAGAGTCATCCTTTTCCTGTTCTACTGAAAGACACAATAATTGGTTACACAAATCAAGAACACATCCCTGTTTGTATAAGAAATCAGTTCCCAATAAGGAATTCTTTGGGTCTGCTAACTTCATTAATGCAAAAGTATGATTCTTTCTTAGGTGACCTATCTGTACTTCAAGGGGCATAGAAAGTGTGGTAGTAACCTGATTACTTGCAAAGGTTGCAAGTGTCTTGGTACATCCTGATGATAGAGGAGAGGATCTAGGATCCTCGACATGGAGAATACTGATTGCTGCTCCAGTATCTATAATGAGATTCCTGTCTAGTCCCTCTATCACTGCAGATATTGTGGGTCTTCCACTTGTATCTCTGCCCAAAGGGGTTATGACTACACTCGGGGTTGTTTGTAGTCATGCAGCATATGCTGTCAGATAATCAAGGGGTTCCTCCTCTATCTCCTCAGAGGCAGCCAATTCTGGAGGAGTGGCTGTCCACTGGGGAAAAGGGGATGGATCGACGGAGGCCACTGGACGGTTCAAGGTCGCTGAGCCTTGGCCTTCCATCATCATCAGCTCATTCACACGGGCATGAAGTTCTCGGATAGCCCGTCGTTGAGCTTCAAGCGTCTGTTGCACTGTTTTAAACATTTTCACAACTGAGTCCTCAGTTTTGTGCAAAGGCGGTGATTTAGGTCTCTGCAGACGTGAACTGTTCTGTGCAGCATCTGAAAAGAAAGGAACACGATCCCGGGCTCCTGCATAGGATCCAAACGCATAACCCTGTCGAGGGACCTGGCCACTCGAAGGTCCAGGGTTATTACGTGGGTTAGGGTCATTTTGCCAACGTTGATACTTAGGGAATTTAGGAACTCCTCGTCCTAATCCTGGCTGAGGTTGAGGTCCCTCAATCCTCACCGTAGGATTAGTTTGTGGTTCCTGAAGTACTGCAACCGGGGCTCCACGCCGACCTAATTTAGAGCCTCCCTGTGCATGTGCTTTAGCCAGTAAGGCTAATGTTCTTTTTAAAGAAATATCATCAGTGATATGCATATTAACCATTTCTCTTAACTGAGGAAGGGAATTATTAACAAGCAGACTGATATATGGCAGTTCATCTGTTTCTTCTTTGATATGACTCCGCCAAGCTGCACTTAACCGCAAATGAAACTGATATGGAGTTTCATTAGGTTTCTGCTTTAAATTAGACAGAATTGCTACTCCAGCTTGCCCTGGGTGCTGATTATGTTCCAATAGGGCTACTGTCTCTTGAAAAGTTTTCTCTCCTACCCTAAACTTAAGTGGCAAAGTACTCCACAATGCTCGATTCACTGTGAGTTGTAAGATTTTAACCCAATCCTCCCTTGGTAAGCCAAACACTTTTGCTGTCTCCTGCACACGTTGTGCATGCATAGCAACTGAAGAATCCTCCATCATTCCTACTTGCTTTGCTACCAGGTCTAAGGTTTTAATATCTGTAACAACTGCTACAGGACAATCAGAATTGGAACCTGCAGTTCCTTCTTCTGGATCTGAATCTGAGCTTTCATCTGAGCTTTCATCTGAGCTTAAATCTACAATTTCTATTCCTTGCCTCCTTCTACCTGGATTCACATTTTCCTCATCTGAACCATCAAAACTTTCCACTGGAGATAATCCTGGGTATCTAGGATAATTTTCCATGAAATGTCTATGGGTTACATTCAAAGTGTCTCCACACTGACGCAGGACATCCCTTAGTCCACTAAAGTCTGGCGTGGTAGGGCGTTCTACCAATACACTAGGTGATACCAGCATATACCACGGGGGTGTAGAGGACCCACGAAATTCCTGGGGTCTAGGCAATGTTGATTGCCCAAATGCCAATAAATGTCCACCCAAAGGAACTGGATTTTCTACTCTATATGGTGCTAATGTAACATTGGGTGGAGGAGCAGGAATTCTATTCCCTGCTTGTTGTTGTAGCTCTCTTTGTAACTTAGAGATCACTACATCACATGCATTAGCTACCTGTGTTACCTGTGATACGGCCTCTTCTAACCCTTGAACAATGACCGATTCTAAAGGTATCGCTTCTTCACTCACAGAAGCTGTCTCTACAGAAGTAGAGATTTTTTCCTCTTTCTCTGCTTCTCTGTTTGTGTCACTAACTGCTTCACTGACTGTGACACTTGTCTCCGCCTCCTGAACTGTCACTTCAGAACTTCCGTCTCTTATCGGCAGACTGTCAGTTTTCTCTGCACTGCCAATTTCCTCTGACTCCACAGATTCAACTTGCAAATTCGCTTCTGAAGGTACTGTGTCTGCTTGAGCTAATTCTCTTGTTTTACTTCTAGTCACTGGTCCAATAGGATTTTCTACCTCTGTTGGTTCCACCATACCAATAGGAATGGGAATCAATTCTTCAACTTCCTCTGCTCTATTTTCTCCCTTTTCTAGTTCTTTAATCTTTTCCAACAGCCAACCACGGTCTACTCTATAGGCTATCAGCATCTGCTGAACTTCCCTGAGTAACTCCATCTTTTTATCCAATTTCTTTCCCAATGAACTACAAGCTACAAGCAAGCATTCAACAGCTATTCCCTTCACCACCTTAGCTCTTTTCTTTTTCTGCTCTGTTTCATCCTCAAATACATTAGTCACAAAACCCCATGGGTTTCTCTGCTCAGAAATCATTTCAATATTTCTCAGCTGCTCCAAATCTCCACCATGTTCCTGAATATATTTCCTAGCAAAGTTTTCCAAAGCTAAACTGCTAGAAATTCCAACACACTCCACTCCAGTTCTATCTTCACTTTTAACACTCTTACTACGAAATAGAGAATTCATCTCTTTCTTTTCCTAGTATATTCACTAGAATCTAGTATAGTCTAGTATATTCACTAGAATCTATCCTCTGTTGATTTACTTCTGATACACAAAAAGGCGTCCCTTTTACAGAAACAACAGGAATATAACCCCTTAACACCGGTTTAAGCACTGTATCATAAAAGTCCCAAGTAAATAGAGGGAGTGGGGATACTCTCTTCTCTCTTCTCTCGATGGCTTATAGCAGATCGAGAGGTCTTTCCCCTCTGTCGGGACCTGCCAAATATCGGGGAATACTGAGGCAGACGGATCAGAGGTGCAGTCCGGAAGAGTTAATGGGACTAAGATAAGGTATCTTTGAACTATTCAAGTTCTGACTGATTGCGGCCTTTCTGGCGGCTATGAATACCTTGCTTTATTAACTCCCCGCCACCACTAGTGTGGGTCATCGGATCCAGATGCTACTGCAAATATTTTATTCGGTACCATTCATTAACTTCTTCAACATATAAAAACCCCTTTCTGTACACATATATCACTTTTAAACTTTATTACTTTAATATTCAGTTAGCTAATACAGTTAAAATCCTTTAGGCAAAAGTGAAAGTAAAAACCTTTCGGATGTATAACCACAATACAAAACGGAAATACTGGGCGTACTGCCAGCAACAATAACCACAGTTGATTCGGACTCTGGTTTAAGAGAAAGATTTCAGAGTTTTACTGAAATTAACTATTTACTTGCGTTTCAAAGAAAAAGTCTCTTAAAGGGTCCAGAAACGTCTGGAATACCTGAAATTCCTGTCACACACTCCTTAAATCTCCTCCTGGCGGCTCGCCAGTCTGTTGCCTGATTTGGGGAGGGTTAGTAGGGACAGTGGAATTTATCCACTTAATTTAGTTGTATTTAATAATTAATTTTCTAATTAATTAGTAATGTTAGTAATAATTGATAGATATTAATAATATAGGTATGGCTCGCCAATATGTGTGATCAGAAGATAAAAGTTCGTCTTGAATCAGGCTTCACAGAATTTAATACAAGGAGATTGGGGTATAACAGGAATTTACACTGAGACAAAGTTTAGTCAAACAAGACCTTTTATTTAAAACCAATAAAACAAGAAGTAAATGTAAAATGTTAAAAACAGTTTGATTACAAAGTTACAAAATATCACAGTTCTTTAAGAGATATGATATGATATGATATCTAATGCACTTTGCAGCAAATAGTACTAGAGTGAATTTCACACCTCTGCTAGAGGAAGTATAGTTATAAAGAAACTGGTTATGAATTAAACTCTTCTTAGCATAGATGCTTTAGAGGTGAAGTAGAAATTAAGAATTATTTCATACTTACAGCTGTGAAAGGACAGAACACTACGACTTATCATTAGTTGACAGCTTTCGTAGGTGTAGGCAGGGTGAGGCGATGAGAATAGAAGGATGGGTGTATCGCCTGCCCTAATGGTGGATTATCACACCTTTTATAGGGAGAAATCCTTCCTCTTACGCCCAAATTTGGCTTTCCCCATGGAAAGGTGAGGGTACCTGTTTTCATAGGCTGACCTTTGTATACGTATTAATGACAACTATCTACGTATCTTGTGGTGTACTTGTTAGGTCCTTTTGCACCTAACTAGGTGAAAGGTTAGCAGATATTCAGAAAGTCCCTAGACGATTTGCGTAGGTTTGTTTCCTATTATCACTTTTCTGAGTAAGGGTCTTAAAGGTTGCTTTTAGCATCACAGAGGAAATAGGCCAGGATGTCTGGTTTAGAAGCTTCTAGGTATCTTGCGTTTACAGCTATTGCAAATTCTATTAATCTATGCAGCCTACACACTTTTATCAAAAAGACATTTTATACAGACCAACAGATTAATCCTCAGGGCTACACCACTTCCCCCAATCAGCACAGCCTAAAAGCTGCTTTCTCCAGCCACAGCCCCCTCCCAGGGCTGTTTTTAACCCCTCTGGACCTGAGCAGGGTCCACCCTTCATCAGCTTGGAAAAGAGATGAAAAGTCCCAGTCTTATTAATCTCTTCTCATATGGCAGCTGTTCCACACCCCTGATCATTTTTGTTACCCTTTTCTGAAACTTTTCCAAGTCCAATATATGTTTTTTGAGATGGGGTGACCACATCTGCATGCAGTATTCAAGATGTGGGTGTACCATGGATTTATATAGAGGCAATATGATATTTTCTGTCTTCTTATTTATCCCTTTCTTAATGATTCCCAACATTCTGTTGGCTTTTTTGACTGCTATTGCACATTGAGTGGATGTTTTCAGAGAACTATCCACACTGACTCCAAGGTCTCTTTCGTGAGTGGTAACAGCTAATTTAGACCCCACCATTTTATGTGCATAGTTGGAATTATGTTTTCTAGTGTGCATTATTTTGCATTTATCAACATTGAATTTCATCTGTCATTTTGTTGCCCCGTATCCCAGTTTTGTGAAATCCTTTTGTAGATCTTTGCAGTCTGCCTGGGACTTAACTATCTTGAGCAATTTTGTATCATCTGCAAATTTTTCCAGATCATTTATGAATATGTTAAATAGGACTGGTCCCAGTACAGCCCCCTGGGGGACACCACTATTTACCTCTCTCCATTCTGAAAACTGACCATTTATTCCTACCCTTTGTTTTTTATCTTTTAACCAGTTAGCAGTTCATGAGCGTTAGTAGTTCTGCAGTTTCACAGTTGAGTTCCTTCAGAACTCCTGGGTGATACCATCTGATCATGGTGACTTATTACTGTTTATTTAGTTCATCAATTTGTGCCCAAACCTCCTCTAATGACACCTCAACCTGGGACAATTCCTCAGATTTGTCACCTAAAAAGCATGGCTCAGGTTTGGGGATCTCTCTCACATCCTCAGCCGTGAAGACGGATGCAAAGAACTCATTTAGTTTCTCCGAAAGTGGGCTTATCCTCCGTGAGTGCTCCTTTAGCATCTTGATCCTCCAGTGGCCCCACTGGTTGTTTAGCAGGCTTCTTGCTTCTGATGTACTTAAACATTTTTTGCTATAACTTTTTGTGTCTTTGGGTAGCTGTTCTTCAAATTCTTTTTTGGCCTTCCTAATTATACTTTTACACTTCATTTGTCAGAGTTAATGCTCCTTTCTATTTTCCTCACTAGGATTTTACTTCCATTTTTTAAAGGATGCCATTGTTGTTGAAGACAGTTTACCAGACGATCTAGAACTGGACTTTTCCATTATGGGAGGAGACAGGATGCCAGGCTTGAAACACCTTTGGGTTTTTTTTTCTTATACTGAAATCTGTATGATCCTAGAGATGGGAAATTATTTCACAATAGGCTGAGGCCACCACCTATCATACTGACGAATATTGTCTTGTTTCTTTATACTCCCCAGTCTGTCTCTATCCATCTGTTGTCTCTTATGGTTAGATTGTGAGCTTTTCAGAGCAGGGACCGTCTTTTTGTTCTGTGCTGCACAGTGTCCGTGACTGGAGCTCCTAGGCACTGTGATAATATAAATAACTATGGGAAGAGAGATGTTCTGAGGTGTATGTCGAAAGGCAGCCTTGTCTAGTGGATTGAACATGGCTGGGGGTCAGGAAATCCTGCGCTCTAAATATAGCTCCACTATCAGCTCCTTCTGTGGCCTTTGCAAAGTCACATCTTCCCTTGCCTCAGTTTCCCCAATTGTAAAATAGGGAAAAATTAATCTCCTATCTACTTAACCGGGAAGTTCTGAGGATCAATTAGCACATGACTTTGAACATATAAAGTACTATGTGGGCAAATTATGATGCTGCTAAATGACATTAAGGATGAAGCCATTCGGGCAGGCTGGTAAAGTTGTTGCAGTTCAGGGCTCTCCTGTGTTATTTCACATCCTATATGAAGAAGTCAGAAGATATAAAACTTGCCATGTCTGGGGAGATGGCATTAAAGCTGCTGCTGTTTCTAACCCCTCTTTAAGCCTGTGCTGTGTTGTAGTAATTTCTACTCACACTGTCACAAAGAAGGTTGCGGGAAAGAGAGGAAATGCCACTGCAGTCAATACAGTGTTTAACAAGGCAGATTCTTAGGGCTTGGCTACACTTAAAAGTTGCAGCGCTGGGAGTTACAGCACTGGTCATGCAGCTGTGTAGGGCCAGCGCTGGAGTGTGGCCACACTGACAGCTACCAGCGCTGCAGTGTGGCCACACTTGCAGCATTTCCAGCGCTGTATTGAGAGGTGCATTGTGGGCAGCTATCCCACAGAGCACCTCGTCCCATTTTGGCGCTGAGTATTGTGGGAAGGGGAAGGAAGTGTGTGGCTCATTCCGCTTCCTGTGCCAACGCCCCGTGGTGCATCGCTTCACATCCCAGCATTCACAGTCTTTCCGGCCACGTTTGGCGCCATTGTGAGTCTCTTTCTGTTTTTTACTCTCTGTCTGTGAATCGCGATTTCTGTTGGAAATGGAGCCCGAGCTGCTGAGGACTGTGATGATGAGTGTCGTCAGCACAACACGTTTGGCAGTTGAGCTATTCCTTCAGCTCCAAAGTGACAGTGAGGAGTCCGACGATGATATCGAGTCGCCTGCCGCGTGTGACACTACAGTGCTTGTGGCATTCACGGAAATGCTCAGCACCGTTGAACGCCGCTTTTGGGCTCGGAAAACAAGCACTGAGTGGTGGGATCACATTGTCATAGAAGTCTGGGATGACGAGCAGTGGCTGCAGAACTTTCGTATGAGAAAAGCCACTTTCATGGGACTGTGTGCTGAGCTCGCCCCCACCCTGCGGCGCAAGGACACAAGATTGAGAGCTGCCCTGATGGTGGAAAAGCGGGTGGCTATTGCAATCTGGAAGCTGGCAACTCCAGACAGCTACCGGTCGGTCGGGAACCAGTTTGGAGTGGGAAAGTCGACCGTTGGAATCGTGTTGATGCAAGTTTGCAGGGCAATTAATCGCATCCTGCTAAGAAGGACCGTGACTCTGGGGAACGTGCAGGACATTGTGGATGGCTTTGCACAAATGGGTTTCCCTAACTGTGGAGGGGCGATAGATGGGACGCATATTCCTATTCTGGCACCCCCCCACCTAGCATCAGAGTACGTTAATCGGAAGGGGTATTTCTCTATGGTTCTCCAGGCGCTTGTGGATCACTGTGGGCGTTTCATTGACATTTACACAGGCTGGCCTGGAAAGGTGCATGATGCACACATCTTTCGGAACAGTGGCCTGTTCAGGAAGATGCAGGCAGGGACTTATTTCCCAGACAGGAAGATCACAGTAGGGGACGTCAAAATGCCCATTGTGATCCTTGGAGACCCCGCTTACCTGTTACTGCCATGGCTCATGAAACCCTATACAGGGAAGCTTGACAGGAGCAAGGACCGGTTCAACTACAGGCTGAGCCGGTGCCGAATGACTGTGGAGTGTGCTTTTGGGTGTTTAAAAGCACGCTGGCGGTCCTTGTATGGGAAGCTAGACTTGGGGGAAAGCAGCATCCCCGTGGTTATATCCGCATGCTGTACCCTCCATAATATTTGTGAAGGGAAGGGTGAAACATTCAGTCAGGCATGGACCACTGAGGTTCAAGTCCTGGAGGCTGAATTTGCACAGCCAGAGAGAAGGGCTATTAGAGAAGCCCAGCACAGGGCTACAAGGATTAGGGATGCCTTGAGGGAAGAATTTGAGGCTGAAAGCCAACAGTAATGTTTGCTGCCTTGCATGGGAGTGAAGTGCAGTGGTTACACTGTTAGGATTCTATTATCCCTAACATGATTTCCAGTGACTGTTTCTTTACTGGGATAAGGTATCTGTCACTATGCAATAATAAAGACTGTTTTCAAAGCCAAGATTTATTTTATTGAATAGAAAAATACTTCATTGACAGACACACAACATTTCAGGAACCTAGGGCAGGGGGGTGGGTGGGTGAACTGTACAGTCACAAGTTTGCATATGTCCTGTCTGCATTGCTGTGCAATGGCTGCTGCACTTCAGGGTGCATATACTGCATGGTGATGGGGGTTGAGTGCAGAGGGTAAGGGTCGTAGTTCTCAGGGCTGGTTGGTGAACGTACAGGTGTTGGAGGCAGCTGGTGGTGGTAAGAACCTGGATGCTGGGGAAGGGGGTTTGGAGCTAACATTGGGGCAGAAGAGAATAAAATTTGGGACGGGGGGGCTGTGGGGCAGCACGGGACTGCTCTGCCTGCATAGCTACGAGTGCCTGGAGAGAGTCCGCTTGGCGCGCCAGGATGCCTAGCAGCTGGTCTGTGCTTTTCCTCTTTGCCACAGCGTTTCTCCGGCGGATCCTGCTGTCCCTCTGGCGGATCCTGCTTTCCCTTTCTCTCCACTCCTGCAGCTGTTTGCTCTCTCGAGCAGAGTGAGCAATAACTGTTTTCAGCATGTCTTCCCTGGTTTTTCGAGGCTTTTTCCTCAGATTCTGTAGTCTCTGTGCTGTGGTAGATCTGGGCAGTCCAGCAGTCAAGGTCACTTCTTGAAGACAAAAATGGCAACATTTAACAGGGTAGCATTGTTAATTATCTCATCCAAACAGTAATTCCCACACACTGAAGGAGTTTTCAGTGTTCACTTTAGCATTCTTTTCTCATACCAAATAAGACCACACATAACACAACAGGAGACAGGAAATGGTGAGTAAGGGGTACTGAGATTGCTTCACGGCTGTGCAGGGGTTTCTGTGCGTTGGGGACAGCAAACAGCTGCATGGGGGATCTGCACTCAACAGTCTCCCAACATTTTCCACAGGAGTTACTCCTGGAAGATATCTCCCTGCTGCGGGTCACTAGGGAAGAGCGGGAAGGTCTTCTACAGCAATGCGGATTCCGCCCTGGCCCCTATGCAGCTTGTCTGTGTTCAGCAAGCTGCATAGGGTCCCCCCCACCCCTCGCGGCACAGTGGCGCGGACGCGTTAGCCTGACTGGGACAAGGACCACAGTGGCTCTCCCTATAAACCTGCGCAGGCACATTGTCCACGCTCTGGCTGAAACTTTTGAGGAGATTACTGCAGCCGATTACCGCGACGTGATAGACCACATCAATGCGCTATTCCACATCTAGGCAGGCATGAATGCAGCCCTAACCCCCCCTCCTCTCCTGAAACATTTCCACCCTGAAAATAAAAGACGCTTACCGGTAACTTGCTCCTCTGTTTGTCCTTCAGCAACTGCTGGCTGCTGCGATTGGCTTCCTTCCTCCTGGCTTGAGAAGAGCTCCTGGCTGCATGCCTCCTGGGACTCTGGGGTGTCTTCCCCCATCCCAGTAGCTTCACTCGCGGTTTCCACCACCCCTCGCCGCTGCCTCCTCCTCCTCCTGCTGCTCCTGTCCCCCACCCTGCTCAGAAGTGTCCATCGTGGTCCTCGGATTGGCAGTGGGGTCACCCCCAAGTATCGCGTCCATCTCCCTGTAAAAACGGCAGGTCGTGGGGGCAGCGCCGGATTGGCGATTCCCCTCGCGGGCTTTGTAATAGGCACTCCGCAGATCCTTTACTTTCACCCTGCATTGCAGTGCGTCCCGATCATGGCCCCTATCCAGCATGGACCTTGATACCTGCTCAAAGATATCATAATTCCTACGGCTGGAGCGCAGCTGGGACTGCACAGCTTCCTCCCCCCAAACACTGATGAGGTCCATCAGCTCGCCATTGCTCCATGCTGGGGCTCGTTTGCCGCGTGGAGGCATGGTCACCTGTAAAGATTCACTGATTGCACTCCACACCTGGCTGCAGCAAACAGGAAGGGGATTTTTAAAATTCCCGGGGCACTTAAAGGGCGGGTCACCTGAGGCCAGAGCAGTAGAGTGCATACTGATGAGCAGAGTGGCTGAACAGGAATTCTGGGATATCTCCTTATTCCCTGGAGGCCAATTAAAGCGCTGGTGAGTGTCCACACCTGATGAGCAGCACTGGATCACCAGCGCTGCATTCCTTATACCCCAACCCGAACGGGTGCACAGCCAGCGCTGCAGCCAGGGAATTGCAGCGCTGCAAGTGCCTTGCAAGTGTGGACGGAGAATAATTGCAGCGCTGGAAAGCCTCCACCAGCGCTGCAACTTGTAAGTGTAGCCAAGCCCTTAGAGTGAGAACTGCTGTAGTAGGAAGCCATGTTTATCAGCTGTCAGCAGCTCTGCAGGGGGAACTCCATGTGTGGCATTATTTTTTGAATACCCCTCATCCCACTGTGGAATATCCACTCCCACCCGCTCCAGCATTGTTTCTTGCATTTTTATTCCACTCCTACCTGCAAAAACCTTACATCCTGCTAGAGGGACAGATTCCCCCGTGCTACAAAAAAACCCTCCACCATGGTCAGTTAATATATTATGTATATAAACTGGGGCTGTCAATTGATCGCAGTTAACACCTGCGATTAACTGAAAGCAAAATTAACGTGTTAATCGCATACCTGTGGGGAGGGGCTGAAGCCAGGGCCATCCCAACTGATACTCAAAGTACGCAGCTGTGTAGGACACCCCAAACTTCCTGGTGCCCTGTGCAGCTGTGTGCTGCCCCAGCCCCTGCTCCGCCCCAGCCCTGCCTCTTCCCACCCTTGCTCCACCCCGGCCCTGCTCCACCCCAAGGCCCCCGCCCTGCTCTGCCCCAGCCCCACCCCTTCATAGCCCCTGCATAGGGCCCAGAATAGCTAAGGATGGCCCTGGCTGAAGCCCCAGCCCATGGCTCTGGAGCGGGGGGATGGGACCTGAAGAAGCTGCAGCTCTGGAGGTGGCGGAGGGGCTGGGGCAGCCCCAGCCCGCTGGAGCCCTGTGTCCCGAGTGGGGTTGGAGCCCTGTGCACTGAGCCCCGACCCTATATTTGAAAATATAGAAAACCACAAAAATATTTAAATAAATGATATTCTAATATTGTTTTAACAGTGCAATTAACTGTGATTGATTGCTATTAATATTTTAATCACTTGATAGCTGTAATATAAACAGAATTCAGACAGTTTTTATTACTAAAAGAATAAAACAAGTTGCTTAAGCCATGTAAAAAATACTTTAACTCCTGTTAGACAGAGATTGGATGTCTATTATACCCCTTGCTTAAATTTAAGCATTAAAATTTGTAAAGTGTTTTCCTGCAAATTACTGCAATCTGTTTTTTTTTTTTGCTCACCCAACCCCAGCCACAACAAAGTAAATTTTACCCGCTCCCGACATTATGGCACTGGGACCCGTGGGATCTGAGTCCTGCTGCAGGGCTCTGGAGCTCCATGCTGCTGCCACCTGTGGAGTCTTTTTTTTTCTCTCCTACCTTTTTCTCTCCCCTGCTTTCATTTCCTTGGTTTGGGAAGAGATTTTAGTAGGAGGAGCTGTTGTGCTGCTTTCTTTATCCCTTGCTTTTATGGGATGGACAGCTGCACTGGTGTCTCCTTCTTACTGTTCTCTTCAGCCTGTGGTACCGTAACAAGGAGCAGCCACATAGAAGGCTTGATCTGTGCAGGCAAAAGCCAAGGATCCTCCTAGTAAGCAGTGTGGAGGTGCTCTCTGTGTGCATCTCTCAGTCCGAGTAGGTGGTTTGTCCTGTCTTGGGGTAGGGGATTGAAGCCATCTTTTCCGTTGCCCTCCGCTGGACTCTTTCCAATTTTTCCACATCCTTTCTGTAGTCGGGGCCCAAAACTGGACACAATACTCCAGATGTGGCCTCACCAGAGCCAAACAGAGGGGAATATCACTTCCCTCAATCTGCTGGCAATGTTCCTACTAATGCAGCCCAATATGCCATTGGCCTCCTTGGCAACAAGGGCACACTGCTGACTCATATCCAAATTCTTATCCACTGTAATCTCTAGGTCCTTTTCTGCAGAATTTCTTCTTAGCCAGTCAGTCCCCAGCCTTTAGCGGTGCATGGGATTCTTCTGTCCTAAGTGCAGAACTCTGTACTTGTGCTTGTTGAACCTGATCAGATTTCTTTTGGCCCAATCCTCCAATTTGTCTAGGTCACTCTGGACCCTATCCCTACCCTCTAGTGTATCTACCTCTCCGCCCAGTTTAGTGTCATCTGCAAACTTGCTGAGGGTGCAATTCATCCCATCATCCAGATAATTAATAAAGATGTTGAACAAAACTGGCTCCAGGACTGACCCCTGAGGTACTTTGCTTGACACCAGCTGCTAACTAGACATGGAGCCATTGATCGCTACCCATTGAGCCCAACAATCTAGCCATCTTTCTATCTACCTTATAGTCCATTAATCCAATCCATACTTTTTTTAACTTGCTGGCAAGAATACTGTGGGAAACCGTATCAAAAGCTTTGCTAAAGTCAAGATAAATCATGTCCACTTCTTTCCCCATATCCACAGAGGCACTTATATCATCATAGAGGGCAATCGGGTTGGTCAGGCATGACTTGCCCTTGGTGAACCCATGTTGACTGTTCCTGATCACTTTTCTCTCCTCCAAGTGCTTCAAAATGGTTTCCTTGAGGACCTGCTCCATGATTTTTCCAGAGATTGAGGTGAGGCTGACCGGTCTGTAGTTCCCTGGGTTCTCCTTCTTCCCTTTTTTAAAGATGGGCACTATATTTGCTTTTTTCCAGTCGTCCGGGACCACTCCCAGTTGCCACGAGTTTTCAAAGATAATGGCCAATGGCTCTCCAGTCACATCAACCAATTCCCTCAGCACCCTCGGATGCATTAGATCTGGACCCAGGGACTTGTGCATGTCCAGCTTTTCTAAATAGTCCTTAGCCTGTTCTCTTACCACTGAGGGCTGCTCACCTCCTCCCCATACTGTGTTGCCCAGTGCAGCTGCCTGGGAGCTGACCTTGTCTGTGAAGACCGAGACAAAAAAAGCATTGAGTACTTCAGCTTTTTCCACATCACCTGTCACAAGTTTGCCTCCCACCATTCATTAAGGGTTCCACACTTTCCCTGACCTCCTCCTTGTTGCTAACACACCTGTAGAAACTCTTCTTGTTACCCTTCACATCCCTTGTTACCTGCAACTCCAGTTTTGTTTTGGCCTTCCTGATTATACCCCTGTATGCTTGAGTAATTTATACTCTTCCCTAGTCATCTGTCCAAGTTTCCACTTCTTGTAAGCTTCCTTTTTGAGTTTAAGATCACAGAAGATTTCACTGCTAAGCCAAACTGGTTGCCTGCCATATTTGCTATTCTTTCTGCACATCAAGATGGTTTGTTCCTGCACCCTCAATAAGGCTTCTTTAAAATACAGCCAGCTCTCCTGGACTCCTTTCCCCCTCAGATTAGCCTCCCAGGGGATCCTGTCCATCAGTTCCCTCAGGGAGTCAATGTCTGCTTTTCTGAAGTCCATGGGGCAATAGGTCAGATAGCCTGTGCACACTTTCAGATTGTTACATACACCCCTAGGGAGACCTTTGACTGTAGCTTTCTTCTCTTTCCCCTGTGTCAGAGGGTGTCTTCCAAAGCTGCATTCTTGGCTCCGCTGCTCTTCTTTCTCCACTCTGTTTCTAGATGCTGATTCACAAATGCTATTTTAATGGCGGTGACTCACAAACCTACCTCTCTGCCAAAGATCTGGTTACCTCCATGCAAAGTTGAGTCTCAGGTTGTCTTTCTGACCTCTCCACTTGGATGACCAAATAGCAACTTAAGTTTAATATGGTGAAAAGTAAGTTTTAAAAATGTTTCCCTCCCCTCTCCCAAACCTCCCCTCTCTCTAATTTCTCTGTGACAATGGGAAACGCCACCATCTGCCTAGACATACAGGCCTGTGATCTGATTTGTTCTTCTGGCTTGACCCATGTAGCCAGGCTGTGTTCACGTCTTGTCACATTGATTTACATACTATTTAAAGATGCAGCCTTTTCTGTCTGCCCAGACTGCCGGGGCTCTTGGTCAGGTCTCATCTTGTACCTCAGCTCCTGTAATCTGCTCCCTGCCCACTCAGGTTCATTCATAACTTTCCTGCCATTATCATCTTCCTGGCTCACTTCTCCAACATCTGTGTGTCACTCCACTGGCTCTGTCCTCTACCACTCAAACACAAGCTCCTCCTGGGCTTTGCATTGGAGGCCCTTCACTATGTAACCTCAACCAGCCTATCGGATCTAGTTTAAATTATCAACCCTACCATTACTCTGTTAATGATGGCAGCCCTGATCGCTGACCTGTTCTATTTCTCCCTCCAGCACCTCCACGCTTTCTCCCATGTTGCTCCCTTGTGCATGGGAAAATCTCCTATCAGAGTGGTCAAGCTGCTGCCTTAGGGCAGGTCTACACTAAGGGCGGGGGTCGAACTAGGGTACGCAAGTTCAGCTACTTGAATAGCGTAGCTGAACTCGAAGTACCCTAGTTCGAACAACTTACCCGTCCAGACGCCGCGGGATCGAAGTCCGCGGCTCCAAGGTCGACTCCGCCACCGCCATTTGCAGTGGTGGAGTACCAGAGTCGACCGGAGCGCGCGGGGAGTTCGAACTATCGCGTCCAGATTAGACGCGATAGTTCGAACTCCGAGAAGTCGAACTCACCGCGTCAACCCGGCAGGTAAGTGTAGACTAGCCCTTAGACTCCCCTAAATCTGTTCTTGAAACCTGCCTTTCCTTTGATGTTTACAAATCTCTCCCATTAGACTGGTGGTGGACTAAGACTTCTGCACTGCTGAATAACTCTGTTCACACCACTGTTAGTTCGTCCTCCCAACCCACCCCCATCTCATCTGTCTGTTTTGTCCACATGTTGCGTTTTATCTGACATAGCTTTTGAGCTCACTGAGCCAGGAACAGCTGTCTGTGTTACTTGTCTGTACAGCAGCGATCACAGTGGGGTCCTGAACCTTGACTGGGGTTCCTGGGCCTACCAGAATATAAATGATAAGCTATAATCAGGCTTTTCTCACTAATTATCTCCCAGCTTCCTCTCTCCTCCACCTTTTATTCCTTGTATGGAAGGCAGGCAGGGCAGATTCAGGGGTTCTACTTAAACATTAATGTTGGGTATTCCCTCCATAGATACTTAATCACAGCTGGGAACACCCCTCCCCCAAAAGAGACTTCCTCATTCTTGTTCTTGTCAGATCTTCATCGACTAGGACACATGGAAAGAGTTGTCCAGACAACTATAGAATGGCCCATAAAACTTACACACATTTCCAACCCTGATATTCTATGATTCTATGCAAACTGTTCTGCTAAATTCCAGACTGTTTTGGGAGAGATTGAGCTATTTAAGATTCTACACTGTATAGTATAGTGGACCACCAGCTCTGCTGTAGTTAAGGTTGAGAACTCTTTTCTCTTTAAAGGATGGCTCTACTAAGTGCTCTAACTAAAATTCATATGCTTATGTGGATTGCCTTGAAATTTGCTGTTCCGCGTGGGGATTCAGTGTAGGTTTAGTGACCCAGATTTGGAGTAATTTGAGCAGGCAACCTATTTTAAGATGGAGCTTGATAAATTTATGAACAGGATTATATGATGGTATTTCCTGCGATAGCTGGGGACTGGATTCCATGACTCAGGAGGTCTCTTCCACTCCAGGGTTCCTATGAGATACAGCACCCTCCAACCCCCCACAAAAATACCAGCATTTCACAAAATCCACATTCTGCCAATGTTTTTTGCACACAGGCTCAAATCATGACTCAGATTGTCTCCCAACTGAAATCGGTCGCTCAGTATTTATCTCAGCTAGTGCATGGCACCCACTGCCCCTTGCGGGAGTCAATATTGAAAACATTATTAAAAGAAGAGCAAGGCTGCCTGGGACAGTACTTGCTAACTGCTGACGCACTAAAGAGGTTGCAACACCTATGTGCAGAAAGGCTAGCCAAGAGCATTTTCAGCCAACCTGTTTGCATATGACCAAATTGGCTCAAGGGGACATGTGGCCAGAGAATCTGAGCTATATCCATGCACTGTAAATTCAAACCCTCATCTGGGCAGAAAGCAGAACAATCTGTAGGCATGTTGCTACTATCTGCCTATGTCAAGATTTCTTTTACTTTTTGGAAATGTAATGGGAGTACAGCAGTTAAGGGGCTTGAACTATTTTCTGAAAGATAAATTACACACGCTCTATGCAGAGATGTGAGAATGATTGCATGTTGCTACTTTTCCACCAGGGAACCAGCATTGATTAATCAATTAATCAATATTAACTAGAGGGAAGATGAAAGAGAATTAGGATAATATAATCATGTTTCTTGAAAAATGGAACTGAGTCAAGGAGCTCCTGATTCAGAGCTTCTTAACACAAGGAAGAAGTCTCCTGTGCCCCGCTAAGGACACACATTACATCAGCGCTGAAATAAGGCAAAATGCATCCCTTAAGGTACACATGCACCCAGGGGCGGCTCTAGACATTTTTCCACCCCGTGCCTGCGGGAGGTCCGCCGAAGCCGTGGGACCAGCGGACTCTCCGCAGGCAAGCCGCCGAAGGCACCCTGCCTGCCACCCTAGCGGCGACCGGCAGAGCGCCCCCCGCGGCTTGCTGCCCCAGGCACGCGCTTGGAGCACTGGTGCCTGGAGCCACCCTTGCATGCACCTGTTTCCTTTCATCAAACACATAGGGGGAGGAGAGGTAGCACAAGAAGACAGAGGTGCTTAAGCCCCCCCTCCCTGGGGGGGCAAAGGGCTGCACAGATCACAATCACAGCTCTGCCAAACAGTTCCAGCTAATCCCTACACCATTCAGTATAGTTACACCCAACACTGAATGCAGCTGGACTGCATGCAGATAATTCCTAGTGATTATTGCCTGTTCCAGTGGGGCAGAGTTAAGGTTGCATTGGTGCGTACCTTAACTAGTTATTTCCTGGTTTTCAGAGTTTTGAGTTTTGCTGAACTCGTCATTCTGGAAAGGCATGAAATACCACTGAGCATCCTTAATTCTGAGCTAACCAAGATTTTTATCAGTGGATATATTTCAGGGCCCTGATTCAGCAAAACACTTAAGCATGTGCACAAGTAGAGTTTATACCTCAAAAGGGAGGAGAGCCAGAGTCTTCATAAAGTCCACTAAGGACTTTGCTGTTGAGTCATTTACATGGAAGGCACTCAGATGCTATGGTTATGGTGAATAAAACCCTAGGAAGAGAGGTTAACTCCCAGTACTTAAGCATGTGCTTTGCTAAATAGGTGTCAACTTTTATTTTTATTTCATAGCATGAGTGGTTTTGCTAAGTTTGTCCGAGGGTTTCCATTCTACCCCATTCTTTTCAGTGCTCATTGCTTCCCACAATTTTTTATATTAAAAGGGGACTTCCTAAGGTTTGGCCTCTGCCACAAATTGAGTTATCTTTTTCTGCAAGATGAGTAAAAATAGTTCAGCCATTGTTTAACATAAGGAGAGGGTGTCTGTGTGTGTGTGTGTGTGTGTATATATATATGTGTGTGTGTGTGTGTACTAATTTCCCCAATATTAAAAATAATTCATGCAATTTTTTATTTTAAACAGCTGTAGCTCTGAAACAGCTGGGGAACAATGCTGAAATTCAGCCGGGGAATAGGAGAGTGTTCCAGAAAAATGGCTTTGACTTCTCTAAGTTATGACTCATTGAAAATAGCACTCCATGTATACAGTATATTTTGTACACTTCTTAGATGTTAAAATGTACACATAGCTTAAGAACTTCAAGTTTGTGTAGCTAGCTTGGCTGTGTCATGAAAAAATTAGTGAAAGTGTGCAGTGAATAATGGGCGGCTTTGCAGAAGCCCTCCTTTCCTCTGCATTTTATGTGGTTTAAACGCCACAACTAATACATGCAAGACAGGAAAAGAAGGGCTCTTTCCTGCAAACCTGTTAAGGTGCGTGAGATTCATCATTCTGCTGGCAGGTAGGCAAATGCTTTCACACTATGGAATTTCTTTTCATTAACTTTTTGCTTTTGGAAACTCCTCAGATGTTCCATTAAAAAAAAAAAAGACACTTTGGTAAAACACTATAGTTAATTTTAACTCTGCCTGCTTATGTGTATGCATTGTGATAAGTCTCTTTAATTGTGTTTCTTTTTTTTAAGAAATAACTTCAAACTTTTTTTCTATGGCTTTAGATGCAGGTGAATAGCACCTTCCACTATTCTGTGTGTGCCAGACAAATAGAGTCCATTATAGTCATTTATATGAAAATTGTACACTAAGCTGTTATACAGTATATTATAGATTAAGCATTACAACAAAGAGGAATAGCAAGAATTTTTGGCATATATGTCACCTAAATTTGCAGCTAAGCCAACTTTACAGTTAACTGTTTAGTTCCCTGAAGTGCTGTTTGAAAAGAAATTGTAAACAAATAGCTGCTGACTGAAATATTAAAATACAGACCTTTAGGAAATAGGAATCTATCATATAAAAGTGTCAGTACAGAAACACCGATCTGTTGTGACAATGAAGACAAGTATGCAAAAATAGGGAAAAAAGCTATATAAATGCTACACTTGGGTATCTAAAGCTATAGAATGTGTTCTTGGGATAGGATATTATTAATTATGATCATGTAAGTAAAGCTTGTGTCATAATTGTGTAGACTCATGGGGCTGAGGGCACTGTAAAGGCACGAGCAACCTTAACACTGGTGTTTGCTGACTGTAAAGCGATTAACCATGCAAATGTAACTGTAGTCAGGTGGTAGTCCCTCCCCCTTTGGGTCGGAGGGAAGCTACCCTGTCTCACTGTGTCGTCGGGATCTCAGCCTAGTATTGGGGAAATTAGCAGTTTGGTGTTAGTATCTCAGTGGGCCTAACGGGGTTAAGTTCCCAGATAGGCAGCTAGCTTCGGCCTGTCATGCGGGAGCAGGTTCTCCCAGGAGTCAGTGCCCCAAGACGAACAAGGTCAGCTCCTGGACTACTGCACTGGGCAGCGCAGTATGGGGAGGAGGTGAACAGCCCTCTGTGGAGAAAGAAATGGTTCAGGACTATTTAGAAAAATTGGACAAGCACAAGTCCCTGGGGCCAGATGCACTGCATCTGAGGGTGCTAAAGGAGTTGGTGGATGTGATTGCAGAGCCATTGGCCATTGTCTTTGAAAACTCATGGTGATCAGGTGAGGTCCCGGATGACTGGAAAAGGCTAATGTAGTGCCCATCTTTAAAAGAGGGAAGAAGGAGGATCCAGGGAACTACAGGTCAGTCCGCCTCACCTCAGTCCCTGGAAAAATCATGGAGCAGGTCCTCAATGAATCAATTTTGAAGCACTTGGAGGAGAGGAAAGTGATCAGGAACAGTCAGCATGGATTCACCATGGGCAAGTCATGCCTGACTAACCTGATTGCCTTCTGTGATGACATAACTAGCTCTGTGGATGAGGGGAAAGCAGTGGACATGTTATTCCTGGACTTTAGCAAAGCTTTTGATACGGTCTCCCACAGTATTCTTGCCAGCAAGTTAAAGAAGTATGGGCTGGATGAATTGGATTATAAGGTGGATAGAAAGCCGTCTAGATCGTCTGGCTCAATGGGTAGAGATCAATGGCTCCATGTCTAGTTGGCAGCCGGTATCAAGCGGAGTGCCCCAAGGGTCGGTCCTGGGGCTGGTTTTGTTCAATATCTTCATTAATGATCTGGAGGATGGTGTGGATTTCACCCTCAGCAAGTTTGCAGATGACACTAAACTGGGAGGAGTGGTAGATATGTTGGAGGGTAGGGGTAGGATACAGAGGGACCTAGACAAATTGGAGGATTGGGCCAAAAGGAATCTGATGAGATTCAACAAGGACAAGTGCAGAGTCCTGCACTTAGGACAGAAGAATCCCATGCACTGCTACAGACTAGGGTCTGAGTGGCTAGGCCAGGGGTCGGCAACCTTTCAGAAGTGGTGTGCTGAGTCTTCATTTATTCACTTTGATTTAAGGTTTCATGTGCCAGTAATACATGTTAACATTTTTAGACGGCCTCTTTCTAGAAGTCTATAATATATAACTAAACTATTGTTGTATGTAAAGTAAATAAGATTTTTAAAATGTTTAAGAAGCTTCATTTAAAATTAAATTAAAATGGAGAGCCCCCCAGACCAGTGGCCAGGACCCAGCCAGTGTAAGTGCCACTGAAAATCAGCTCGCGTGCCGCCTTTGGCACCCGTGCCATAGGTTGCCTACCCCTGGGCTAGGCAGCAGTTCTGCATGAAAGGACCTAGGGGTTATGGTGGACGAGAAGCTTGATATGAGTCAACAGTGTGCCCTTGTTGCCAAGAAGGCTAATGGTATTTTGGGCTGTATAAGTAGGAACATTGCCAGCAGATCGAGGGATGTGATCATTCCCCTCTATTCGGCATTGATGAGGCCTCATCTGGAGTACTGTGTCCAGATTGGGGCCCCACACTACAAGAAGGATGTGGAAATATTGGAAAGCGTCCAGCGGATGGCAACAAAAATGATTAGGGGGCTGGAGCACATGACTTATGAGGAGAGGCTGAGGGAACTGGGATTGTTTAGTCTGCAGAAGAGAAGAATGAGGGGGGATTTGATAGCTGCTTTCAACTACCTGAAAGGGGGTTCCAAAGAGGATGGATCTAGACTGTTCTCAGTGGTACCAGATGACAGAACAAGGAGTAATGGTCTCAAGTTGCAGAGGGGGAGGTCTAGGTTGGATATTAGGAAACACTATTTCACTAGGAGGGTGGTGAAGCACTGGAATGGGTTACCTAGGGAGGTGGTGGAATCTCCTTCCTTAGAGGTTTTTAAGGTCAGGCTTGACAAAGCCCTGGCTGGGATGATTTAGTTGGGGATTGGTCCTGCTTTGAGCAAGGGGTTGGACTAGATACCTCCTGAGGTCCCTTCCAACCCTGATATTCTATGATTCCATGAACAGTCAATGGGTTATAGCCCTTGGGCCCTTTAAGCAGGAACTGGGCAAACGCCATAGCCAACTGGCCCTAGTCTCTTGCTGCAGATACAGGGCACACCCAGTAGTCAATTAGACCTGGACACTTGTACCACAGCCAGAGAAAACCCAGTAGTTAATGAGCTCTGGTCTCTAGTCGCAGAGACAGAGCGAACCCCAGGGGTTGGGTGTCCTAGCTCCATCAGACAACCGACAAGCACAGGCCACTGGACCTTATGAGGGGAGGCTGCCCCTCTTGGCGGGTGTATGTGGCAGGTGAGGTCCAGGCCCACCCTACTCCACCGGCCCCAAACCCAGGGCCCTAACCGTGGCAGAGTGGTCTGCGAATGGGTCAGCGGTGATTCCAGCCACAGCTTGCTGACTGTGTCTCTGGCAAAGCTGCTGTCAGACTAGGGTCAGCTGTCCCTCACCACTTCCTCCCGTCTCTTCCCCTTGGGGTGTACCTGGGTTAGCAGAGCGTCGTCTGCCTCCTCTGGGTAGGTGGCCCAGGGCAGTCCTGGCAGGTCCGTGGCAGCAGTAAGTTCCCTGGTGGGCAGGGCATTGCTGGGCTCAGCAGCAGGGTCAGCGGCTGGGAGCGAGCAGGATCCATCTGCCTCCCTCCGTGTCTCTGCCCTGCCCTTTATACTTCCTGTTCCAGCGGCATACTTCCGGTGGGAGGGGCGAGACAGTCCTGGCCCCGCCCACTTGGGAGGGAGGGTGGTTCCTCCCCCTCTGGCTCAGAGGGAGGCCATACCGCCTCACTACAGTAACATTCTCAACATAGCTTTGTATAGGTTTTGTTTTTCATAGGAGGGTTACATGGTGCGGGGAGAGGTCACCTGGTAGATGAGGATAAGGACGGTGAGGAGAGCTTCCCAGACCAAGGGCAATGTGATAGGATGGGGTGGCAGGAGTGTCATGGACTTAGAGGGTGGTGTGATTGGTTGCTGGGGAGGGGAGCATGTCCTGGCCCTAGAGGGCAGTGTGATGGAATGCCAGAGAGATACAAGGCATGGAAAAGTCTGAGACTTGTTAATTTAATTTAATTTAAACACAAATAACAGATAATAAGGTGCTGACTATTCAGGTTCATGGTTAATTCAGTAGCCACCTTTCCCTATCCCATATGCTTCCCCTATTTAGAATTTACAGTAGAACCTCAGTGTTAGGAACTGACCAGTCAACCACATACCTCATTTGGAACCGGAAGTATGCAATCAGGCAGCCGCAGAGACAGACAAAAAACAAAAACAAAAAAAGCAAATATAGTACAGTGCGTTGTTAAATGTAAATTACTAAAGGGAAAAAAAAGGAAAGCAGCATTTTTCTTCTGCATAGTAAAGTTTCAAAGCTGTATTAAGTCAGTGTTCAGTTGTGAACTTTTGAAAGAACAACCGTAATGTTTTGTTCAGAGTTACTAACATTTCAGGGTTATGAACAACCTCCATTCCCGAAGTGTTCGTAACTCTTGAGGTTCTACTGTCCTTGAATGTGCAGCATACATTTCAATGTGCTGTAATGTATTCAGCACCATTATGCTATAGGAATCAGGAGGCCTTACCTCAGCATATAGGTCGAGTACATCACTGAGCTTGTGGGAGCCCCCTGCTTATGAGGGAGGCTTAACAGGAGCTAAAGCCAACATTTTCAAAGTGGCTTCTGATCTTGGGTGCTTCTCCCCATGCACAGCTTGGATGCTGAGGAGAGGCGGAGAAGCGGGTCCACCTTCCATCTCAAGGGGAGATAGAACTGTGACCTCTGTCTGTGACACACACAGAGCTGTGACCTTGCACATGGAAAGCGGTTTCAGTAGTTCCTTTGTGAAACTAGGGATGGGTGTCCCTTTCGAGTGCTCACACACAAATGTGGGAGCAGCTGGTGCAAGGTACAGTGGAAAGTGACTTGAATCTTGTATTGTTTCTAATGGGCAATATTTAATTGCAGGGCACCCGGGTGTGGCTACGGGAGCAAGATCAGCTGCAGCCGTGCACTGTTGGCTCATGCAATGATGGGTTTGTGCTCTTCACAACAGATTATGGAGAGGTGAGTATAATTGGAAATCAAGGTTTGCATGAGGCTCTGGCTGGTGTTACAGCTGAGAAAAGCTACAGGTCAAAATCGCCTGGTCTTAGATGATTTCCTTATGTTATATGGAAACCGTAAACGTCAGTATCATAATTTTGTCTGAAAAATGTTCCCCTGCTGCTGTTGTAACACATGAGATCACTGCAACGAACAGAGGTTAGAAGTGCGTTCTCTCTCTCTCTCTCTCTCTCTCTCTCTCTCTGTTATAGCTGACTTTGTAATCACTCTCACTGATTCTGCTGTATAGGTTGTTAGCCAGTTTCCTCAGTTGTTTATGTGGGGGTGTCTCACAGCTACAGGGGAGAGAGAAACAGTTTTAAAAAACAGGAAAATGCAACTGTAAAACCAAATTGGTTGGGGGGGGTGGTGTGTATGTGGATTTAAATGTTTGAAACTACTTTCACTCATTTTTTGAAATTGACTAGATTTCAAATTTATTGTGTCCCTTTAAGCTGCTATTAGATGCCTGACTTACCTCTCAGAGACTGGAAACCATCACACCAACATGTTTCAGTTTCACATCTTGCATCACAGTCTTCCAAATACCCCACATCTGGCAGCACTGTATTCTGTAGTTAGGGATGGAGGATTGTCAAGGCACGTTTTGGGAAAGGTCATGAGGGACAATGGGGATAAGACCAGCAAAGTCATAAGTTGTGAAAATCATGGCAAAGTTTTTGAAAAGTCCTGGCTGTGCCATGGGGGCATACTATAGATACCTGATTCCCTCCTTTTCCATTCACTCAATAGCTCTTCTTGCAGGCCCAGGTTGCTTTAGGGTGTTTTTAATATAGGTTGTGGCCACCTGTTTCCTGAACCTGATTGCTGTGTATTGGCCTGAAGGTGTATTGGGGGGTTAGATTAGATGACCTTTGCAGTTCCTTCTAACCCTGTGATTCGTTGCTTGGGACCCTGCCTGCGAGGGCATTAGTTAGGCCATTGGTATCCCTGCAATGTTGTTGTCCGTGGTACTCTGCTCTGTAATTGTCACCTATGCAGCCATGTGGACTGTTTTTACTTAAGACTCTTTAAGCATGTCTCACTGTCAGCTTGTCTCCCCATCTCATTAATGAAAATCACCTGATTTTACCATGTGAAGAGTCCAGCTTCCCAGGCAGTGCTGCAGCCAATGAATAAAGTAATAAGTACTGTTTTCCTGGCCATTGCATCTTCATTTCCTCTCCCTTTTCTACCATGTGCTGACTTACATGCTGCCCCTATGTTTGGAAAGCCCCCCAAAATCGATTCATCACCTCTGGAAAAAAAAACCCACCAGGGATTACAGTAGATAACCAAAGGCTCCCAGTGTGATGCTGTGGCTTATATGGCTAATACAGTCCTTGGATGTATAAATTGGAGAATACTGAGTAGGAGTTGAGAGGTGGGTTCCTGCTCTCAATAGGTTTTAAGGCTAGAAGGTACCATGAGGTCATCTAGTCTGACCTCAACATCACAGGTGTTACCTTTGCATTGTTTCTTCTTGTTGTCCTTCATGACCAAAGATGATGTGTTGAGTACGGTTGTGGCTAAAAAGACCAATGTGCAAGTGGCAGCCCTTTCCACGTGACGTGCATAGGTAGCTTAATGTGGAGGAAGAGATTACAGTCTGTGCCTGCTGAGTCTGCTGCTGTTTGACTCAGCCTCTGTGCCTCAAGATCCATATGGCAGTTAATCTTGAATTGGGTAACCCAATCACTGACTATTGCTTGCCAGCAGGATCTGTGGTGCTGACAACTTCCAGCTGTCAATGTCACTGTTGCACTATTTTATGTTATGCTTCAGCGTATCCTTGAAGCATTTCTTCTGGCTGCCTCATACTCAGTTGCCCACTTTCAGTTTACCATATGGCAACTGCTTTGTCCATTCTGGTGTTATTCATCTTCAACACATGACCAGCCCAGTGTAACTGTGATGTGATAAATGTGGCTTCAATCCCTGTGGGCTATCTACGTTCCAGAACCCGTTAGTGATGGCTTTATCCTGCCACTTGATGCAGAGTATGGCGTGCAGATGTTATAAATGGAACTTATCGGGACGCTTAATGTGATGCGTGTAGCAGGTCCAAGTCTCACATTCATACAACAAGTTGGACAGCATCACTGCTTTATAGACTTTTAACTTGATTTTGAAGCTTAATACCATGTTGCTGCCAGACTCTGCCTGCTACTCTGCTAAATGATGAACTGGCTTTGTTAATAACTTGTCAGCTCCTTGTCTGTGGTGACATCATTCAACAATATACTACCAAGATAGCTGAAGGCCATAACAGCATTCAGCTGTGTGTTGCTAATGGTGACTTTTGGTTTCACATAGGGTCTCTCTGGTGCAGGTTGATACATGACCTCTGTCTTTTTCAGATTGCTTGTCAGCTCGTACCTTTCTGCAGACACTGTCAATCTGTCCATAATCAATTGTGTATCTTCTAGAGTATGTGCCTCTAGAGCACAGTAATCGGCTTACAGCAGGTTATGAACAATTGCTGTGAAGATCTTCGTGGAAGATAGCAGCCTGTTCAGATTCAGTAATTTTCCAGAGGATTGGAAATGTATCCTGATACCAGCATTCAGGTCTCCTGTAGCATCATCAAGCATAGCTACTTAGAAGAGATTAAACAAGAGTGGACCAATTATGCAACCCTGCGTAATACCTTTAGTAATAGTAAATGGGTCAGACAGAACACCATCTATGCAGACTCATCCAAGCATTCCATCATGAAATTGCCTCAAAATGTTGGTGAATTTTTCTGGACAACCAAACTTACGTTATCATTGTCAAAGCCCAGGTTTACTGACAGTGTCAATAAAGCTAGGTCCATAAAGACAATGTAAATGTCATGTTGCTATTCTCTGCATTTCTCCTGCATCTAATGGGTTACAAATACACCTCTACCTCGATATAACGCTGTCCTTGGGAGCCAAAAAATCGTACCACGTTATAGGTGAAACCATGTTATATTGAACTTGCTTTGATCCACCGGAGTGCACAGCCCCTCCCTTCCCCCGGAGCACTGCTTTACCATGTTATATCCAAATTCGTGTTATATCGGGTGGCGTTATATCGAGGTAGCGGTGTATCATGTTGTGATGTTCCCTTCTGGTGTTATCTGGACCAGTGATCTGCTAGGTCACTCCAATCCTTGACTCTGGGAGGCAGCCTTACCCTGCTCTGCTGTGAGAACCCCCCACTCCTGGGCTGTTCACGCACAGCCTCTGGCATGTAAGATGCTCCTTGGATTGTGCCACCGAATGACACTAGCTAATATCTCTGTCCCCAGACACAACCCTAGGAACCTCCGTCTTGCAGTGTCCAGTTATGCCTGCTGGACACTGCAAGCTTATATGAGTTCATCAGTTTAACAAAGAAATTGATATGTACCAGACTTCTTATCCCAAGGAGAGTCTCTGACACGCTTCAAACCTAACGCACTGCTTCAGGTAGAATAAACAGATTTATTCACTTAAAATGTATCTTTATAGTTATTATAAGTCAAAGCACAAGAAGTCAGGTTTTGTCACGTGAAATAAAAGCAAAACGCGTTCTAAGCTGATCTTAACACTTTCAGCGCCCTTACAAAGTTATGTGCTTCTCACCACAGGCTGGCTGGCTGCCCTTCAGCCAGGCTCTCCCCTTTAATCAGCGCTTCAGTCGCTTGGTGGAAGAGAGAGGAAAAGCATGGCAAAGTCTCTCCCTTTTATATGTTCTTTCTTCTCTCTTGGCTTTCCCCCCCCACTTCAGAGTCAGGTGAGCATTACCACATCGCAGTCCCAAACTGGCCAAAGGAAGGGGGGGTGACTCCCTCAGGAGTCTAACAGACAGATCCTTTTGTTGCTGCTTAGGCCAGCGTCCTTTGTTCCTGTGAGGCGGGGCTCGGTTTGTCCCATACTGCCCTGATGAGGTGTGAACTGCCCCTCTGCTCTTGGAGCATTTTTGCCTGGGCTTATTTTAAGCCTTGAAGATGCATTTTCAGCCTCATAACTATATACATGAATTATAACCTGTAACAGTACTGTAACAACAATGCTCAGTGCATCATGAGCCTTCCGAAGACACTCGACATGACATACTTTGCATTGGATACCACACAGTCATATTATAAGGATGAACATGGGGGCGTAGGGTGTTCCCCTGAGGTACAGAGCGTCACACATGTGCTCCATGTGTTGGCCTACAACCATATTGCAACTCTGATAGCAGATTATTAGCTCTGTTGCGTAGCAGACAAACAAAGAGCACCCTAGTCAGAACCTTTCCAGTGATAGAGCGTAATGGGATACCTTGATAGTTACCACAATCAGACTTTTCACCTTTCCTCTTTTATATAGTGATGGCTTTGAAGTCTTGTGGTATGTCTTAAGTCCTCCAATAGTACGTGCAGTTGCCTTGGCAGGATCTCACCTCCATACTTGAATATTTTGCAGAAATGCCGTCAGATCTGGGGGACCTGCAGTTTTTCACACTGATTGCAGTGCTGACTTTGCCAAAGAACAGGATTGTGTCCATGTTGGCTGACGCACTTCTCTTCTTAATGCCTCATCTGTGATGTTGGACGGTGCGGTCAAAGATCACTGAAATGCTGTCACCATTTCTGAAGGATTTCTCCTGTGTCAGTGATCAATGTTAGGCTGTTTGCATTCTTCAAAGTCACAGTAGTGGTATGTGTGGGACCATGTATGTCTTTCATATACATCTAGGAGAGAGCATCAGTGAGACTACTACTGGATAGTGTCCAGTTGCAGTGTCCACCCTTCAGGAAGGATGTTGAATACTACAAGAATGATTCAGGGACTGGAAAATCTGCTGTACAGTGATAGGGTAAAGGAGCTCAATCTGTTTAGCTTGACAAAGAGAAGTTCAAGAGATGGTGATTTACTCAGTGTATAAATATTTACATGGGGAGAACATTTCTGGTAATGGAGGGTTCTTTAACAAACAGGCAGAACATGAGCTAGTGTGTGGAACTTGAACCTAGGCAAATTCAAACTGGACATAAGGTGCATATTTTTAAATGAGGGAATTAGCCATTGGACCAGATTACCAAGGAACGCTGTAGATTCCCCGTTATTTGAAGTCTTGAAATCAAGCCTGGATGCTTTTCTAAGGGAGAGACTCTTGTTCAACCACTAGATAGTGGACTCGCTTCAGCAGTTCCTGGGTGAAATTCTGTGGCCTGTTCTACGCAGGAGCTCAGACTAGATGAAATAGTAGTCCTTTCTGGTTACCCCTCCCTAAAATTCATGACCTCATCCTTTAAATCATCCCTTCTAACATTTGCCCACAAGAAGCAAGCAAACCAAAACCTTCCTAACCTGACTTTTCTGTTACATGCAGCAGTCTCAGCAGTGTTCAGATTTATGGATATTTTGTTTTCTTCTGAAGGCTAATGCTCATACTGAGTCACTGAGTGATTTTAATGCTACTTCGTCTCTTCCTCCTTTTTGTTTGTGACCATTGTGTCACAGGTAATATTAGACCTGAAGCAAGAGCTTTGTGTCAGGGACTTAGTTCTTCACATAGTCCTGTAGAAAATCAAAGTTTGGTTTTGGGCTCTGTAAAAAATAATTTTACTGACAGCTGATTGTCTGAAGAGATTTTCCTCTTAGTCGCTTTCTAGGTTTTTTTTTAAACTTTTATCAGTGAATAACAATCCTGTGTCCTGATTGGCCGTCAAATTCATTTCATTTCCCCATAATCTGTATCTATTTAGGATCTGATATTAGGGCTGGCAAGGGTCAGACATCTCTCAGGACATTCTTGCCTGGAGCCTCCCTTCTCACACATGCAGTGGGCTGCAGGGAGTCTCCTGGGATTGCTCATCCTGGCCACTGGAGTGGATGATGGGTCCCTGGGGTGCTGAGGCACAGGGGGTGATGGTGAGGTAGGTGTGAGGAGAGATCATACCTGTACCTTTTTTATCTTGCTTCCTTTCCCCTGCTTTGCTTCCCGACCACTGCTCCATAGTATTTGCAAGCTTAAAGGGGTACAGGGATTTATGAGAGGAGCAGTGTGGAGTGAGTTAAATCAAATATAAAATTTAAATCACTGATTTTAATCATGATTTAAATAATCAATTTTAATTTTCATTTGTACATTTTAGTTTTTTTTCTAAAGTAAGGTTGATTCTCATTAGTTGGTAACTATTAAAACAAGTTGGTTGGCAACTAAATATAGAATCTATACTAAATTTACTGCTTCTTTTTGCTAACCTGGAGGCTACACATACCTATATGCATTTATTTAAGCAATTGTATAGTTTAATTTTTCTTAATTTTTACATGTTTTAGGTTAGAAAATGGTGACTGATGCATTTCTTATTTACTAGATTAATTCTTTACTTCTGATTTGTGTCAAGTTCTATTTGGATGGAAATTCAAATTCAATTAAAAATGCAAAACAGAATTTAAAAAAAAAATAAACAACTTTAAATGTACTGGATGCATATAAAAATCTATTACATTTTGCATTTAAAACAAACTGATTTATTAAGCAAAGGAAGTATTATCTGCAGCTAATAAATTCAGCTGGTAGTTTCTGGTCTCCATGTTTCAATAATTTAGAACGAATTCTAGTTTTCCTTGATCGATTGGAAGAGGAAAACAAGATTGCCTGCTTTTATCATTTTCAATTGGTTTCTTTACTTGGAACGAAGTCATTGAACTGAACTAGTTGAATAAACCAAAATGAAGAAAATATTCTCTCTGCACCTATACAAGAGGCTACTGGTGTTAAAAACTGCATTAGTGCTTTAACACATGCTGGCTCTAAGTGCTTTGCCAGTGACTTCCACCATTTCAGTGGTTTGGCTTTCTTTAAAACTTGGAAGCAAACGTACCACTTGGTGTTATTTTTTGTATTTAATTTAAATGATTGTTATAGATTATAATACATTTAGGCTTTAACATAAGTGGTCAGTTTCAATTTGAATTATCAATAAGTTTATTTTAAAAATATCTGATTTAAATAAAAAAATCAAATTTTAAAATTTTATTTAAAAAAATCAATTTGTAGCCACCGTGGAGAGGAGGGGCAGTGAGGCCAGCTGGCTGCATGGTCAGAGTATGCCAGGGTGGGCCTCAGCTTCATTCTCTTCAGACTCAGGTTACTGATGTTTACCTCCAGCTCTAACTCTGGGGGAGAGCCTGCACTATGATGTGTTGCAAAACAGGCCAATGCAACTTGGACAAGGTTTTTAGCTATAGGGACAGAGAGAAGAGTGTGTGCCTCAGAGCTGAGAAGAATTGACAGACATCTTAAACCCATGACTTCAAAAATCATGTGCAAACACACAAGAAGAGATTTGCGTATAAAGCATGATCTTTAAAATAAAAGGAGAAGAGCATGTCTTTTTGGTCTGGCTTCTGCTTTTCAGTCTCTTCAGAGATGTAGTCCAGGCCTCTGAGAATGTGCAGGGTAAGGATGGAAATACATTCTGAAACACACACCAAGTGCACATGTACGAATCTATTCTCTTCTGCCTAGGTTCTTATTCCACACTCCTCATGGTATCTAGGCATCTCCCCCAGATGTGGGCTCCATGTTACCTTTTTTAACTCTCAGGGTGACAGCCTTTTGCTTTGTGAGTCCCTGCTCTGGGCACTCTCCAGCTTCTCCCAGGCAGTACTGAAGATGGCGAGAACAAATCTGGAGTGGAGGAGGTCTGCATGCTCCCAGAGTTCTCTCCAGAGGGCTCATTCAGATAGGACAGGAGTGTAGGAAGCTGTGCAAATAAACCCAAACAGCAGATATCCACCCTGTGTCATGTTCCACCTCTGATCATTAATAAGTGCCATGGGGTAAAGCTGTGATCAGTGATTCTCTTCTCAGTTGTTACTGGTCCCTTTTCCCTTTCTCTCCAGGTATTCTGCTATCCCCAGGCTTCCTTATCCAGGGAGAAGGTCTTGCCAATGCACCAGACTAGTGTGGAGGGTGTGGAAGACATGTCCATGCTGGGAGACCTGCATGAGGCTGCTATTCTGCTCAACCTGCATCAGCGCTACCAACAGGACAGCATATATGTAAGTGTCTAAGCTGGGAGAAGTCCCTGCTGGCTGATGCCCTCTGTTTATCTTCTGGAGCTGCCAACGTACATATAGAATATTGATTTGAACAATGTCCCCTGAGCTACAGGGACTGTTCCCAATGGATAAACAGGGAATTCCCTCTCCTTTGCATTTCCATTGAATCCTAGATTTCTCTTGCTCCCTGCACACAGGGCCGGCTCTAGCATTTTTGCCGCCCCAAGCAGCAAAAAAAAAGAAAGAAAAAAAAAGCCGCGTTCGCGATCAGCGGCAGCTCTACCGCCGCTTCTTCTACGATGGCAATTCGGCGGCAGATCCTTCGCTCTGAGAGGGAGTGATGGCCCCGCCGCCGAATGGCCGCACGTGCCGCCCCTCTCTTCATTGGCCGCCCCAGGCACCTGCTTGCTACGCTGGTGCCTGGAGCCGGCCCTGCCCGCACAGGCCTTAAGCCCCCGTAGAGAAAGAAAAGTCCCTGTCCGTGGATATTCCGTTCTGGGCTTTGGGATGGTTTTGCAGGGCCGTTTCTCTTCTGTTTTTATTTTCATATTAGCAGCTGAGTTTATGACATTATATTCCCTGTGTCCCCCGAGTCCCCAGCTCTTGCTGATCTGAACACGGTTGGGCCAGAGGTTATAGGTTGATCAAATGGCCATTAAGGATTAGAAGGTGTGTGGTGGTTCTTCAAGTGATTGTCCCTATGTGTCGTGCACTTCATGTTTCATATGTGCTCCATGTGCTAAGGACTGGTCTGCACATCCACCCCGTCCCCTCCTCATGCTCTGCACCAAAGGAAGGAAGGGGGCTGCCGGATTGCTCTCTTTGTTCCTTCTTACCACTCGTGTTCTAAGGTGGAGTTCAGTGCTTGTGCTGACTTCAGCTTTTCTATAAATATTTTTTATGTTTTTTAAAATGTCCTAATTATCTAGCTCAATAGTATGGTTAGTTAGGGGATAGCTTAGGGCATGGGTAGTTAATTATTTATTGTCAAGGTCCAGACTCCAGAGAAGAATATAATAAAAAAATCAACAAAAATAAGTAAGTAAATAGATCTTGGAATCCATTCAAAAGTGTCTGGCGGTCCAGATTTGGCCCACGATCTGCCTATTGACTACCCCTGGCCTCGGGGCTCAGTTCCTTATTTGGACCCGCCTTGTGGAGGGGAAGCAGTTGCTGCACGCCTTCCAGCCTGACCCTCCAATGGTTGCGGGGAGTGAGTTGTGATGCATGCCACAAGCTCTTCCCAGTCACAACTACCACGATGCCTGTCTCTACTGCCTGGGGGATGCGCACATCCTTTCCAGCTGCAGATCTGTAGGTCCTTCCCAAATAGAACTACGCAGTCCAGGGAGTTTTGGCTCTGAAAGTCCCTCACAGAAGAAACCATGAAAGCGAGAACAACTTCTGACTGGGGAGACTCCCCTCCCCCATGCGTCATCCTGAAGAAGGTAGGGGTGGCTACTCTTCTTCTTTGGTTTTGGGCGGCTTCAAGACCTTCGCCCCACCTCTGGCTCCGAGAGACTCTGGAGATCAGAGCAGATGGGAAAGGGAGATATAAATGCTTCCAAAAGAACAAGAGGGAAGGTTCCCTGTTCAAGCCCTCTGACAAGAGGCAAGAGTCCCCATCCCATACCAAGTCATTAGGAGCTTCATTCTCCAGAGTGGGACTGTCTGGTACTAGGAAGGACTGGACCAGGACTTCTTTGAAGGCCAAAATGTCAACACCCTCTGGTACTGGGACTGCTTCTTCAGCACCAAATCCCTCATCAGTGGTGCTGGATCCGGTGCACTCTTCGGTGATCTGAGCTGTGGAGATGTCTCCATCTTCTCTGGTTCACTTCTCAGCTCTGGAAGACCTTCTGTTGCTCCTGGACCTGGAGTCACCACTCTTCTCCAGGCCTCATTGCCTGACACTGGGACCCCAGCTGGCACCAATTTCTCAAAGGTACTCCTCTCCGTCTCTGTCCACATGTAGGAGTTGAGCCAGATGGTCTCCAGTACCATAAACACATAGAGGTAGGTCATCACTGCTCCTTCTGGTACTAAGGGACGCTCCCCACCCCTATATTCAGGATCAGAATCTTCTGAGTTGGAAGAGGACTGTGGCATACATCTGGACCCAGACTATGCCCCAGGGAGAAGATTCACCCCAGACAGAACATTGGGAGTTTCCAGAGAGTCTCAGAACTCTCATACTAGAGAACATCTGCTACCCATTACCACTGGTGCCAAGCACCTTGGGGCTCAGTGCCAGGGGTTATCAGAGCCCGCAGTGGCAGTACCTCAATTCCGGAAGTTCCACAAGACTACCACCCAGTATACCTGCCTCATGACACAAGGGACCAAAGAAGATCTAGAGTTCCCAGGTTAGAGGAGGAGCTTCCTCAACCAACTCTAGAGCCACAACTCCAGCAACATGAGAAAGAAGAGCAACAGGCGCAGGAAAGGCTACACCTGTAACATTGTCCTCTTTTTCCCTGTGTGAGGTTGTGATTTCAACTTCCCTGCCACACCCTGATGATACTAAGACCTTCTAGGAATGAATCAAGAGAGTATCAAGGTCACTTCAGATTTCCCTGGAAGAGGTCCAGGAAGTACCTCACAAGAGGTTGGACATTTTGTATGGCTCGTGTCCGACTGGAGTGGTGCTTCCTATTAATGATGTCATCCTCAAACATGCAAGGGCTGCCTTGATTCTGTCAGAGTCCATGTGGGCTGAAAAGAGGTATTTCATACCTCCAAAAGGGTTAGAGTACTTATTCTCCCGCCCACCTCCCAACTTCATGGGGGTGTCAGTGGCCACCGAGTGTAGTCATCAGAGACAACTCAGGGCTACACACATGATAAAGAAGCAAAGAGGCTTGACCTCTGTCTGACTTTCGCTCTCCTTCCCCTGATACATCAGGTACTAACCCAGGATGAAGGATGGGCTTGCCCTCCCAACCCAGCCATGATTCACCTGAGGGCATGGTACTTGGATAGATGTCAGTTAGCGAGGCCCTGTTCAATTAATGTCAAGGCATCCTGAACAGCAGTAGAAAAAACGCTACCAAGAACATAGGTGCCAACTTTTCTCTGCGCCAGTGGGTGCTCAACGCCCCTCTGCCCCTGCCCTGCCCCCATTCCTACCCCTTCCCCAAAGTCCCTGCCCCAACTCCGCCCCCTCCCTGCCCCATTGGACCCCTTCCTCAAATCCCTGCCTTGGCCCTGCCTCTTCCCCGAGTGCGCCGCGTTCCCCCTCCTCCCCCTCCCTCCCAGCGCTTGCCACCGTGAAACAGCTGTTTTGTGGCGGCAAGCACTGGGAGCTACGGGGAGAAGCGGGGCCGCGGTGTGCTCAGGGGAGGAGGTGGAGGTGAGCTGGGGTGTGGGGGCGGGGCAGGGAGCTGCCGGTGGGTGCAGAGCACCCAACAGTTTTTCTCTGTGGGTGCTCCAGCCCTGGAGCACCCACGGAGTTGGCGCCTATGACCAAGAAATATTATGAAGCAAAGTGGAATGGGTTTATGTTTGGGTTTAACCAACAAGGAATTTCCCCTTTACGGGCCAAGAGTCTATATATATTGGACTGCCTTTTGTCCTTAAAATCCTGGGGGCTATCTGTTAGCTCCCTTGGAGTACACCTGATGGCTGTCAGTGTGTTTCATCCTCCTGTAGACACCTACTTCGTGTTTTCACACCCACTCGCGGCCCAGTTCCTGAAGGGCATGATTTAAGTCTTCTTTGTGTTGGCAAAATTGGTACCACTCCAGGACTTGAACCTTGTTTTATCAGTTCTGACTTAGTTTCCATTTGAGCCCTAGGCATCCCACTCTCTACTACATCTTTCTGTGAAGATAGCATTTTTGGTCACTGGTATGTCGGTCGGAAGAATTGGGGAGCTAAGAGTGCTTGTGGCTGACCCTCCCCCATACAGCTTCCCACAGGGATAGGATATCTGAGGTTAAATCCTAAGTTCACCCCTAAGGTGGTGTCAGACTTGCATATCAACCAAAGGATCCCTCTTCCAATGTTTTACCCTAAACTTCATTCTAGCAGTGGAGAGGTGGCACTCATTGGACATGCAGGCTACTTGGAAAAAATGAAATCTTCTTGAAAGGTCCCTAGACTCTTTGCCTCATTCATGGAACGTATGCAAGGAGAGAGGCCATTTCCTCCCAAAGACTGTCTTGATAATCCTCAGTCCTGTCTTGAGTGCAGGGGACTGGACTAGATGACCTCTCAAGGTCCATTACAGTCGTATGATTCTGTGAAATGGATCTCAGGGAGCATCCAACTCTGCTATGAGATTAACATCTCCTTTGAGGGCATCTTTGAAAACTCATTTGATTAGACTTCAGGTGGCATTGATTGTTTCCCTTTGAGAAATCCCTATTTCCCTGTTGCTGACTTCTGTAGAGCAGCAATTTGGAGTTCCAGTCACACCTTCACTGTGCACTGGTGCAAGTAGCTGCTACTGATGCTCCTCTGGACAGGGCGGTTCTGCTGCAATCTGTTGTGTCGTAGGACTCCAGCCCCCACCTCCTTATAAAGATGCTGCTGGTGAATCACCTGAAGTTAACTACACATAGGGACAGTCACTCAAAGAAGGATGGGTTACTCACCTTGTAGTAGTTTGAGGTTTTTGAGATGTATTGTTCCTATGTGTAGTGTACTACCTGCCTTCCTTCCCCACTGCCTGGTTTTCCTTTACTGGGAGTTAGTGGTAGAGAAAGAACTCAGATGGTGGCAATCTGTCAGCCCGCTTTGTTTCTTTGATGTGGAGCCCAAGAAAAGTGGGGGTGTTTGCGTGGGCCATACAGACACGGCTAGGGAAAAAATCTCTAGACCTAGGTGCATGGAGCAGATATGTAACCTGAAGTGCACTAACCATAGGGAAAATAAATCTCGAATAATTCAAATTATGACCAGGTGAGTAACCCATCCCTTCTGAATGGTGAATATAGGTTGGGCCCAAGTATCCCAAGTAACTTGGGCAGATATGATCTATCATTGAAAAGAACCAAGAAAGAGCAACTATTGCCAGACTGCCCCCTCACTGTTCTGTAATGTCTGCCCCCTCTCCAAGATGACTAAACACAGCCCCTGCCACATAGATGTGGTTTCTAAATTTCCTTTAAAACCCTGTGGGACGGAGTTCTCTGGTGCACCTCCAACCAAGGAGTTTCCAGGAGTGACCTACACACAGAACAAGGGGTGCAGGATGGGGTGAACATGCTTTTGAGGAGACTCCTTTAGGATTTAAGGAAAAGAGATTGAAAGGGGCTCACTGGGCTTTACCTGTGCCCAAAGCTCTTCAGAGTGTGACAGTAAAATGTGAATCTCCAATTGTGTTGCCTAGCAACTGTTACTAAGGCAACAAGACTGTATTCACCTTGTATTCCAGTAAATGATCAATTAAGTGACCTGGTTTCTGGAAAGTCGCCTGTCTGTATTGGGATTTGAAGGAGGCTGCAAATTCTCTCTCTCATGGTACAGTGGCCTCTCTACCTAGTGTCTTGCATCGTGCTTGTCTTGCTGGCTTTGGGACCCAGTCCCACACAAGGTATTCTCTGTGTAGAGACCTTTCTCTGGCAGCCCTTGTCTCCCCCACCCTCCTGCCTTTTTAGTTTGCAGCCTGTTACCCTCTTGAGCAGCTCTTTGCCAATCGCCTTCACTTCTTGACCACATCCCCTCCGTTTCCTTTTCTGTAATCTTTAAGACCTTTGAGGCAGGGCCTCTCTTCATTTTCTGTTTGTGCTTTGAGTAGTGTCAGGCATGCTGGCATCACTTAAATAATAAAAATAGCAACTTTGTTCCCTAACCCTATCCTCATAGCTCTGACCCTCTGACTCTTCCTCGTGTTCATCCTCTGCCCTATCTCATTCTTCAGTATCATTTCTCTGTTCTGGTTCCCAGGGTTATGCCTGGTATATGAGAGGGGGATTGAAAGAGGCAAGAGATGCAGTTAATGATGTTTCAGAAATAGTTGGGATATTAAATACCTTTTCAGCCAGAAGAAGTCTGGAAAAATTAGGAAGAAAGATCTTGTTAAAATAACTGCCGAGAGGAGGTCAAGGAATACTTGGCTAATTAAAACACAAATAAGCCCCATAAACCAGACAGTCCAGCAGACATGCACCCTGGGGAATTAGCTAACTAAATTACTGCGTATGATGTTCCCCTCTCATATTATCTGGACTGGTGATCTGCTAGGTCACTCCAAACCTTGACTCTGGGAACCAACCTTACTCTGCTCTGCTGTGAGAACCCCCACTCCTGGGCTGTTCACGCACAGCCTCTGGCATGTAAGCTGCTCCCAGCTATTTGCAACCGAATGACTCTAGCCAGTAGCTCTGGTCCCAGACACAACCCTAGGAACGTCCATCTTGCAGTGTCCTGTTATGCCCGCTGGACACTGCAAGCTTATATGAGTTCGTCAATTTAACAAAGAAATTGATATGTACCAGGCTTGTTATCCCAAGGGGAGTCTCTGACATGCTTTAAACCAAATGCACTGCTTCAGGTAGAATAAACAAATAAATGTATTAACTACAAAGATAGATTTTAAGTGATTATAAGTCAAAGCACAACAAGTCAGATTTAGTCAAATGAAATAAAAGCAAAACACATTCTAAGCTGATCTTAACACTTTCAGTGCCCTTACAAACTTAGATGCTTCTCACCACAGGCTGGCTGGTTGCCTTTCAGCCAGACTCTCCCCTTTGATTAGCGCTTCAGTTGCTTGGTGGTGGTATCTGGAGCTGGAGCTGGAAGAGAGAGAGAGAGAGAGCATGGCAACCATCTCTCCCTTTTATCATGTTCTTTCTTTCCTCTTGGCTTTGCCTCCCCCCTTCAGAGTCAGGTGAGCATTACCTCATCGTAGTCCCAAACTGACCAAAGGAAGCAGAGTGACTCACTTGAGAGTCCAACAGATAGATCCTTTTGCTGCTGCCTAGGCCAGTGTCCTTTGTTCCTGTGAGGCTGGGCTTGGTTTGTCCCATACATGCCCTGATGAGGTGTGAACTGCCCCTCTGCTCTTGGGGAGTTTTTGGCTGGGCTTGTTTTAAACCATGAGGACACATTTTCAGCCTCATAACTATACACATGAAATTACAACCTATAACATTACTATAACAACAATACTCAGTGTATCATGAGCCTTCTGAAGACACCCAACATAAACTTTGCATTGGATACCACACAGTCATATTATAAGGATGAGCATGGGGATGTAGGGTGTTCCCTCGAGGTACAGAGCATCACACTGCATCCCTGAGAATTATGAACATATGGGAGAGGTACCAGAAAACTGGAGGAACATAGGAACTGCCATACTGGGTCGGATGAGGGGTCCATCTAGCCCAGTGTCCTGTCTTCTAACAGTGGCCAGTGCTGGATGCTTCAGAGGGAATGAACAGAACAAGGCACTTTTGAGTGATCCATCTCCTGTAGTCCAGTCCTAGCTTCTGGAGCATGGGATTGTGTCCCTGACCTTCTTGGCTAATAGTCATTAATGGACTTATCCTCTGGAATTTATCTAATTCTTTTTTTACAATTATACTTTTGGCCTTCATAACATCCCGTGGCAACAAGTTCCATAGAGGTTGACTGTGCAGTGTGTGAAATAGTACTTCCTTTGGTTTGTTTTAAACTTGCTGCCTATTAATTTTATTGGGTGGCTCCTAGTTCTTGTGTTATGAGAAGGCACAAATAACACTTCCTTATTCATGTTCTCCACACCATTCATGATTTTATAGATCTCTAACATATCCCCCCTTCATTGTCTCTCTTCTAAGCTAAACAGTTCCAGATTTTATTAATCTTTCCTTGTATGGAAGTTGTTCCATGCCCCTAATAATTTTTGTTGCGCTTCTCTGAACCTTTTTCAGTCCTAATATATTGTTTTTCAGATGGGGTGACCAGAACTGTACATGGTCTTCAAGGTGCGGGCCTACCATAGATTTATATAGTGGCATTAGGTTTTTTAATTTTATTATCTATCCCTTATGGTTCCCAACATTTTGTTAGCTTTTTTAACTGCTGCTGCACATTAAGCGGATGTTTTCAGAAAACTATCTATGAGGACTCCAAGATTACTTTCTTGAATGGTAACTGCTAATTTAGACTCTATCATTTTGTATGTATGGTTGGGATTATTTGTTCCAGTGTGCATTATTTTGCACTTACTACTCCTGGGTGAATTTGGCACCGTTGTGCATGTGCAGAATTTATGTCTTAAGGCAAAGCTTTTGTTATGGATATTTTTAGTAAAAGTCACGGACAGGTCATGGGCAATAATGAAAAATTAATTGACTTTTACTAAAAATGTCCATGACTTCCATGACATTCGTGACTAAATCGCATTCTTATTTATGTCCCCCACAGATTTCTTTGCTTTCCTGCAGAAAAATGACTTTCTGACGGGGAAAGAAAGGGAAGCCCCATGAGTGGTCATACGACCCTCCCCAGCAGCATGTTTCGGGTGCCCAGGGTAGCCGGCAGAGCGGTAAATCACTCTGGGCAAGGGGTTGGGACTGGGGAAGACCTGGCTGGTGGCTCCTACCCTGTGCTGGGCTTAGCTGCTAGTCCTGGTTGGGTTGGGGAGGACAGGACTTCCTCTTTCCCTGCAAAGCGTCCAGAGCTATCAGACCCAGCCCAAGATTTCTCCCTTGGCTGTAGGAAGTTCCGAAAACTGTCCCGTCCGTGCTTCCTACACCCATCACTTCTCAGCTGCAAGGGGTAGAGATCACTGTACTGGGAGCTGCTCCCCCATCCGCCCAACCCCCGTGTATCCATACCCCCTCCTGCCGAGCTTCACCCCGCCCCGCAGTCAGAACCCCCCGATAAGCCCTACTCCCCCTGCATCTGGACTAACCCAAGGAACCACTTGCACCTGGATCCCCACCCCACTGAGCCACACTCCTCCAGCATCTGGACCCTGCCCCACTAAGCTCCCCACATCCAGACCCTCCTGCCAAGCTCTATCCCTCCCACACTCAGACCACCCCACTGAGCTCCCCACACTCAGACCCCCTGCTGAGCTCTATCCCCCTCCCCACCTGACCTCCCTGCTGAGCCCCAAACACCTTCACCTGGACCCCCCTGCAGTGTCCCATTACCGTTGCACCCAGAACCCCACAACAAGAGAGATAAAAAGACTTCCTTTAAAAAGTGGAAGTCAAATCCTAGTGAGGCAAATAGAAAGGAGCACAAACACTGCCAACTTAAGTGCAAGAGTGTAATAAGAAAAGCCAAAGAGGAATTTGAAGAACGGCTAGCCAAAAACTCCAAAGGTGGTAATAAAATGTTTTTTAAGTACATCAGAAGCAGAAAGCCTGCTAAACAACCAGTGGGGCCCCTTGACGATCAAAATACAAAAGGAGCACTTAAAGACGATAAAGTCATTGCGGAGAAACTAAATGGATTCTTTGCTTCAGTCTTCACGGCTGAGGATGTTAGGGAGATTCCCAAACCTGAGCTGGCTTTTGTAGGTGACAAATCTGAGGAACTGTCACAGACTGAAGTGTCACTAGAGGAGGTTTTGGAATTAATTGATAAACTCAACATTATCAAGTCACCGGGACCAGATGGCATTCACCCAAGAGTTCTGAAAGAACTCAAATGTGAAGTTGCGGAACTATTAACTAAGGTTTGTAACCTGTCCTTTAAATTGGCTTCGGTACCCATTGACTGGAAGTTAGCTAATGTAACGCCAATGTTTAAAAAGGGCTCTAGAGGTGATCCCGGCAATTACAGACCGGTAAGTCTAATGTCGGTACCGGGCAAATTAGTCGAAACAATAGTTAAAAATAAAATTGTCAGACACATAGAAAAACATAAACTGTTGAGCAATAGTCAACATGGTTTCTGTAAAGGGAAATCGTGTCTTACTAATCTATTAGAGTATCAGAGGGGTAGCCGTGTTAGTCTGGTTCTGTAGAAGCAGCAAAGAATCCTGTGGCACCTTATAGACTAACAGACGTTTTGCAGCATGAGCTTTCGTGGGTGAATACCCACTTCTTCAGATGCAAAAGAAGTGGGTATTCACCCACGAAAGCTCATGCTGCAAAACGTCTGTTAGTCTATAAGGTGCCACAGGATTCTAATCTATTAGAGTTCTTTGAAGGGGTCAACAAACATGTGGACAAGGGGGATCCGGTGGACATAGTGTACTTAGATTTCCAGAAAGCCTTTGACAAGGTCCCTCACCAAAGGCTCTTACGTAAATTAAGCTGTCATGGGATAAAAGGGAAGGTCCTGTTGCATCGCAGGCGTGCGTGAACAAAGCTCAACAGTCAATATGATTGAAAGCAAAGTCATTTATTACTCTCCAGCATGCTCTTATATACAATTAAGGCCAAGCAATCAAGCAATTGCTAATTGGTTAATAAGGTACACACAAGCAGCAGCTGTAACTTCATTGGGTAACATCATCCTAGACAGCTTTCTAATTTATTACCCTATTACTGCCTGCTAGCAAGTGAGAACTAGCCAAGGCCAATTTCTCACATACAGCTCACAGCAAATTATCTCGTCCTTGGATCCCACACCTCCCCCTTTTTCTCATAATAAAAAAGGGAAGGCACAGCAAAACATTCCCAGCTCATAGCATCACATTACTACAATCTATTACACAGCAAAACTAAAAGCAAATCTAAACACCAGCTGCCTAACTAAACCGTAACAATATCTTCCGCAGTGCCCTACTTTTACCTATACATCCTTCCTCCAGGTAACGCAAGTGGCCCAAGGGGCCAGGAGGGTTCCACCAAGGTGCAAACACCCACAAAGCAGGTTTCCAATAAGGGCTTCCACTGCAGCAACATGGGGCAGCATACAGAAGGCCGTTGTATTTATGGCACTCTGCGCCAAAATCAGCCAAGGCCGGACCCACTTCGCCGGAATCCATCTGGGACCTTGAAAACAATCTCAGCTAGGCCACCTGGCATTTGCCTCGCTCTGGCATAACAACTTTATCTCATCCCTCTGTTCTTGTAACCACACTGCTGTAATTTTCCACCAAGGCAGCATAGGGAAGATGCAACCGGACATCTCCCCCCTATTCTTACACACAAAAAAAAAATTAAAAACATCCAATAAACTACACCAAACTTTTAGCAAAAGGCGTGCAAAACAAAACCAAAAACAAATAATCTATCTTATGCTATAGGGCTCACCTGTAACCATGCAATTCTCAACCAAACAAAACAAACATAAAACAACAAGGGTAAAACAAATAAATAATATAAATTCTGCAGGATTCCCCCATTCTCTATTGCACACCAAATTGTGACAAAATTCTATTACCAATTCATCCCTCATATGTCAGGTGATCAAACTGACACTGAGGGAGGGGGGGTCCTAGAGAAAACACAACATAAACCACAAACATTTTAACAACACCACAGCAAGTCTGGCCAGAAAACACACACCACTTATATGCCCATAAAACCTAATACAATCTCAATTACATAGCAGTATATACATTCTTCAGCTAATGCAACAAAATTATTCATAACCAAACAATTACAAACTAATTTCTTTGCCTAAAATTTATTTACAAACATTTCAAAACACCAAAAACTTTACTCTTTAGCATCTTTACAAAATTCAACTGCTATTCCCTCTAGCAATCACAGAGTTAACTTTTTACTCTGCCTTAAATTACTCGCTTGTATTTCAACAACCACGTGTCTCAACTAAATCACCAGTCCAAGTATCCCCCTGAATATTTGAAATTCCCAAGTTTGTTGTCTGTTGCCCGCCGCCTGGCCGCTTGGGCCCGATCCTTTTCTCCTTTCCAAGTTCTCTGTCTATTGCCTGCCTGCCTGGGCCCGATCCTTTTTTCCTCTTGCTAAACCGTTCCTTTCATGAATACCAACTTATCCCACTATCAATTTAGCTAGGAGGGTGTACTTCTTAACTAGCCCCCACCCTTCTAATCTCTACTGCGAGCAATTATCTGTATTTTCCCACCGTGGGGGCTACATTCTCATGCATATAACTTTAATTACAACATCTGCAATCAGCCTATCTATTTTAAATATAGGCTACATCTAGTATCAAGCAATCTACAACAACCAATAATCAGCACATAACACAAAATTAACAAAAATCTAATAAGGCTAACAAAAGCACTTTACATAAAGGTACTTTGGGTCACATAAATTCAAAGCCATTCTCCCAAATTACCTAAATTTATGCCTAAATAACCCACAATTCCCCCCTTGAGAATACTCAACAAACCCTTTGGCTGAGTTTTCTCAAACTTAAAAAACAACAAACAATTAAACTCTAGAAAGCTGGGGTAATTAGTTCCACAATCATCCTCCCCATGAACCCGGCAGGGGTTCGGTATGTGAGAGCCCTCACCCCCCAACCCAACCGGTCCACATGCTAGGGTTAGTAATGGGGGGGGGGTAATATCATTTACAATCCAATTGGGGGGGGGCAATACATGCTAAAATTTTTATCCAAAACACAGGGCGCAGCCTGTAGAATAAATCCCAAAATCCAATTAATACCACATTTTTCAGCAGGAGTCCCAAATTTCTTCCTGCCTGTGTACAATTCTTCGTTTCTTCACCAGGGTCAGTTCTCAATGTCCTTGACCGGGGCCAGAAAAGAATGAGCTGTCTCCAATTAGCTCATTCTGGTTCCTTTTCTTTCCCTGCTTGGCTTCTTTTAATCTGTAAATCCTGTGTCAGAACACCCAGCTGTTGCTGCTCATACCGGAGAAGCATAACGGTTTTCCCAGCACTGTCCCAGGCTCAGACCAGCCAGTGTAGAACGCCTTCTCCGGGCTCCTGCCAAAACAACTTACTTGCTTGTAGGTCCGAACGACCTCCGGGGCCACGGCACGAGCCTCTGCCTGCGCCATGCACTCCAAAGCTTTCCCGTCCAGGGCTCGCTTCCAGCGGAGCACCTCCTCACGAGCCTCTGCCTGCTCCCCCTCTTTCCACAATGATCCAGCTGGAAGACCTTGCATTTGATTTAACTTATTATAAATGGCCTGCAGCTGTTGACCCTGGCGCTCCATTTTCTTATAAAAAACATTAAACTGGGTAAACTGAATAGGCGTAGTCAAATTGGGATAGACCTGTGATGGCACGTGTCTCACCCGAGCCTCCTTTATTTCCCCGCATTCGGGACACCCCCAGGTCCCGTGGACACGGCATGGCTTGGGAGGGGGTGCATACGGCAAAGCTGTTTTCATAGGCTCGGGCGTATTGGAGGGTAGTGGAACCATAACAGGGGCAACATTATCCAGGTCGGAAGCCAAAGGTATCACCGTGTCCTTGCCACCGAAAAACTCCCTGGCTCCAACCGACAACACAGAAGGCATTTCGGGCGTTGGGCGGAAAAGCTTAAAAAGGGCCGCCTGCACTCCTGCCTCGGCCACGAGAGTTTTTACTATCTTCTTTGTCTTATTCCATACTGGACTCAGGGAAAAGGCTTCCTTATCGCCCTGAGCCACCGACTTCCAAAGCTTGGAGCCTAGCCGCTCCCACACAGTTTTATTAAAAATTGTACTTGGCTTAACAAAAGGTTCCCTTCTCTGTCCCCACCGCAGCAGGCGGGATAACATATCAAAGGGGAGCCTTTCTCCCTGCCGCTTCATAATGTGCAATAAAGGCTTCTGTGTTATCTTTTCTTCAGCTGATACACCGGTACTCACGTTAGCTGCTCTGCCCTTCTCCACCGCGGCTTATAGCCGCTCTCCTCAGGGCTCAGGTGCGCCTCTCTTTTCGGACGCCCGGGGGCTTCTCCAGCACTCCCCGTCGCGGCTCCCAGCCGCCCGCCTCTGGGCTCAGGCTCCTGGCCGTTCGCCTCTGGGCTCAGGCTCCCGACACTATCATCACTCGATACGAGTCACGTCGGATAAGCACTCCCCGCCTCTGGGCTCAGGCTCCTGGCCGTTCGCCTCTGGGCTCAGGGCTTCTCCGCCTGGGTCAGGCCACCAACACTTTCATTCGATACGAATCACGTCGGGGTCACCATTTCTTGCATCGCAGGCGTGCGTGAACAAAGCTCAACAGTCAATATGATTGAAAGCAAAGTCATTTATTACTCTCCAGCATGCTCTTATATACAATTAAGGCCAAGCAATCAAGCAATTGCTAATTGGTTAATAAGGTACACACAAGCAGCAGCTGTAACTTCATTGGGTAACATCATCCTAGACAGCTTTCTAATTTATTACCCTATTATTGCCTGCTAGCAAGTGAGAACTAGCCAAGGCCAATTTCTCACATACAGCTCACAGCAAATTATCTCATCCTTGGATCCCACACGGTCCTTTCATGGATTGAGAACTGGTTAAAGGACAGGGAACAAAAGGTAGGAATTAATGGTAAATTCTCAGAATGGAGAGGGGTAACTAGTGGTGTTCCCCAAGGGTCAGTCCTAGGACCAATCCTATTCAATTTATTCATAAATGATCTGGAGAAAGGGGTAAACAGTGAGGTGGCAAAGTTTGCAGATGATACTAAACTAGTCAAGATAGTTAAGACCAAAGCAGATTGTGAAGAACTTCAAAAAGATCTCACAAAACTAAGTGATTGGGCAACAAAATGGCAAATGAAATTTAATGTGGATAAAAGTAAAGTAATGCACATTGGAAAAAATAACCCCAACTATACATACAACATGATGGGGGCTAATCTAGCTACAAAGAGTCAAAAAAAAGATCTTGGAGTCATCGTGGATAGTTCTCTGAAGATGTCCACGCAGTGTGCAGAGGCGGTCAAAAAAGCAAACAGGATGTTAGGAATCATTAAAAAGGGGATAGAGAATAAGACTGAGAATATATTATTGCCCTTATATAAATCCATGGTACCCCCACATCTTGAATACTGTGTACAGATGTGGTCTCCTCACCTCAAAAAAGATATTCTAGCACTAGAAAAGGTTCAGAAAAGGGCAACTAAAATGAATAGGGGGTTAGAGAGGGTCCCATACGAGGAAAGATTAAAGAGGCTAGGACTCTTCAGCTTGGAAAAGAGAAGACTAAGGGGGGATATGATAGACATCTATAAAATCATGAGTGATGTTGAAAAAGTGGATAAGGAAAAGTTATTTACTTATTCCCATAATACAAGAACTAGGGGTCACCAAATGAAATTAATAGGCAGCAGGTTTAAAACAAATAAAAGGAAGTTCTTCTTCACGCAGCGCACAGTCAACTTGTGGAACTCCTTACTTGAGGAGGTTGTGAAGGCTAGGACTATAACAATGTTTAAAAGGGGACTGGATAAATTCATGGTGGCTAAGTCCATAAATGGCTATTAGCCAGGATGGGTAAGAATGGTGTCCCTAGCCTCTGTCGTCAGAGGATGGAGATGGATGGCAGGAGAGAGATCACTTGATCATTGCCTGTTAGGTTCACTCCTTCTGGGGCACCTGGCATTGGCCACTGTCGGTAGACAGATACTGGGCTAGATGGACCTTTGGTCTGACCCGGTACGGCCGTTCTTATGTTCTTTAAGCCCATGTGCATCCAGATCCCTCCACACCTGGATCCTCCACTGAGCCACCCACATCCAGATTGTTCCACACAGAACCCTCTCAACCCACATCTGGATCCAGGGCCATCCTTACCCATACACAAAGTACGCAGCTGCATAGGGCATCAGCAAATTTGGGGCACCAAATTTCCTGGTGTCCTGCGCAGTTGCGTGCTGCTCCAGCCCCTGCTCCGGTTCTTCCCCAGGGCCTCCGCCCCCTGCATCGCCCCCGCCCTGCTTCTTCTCGCCCCTGCCCAGCCCTGCCCCCACTCCCCTGAGCTCTGCAGCTGGGCAGGGGCTGCACTCACTGGCGGTGGGAGTGCAGCGACCTGGCCCAAGCCGCGTCACTGGTGAGTGCTGGCAGGTGGTTCCCCCCATCCCCCAAGCCAGCCCTGCCCCCTCCCCCACAGAGGCCTGGGGCCCGCTCCCCCACCCGTGGAGGCCTGGGGCCCGCTCCCCCCCCATGTGGAGGCCTGGGGCTATCCTCCCACACCTCCCCGCAGAAGCCTGCCTGCCCCCCCACCCATGGGAGCTGCGTAGAGCCCCAGTAGAGCTGGAGATGGCTCTGTCTGGATCCCCCCTCGCTAAGCCCCTCCACTCTTGGATCCTGCCTTGCTGAGCCTGCCGGCCCTGGGGTGTTTCTGAGGCAGGCCCGGTCCTTGCGCTGTGTCAGGGTTGGGTGCAGCCTCACCGCTGAGTCTGTGTCCCAGAGGGGAACTGCTCAGTGATCTCCCACCTCTGCGCAGCCACTGGCATGAGCTCCCCAGAGCCAGGCTGGAGCATCCACATTTATTTGACAAATAAAATTTGCAGATTTTTAAAATACTGTGTGCAGTATTTTTAATTTTTTGGTGCAGAGTGTCCTCAGGAGTAACTTATCGACACTGAGTTTCATCTGCCATTTTGTTGCCAATTTACCCAGTTTTGTGAGATCAATCTGCAACTCTTTGCAGTCATCTTTGGACTTAACTACCTTGAGTAAATTTGTATCACCTGCAAATTTTGCTGCCTCACTATTTCACCCTTTCCAGATAAAGAATATGTTCAACAGCACAGGTCCCAGTAACTTCCAAAAGGGGAAACCACAAAAATGAGGAAGCTAGTTAAATGGAAATTAAATGGAACAGTCACAAGGATGAAATGCCTGAAAACTGCATGGAGAATATTTAAAAATACCATAATAAAGTTTCAAAGTGAATGTAAAGCCTAAATAAAAAACAAAACAAAACAGTAAGAGGACCAAAAAAATGCCACTATGGCTAAACAGCAGGGTAGAAGAGGCATTTGGAAGCAAAAAGGCATCTTATTACAAATTGGAAGTCAAATCCTACTAAGGAAAATAGAAAGGAGCATAAACTCTGGCAAATCAACTGTAAAAGTATAAGGCAGGCCAAGAAAGAATTTGAAGAGCAACTAGCTAAAAACACAGAAACTTAACAGCAATTCTGAGGGCCTGCCCCAGACTGAGGTACCAGTAGAGGAGGTTTTGGAACAAATTGATAAATTAAACAGTATTTAAACTTATCACCTGAAGGAACTCAAAGATGAAATTGCAGAACTGCCAACTCTGGCATGTAACCTGTTGCTTAAATCAGCCTCTATAGAAGATGATTGGAAGGTAACTAATATAATGCTGGATTTTTAAAAAAAGGCTCCAGAGGCAGTTGCAGGCCAGTAAGCCTAACTTCTGTTCCAGGCAGATTGGTTGAAACTTTATTAAGGAACAAAATTATCAGACACATAGATAAACACAACATGCTGGGGAAGTGACAGCACTGCTGTTACTCATGGGGGCATTCTGTGCCAAAAAATCAAAAATTCTATGCACAATATTTTAAAATTCTGCTAATTTTATTTGTCAAAATAATACTACATAATCACGCCAGTTACAGTTATTTTGATAATTTATTTCAAAATACCTGTCAGCAAGGATGTCTGTAACAATATGGACACACACACAAATCCCCCCAGGAGTAGAGAGTTAAAGAAACTCCAGTGAAAACCCAGTGCCACTTTCTCTGCCCTCTAACCTTAAGCCCCAGTGCCCAAGTCCAAGGAGGTCAAACACCTGTACTGGTTCAGATGTAAAGTGTACTCCACAGGGGGGCGCCAGCTTAGTATTGCCAACCAGCAGGCCATTCTCAACCGGTATCATTCAACTCCTGGAACTCGATGCTCAGGTTCAAGGAGCTTGTGCCAACTGAGTCCAGGGTGGAGTTTGGAGCCATAGTGGAGGAGGGCAAAGCAGTGGCATGGACCTCTTTTCAGGCCTCACTGTACACTATGTACTCGGAGGCATATACATATCACCATGAGGCATAGCTCGTGGTTGCAAGGTTCAACAGACAATACAGGACCTGCCTTTTGATGGGTCAGGCCTGTTCGTGGAGCAAACTGACTCTTGGCTGCATAGCCTAAAAGACTCAAGGGCTACTATGAAATCCTTGGGTATGCACAACCGGCAATCTAACCTAAACATTTCAAACCTCAGCAGCAGCGCTCCTACCATCCTTGGCTGAGGCAGGATTTTTACAGGGGCAGGAACGGCAGATGGAAGTCTGCCAAACCCCGTTTCGGGCCGGGCCAGGGCCCGACCAAACCATCCTTGGGTTCCAAGCAGGCCTTTTGAAGGGGCACCTGAGGACAGCGCACCAGACTCATTTCCGGATCCTAACCTGCCCTTTTTGAATCATTTGTCCTACTTCTGCTGTGCTTGGTCCCAAATAACCTCAGACCACTGGGTCCGCCACATGGTGGAAGTGAAATACTCTCTTCAGTTCTGCTCCTACCCTCCTTCTCACCCCCTTTCCCCGTCCCTCTTCAGGGACCCCTCGCGAGCAGCTCCTTATCCAGGAGGTACAGGTGCTCCTCGCCATGGGAGCAGTGGAGGAGGTTCCTGAGGAGCTAAGGGGCAAGGGATTCTACTCCTGATACTTCCTAATCCCAAAGGCCAAAGGGAATCTCAGACCCATTTTAAATCTGTGCAGACTCAACAAGTTCATGGTAAAGTTGGAAGTTCCGCATGATCTCCCTGGGCACCATTGCTGATTTTTGTATTGAGGATGACGCTGAGAAAGACTGGGAGCGATTCTGCAACACTATCCATACAGCTGCATCGGAGGTATTGGGGCCCTCCACACGCAGGCGGCAAGACTGGTTTGACGAAAATGATGCAGAAATCCAAGCCTTACTTGCTGAGAAGCACCACCTGCATCGTGCATATCAAAACGACCCATACTCAGCGGCAAAGAAGACCGCCTTTATCAACGCTTGCAGAACAGTACAGAACCGACTGCGCAAAATGCAGGACTTGTGGCTGAGCGCCAAAGCAGATGAAATACAGGCTTATGCGGACAGGAACGACTATAAGCAGTTCTATGAAGCCTTCAACACACTCTATGGTCCACAGTCTTCTGGGAGCTTTCCCCTCCTGAACTGTGATGGCACTGTGCTCCTTACAGAGAAGACGCAGATTCTCCAGAGATGGGCTGAACATTTTGAAGCAGTTCTCAACTGCCCCTCAGTCATCAATGATGAGGCCATTGACAAGATGCCCCAGGTTGCAGTCAGTGACTCCATGGATGCTTCACCAGAAGAGGATGAAGTGAAGAAAGCCATCAACCAGCTGTCAAGTGGCAAAGCCCCAGGGTCAGATGCCATACCAGCAGAGGTGTACAAAGTCGGTGGACCCGTGCTGCTACGGAAACTCACTGAGCTGTTTCAGTCCTTCTGGAAGCAGGGATCCATTCCACAGGAATTTAGAGACGCGTCCATTGTGCACCTCTATAAGAGGAAGGGCAATCGCCAGGTATGCGACAATCACCGTGGAATCTCACTGCTCTCTACAGCGGGGAAAGTTCTTGCACGGGTTCTGTTGAACCGATTGATCACTCACCTGGAGCAGGGCTTACTGCCAGAATCACAGTGCGGCTTCCGCAAGGGACGTGGGACTATTGACATGATCTTCGCTGCGCGTCAGCTACAGGAGAAATGTCAAGAGCAGAATCGTGAACTCTACACAACTTTTATGGACCTCACGAAAGCGTTTGACTCTGTCAGTCTCCAGGGCCTGTGGAGGATCATGTCGAAATTCGGCTGTCCAGACAGCTGCGAGCGGCGGCACAGGAGCCGGCGAACAGGGCTGCTAACAGGGGAGTTTGAGTGGGAGTTCCCATTGGAGGAGCAGGTATTTGTATTTGCATCTGTCTTTGTAGTGCTTGTGTACCTCTCTGTAGAGGCCTGTTAGGGGCAGACTGCTGAGTGGGCAGCCGAGCCCTGATTAGGGGGCGGAGCTAGGCTGAGGAGGGGTCTATAAAAGCGGCCACCCAGCCAGGCAGCGGCACAGGAGCCAGCGAACAGGGCTGCTAACGGGATTTTGAGTGGGAGTTCCCATTGGAGGAGCAGGTATTTGTATTTGCATCTGTCTTTGTAGTGCTTGTGTATCTCTCTGTAGAGGCCTGTTAGGGGCAGACTGCTGAGTGGGCAGCCGAGCCCTGAGTAGGGGGCGGAGCTAGGCTGAGGAGGGGCCTATAAAAGCGGGCCGCCCGCCCAGCCAGGCAGCGCACAGCTGCGAGCGGCGGCACAGGAGCCTGCTAACAGGGGAGTTTGAGTGGGAGTTTACAGGGGGAGTCAGAAGGGGCAGGGGGCACGGTGCTGTGTGTGCTGTGTTCCCCAGGTGAGAAGGCTGATAGAGGCAGAGACAACAGCAGCCATGAGCCAAGCAGCAGAGGATACAATGAGGATGATTGCATGCGGCAGCTGCGGTATGTACATGGTCCTCGTGGGGGCACTGGAACAGAGGTATGTATGCAAGAAGTGCCGACTAATAGAGCTGCTGGAAGAAAAGATCCTAGGTCTAGAGCTGCAGGTAGAAACCCTGGTAGAGCATAGAAGGGGGTTTGAGCAGCTGATGGAGCAATGGCAAGCTGTGGCTGAAGGGGAATGCTCAGGGGTACAGGGGGAAGCAGAGGCTAAGGCCTGTGAGGGGGGAATGCTGGATGGTGAACATGGGCAGTGGAAGCATGTGACCGTGAGAAGCAGGCAGGGGAAAAGGAGGGCCAGTGAAGGAGAAATAGAGCTAAGGAACAGGTTTGAAGGTTTGGAGAATGAGGAAGGGGTACAGCAGGTGGTAACTGACGGTGGGAGGGCAAGGAAGAAGAGAATAGCGGCTAGTCCGATAGAAAGAGGGGAGGAGTCGATGGAGACAGCACCAACTTTGGGCCCCGGGAGGATGCAGGATGGCTCAAGGGGGACTACAAGGGAGGATAGGAATGGAAGGAGCTTGCAACCAGGGGGAACGGGGGATAGGTTAGCAGACCGCACTGTCACCAGGCAAAGGCAGGTCTACGTGATTGGGGATTCCATACTGAGAAGGTTGGACAGGCCTGTGACCAGGGCCGATCCAGAGAACAGAAGGGTGTGCTGTCTACCCGGCGCTAAAATACGGGATGTGGACCTGCGGTTGAAAAGGATCCTAAAAGGAGCAGGTAAGAACCCGTTGATCATCCTTCATGTAGGAACGAATGACACGGCTAGATTCTCGCTGGAGAGAATCAAGGGGAGACTATGCCAGGCTGGGTAAGACGCTCAAGGAAATTGAGGCTCAGGTGATCTTCAGTGGGATTCTACCTGTCCCTAGGGAAGGGCGACAAAGGGGTGACAGGATTGTGATGATAAATAGTTGGCTCAGGGAGTGGTGCTATAAGGAGGGCTTTGGGATGTATGGACACTGGGAGGCTTTCGGGGACAGAGAACTGTTCTCACGGGATGGGCTCCACCTGAGTAGGGAAGGAATTAGACTTCTAGGAGGGAGGCTGGCTCATCTGATCAAAAGAGCTTTAAACTAGGAATTTGGGGGAGACGGTTGGGAGATGTCCAGCCACTCTCCACGCCTAATTTAAACATTGAGAGGGAGGACAACAGGATAAGAACAGATATAGCCAGAGGGAGGGGTTTGGACATAAGGAAGAGGGGGGGGGATGGATACTAGACCAATAGGTCATACTGGTGGTACTGTGTCCCTACCAAATTGGGTAACAAAGGTGAGAGAAGCCAAACAGCAAAAATTAGGATGTTTGTTCACCAATGCGAGAAGCCTAGGTAACAAAATGGAGGAATTGGAGCTCCTGGTCCGAGAATTGAAACCGGATAGCGTAGGAATAACCGAAACATGGTGGAACGGTAGTCACGACTGGAGTACAGGTATGGAAGGGTATGTGCTGTTTAGGAAAGACCGAAACAAAGGTAAAGGTGGGGGAGTAGCATTGTATGTCAATAATGAGGTAAACTGTAATGAAATAACTAGTAATGGAATGGATAATACGGAGTCTGTTTGGGCAATGGTCACATTAGGGAAGAAAACTACTAGAGCCTCCCCTGGGATAGTGATTGGGGTGTGCTATAGACCGCCGGGATCTAGCCTGGATATGGATAGAGAACTCTTTAATGTTTTTAAGGAGGTAAATACTAATAGGAACTGTATGATCATGGGAGACTTTAATTTCCCGGATATAGATTGGGGAACAAATGCTAGTAATAATAATAGGGCTCAGCTTTTCCTAGACGTGATAGCTGATGAATTCCTTCATCAAGTAGTTACTGAACCGACGAGGGGGGATGCCATTTTAGATTTGGTTTTGGTGAGTAGTGAGGACCTTGTTGAAGAAATGGTTGTAGGGGACAACCTTGGCTCGAGTGATCATGAGCTAATTCGGTTCAAAATAAATGGAAGGATAAACACAATTGCATCTGAGACTAAGGGCTAACTTTACGAAATTAAGGCGACTAGTTAGGGAAGTGGATTGGACTAACATATTTAGGGATCTAAAGGCGGAAGACGCCTGGGATTATTTCAGGTTGAAGATTTCAAAAGGGCTAACTTTACGAAATTAAGGCGACTAGTTAGGGAAGTGGATTGGACTAACATATTTAGGGATCTAAAGGCGGAAGACGCCTGGGATTATTTCAGGTTGAAGTTGCAGGAGCTGTCAGAGGCCTGTATCCCGAGAAAGGGAAAACGGTTCGTAGGTAGCAGTTTTAGACCGAGCTGGATGAGCAAGCATCTCAGAGGGGTGATTAAGAAAAAACAGAAAGCGTACAGGGAGTGGAAGATGGGAGGCATCAGCAAAGAAACCTACCTTAATGAGGTCAGGGGGTGTAGGGATGCAGTGAGAAAAGCCAAAAGCCGGGTAGAGATGGACCTTGCGAAGGGAATTAAAACCAATAGTAACAGGTGTTTTAGCCATATAAATAGGAAGAAAACTAAGAAAGAAGAAGTGGGACCGCTTAAAACTGTAAACAGAGTGGAGATCAAGGATAAGCTAGGCATGGCACAATATCTAAACGAATATTTTGCCTCGGTCTTTAATAAGAATAATGAAGGGTTTAGGAATAGTGACAGAGTGACTGATGGGAATGAAGGTATGGGGTTGGAAATTACAGTATCCGAGGTAGAAGCCAAACTTGAACAGCTTAACGGTAGTAAATCAGGCGGCCCGGATAATCTTCATCCTAGAATATTAAAGGAATTGGCGAGTGAAATTGCAAGCCCGTTAGCGATAATTTTTAATGAATCTCTGAACTCGGGGGTTGTACCGTTTGACTGGAGATTAGCTAATATAGTTCCTATTTTCAAGAAGGGGAAAAAAAGTGACCCGGGTAACTACAGGCCTGTTAGTTTAACATCTGTAGTATGCAAAGTCATGGAAAAAATATTAAAGGAGAGAGTAGTTACAGACCTTGAGGTCAATGGCAATTGGGACAAATTACAACATGGCTTTACGAAAGGTAGATTGTGCCAAACCAACCTGATCTCCTTCTTTGAGAAAGTAACAGATTTTTTAGACAAGGGAAATGCGGTGGATCTAATATATCTTGATTTCAGTAAGACGTTTGATACGGTACCGCATGAAGAATTACTGGTTAAATTGGAAAAGATGGGGATCGAAATGAAAATCCAGAGGTGGATAAGGAACTGGTTAAAGGGGAGACTGCAGCAGGTCGTATTGAAAGGTGAGCTGTCGGGTTGGAGGGAGGTTACCAGTGGAGTTCCTCAAGGTTCGGTTTTGGGTCCGATCTTATTCAATCTATTTATCACTGACCTCGGAACCAAAAGTAGGAGTGGGCTGATAAAGTTTGCGGATGACACGAAGTTGGGAGGTATTGCCAATTCGAGAAGGACCGGGATATCCTCCAGGGAGATTTGGATAACCTTGTAAACTGGAGTATTAGTAATAGGATGAAATTCAATAGTGAGAAGTGTAAGGTTATGCATTTAGGGATGACTAACAGGAATTTTAGTTATAAGCTGGGGACGCACCAGTTGGAAGTAATGGACGAGGAGAAGGACCTCGGAGTCCTGGTTGATCGCAGGATGACTATGAGTCGGCAATGTGATGTGGCCGTTAAAAAAGCTAATGCGGTCTAGGGATGCATTAGGCGAGGTATTTCTAGTAGAGAGAAGGAGGTGCTAGTCCCGTTATACAAGGCGTTGGTGAGACCTCATTTGGAGTACTGTGTGCAGTTTTGGTCTCCCATGTTTAAGAAGGATGAATTCAAACTGGAACGGGTACAAAGAAGGGCCACTAGAATGATCCGAGGAATGGAAAGCCTGTCGTATGAAAGGAGACTTGAGGAGCTCGGTTTGTTTTCCTTAACCAAAAGAAGGTTGAGAGGAGATATGATTGCTCTCTTTAAATATATCAGAGGGATAAATACCAGGGAGGGAGAGGAATTATTTCAGCTCAGTACTAATGTGGACACGAGAACAAATGGATATAAATTGGCAGTCGGGAAGTTTAGGCTTGAAATTAGACGAAGGTTTCTAACCATCAGGGGAGTGAAATTCTGGAACAGCCTACCGAGGGAAACAGTGGGGGTGAATGACCTCTCTGGCTTTAAGATTAAGCTTGATAAGTTTATGGAGGGAATGGTTTGATAGGATAACGTGATTTAGTCAATAGGTCAATAACGTGCCACCACTGGTAATTAGTACCGAGGGTCAATGTTGGGATATTGAAAGTCTTTTTCCTGAGTGTCTGGCTCGAGAGTCTTGCCCACATGCTCGGGGTTCAGCTGATCGCCATATTTGGGGTCGGGAAGGAATTTTCCTCCAGGGTAGATTGTCAGTGGCCCTGGAGGTTTTTCGCCTTCCTCCGCAGCATGGGGCAGGGGTCGCTTGCTGGAGGATTATCTGCTACTTGAAGTCTTTAAATCAGGATTTGGGGACTTCAACATCTGAGTCAAGGGAGAGAATTATTTCAGGAGTGGGTGGGTCAGCTTTTGTGGCCTGCATCTTGTGGGAGGTCAGACTAGATGATCATAATGGTCCCTTCTGATCTTAAGTTCTATGATTCTATGATTCATACGAATGGTACGTCAATTTCATCACGGTATGATGGCTCGTGTCCTGGATGATGGTGAAACATCTGAGGCCTTCCCAGTCACCAACCGCGTCAAGCAAGGGTGTGTTTTAGCACCCACTTTGTTCAGCATGATATTCTCTGCCACTCTGACTGATGCCTTTCAACACTGCACTGAAGGAGTAGGCCTGTAGTACAGAACTGACAGGTAAACTGTTCAATCTGAGGCGACTGCGTGCCATCACCAAGGTGAAGGAAACTGTACTTCGAGACTTTCTCTTTGCCAATGATTGTGCTCTGAATGCTAGTACAGAGCCAGAAATGCAAGCCAGTATGGACAAGTTTTCATCTGCATGCAACAACTTCGGTCTCACCATTAACATCAAGAAGACTGAGGTCATGCACCAGCCAGCTCCCCACGCTCCGTACTCAGAACCGTCCATCACTGTAAATGGACAGAAATTTCAGGCAGTGGACCACTTCACGTACCTGGGCAGTACCCTTTCCCGAGCAGTGTCAATCGATGATGAAGTAAACTGCAGAATTGCTAAAGCCAGCTCTGCATTTGGCCGATTGCGCTCCAACGTCTGGGAACGTCGAGGGATCAGCCTACCAACGAAGCTGAAGGTCTACCGAGCAGTGGTGCTTCCAACTCTGCTGTACGCCTGCAAGACGTGGACTGTCTATCGGAGTCATGCATGAAGGCTCAATCACTTCCACATTTCCTGTCTGCGAAAGCTTCTAAAAATCAGATGGCAGGACAAAGTGCCCAATACTGAAGTCCTTACCAGAGCCAGTCTGCCGTCAGTTCACACACTGCTGATGAGAGCCCAGACCAGATGGTCCGGACATGTCGTGAGAATGTCAGACGAGCGCATTCCTAAACAGCTCTTCTACGGAGAACTCACCCAGGGAAAGCGCTCCCATGGAGGACAAAAGAAGCGGTTCAAGGACACGCTGAAGACCTCTCTGAAGTCCCTCGAGATCAACACCGCCACATGGGAAACCCTCGCACTGAACCGTCCAGCATGGCGCAGCCTCATTCACACAGGCAGTCATACCTTTGAGGCGAGGCGTACTGCTGAGGCTGAAAGAAAGTGTGAGTTGTGCAAGTCCAGAGCTGCCCGCACATCATCGACAGTGCCATCACGTGTCTGCCCGACGTGTGACAGGACATTCCACACACGAATCGGACTGATCAGTCATCTTCGGACGCACAGAGCCCGGTCATCGAACGAATGAGTTGTTGAGGTCTTCATCAATAACGATGGACGAACATCATCATCATCATCATCCCCTCCCTGGATCTGGGAGACTTGTATGCCACCTTTGACATGAAAGATGCATACTTCCATATAGTGATCTGCCCCGCACACCTGCGCTTCCTACGCTTTGTGGTCAACCACAAGTATTACCAATTCCCTGCCCTACCATTTGGCCTCTCAACAGCCCCCTGAGTGTTCATCAAGTGCATGTCAGTCGTGGCTGCTTTCCTCAGTCGCTAGCAGGTGCAAGTATACCCTTACCTCAACGACTGGCTGCTCAGGGGCCACACCAAGGCACAGGTGCAGTCCCAAATCTGTTTGGTCAGGTGCACATTCAAGCAGCTGGGTCTCCTCCTCAACTTGGGGAAATCGAGCTTGGAACCAACCCAGAGAATAGAATTCATTGGGGCAATGTTAGACTCAGTTCAGGCATGTTTGCCACCCGACGCAACAGGAAGTGCCCAATGTTCTCCTTCCAGGGTCACAGCCCAGGCTCCCTCACAGACGCATTCCTGCTACCCTGGAGAGGTCACCTGCTCTACACCTTTCCCCTGTTCCCTCTCATGCACAAGGTCCTGCTCAAGGTCCACAGGGAGGGGGCAAAGGTAATTCTGATAGCTCCAGTGTGGCCTCAACAACACTGGTACACTATGCTACTGGAGCTGTCAGTGGATGCACCGGTCATGTTACCTCCCCTCCCCGACTTACTCACTCAGGACCATGGTCGCCTCCATCACCCCGGCCTGTGGTCCCTCCACCTCCTGGCTTGGAAGCTTCATGGCTGCAGCCCATGGAACTTCTGTGCTCAGAACAAGTAAGGGAGGTCCTCCTCGGCAGCAGGAAGCCCTCCACTAGAGCCGCATATCTGGCAAAGTGGAAGAGATTCTTGTGTTGGTGTGACTAGTGTCGTACACCGCCTCTCCAGCCGCCTGTACCCTTCGTCTTGGAGCACCCCCTACACCTGAAACAGCAAGGCCTGGCGGCATCCTCCATAAGGGTACACCTCACTGCTACCTCGGCCTTCCACCCAAGAATTTCTGGTCGATTCGTCTTCGCCAACCCTATGGTTGGTCACTTCCTCAAAGGTCTGGACTGCCTACATCAGGGGTCGGCAACCTTTCAGAAGTGGTGTGCCAAGTCTACATTTATTCACTCTAATTTAAGGTTTTGCGTGCCGGTAATACATTTAAACATTTTTAGAAGGTCTCTTTCTATAAGTCTATAATATATATCTATATTGTTGTATGTAAAGTAAATAAGGTTTTCAAAATGTTTAAGATGCTTCATTTAAAATTAAATTAAAATGCAGAAGCCCCCTGGACCAGTGGCCAGGACCCAGGCAGTGTGAGTGCCACTGAAAATCAGCTCGCGTGCCGCCTTCGGCACGTGTGCCATAGGTTGCCTACCCCTGGCCTACATCCCCAGATCAGGCAGCCTGTCCCTCGGTGGGACCTTAACCTGGTCCTCTCCAGGCTCATGGGGCCCCCATTCGAACCATGGGCAACTTGCTCCCTCCTGTAGCTGTCATGGAAGGTAGCTTTCCTGGTTGCCATTACTTCTGTGAAGAGGGTGTCTGAGCTAAAAGCCCTCACCTCTGACCCATCTTACATGGTTTTCCACAAGGATAAGGTGCAACTCAGGCCGCACCTGGCCTTTCTCCCCAAGGTGGTGTCGCACTTCCACACCAGCCTGTCAGGAAAATGTCCTATCTTGCTATTTCTCAGGGACCTGCTTTCTTCTCTGTCACCCCAGATCTTCTTTCAGCTCCCCTCCCCCCACCAATGCACCTTGCCCCTAACCAGGACGGACCACCTCAGAGGGGTAGACCTATGCAATGCTTGGCCACTCTGCTGACCGAGAGCTAAGGTTGCCCATTAGTGCCCCTTGTGATGTGGCCCAATGATTATTTCCCCACTGATGATACTATAGGTGCTGCTCTTGGACATGAGTCTTGAGTAGTTTGGTGCCTGTAGCACAGAGGTGGGCAAACTATGGCCCCCAGGCCATATCCGGCCCGCGGGACCGTCTTGCCCGGCCCCTGAGCTCCTGTCCCGGGAAGCTCACCCCCAGCCCCTCCCCTGCTGTCCCCCTCCCTTGCAGCCTCAGCTTGCTCACTCTGCCACCGGCGCAATGCTCTGGGCGGCAGGGCTGTGAGCTCCTGGGGCAGCGCAGCTGCAGAGCGGTGCTCCAGGCAGCACGGTAAGGGGTCGGGGGGGGGCGGGGGGAGGATGGATACAGGGCAGGGGAGTTCAGGGGGTGGGGAGGGGGGTGGATAGGGGTCAGGACAGTTGAGGGGACAGGGGGTTGAATGGGGGCAGTGGTCCCAGGGGGCAATCAGGAAGGATGGAGGGTTGGATAGGGTAGCAGGGGTCAGTCAGGGGCAGGGGTTCTGGGGGCAGTCGGGGGACAGGGAGAAGGTGTGGTTGGATGGGGCAGGGGTTCCGGGGAGGGCCGTCAGGAATGAGAGGAGAGGTTGGATGAGGTGGCGGATGTCTGGGGGGGGCAGGGAGCAGGGGTGTGTGTGGATGGTGCAGGGGTCCCAGAGGGGCCGTCAGGGAATAGGGGGTGTTGGATGGGGCAGGAGTCCCAGCGGGGGGGAGAGCATGACTTCCTCCCCTAACTGGCCCTCCATACAATTTACAAAACCCGATGCGGCCCTCAGGCCAAAAAGTTTGCCCGCCCCTGCTGTAGCATCTCCTCAGCTCTTATGCTTCTGCCAGTCTGGGTCCTGTCTTTCAAAGCTCCATCTATTCTGCCATCGTACTGTGTCCACATATTACATGCAGCAGGGAGAAACCATGGGTTGCTCTTGGGTTTACGTAACTCTGGGTGTCTGCAGTTTGTTATTTGGCAGTGATATGAAATGCTGTCCTCTGCTGGCAAAATATAGTACCACCAGCAGCACTGTGAGAAATTCATTGGTTACACCTGGGCTGAAGATGCGGCTATTTGGAATTGGGGGCGTGCAGCCCAAGATGAGAAACCACAGTACAGGAAGAGCAAGAGGAATGCAGAGAGGGCAGGGAGTTATGCAGGGATAGGGATGGCTGTGCTTGGGCTTTATTATTGATCTGCATGGATTGGGGACAGGATGTGTCACTCTCACATTATTGTTCTATGGGCTAGACAGGTCCAGGTACTCTCCACTCAGCACAGGATCTGGGTGGGGGAGAGGCAAAGGTTGTTCTAAATCACCTTTTGGCCTTGATTCAGTTTGCCAGCAGCAAGTGCAGTCCAAGCAGCTGGGTTCAGGGGAGGATCTGGCCCCATATTTTGAAATACTTTAAATAAAAGCTTTACAACAAGCCAAACAAAGATGTTTTGTTGCGGAGCAGTAAAATTTTAGCTCCTCCTCCCCCCACCCCTGACTTTGCAGCACCCCTCCCCTCAGGGTCTGTTTCCTCTCCTCCTCCCTGTATTGGGAGGCCATTGGCTTTGGCGCTGCGGCTTCTCTCAGGCTCACTCACTCCCACCATTAATCGTTTCAGAGTCCTGGCTTGTCGGTGGCTTTTCTGGTACTTGATTTTCTCACTATATTTTGTTTTCTCCCTTAGACGAACATTGGTTCCATCTTGGCATCAGTAAATCCATACAAACCCATCTCTGGTCTGTACAGTGCGGCCGCCATGGACCTGTACAGACGGCATCACCTGGGTGAGCTGCCACCCCATATCTTTGCCACTGCTAATGAGTGTTACTGCTGCTTGTGGAAGCGTCACGACAGCCAGTGTGTTCTGATCAGGTTAGAGACTAAACATACAGCTAACCCTCGGTTGTATTACACTCCCCACTCCCACCATCCTGTGTGCAATGGCACCTGTGTTCCTACCCCTTGTCTCGCCTATGCCTGCAGTAGTGGTGGAGATGCCCCACATTTGGTCCTACAGACCACTTACATAAGAACATAAGAACGGCTGTACTGGGTCAGACCAAAGGTCCATCCAGCCCAGTATCCTGTCTACCGACAGTGGCCAGTGCCAGGTGCCCCAGAGGGAGTGAACCTAGCAGGCAATGATCAAGTGATCTCTCTCCTGCCATCCATCTCCACCCTCTGACAAACAGAGGCTAGGGACACCATTCCTTACCCACTTATTCTCCGTTCTCCCTGGGTGGGACAGCCACTTGCTCTGTTCTGGGTTTGTGAATGTATCATGTCTGTTCCTTAACAGCGGAGAAAGTGGAGCTGGAAAGACCGAGAGCACCAAGCTGTTGCTCAAATTCCTGTCAGCTATGAGCCAGAACTCTCTAGGGGCCCCTGCATCTGAGAAGAGTACTCATGTGGAGGAAGCCATCCTGGAGAGCAGGTACAGTTCATCTTCACGGGAGAGACAACCAGTGAGCAGTCAGGGACAGTGTCTGCAGGGGTGAGAGGGGCCCTGTATGGCTGGGGCAGCTGTGTGACCTTTATCACACAACAGCCCTTTCACCTCACTGAACAACTAAAGAATGATAGAATCATAGAGTTTGAGGCCAAAACAGATCATTATATCATCTAGTCTGACCTTCTGTGTGGCACAAGCCATCACCCAGCACTCGCACATTAAACCAAACAATGGAAATGAGACCCACAGAGAATAGGGGGGACCGAGGTGCACCAGCACTCCAGGCCCCTGCAATGGCAGGGAAATGATTAAATGAACTATACACAGATAATCCTGGCAAGTGACATGCTGCAAAGTAAAGCGAATCTACCCCCCAAGATCATTGCCTATCTGACCTGGGGGAAAATTCTTTCCCAGCCCCACATATGGCAGTCAGTTAAACCCTGTGCATGTGAGCAAGAACCAGCCAGCCAAGCCCCTGAGGGAGAATGCTCGGTGCCACCTCAGAGCCTGGCCGTCCCCATCCAGTGTCCCATCTCCAGCCGTGGCCACTCCTGATGGTTCAGAGGAAAGAGATTAAAAAACCTGCCAGAATACATTGGTGATGGCGGTGGGGTGGGGGCAGGAATCCCTTCCTGTCCCTGAAGGTGGCCAGCTGAAACCCTGAACTGTGAGCACCAGATTCTGAAGCATGAACGTTCAGGTACCACAGTAATGAGTGCTGTATAAGAACCTGAATAGAAAAGACCGTAACGGACCCTCGCAGCTGGTATTGGCACAGCTAAACAGTGATGGTATTAAGCAGGGACAGCGTAAGAAACATACACTCTGGAAGTGCAGACCCCTTGTAAAGGGCCAGTACAGTGGCTGCTTCCCAAATAGCCCTTTGTAGTTCTGCGGGCCTGTGCCACTTCAGCACTGTTTTTCTTCCATGTCTGCCCTTAGGCATGAAACACCCCCCGAACTAATCTGTAAAACCAGCACCCTGTCCTCAGACCCACCTCTGTCACGGGGCCTGTGATACACTGCCAAATGGTAATGGTTGGGCAGGTGTCTAGCAGGGATAACTGACATCACTCAGATCCTAAGTCTGTTTGTCTTTTAAATCTTTTAACTGGGCCTGCAGTGAGTCTGTATAATGTTATGTCCCTTTTGCTGCTACCCTCGTCTTGCTTCCTCTGTGACCTCAGTTTGTTACAGATACTTGTTGTGTTTGTCTTTAAATAGATTGTAAGCTGTTTGGGGCAGGGGGTGTTTCCTGTTACTTGTGCAGTACCTGGCATAATGTGCATCCATCCTAGGCCTTTGGGAAAAGTTGCAATATGAATAATAAGACTAATATATAATGATTAGATTCCCCACTCTGGGTTCCATGCTGCTGAATGAGATCAAGGTGGGAGTTCTCCATTCTCCTTGGATGTATAAGCAGAGGAATACTGAGAAGCAGGGAAGTGTGATTACCACTGTATACAGCATTGGTGAGACTGTTACTGAATATTACATCTCGCTGTGGTGTGCAGACTTTAAAAAGAGTGTTGATAAATTTGAGAGGACTCAGAGAAGAGCTACAGGAATGATTCATGATCCGGAAAATTTGCCTTATACTGAAAGACTTAATATGTTTTGTATAGCCAAGAGAAAGTTAAGAGGTGACTTGATCATGGCCTATAAGATTTCTGATGACTGAAGGTGCTTTAATGTGGTAGACAAAGGCATAACAAGATCTAGTATCTGAAAGTGGAGCTAGACAAGTCAGATTAGAAATAAGGAACACCTCTCTGACAAGGAGGGTAATTAATGATGGGAACAACTTATTCAGGAGTGTGGTAGATTCTCCATCACTTGGTCTTTAAACCAAGCCTGGGTATCTCTTTCGAAAAGACACACTGTAGCTCAACCAGAAGCAGAGCAGTCTCTAGGGTAGGGTGAATCGGGATGGTCACCCTGGGCCCCGCCTTTTCGGGGGGCCCCCTGGCAGCCACCCCGAATCGCCGTACCCTAGGGATGGCTCTGTGTGCATGTTGTGCAGGGGGGGCTAGGCTGGCCCCTGGGGGGGAGGCAGACAGGCTGAGGCGGTTAGCATGGGGCCTGGTACCGGCAGTGGGGTTCAGGTCTGCACTCACCGGCCGGAAGCAGCTGGCTCTCGGTGTCGCTTGGGGAAGGGGGCGGAAGCAGGGAAGAGATGGGGTGGGGGTGGGAAGAGGCGGGGTGGGGGTTTGGGGAAAGGAGTGGAGTGGGGGCGGGGCCGGGGGGGGCGGGGTTTGTCCTGGGCCCTAGGAACAGCCCTGAGCAGAAGTAATGGGCTCAGTGCAGGAATCCTTGGTGAGGTTTTGTGACCTGTATTATGCAGGAGGTCAGATTAAATTACCATAATGGTCCCTTATGGCCTTAGTGGTTAGTGGTTCCTTTACTTCTCCCTGGTAGCCAGTTAGAATGAGCCCCAGACGAGATATGATGGGAACAGTCCTCAGCTGTGCTGAGCTCCAGGCTATATGCGAGTCTGCCGCAGACCTATGTGGACCCCTCTACTGTGGTGAACTGTGTCCCCATATCTTTGCTATTGATGGGGACAGACGAAAAGGTGGTTCTAAGTCACTTTTGTGCTTCCGACGAAGTGGGGATTCACCCACGAAAGCTCATGCTCCAAAACGTCTGTTAGTCTATAAGGTGCCACAGGATTCTTTGCTGCTTTTACAGATCCAGACTAACACGGCTCCCCCTCTGATACTTTGTGCTTCCTGTGACCTGGGGCTTGGCTGGGAGCTGATCCAGTCTCCAGCTCAAATTAAATCAGTTACTGGCTTCTCTAACCTGTGCCAGCTAGAATGCCCTCTAGGGACCCTTTTCCTGTTTGAGCATCGGTGTTGTGTGTGGCATTCAGGCTCTGCCCTCTCTAGCCTCCAAATGGCTGTCATACCCCCCTGCCTGAGGCTGGAGAATGCTCAGCAGCGCTCAGAAAACAGCTTGAAGGTCACCTTTTTATGCTACTCCAGTGGCACCGAATGACCTTAGTGGGGCTGAGGAACTGGGCAAATGCGTGCAGAAAGCCAGCAATGCTATTGTTAAATTTCAGCTCAGACTCGCTCATATTAAAGGCTCTCCTGGGTGGGGTAATGTTATCGTAATCTTGTTTACTTGCTTTTTGTGAAGTTCATGCTTTGTATTTTCCCCAGAAATCCGGTCTCTGAAAACTCCCTTAGCCCAACTGGGTTAGTTGCAGTGATGTTCTTGTTTGTTGTGTACCCCTATTTTAGCTTCTTCATTAGAAATGTTAACGTATCTCTCACATTTACCTATTGCTTGCTTGGTCTCTTCAGGAGACTTGATTTCCAAGACAGAGAAAATGTATGAAAATATCCAGATTTGTACTTGTTTATTGAAACTTCAGCATAGTGTTTCTAGTTTTGAGATTTTTACGTGAAGATGCTTCTTTGTTAAACTGATATCCTTCCTCCATGAAAGAAAGCGAGTTCTAGAAGGATTTTGAAAGGTGCATAAAACAGGTTGTTGATGTTTTCTCTAATATTTATTTTATTTTCCCAGGAGTTCTACTCCATCCTCATCCTCCTCGACCTCTCTGCTCCTTTTGACACTGTTGATCATACCCTCCTTCGTGACATTTTGTCCTCCCTTGGCTTTTGCGACTCCGTCTTCTCCTGGTTTTCCTCCTACTTCACTGGCTGCACCTTCAGCATCTCTTTCGGTGGGTCCTCTTCCTTCCCTCTCCCACTGTTCATGGGGTCCCACAGTGCTCTGTCCTTGGCCACACTCCTCTCCGCTCCCTTTACCCGTCTCTCTGGGTGACCTCATCTGCTCCCACGGCTTCAGCTCTCATCTCTAAGCCAATGTGTCACAGATCTACCTCTCCATTCCTGATCTGTCTCCTTCAGTCCAGTCCCATATCTCTGTCTGTTTCTCTGACATCATCTCCTGGATACTTCTCGCTGTCCACTTTTTAACATGGCCAAAGCCAAACTCCTGATCTTTCCTCTGAAAGTGTCATCACTCCTCCATTTTCTGTCACTGTTGACAATACAACCGTCCTCTCTACCATTCAGGTTTGTAATCTGAGAGTCATCTTATCCAGACTGTGTTTAAATTCTGCAGCTGCTTCCTTTGCAACATTTCCAAAATCCAATATTTTCTCTCTCTCCATATAGCTAAAACTTTGGTTCCAGACCCTCCTCATCTGCTGTCTTTACTACTGCTGCCTTCTCTGCTCAGGCCTGCCTGTCACCCATCTCTGGTGCCTTCAAAATGAAGCATCTAAGATCATCCTTCTAGCCTGTCACTCTGTCACCCTCACCCCTTTGAATTCCTGCCCTGCACAGGCTTCCTGTTCTCCACTGCATCAAATGCAAACACCGTCTGGGCCCTTCACAACTCTGTTCCACATACATATCTACGCTTGTCTCTCACTGTGTTGCCTCCCCCATTCTCTCTGCTTCACTAATAATGGCAGCCTTAAATGACTATTTGTCCAGTCTCCCACAAATGCCTCTGCACCTTCTTCCATGCTGCACCTTATGCATGGAATGCCTCACTGAGCTGAACTATATAGCCACTCCCCTTTGCTCCTTCAAGTTCTTCCTCCAGAACCACTTCTGCCATAGTCCCTGCTAGAAATCAGCTCTTCAGTGAATGCTTGCGGCTGCTGCAGTTGGAGAGAGCTGATTTGATTTAATTATTATTATTATTATTTTATTTAAATTCAGATTATTTAGAACCATCAGGATTGTCAAATTGGTAATTAACTTGCACAATATAACTGTGGTAACCATGTGATCTTATTATCCTCACCCATGTCCTCCCTTCCCCTTCTGTTTGTCATGGTCATTTTGTTTCAGATTAGACCCTAATCCTGCAAACATGTATGTGTGTAATATTGTGCATGTGCAGTGTTGATGAACCAGTGGGACTACTTGTGTGTAAAGTTACTCATGTGTAAGTATTAGCAGGATCAGGACTTAGATAGTAAGCTGTCCGGGGCAGGGACCACACTTCCTGGTGTGTTTGTGCAGCTCCCAGCACAGAGGAACCTGGTCCTGCATGGGCTGTCTGGGTGCTATTGCAGTACAAATGATTTCATTTTTGCCTTTGTTTAAAGCCTGTTTTTCGAAGGATAAAGTATAAAGGTAGGGCTTGAGGTTTTGTAAAGCTTTCCCTACATTTCAGTGTCACCCCCTTCACATAGCTAACCTTGTCCGAAGTCAAGACAACCTGCTATTTTCTGCAAACTCCAGCAGTATTTGATCTCAAATAACATTGTAGGTCATAATTATTTTTTTAACCTTTTCATAATCCTGAACCTGCTTTTCTTTGAGACTGCACAGGTGAGACTATGGGAATCATCCACACATTCAAAAAATATATTTCTCAGAGTGATAATGCAATCCTCTTGTTAAAAATCACAATGAGTTTTAGTGTTAAATATAAACCTTCACAGAGCATTCCTGCAATGTGGCCTTGACTTTTTCTTTGTTTTGTTTTCCCCACTGGACTTTTAATCTTTGTATTGGTTAAACCACTGGCTCTCAACCTTTCCAGACTTCTGTACCCCTTTGAGGAGTCTGATTTGTCTTGTGTACCCCCAAGTTTCACTGCACTTGAAAAGAACTTGCTTACAAAATCAGACATAAAAATACAAGTGTGTGTCAGCACACTATTACTGAAAAATCGCTTACTTTTTCATTTTTACCATGGAATATAAATACTTTACTTACATTTAAGTGTATAGTATATAGAGCAGTATAAACAAGTCATTGTTTATATGAAATTTTAGTTTGTACTGACTTCACTAGTGCTTTTTATGTAGCACTTTGTAAAACTAGGCAAATATCTAGATGAGTTGATGTACCTGGTGAAAGACCTCTGCATACCCCTAGGGTACATGTAAGGCTGGTTGAGAACCACTGGGTTAAACTATTAAATGGAATATTTCTAATCCTGGTCCCATTTTGCCTGTTTGAATGAAATTGGCTTTTTCCCAATTCCCCAGTGTAATTAATATTGCTCTGCGGAGAAACAATCAAAATCTCTAAGCAGCTCACTGCAGTTATAACCCAACATTGTCCTGGTAGTTTGAACCAGCTGAGGCTGCTGGAAAGCTAGTTTTTAGAACAAGTCAAGTTCTTTTTAATTTCCTGATCAGACTGAAGTTTTAAGACTTGAATCCAGTTGGGAGCATATTAGTATAATTGGGACTCAATTCCAATTGTAAATAACAGCATAAATGTTCTAGAACCACTGGTTCATATTCCAGCATGGCCATCTCAGTCATTGATCTGTACAAAGCAAATTAATTTAGCATATATATTTCTCGCTTCATGATTGTTTGAAAACATGTAATGTTCTCCACCTCATGGTGTTGTAGTTATGCCATCCCATTTTCAGACGGGGAAGTTGTAGCAAAGAAGTGGCTTGCCCAAGGCCGCAGACAGAGGTCGTGTGAGAACAAGGGTTGGGACTAGTTCCGCTAGATCATGGGTGGGCAAACTTTTTGGCCTGAGGGCCACATCTCAATATGGAAATTGTATGGAGGGCCGGCTGGGGCAGGGGACTGGGGCACACGGGAGGGATGAGGGCTCCGGCTGGGGGTGCAGACTCTGAGGTGGGGTTGGGGCTGAGGGGTTTGGGGTGCTGGAGGGTGCTCTGGGCTAAGATCAAAGGGTTTGGAAGGTGATCAGGGATGTGGCAGGGTGTTGAGGTGGAGGTGGGAGGGGGAGGGCTCAGGGGTGCAGGGTCTGGGCGATGCTTACCTGAAGCGGCTCCTGGAAACCGTGGCCCGTCCCCCCTCCGGAGGCAGGGCCACGCTGCTCTGCATGCTGCCCTGTCCACAGGCACCGCCCCTGCAGCTCCTATTGGCCATGGTTCCCGGCCAATGGGAGCTGCAGAGCCGTTTCTTGGGGCGGGGGCAGCGTGCGGAGCCCCTTGCCTGCTCCTATTTCTGGGAGCCCCGTGGACCTGCTGCACATGCGGAGCAAGGCAAGTCCCCGACCCTGCTCCTCGGCTGGAGCACTGGAGCGGGGAAAGCTCGCAACCTCGCTCCTCGCCAGGAGTCGAGGGCCAGATTAAAAGGTCTGATGGGCCGGATGCAGCCCATGGGCCATAGTTTGTCCACCTCTGCACTAGACCACCAGAGTCCCTGCAGGTTACTTAACAACTGAGGCTTTTCCATGCTGAATGGACATTAAAGATCCCAGGGCAGTTTTCTTAAGACAGGGGTTTGCCCCAAACTTTGGTGACCTTTCTGAAAATCTTGGGCAACAAGAGTCCAGTTTACCTCTACTGCATAGTGTTTTATTGTGCATCCTATTAACAAATTATTGTCCTGGCACCTCTAGCTTCCAAAAGCAATAAAGGCATAGCCAGGAGGGTGACTTGGTTTGGATGTGAGATGGGCCCAAACAGTGCTAGTGCTGATTGCCCACATGAACCTGGGTCTGATTTAACTAATCCCCAATCCCAGTGTTTAATGCCTATTTAGTAGTGTGTTATAGCTGCCTCGTGCCAACACTGCCAGCCTCTCCCCTCCAGCTCTGCCTAGCTTATTTTACCTGCCGTTTTCTCCCCACTGTGTTATGGTGAATGTAATACTGAGATGGCAGAATGCACCTGGTGCAAAGCTAATCCTGCCTGAGTCACACTGGTGTTGGTGCTGCTGTTCAGGTCCATGATTGTCTTCCTTCCCCAGCCCTATCCTGGAGGCCTTCGGAAATGCCAAGACAGTTTATAACAACAACTCCAGCCGCTTTGGCAAGTTCATCCAGCTGCACTTCTCCCATCATGGACATATCCAGGGAGGGCGAGTCACCGATTGTATCCTTTCCTCTTGCCGCCTCTGCCCCTTCCTGCTCCAACACACACATCAAAGAGGGGAGGAGCCTGTGGAGGCTGAAAATGGGTGGGCAAATTTCCCTGTAATGGTGTGATTTTCTTTGTATCTTACTTAGAACAGGTAAGGCCATGTCTACTCTGTGAGCCCTGAGGAGTTTGCACTACTTTATCCTTCCCTGCATCTATAGATCCCTTAGTATCTATGCATGAGATCGGAACAAAGTTTAGGTTCCTCTCCCAAAATATCATGAATACTTTAATCCACAGAAGTTTGTAGAAGAGCAGGCCTGTTATATCATTTAGTTCATGCTGCTCCCTTGGAAAACAACAAAGGATTGTTCCTCTTTTGTGTATGTTCTCTTGGGATCTGCGGTCAACAGCCAAGTCCTGGCTGGGAGTTAAGAAGACATTGACCGCCATGTCCAAGCTGCACTCAGACATAAGGAGCAATGGCAGCTGTAGGGAGCCAGTTGCAGCTCTCTGATATAAGAGCAGCCCAGTGCCAGTGCACAGGGGCAACCCTAAGATATGCCGGGGGAGGATTGAGCAGAGTCGAGGTCTGCTCTTGTGCAATCCCCACTGCTGGAATGGCTTTGACACGTCCCCTCCCCTTTCCCATCACACTGGGATTGGGGGTGGGCAGCTGGGGTAGAAGGCACTGAACATCAGCAGAGTGGTGAGTGCTCCACAGGCCATCTCTGGCTGCTTTAAAGCACTTTGTGCAGCTTACAAGGCACAAAGAGGCCCTGAGAGACTGGAGAATCTGGCCCACAGAGTCAGGTGGCAGCCAAGTTAGTGACTTATTGTGGGGGAAATTTTTGCTTGAGTGACTTGCCCAAGGCCAACCTTGGGTGCCTAAAGATAAGAGACCTAAATAAGTGACTTGATTTTCAAAGATGCTGAGCACTGCAAATCCCACTAACTGCCAGGGGAGCAGCAGGTGCTTAGGACCATTGAAAGTAATTCTCCCTTGTCTAATGCAGTTGCTGGTACTGTTTTCAAAAAAGAAAAGAAAAAACAATTGGGACAGAGTGACAGCTGAGCCTCTCCTCTGCTCTTCTCTCCTCTCCCACTTTCTGCAGGTGAAGGCTCCTCCATCTCAAATAGAAGTTGGGGCAGAAATCACTAGGGAAGTTTTCTGGCCTGTGTTATGTAGGAGGTCAGGCTAGATTATTATAATGCATCACTTCTGGCCTTAAAAACTATGAATCTCTAGCTTCTGTGACCTCACTGGATACACTGGGCTTGACCTCTGCCTCTCCCGGGATACTCTGCCCTGCCACAGGCCCTGTGCTGGGCCTGACCTCTCTTCCACTCTCTCTCTCTTAAATCTCTTGTTCTGAAAGTAATGCTCATGGCCTTTCAGTGCCTCTTTCCTATAGCCTGAAGCCTGATCTACATATAAAACATAGGTTGACCTAGCTATGTTGCATAGGGGTGTGAAAAATTCCCTAGGAGACATAGTTGTTGACATAAGCCCCAGTGTAGACAGCACTACGTATGGAAGAGTTCTTCAGTTGACCAAGCTAACACCTTTCGCAGAGGTGGATGTACTAGAGTGATAGAAGAACCTCATCCAACACTGTAGTAAGTGTCTACGCGACAGCGGCATTGGATTAATTCCCATGGGGCTTGGAAATTCTTTGGCAGTCACCAGAAAATCAGATTGTGAGATCACTTGAATGCTGTTTCCTCCTTAATCTGATGCTCAGATTTATTGGAGAAGGTGAGTAAAGTTTGTTTCTGGTGCATCTCCCCACCCTTCCTTAGTCTTGTGAGCTCCTCCATTCTCTCTCTCTCCCCTGAGGCAGTGTCCAAGCAGGGCTGCCCCTTCTGGGTTGGACGGTGCTGCCTCTGTGTCCAGTCACTGCAGTGAAGGCATCACATCTGCAGGATATTGTTGATAATGTTCTCTTTCCAGTCATTCCAAGTGAGTACCAAGGACACAGGAGGAAGGTTGTTTGTTCCTGGAGAGCTTTGTTTTAATGCTCTGCTTCAGAGGAAGGGCCTTTCAAACTCTTCCCTTGTTGCCTGGCTAACCTTGCAGCCTGGGGGCCGTGAGGTCAGGCCGTGGCATTTAGGGGCTTCGGCTCCTTCAGTGCCATTTACTTAAAGGGATTTTACCCTCTTCCTAAATAGTCTGTACTCTGCAGTGACACTGATTTTGGAGAGCACGTGGATTAGGCACTTTACTGTAGTTAGACCAGGAGCAGCTGCTGCTGCTATGAGGCTCATTCCTTCCAAGAGTGTGTGCAGACTCTACCAGTAGGTTCTCAGAAATGGTGCCATGTCAAAATTTGTCCACCATCTGGTTAAGTGAGCTATGGCTGCCTATTTTGGTAGGTATGGCAAGACCCTCCCCTACCTTTTTGCCCCTTGTTTTTCATCCCAGAGTAAGGAAGGCATGTTTTGACTAAGGGCACATTTTGATGGGTGTACTTAGCCAGGGAGATTCAGTTGCCAATGGTCCTTGTTTAAGTACCCTTTGCAGTTAGGAAAGTACGTGGAACACATTTGTGCTGTTGCATTATTTATTGCACTAAAACATTATGCTGTGTGTCAGTTAAGGATGGCTTATATGTAACCTGCCTAATACACAGTCCCAACAGCAAGGAAATTAAAAGGTAAGGCAACCAACAGCACATGTCCTCTAGTCCCCCATCCTGGGAAAGACCCAACTCATCACTAGCATGGCCTTACTACATATCTACAATGCACCACAACCTTAAACTTTGCCCCAACAGGAATACCAGCCTTTCAGTACCTTCTTCCACAAATTCCACCCTCACCTCTATCCCAAAGAACCATGACCCCTTCTCCTCCTTTCTCCACAGTTGTTTTGTAAAGGGAAATCAGGCCTTACCAATCAATTTCAATTATTTGGGGGGCAGGGGGAGTCATCAAATGTGGACATGGGTGATCCATTGGATATAGTGTACTTAGGGATTCAGAAAGCCTTTGACAAGGTCCTAATCAAAGGCTCTTAAGCAAAGTAAGCTGTCATGGGATAAGAGTGAAGGTCCTTTCATGAATCAGTAACTGGTTAAAAGATAGGAAACAAAGAGTAGGAATAAATGGTCAGTTTTCAGAATGGAGAGAGGTAAATAATGGTGTCACCCAGGGGTCTGTACTGGGATCAATGCTATACCATGTCAATTAAAATAAAACCACATTAATAATTGGAGATATACCAATCTCCTAGAACTGAAAGGGACCCTGAAAGGTCATTGAGTCCAGCCCCCTGCCTTCACTAGCAGGACCAATTTTTGCCCCAGATCCCTAAGTGGCCCCCTCAAGGATTGAACTCACAACTCTGGGTTTAGCAGGCCAATGCTCAAACCACTGAGCTATCCCTCCCCCCACATAGTCATAACTGATCTGGAAAAAGGGATAAACAGTGAGGTGGCAAAATTTGCAGATGATACAAAATTACTCAAGATAGTTAAGTCCAAAGCTGACTACAAAGAATTACAAAGGGCTCTCACAAAACTGAGTGACTGAGCAACAAAATGGCAGATGAAATTCGGTGTTGATAAATGCAAAGTAATGCACATTGGAAAACATCATTTCAACTATACACGTACAACGATGGGGTCTAAATTAGCTGTTACCACTCAAGAAAGAGATCTTAGTCACTGTGGATAGTTCCCTGAAAACATCTGCAAAATGTGTAGCAGCAGTCCAAAAAGCTAACAACGTTAGGAGCCAGTAGGGAAGGGATAGCTAATAAGACAATAAATATCAACATGCCTCTATATAAATTCACGATAAGCCCACGCCTTAAATACTGCATGCAGTTCCGGTTGCCCCGTCTCAAAAAAGACATATTAGATTTGGAAAAGGTACAGAGAAGAGCAACAGAAATGATTAGGGGTATGGAACAGCTTTTATATGAGGAGAGATTAATAAGACTGGGACTTTTCAGCTTGGAAAAGAGATGACTTAGAGGGGATATGATAGTTGTTTGTAAAATGTTGACTGGTGTGGAGAAAGTGATGATGGAAATGTTATTTACACCTTCACATAACACAAGAACCAGGGGTCACCCGATTAAATTAATAGGCAGCAGGTTTAAATCAAACAAAAAGAAGTATTTCTTCACACAATGCACAATCAACCTGTGGAACTCCTTGCCAGAGGATGTTGTGAAGGCCAAAACTATAACAGAGTTAAAAAAAGAACTAGATAAGTTCACCATGCTCTGGGCATCCATAGCCTCTGTTTGCCAGAAGCTGGGAATGGGCAATAGGATACATCACTAGATGATTGCCTGTTCTGTTCATTCCCTCAGAAGCTTTGGCCAGTGGCAGAAGACAGGATACTGGGCTAGACAGACCATTGGTCTGACACCGTATGGCTGTACTTATGTTCTTAGGCACATGCTCATATTTGGGGAAAACTGATCTCACAGAAATCCTTGTATTCATCAAAGTAGCCATTCCTTTGTTGAAAATCTTCTTCAGTGCAACATGAATGACTGTGACATGCAAAACATGTTCCCTGTGCTCCATATTAATGCTCTGCTTCAGCTCTAGGGGATGTTACAGGTGGGCTATGGCAAAAGGCATGTTGTATTCTTCTCCTAAACTGTTCAACAAGGCATCTGCATACTGCACTAGAGAATGGACCGTTACATCATTTTCTCCATTGGCTAAATGCAGCACAGAAAGCTTGTTATGATAAACGATGCTAATTTCTTTTGTTAATTAACAAATAATATAATTCTAAGGAGACCCTGATATTCTTACTAGGTACACGTTTGTGATTTTATACAGTATGTAGTTTTCAAATTAATGGTACCTGAAAAACCATGAGATTCTTTAGAGATACTTGTTTTCATGAGTTTCTTTCTTTAAAACCAATTTTTAAGTGATTAGTACTTAAACTAATTAACAGAGTTTTTTAAATCCTCAGAAAATTCAAGTTTCCTCAGAGATCATATTCTCAAAATTTGGGGTGAATACACTGTTTTGCCTTTAAAAAACAACAACAAAAAGGAGTTTGAACCCCATTGTAAATGCAAAATAGAACCCAATTTGAACTGATGTCACTACTTCTCTTTCATAATAAGTTAGTCTGGTAAACTTTGTCATACTTTAATTTTGTTACATTACTTATCTCAACTTATTGTTTGTGGTAATGCCCATAATATGGTTTGGTACTTTTCATACATACTGTAATGGACAGACTGTACCTCAGGGAACTGACAGGTATACCGAGATCAGGAGAAAACAACAACAAAATGGATGTCTGTTCAAATCAACAAATTTCACTTCTGCTGTGCTGCCTACATTGGACTGTAGGGAAGATTTAAAAACGGGAGGGTCCTTTCAGATGAGTTTAGGGATGTTGGGGGATACATGAAAGAAAGCATGGAGGAAAACATTTGAAAGATTGACAAACTGGTGGGCTGGAGTGGAGGGGGCAGGGTATCACATGGAGCTCAGCAAGGGTAGATAAGCAAAGGGGCAGATTTAGCACCTTGAAGGAGAAGACGTTTAAATCTGATACAACAGGAGATGGGGAACCTGCAAAGGCATTCAAAGGGAGCAGTGAGGTGATCAAGCCAGAAGGTAAGGAAGATGACTGTACAGCTCTAAGTCATTATGCTATTTTAAAAAATGAATATTTCTGAATGCATTGTGCATGGAAATATTTTGAATCACTTTTCCCCTAAATGTGACTTTTTGGTGGTGTCTGGGATATATTCCATGAAGTCCAAGCTAGGTGCCTATCAGACAGGACCTTAAAAGAACTGAAGGAGATCAGCATTAAAAATGAAACACACATTTTAAAAACAGTATGTTAAATATTTTGTTCTTTCCCTGTAATGTACTCAGTGCCTTTCCAGTGTACCATAGATCATTTTCTGAGATTGGGAACTGGTAGTGAGTTTTGTGTGTTAGTCACGCAACAGTACATTTTCCTAAGTCAAGTGATAATTACTCAAGGGCCTCATCTTGTCAGTTATTTGTCATGTCATCAGTTTTCATTCATGCAGGAAGTCCAGTTCAGTGGTACTGTCTGGGGGATTAAAAACTCCCATAGTGAAGATTTTCTAGGATTAAGGGCTATATTTGTACCCGTACTCCTCAGTAAGAGCCCTCCTTGGGCAGAGGTGAAAACCAAAGGGTGGGCAAGTCTTGATAGGCTTCCATTAACTATCAAAATGTGCCCTTTTTGGAACTAGTGGTGAAATTTTGGGGCTATATTTAGGGCCATCATTTCAGATTTTGGTAGCGGGGGCAAGTTTAACTGTGATTCCAGGGGCTACTTAGGCACCTGAAAACTCTAGGTTTTTTTTTTTGTTTTTTTTTTGCAGATAACTTAGAAATTTGCTGACAGAAGCACTGTGTCTAATTCCTATGTAAAGAAACACAAAATATATACAAACAACAATTAAAGCCATATATTAAGTTTTGATATGTGTGTTTAGAACAATAAAGAGATAATACAGCAAGATATTCACAATCCCAAACCTTGAGGTATCAAAAGAACAGCCGTACGGGGTCAGACCAATGGTCCATCTAGCCCTGTATCCTGTCTTCTGACAGTGGCCAATGAGTGCTTCAGAGGGGATGAAAAGATCAAGTGATCCATTCCCTGTTGTCCACTCCCAGCTGCTGGCAAACAGAAGCTCGGGAAACTCAGATCATGGTGTTGCATCTCTGACCATTCTGGCTAAAGAGCCATTGATGGACCTGTCCTCCATGAACTTATCTAGTTCTTTTTTTAACCCTAGAAGTTGACTGTGCAGTGTGTGAAGTAGTACTTCCTTTTGTTTGAAACCTACTGCCTATTAATTTCATTGGGCCACCCCTAGTTTTTGTGTTATGTGACTAACATTTCCTTATTCACTTACTCCACACCAGTCAAGATTTTATAGACCTCTGTCATATCCCCCCTTAGTCATCTCTTTTCAAGGTGAAAAGTCCCAGTCTTTTTAATCTCACCTCATATGGAAGCTGTTCCATACTTCTAATAATTTTTGTTGCCCTTCCCTGTACCAGTTCCAATTCCAATATATTGTTTTTGTGATGGTATGACCACATCTGCATGCAGTATTCAAGGTCTGGGCTACCATGGATTTATATAGAGGCATTGTGATATTTTCTGTCTTACCTGTCTGTCTTTCCTAATGATTCCTAACATTCTTTTAGCCTTTATGATTGCCGCCACACATTGAGCAGATATTTTTAGAGAACTATCCATGATACCACTCAAGAAAAAGATCTTGGAGTTAACAGCCAATTTAGAGCCCATCATTTTGTATGCATAGTGGGATTCTGTTTTCCAATCAGAGCTGGCTCCAGACCCCAGCGTGCCAAGCGCGCGCTTGGGGCGGCATGCCGCGGGAGGGCGGCAGGTGGCTCCGGTGGACCTCCCGCAGGCATGCCTGCGGAGGGTCCGCTGGTCCCGCAGCTTCGTTGGAGCATCCGCAGGCGTGCCTGCGGGAGGTCCACCGGAACCGCGGGACCGGCGACCCCCAGAGCGCCCCCCCGTGGCGTGCCGCTCTGCTTGGGGCGGCGCAATTCCTAGAGCCGCCCCTGTTTCCAATGTGAATTACTTTGCATTTTCTTTCCTATATACGTTTTGGAATCTTAATTCAAGAACTAATAACTTTAACCGGTAAATAAAATTCATGCAGAGTATTTGCTCAATATCATTGTCCTTACAGCTTCACACCAATCACCCTGAAACATCCACATACTCTCTTATTTTCATTTATATTACCTTCTAGAAAATTATAAGCAAGAAAACGTGCACTCTTAATTTGTATATTTGATTTCTCATTAAAAAGCGATGAAGTCTAAAGCACTTGTTTCCCCTCAATCATTCTAAAATGTGGAATAACTAATAAATTAGAGAACAAATTCGTTTTGGCACTAGCTTTAAAAAAGGAAAGATGAAAAGTGTTTAAAGTGATAATTGAAAAGAAAATATTACAATAGATGGGCCAACATGGGTTTCCTATCAGCTCTAAGACACCTGAAGATGTATTTTCAGCAGATTAAAATGTTATCACTTTTTCTCAATAGCAATGTGTTTTCTTTTCCTATTAAGTTACTCAGTAATTATAAATAAAGTCTTAAACATTGTAATCTGTTTATACAATGCATTTGATATTTCTCTAGCACAAGTGAAAACACACTCCAGTTCAAGGTACTAAAGATGTAAAGATTAAAAGATAAAAATGGAATTTAAAAATTGAACTTGCATTTACAAATGACTGATCTAAAAGCCTGTTTTAGCCTTTGGAAACTGTTCAATTCTATAATGTGATATAGATGTCCTGAGTCTGTATCTGCAGTGGCCCAACTGGATGATTCTTAACCATTCTTAATGAAAATATAATATATAACCCTGTATGTCTTAAATAATATTAAGAAAATTTGTCCTTGTCACTTCAAGGGCATAGTCGTATACTAAGGAAGTTAGTAAAGAGACCTGTTCCAAGGCTGTAAGAACCTGATAGGATTAAGAGCCCTCCAGGAATTGTTTAAAAAAAATGTCCCAGGGGTACGTAGGCTAATTCAAGAAAGAAAACATTTTTATTTGCTGATTGAGAAGTAGAGGTATGTACAATAACTTCCTCTGATTTTCATCAGGCACATTGACTTGTATAAGGGCAGCACTGACTGTTACACTGAAAATAAAATTGATCAGCTTTGTGAAGAGACTTGAGATCAGCACTCATCAGGTCCCTTCTCTCGCACAGAGCCGACAGCCAAGGAAACCTGAGCCAGGGGGAGCTGCTTATCCAGCTCCTCTGGGACAGCCCTGCAGCAACTTCTCAGACCACAGCTAAGGGCTTCTGGCTTCTCTGACGAGAGCACGGAGAAGTGGTTCATTTTCCTGTTTGCACTCTACTGTGGTACGAAACTCGGGGGTGCGGGGGGGAGGAGGTGCTCCCCCTGTCGTCCGTAAATGGTCTCCCTATATGTCAAAATGTGCCCTTCTGTAAATTTGCCCTCCTTTTTGTACACCCCCACCTGTATGTCATTTAGTGATTTTGGGGAAGGGGTAGCTCAGTGGTTTGAGCATTGGCCTGCTAAACCCAGGCTTGTGAGGTCAATCCTTGAGGGGGCCACTTAGGGATCTGGGGCAAAATCAGTACTTGGTCCTGCTAGCGAAGGCAGGGGGCTGGACTCAATGACCTTTCAGGGTCCCTTCCAGTTCTAGGAGATAGGTCTATGTCCATATATTATTATTATTATTATTATAATAAAGGCTGGGTTCCATGATATGGACAAGAGAGCCTGGGATCTGGATGAGAGGGACTTCCTGGGCACTTTGCTCCCATCAACCAGAGCTCTAATCTCACACATTATTGCAGAACCCCTGCACTGAGTAAGTGTACTTAGGAAAGTCAAACACTCAGTTGAGACCTCACTGAGACTTCAGTTCCTGCACACACCTTGCTCATGTTTAATAGTTGAGTTCAGAGAAATTTGCACATGTGCAGTAGCAACAAGAGCACGTTTTGATGTGAGATTGATTTGGATGGTAAGACCCTCAAGGTCCCAGTTACTGCTTTGCTTGCATTGGCCTTAGAGACTCCCTGAAGGCCTTGCCCTCTCAATGTTCTTCACTGCTGTGAATTCTAAGTCTAATGTGGATTTCACTTGCTACCAGCTGTCCTCTTGTGTTCATTTCAGAATCGAGTTGTGCACCAGAACCCGGGAGAGCGGAATTACCACATCTTTTATGCATTGCTGGCTGGTGTCAGTGGGGAGCAGAAAGGTAATTGATCTCTCGGTAAACTGGCCCCATGCAAACAAAATTAATTTTAATACAGCCAAATGCAAGGTTGAACATCTAGAAATTGAGTGCATGCCACACCTGCAAAATGGGGTGCTGTATACTAGAAAGCAGTGACTCTGAAAAGGATTAGGGGTCATAATGGACAAGCAATTGAATATGAGCTCACAATGCAATGTTGTGGCAAAAAAGAGCTAATGTGATCTTTGTATAAACAGGAGCAGTAAGCAGGAGCGGGGTGGCAGTCTTTCAAAAATTATTAACAGCACTTTGGATGGTTGATAAACACTGCTAGCCTTCCCAAAAAAGGAGAAGTGGGAGAGAGGAGAGGGTGGATATCTGTTGCACTAGAATAGAAAGGGAGTTCCAGGCATAAGAGGAAGTGGGAGAGAGAGATGCCTTTGCACAGCAAAGGGGAAACAGAGAGGAGTGCACAGAGCTAAGCTAAATTATTTAGGCCTTTGAAGGGGAAGATGAGGCACCTTAAACTTGATATAGAAGGCAGGAGGGATCCAGTGGATGGCTTTAAAGAGAGGGAGTAACAGGCAGCAGAGATTTTTTTCAAGGTAGAATGTTTGGCAGATGGAGAGGTGAGATTTGGAGAGACCAGAGAGAAGGAGGTTGTAGCAGTGGAGGCAAGTGACAACCACAGCCTGGATAAAGATTTTAGCTCTAGTCATGGGGAGGAGAAGGATGGAATTTGTAGATGTCATATAGGAAAAGCAACAGGATTTGCCAGCTGTATAGCTGTGGCAGAAAGGAGCTGAAAATGGCACAGTGATGGTGAATCTGGGTGAGGTTGTTAACAGTGATAGAGAAGGGTGAACAAGAGGAAGTTTTGTGGTGAAAGGTGAGTTAAGTTTTCACCACGTTAATTTTGCCCCGGGAGTGGGATATTAGAGAGACAATAAGAGAGATGAGGCTGGAGTGGGTGGGGAGATACCATGGATTCATCAGCACAGCAAAGAGATAGTAATTGAAGCCATGAGAGCAGAAGAGATAATGTAGAGGGACAAGGATGCCAGAAGGATTCAGTTCAGTTTGGGTCTATTCTACTTCTTATATTTTCCTCAAAACTGTAGTGTCTTAGCGCCTTCCAGTCATGCATTAAGTGACACGACTAACATCTGTTATGTGTGCTTTGTTCTTCTGTGGCAGCAGGATGGAGGGGAGTTGTGTGCTCAGTGCAATGTTTTCTTTTGGTAGGATTTTTTCTCCTACTGTTTGCGCTGCTGTGTTTGTTAGAGAAGGCTGGTCAGAGAAGTGCTCTTGGCACTTGGAGTGGAAAGTGCTGTGGTTTGCAATGGCCCTTAGTTTTCGTTGGAGTTCATTCCACAGTCTTGGACCAGCCCCTGAGAAAAATCTGTTACCTGCACAAATAAGCTTCATCTTTACAGTAGAAAGTTCCATTGGGCCTGAGGAATGGAGTGGGTCAACCTGTCTTCATCCTAGAGCTTTAGGTTTTCTTTTAGATGTGCTGGACTCGGCCCATTAAACTCCTTGAAGACAAGGACCAAGACCTTGAACTTGATTCTATATTCTGTAGGTGGATAACAGGACGTTTAAACACATCCCTAATGGTGTCCATAGTTAAAGAAGTACTTAAACATCCAACACTGCAGAAAGCTGAAGAGAGTTTCCTCTTTGGGGTGCATTGTTATGGACCAAATGTCCCTCTTACTGACAGGACATTACTAGCAGCTTCTTTAATGCTTTCAATCTTTTGTCGTTCCCTTTTTGAGGCCGGTCATATTCTCGTGTCTAAAATCCCTAAGAAATGTCCTCTTTAAATAATGAGGATGTTTGTGTTTACTGAATTTATCTCAGGAATGTATTCTCTATGGAGACCACGGGGGGCCTCCTTAGCTGTCCTGCCCATTCATTTCAGAGTCCAGTTTACAATGTACCTCCTTGGTTATTAGAACTCTCCATGTACTTGCTGTAGCTGACCCTCTCCTCTTCCCTTGCTGACCCTCCTCTCATCTGGTGTTGACCTCTTCTTCAAGTGCTTGCTCATGTCGATTCCATTCTAAGAGTGTGCATGCCCACGTGCATGGTCATTGGAGAGTTTTGCCTTAGTGGTATCCATAGAGTTGGCTGTGGTGCCCCCTTAAGTGCCATGCTCATGCATCCGTATGCCCTCTCAGTTCCTTCTTACCACTCATGAGGGTTGATCAGAGTGCCTTGTCTTGCATAGCAAGAGCGTTAGCGGTTCTTAACAGCCTGTTGTTATTCCCTTTCTGTTTAGTTTGTAGGTACTTAGTTAGCATTTTAAGTACATTTTAGTTCTTAGTTTAGTGGTTAGAGTCCCAACTGGGACTTCACCCTGGAGCATTCCCCGGGCTTTAAGCCGTGTTCCTCATGCAACAGGCTGATACCTATCAGTGACCCTCACAGCAGCTGTTTGAAGTGCTTGGGGGAATTCCATATAAAAGGAAAGTGCAGGATTTGCAAAAATGTTCATCCCAGAACTCAAAAGGAGAGGGACATCCACTTGAGAGAGCTCCTGATGGATGCTGTGTCCGGCGTCAGAGCCTTCCCGACTGGATTCCACTCCTAGCACCTTGTCATCGGTGTTGAGCGCCCTGCCAGCACCGGGATCCTCCCAGCTCTGTTCCCCCTTCCCAATGCCCAAGAAGCGTCCTCAGGGGGACTGAGTCATCTATCTGCCGCCCTGACCGGGAAAACCGAGAGGTGTGCTGCTTGCCAGGAGCTAGGATTCACGATGTGACGGAGAGACTGCCGAGACTCATCAAGCCCTCGGATCGCTACCCCTTCCTGCTTCTCCACGTGGGCACCAATGATACTGCCAAGAATGACCTTGAGCATATCACTGCAGACTACGTGGCTCTGGGAAGAAGGATAAAGGAGTTTGAGGCACAAGTGGTGTTCTCGTCTATCCTCCCTGTGGCAGGAAAAGGCCAGGGTAGAGACCGTCGAATCGTGGAAATCAATGAATGGCTACGCAGATGGTGTCGGAGAGAAGGGTTTGGATTCTTTGACCATGGGATGGTCTTCCAAGAAGAAGGATTGCTAGGCAGAGACGGGCTCCACCTCACGAAGAGAGGGAAGAGCATCTTTGCAAGCAGGCTGGCTAACCTAGTGAGGAGGGCTTTAAACTAGGTTCACCGGGGGAAGGAGACCAAAGCCCCGAGGTAAGTGAGGAAGTGGGATTCCGGGAGGAAGCACAAGCAGGAGACTGCAAGAGGGGAGGACTCCTGTCTCAGACCGAGAAAGCGGGACAATCAGCGAGTTATCTTAAGTGCCTATACACAAATGCAAGAAGCCTGGGGAACAAGCAGGGAGAACTAGAAGTCCTGGCACAGTCAAGGAATTATGATGTAATTGGAATAACAGAGACTTGGTGGGATAACTCACATGATTGGAGTACTGTCATGGATGGATATAAACTGTTCAGGAAGGATAGGCAGGGCAGAAAAGGTGGGGGAGTTGCGTTGTATGTAAGAGAGCAGTATGACTGCTCAGAGCTCCAGTATGAAACTGCAGAAAAACCTGAGAGTCTCTGGATTAAATTTAGAAGTATGAACAACAAGGGTGATGTCGTGGTGGGAGTCTGCTACAGACCACCGGACCAGGGGGATGAGGTGGACGAGGCTTTCTTCCAGCAACTAACAGAAGTTGCTAGATCACAGGCCCTGGTTCTCATGGGTGACTTTAATCACCCCAATATCTGCTGGGAGAGCAATACAGCGGTGCACAGACAATCCAGGAAGTTTAGGGGACAATTTCCTGGTGCAAGTGCTGGAGGAACCAACTAGGGGAAAAGCTCTTCTTGACCTGCTGCTCACAAACAGGGAAGAAATAGTAGAGGAAGCAATAGTGGATGGGAACATGGGAGGCAGTGACTATGAGATGGTTGAGTTCAGGATCCTGATACAAGGAAGAAAGGAGAGCAGTAGAACAGAGACCCTGGACTTCAGAAAAGCAGACTTCGACTCCCTCAGGGAACTGATGGGCAAGGTCCCCTGGGAGAATAACATGACGGGGAAAGGAGTCGAGGAAAGCTGGCTGTATTTTAAAGAAACCTTATTGAGGTTGCAGGAACAAACCATCCCGATGTGTAGGAAGAAAAGTAAATATGGCAGGCGACCAGCTTGGCTCAACAGTGAAATCCTTGCTCGTCTTAAACACAAAAAAACAGCTTATAAGAAGTGGAAGATTGGACAAATAACCAGGGAGGAGTATAAAAGTATTGCTCAGGCATGCAGGAGTGAAATTAGGAAGGCCAAATCACACTTGAAGTTGCAGCTAGCCGGAGATGTTAGGAGTAACAAGAAGGGTTTCTTCAGGTATGTTAGCAACAGGAAGAAAGTCAAGGAAAGTGTGGGCCCCTTGCTGAATGAGGGAGGGAACCTAGTGACAGAGGATGTGGAGAAAGCTAGTGTACTCAATGCTTTTTTTGCCTCTGTCTTCACAGACAAGGTCAGCTCCCAGACAGCTGCACTCTGCAGCACGGTATGGGGAGGAGGTGACCACCTCTCTGTGGGGAAAGAAGTAGTTCTGGACTATTTAGAAAAGCTGGACGAGCACAAGTCCATGGGGCCGGATGCGCAACATCTGAGGATGCTAAAGGAGTTGGCCGATGAGTTTGCAGAGCCATTGGCCATTATCTTTGAAAAATCATGGCGATCGGGGGAGGTCCCGAATGACTAGAAAAAGGCTAATGTAGTGCCCATCTTTAAAAAAGGGAAGAAGGAAGATCCAGGGAACTACAGGCCAGTCAGTCTCACCTCAGTCCCTGGAAAAATCATGGAACAGGTCCTCAAGGAATCAATTCTGAACCATTTAAAGGAAGGGAAAGTGATCAGGAACAGTCAGCATGGATTCACCATGGGCAAGTCATGCCTGACTAACCTGATTGCCTTCTATGATGAGATAACCGGCTCTGTGGATGAGGGGAAAGCAGTGGATGTGCTATTTCTGGACTTTAGCAAAGCTTTTGATACAGTTTCCCACAGTATTCTTGCCAGCAAGTTAAAGAAGTATGGGCTGGATGAATGGACGGTAAGGTGGATAGAAAACTGGCTAGATGGTCGGGCTCAACGGGTAGTGATCAATGGTTCCATGTCTAGTTGGCAGCCGGTATCAAGTGGAGTGCCCCAAGGGTCGGTGCTGGGGCCGGTTTTATTCAATATTTTCATTAACGATCTGGAGGATGGTGTGGACTGCACCCTTAGCAAGTTTGCAGATGACACTAAACTGGGAGGAGTGGTTGATACGCTGGAGGGTAGGGATAGGATACAGAGGGACCTAGACAAATTAGAGGATTGGGCCAAAAGAAATCTGATGAGGTTCAACAAGGACAAGTGCAGAGTCCTGCACTTAGGACGGAAGAATCCCATTCACTGCTACAGACTAGGGACCGAATGGCTGGGCAGCAGTTCTGCAGAAAAGGACCTAGGGGTTATGGTGGACGAAAAGCTGAATATGAGTCAACGGTGTGCCCTTGTTGCCAAGAAGGCTAATGGCATTTTGGGTTGTATAAGTAGGGGCATTTCCAGCAGATCGCGGGATGTGATCATTCCCCTCTACTCAGCACTGGTGAGGCCTCTGGAGTACTGTGTCCAGTTTTGGGCCCCACACTACAAGAAGGATGTGGATAAATTGGAGAGAGTCCAGCGGAAGGCAACAAAAATGATTAGGGGGCTGGAGCACATGACTTATGAGGAGAGGCTGAGGGAACTGCGATTGTTTAGCCTGCAGAAGAGAAGAACGAGGGGGGATTTGATAGCTGTTTTCAACTACCTGAAAGGGGGTTCCAAAGAGGATGGATCTAGACTGTTCTCAGTGATAGAAGATGACAGAACAAGGAGTAATGGTCTCAAGTTGCAGAGGGGGAGGTTTAGGTTGGATATTAGGAAAAACTTTTTCACTAGGCGGGTGGTGAAGCACTGGAATGGGTTACCTAGGGAGGTGGTGGAATCTCCTTCCTTAGAGGTGTTTAAGGTCAGGCTTGACAAAGCCCTGGCTGGGATGATTTAGTTGGGTTTGGTCCTGCTTTGAGAAGGGGGTTGGACTAGATGACCTCCTGAGGTCCCTTCCAACCCTGAGATTCTATGATTCTATGACTCCCTGGCATCGTCCAAGGAGGGGAAGGGGGCTCTGGGCAAAGTACCTAGTTCAGGCCATGTGCCCGTCCCGGGACTACAAGAGAGTACTGTTAAGGTCGGACCCCCTAGGCCAGCCAAGGATCTGACTCCTGGGAGCGGTAGGGGATCCCGGCTTCTATAGGGACGTTCACCGTCCAGGACGGCCCAAGTGGCCAAAGACCTGGTGGGCCCACCAGTATTGGAAACGCCGTGCCAGGCGCCAGAAGTGACTAAGGCCCTGCAGCCCAAGGGCAAGCCAATCATTGGACCTCCCCAAAGGGCAGGGGAGTACTATTGGCCCCCAGATTGAAGGCATTCGTCTATGGCCTCATGGCTTAGGACACCGGTCCCACAACCCCAGTTGACGGCTAGACGGCCCAGGTTCCCAGCGCTGCGCTCTCCTACCACAAGGCACGGATCGCCAGAATCAAGACACCGGTCTCCACGGTCCCAGTACCGGCGAGCCTCCCACCTAAGATCACCTTGGCACATATCTCTATCATCCAGGTGGTCTCCTAGGCGCCGGTCCCCCCTGGTACCTGACCTCTTGCCATTGCAGCACCAATCTCCGCTGCCTCGGTACCACTCGAGGGACAGGCAGCAATCCCCACCCTCTGGACATCGGTCTCTGGTGAGAGTTAGTTGGCATACGCAGGCCTCACAGCCCCACCATGGTCACTGGAAGGGGACTGTTCAGAGTTGGAGCTGGGGTTCAGCCCATTGCCAAGTGGGGGTATGAATCCCATCAGCCTGCGAGACCAGCATGGTGTTGGTGGCATGGCAGCAGGGACAGTGGCCTGCTCAATGTCTGTGTTGGAACCCTTGGGGGGGTACCGGTGATGCCAGTTCCATACTCCCACCTCTCCCCTGTGGCTGTCTTGGACAAACCACCGGCACCGGGTTCGGAACATGGTGTGGAATCCACTACAGGGACAACTCAACAGGCGCAAACACCCAAGGTGCCGTCTCCAGAAAGGGAGGGGGAACCCGCCCCTCCCCCAATGATGCCCTCGTCCTCTTCGTCACCAGACGAAGCAGTGGCTGGGCCCTCCTGGTCTGTTGGTAGTCTCCCTGACGACTTTTAAGGAGCACCAGGCGCTCCTTAAAAGGGTGGCTACCAACTTGAACCTCAACATTGAGAAGTTAGAGGAGCAATCAAGACGATTTGTTCAGCGTCATATCGTCCTCCACCCCAGCCCACATTGCATTACTTGTCCACCTAGGGGTTCTAAAGATTGTTAAAACGCTGTGAGAGAGCCCATCTTTGATTCCACCCATATCCAAAAGTGTGGAAAAGAAGTATTTTGTCCCTGCAAAGGGGTTTAAATGTCTCTATATGCACCCACCAGCGGGGGTCGCGGGTTGTGTCCGCAGTTAACGAGAGGGACAGGTAGGGACAGGTGAGCGGCACACCAAAAAATAAAGGCACCAAATGACTAGACCTCTTCAGCAGAAAGATTTATTTGACGGCCAGCCTACAATTCCAGGTATCCAACCACCAAGCCCTGTTGAGCAGGTATAATTTTAATTTATCGGACTCCCTTATCAAGGACCTAGTCCTCGAGTTTGCCATAATTCTGCAGGAGGGCAAAGCGGTGGTAAAGGGAGCCCTCCAGATGGCCTGGGACGCTACAGACTCGGCCACCAGGGTGGTTGCCTTGGCGGTGGCCATGGGGTGCAGCTCTTGGCTACAGTCTTCGGAGTTATACCAAGAGATGCAGGGCATGATCCAAGACCTTCCGTTTGAGGGTGCAGGGCTCTTCTCTGAGCTCACTGATGCGAGGTTGAATGGCCTCAAAGATTCCTGGGCCACCCTGTGGTCGCTGGGCCTCCACACTCCGCAGTTCCAGCTTCCTCCTCCACCTCAGTCCTGGGAGCTCTTCCCAGCAGGGATCCTACAGGTGAAAGGACAAAGACAAAGGGTTTAAGCGATGCTGCCCTTCGTCCTCTTGCTCGCTGGCTCAACCCGGCCCTTCAAAACACCCTGGGGGCCAGAGACAGGCATTTCGAAGGTGCGAATGGGGGCGGCGCCTCAGTCATGTACCTGGATCCATCCTCCTGTTCTTTCCTCAACTGCTTATGCCCCTTCCAGTCGGCATGGTTGTGAGTGACATCAGACTGCTAGCTGCTCAACACAAGCAAATGGGGCCTGAGACCCAATCTGGACCTGCGTCACCTTGACAAGCATCTCAAGAAGTTGAAGTTTCACATGGTCTCCCTTGCCTCCCTCATCCCCTCCCTGGATCTGGGAGACTGGTACGCCGCCCTCGATTTGAAGGACACATATATCCATATTTCCATTTTCCCAGAACATAGACGGTTCCTCCGTTTTGTGTTGGGCCAGTGCCATTTCTAATTCATGGAGCTGTCCTTTGGTCTTTTGTCAGCCCCGACAATGTTTACAAAGTGCATGGTGCCAGTGGCCGCTTACCTGAGGTATTGGGGCATTCAAATTTACCCAAACCTCGACTGGCTGATCAAGGGCTGGTCTTGGCATCAGAAGTGGCGGCACCTCGATCTGGTTTGCTCCACATGTCCATTCCATTACCTGCACTCCTGCCCCTCTGGAGTTGCCAGCAAGAAGAAACTGAGAAGGTGTGGGGCCGACAGCACCTAATATACCGACTCATGAATGCGGCACTCAAGGGGGCACCATAGCCATCCCTACAGATACCGCTAAGGCAAAAATCTCTGATGACTGTGCATGTGGGCATGCACACACCTAGAATGGAATGGACATCTCGAAGACTGTCCTAGGCAGGGCCGGCTTTAGGAAGTGTGGGGCCCAATTCGAATACCCGGCGGCGGTCTGGGTCTTTGGCGGCACTTTGGCGGCGGGTCCTTCACTTGCATTGGGTCTTCCGCGGCACGGAAGGACCCACCGCCAAAATGCCGCCAAAGACCCGGAGCGAGTGAAAGACCCGCCGCCGAAGAGCCGGACCGCCGCTGGGTAAGTAAAAATTAAAAAGTTAGGCGCTCTTCTTTAGGGCGTGGAGCCTGATTCGGGGGAATCGGCCTAAAGCCGGCCCTGGTCCCAGGCTTGTTTCTGTTGAAAAATGGGAGAGAAGTTGGTTAGGTGAATCGTATAGGATTAGTTTTATACCCTCCTTCCTGTTAGTTTAAATACTCTTAGCAGTGAATTTCCATCTTTAAAAAGAGGAGTGGTCTCCCTATATCAGAGGTGAAGCCAGGCTTGGAATATCTGGAGCTTGGCCTGCGAATAAAATCTTTGTGTTTCACTAATTGCTAGTATTCTAGATCTAAAGTCCTCTCCACTACCTTGCCCTCAGAATAACTTAGAAGGGAAAAGTAGCAAAGGATGTCAGCTGATTCCTGAGTAAACTTACACCTGCTCCCCTCTCTGCTCGCTGCAGAAGCCCTGTCTGTCTCTGAACCAGAGAACTATCGCTACCTGAACCAGTCCGGCTGTGTGAGTGATGAGAACCTGAATGACCTAGAGATGTTCAACAAGGTCATGGTGAGTTCTTCTCCTGGGTCCCATGTGGCATTTCCACTGCGATCTTGTGGCAATTTCTTTAGAGTAATTTCCCCATCCCTGATAGCCTCTGTGGTTAGATCATTTTTGGTTTGGATGGGGTTTGGCCCTTGAACAGGGGAAGCAATTAAAATATGAATGGAACAGGAATATTTTCACAGATTAAAAGAGATGAAGCCCATACCTGAAAGTGGGAGTCAGCGTGAGAACACCATGCAGGTGCTGCAATACCTGAGAGAGTCAGAGTGGCCTTGTCTCCAGCACAAAGTTGCTCAAAGAATCAGACATTGCGTGAAGTGATGCAACATCATGTGACCTGCATGCATTGCTCTGGCATTTCACTTGTGTTATCTAGCATGGCTCGTGCACTGCATTGTCTGGCCTGGTGAGAGGTTTGGTCAGGAGAAGGGACGCTTTCCCTTGAACACACAAAGTAAGGCAGAAAGGTAAAGGTTATAAATGTAACTGAGCCAGGTAACCTGATTACAACACTGTTTAAAATGTGTGGTGTGGACACTTCATACATCTATCCTTGTAACTTGGACAGACCTGACTGTGTGTGTTTGGTGAAAACAAGGCCAAAGAAGTGTATTTAATATATTAAAATATAAGGGAAACAAACTTGAACTAGCAATGACATTGAACCATGGTGATTTTAGTGTAGGGGCAGAGGAGAAACCGGGTGGGAAGAATAGGTAAGTAGAAAGCTCTATAGCTGGGTATAGTGTGTATGAGAAGGGGGATTAGAAAAGGTCTAAAAATACACTAATAAATGTACAACCGCTCCCCAAGAGATGAGCTATATGATCCCTAATAGGTCTCTTCCATCTGAGTGACTGTGATTCTGAGCCTCCTATTTTAAACAGCACAGCCCTGCTGATGTAAGTTATGTCTTCTCTTTGTGGCTTTGAGTAGACTGCTCTGAAAGTGATGGAGTTTAGCACCGAAGAGATACGTGACATCTTCAAACTTCTCTCTGGCACTCTTCAGCTGGGAAACATGGAGTTCATGACGGCTGGAGGAGCCCAGGTTACAACCAAAGCAGGTAAGTATGATCCTGTGAACTATGCTCGCTGTTGTCCAAGCCCAGATAGTCCCCCACCATGGCTCTGTCCCTTCCTCTCTCCCCTTGATACCCTAGCTTGCTGGCACACATCACCAAAGCCCCAGTAGCTTAACCCAGTCAACCCACATTGCCCAAGTTCCTGTGATTGAGATCTTAACCCAGGTTGCTGGGCTCCAAGCCTGATACATCAACCTGATTAGGGCATGGCCCTGAGGCTCCTTTCACCCCCCCTCCCATCACTCTGGGGCTGAGTCGATAGACACATGGTTATTTATGATCTGTGTGTAAATAAAAATATGGAGATATTTAAACAGAAACATGCAGAGATTTAAAAAAATTGTCCACTACAGATTTTCATGCACCTTCCTCCAAAGTATCTGGTACTGATCACCATTGGAGCCAGGATCCCCAACCAGAGGTATCTAGTCTGAGCTGGTCTGGCAGAGCCTCAGTTCCTAAAGAGGCAGAAGTTTAAAAAATGAGCAAACGTTTAAAAAAAAATTACAAAATTACACACAGAATAACTTTTAAATTGTTTTAATTTGTTACTCTCATCCTCCCTCCCCTTTTAGTCTTTGGGTTTTTGTGACACTCACACACACATTCATTTGCATCCTGACAAACTAGTTTGTAAGCTCTTCTGGGCAGAGGGCAGGTCTTGTGTGTGTTTGTGTAGTGTGTTGCTCAATGATCCCGACACAATGATCCTGATTAGGGGTCTCTGATCACTACTGGAACATAAATAATAATATTACACAGTAGTGTAGTCAGTAATTCATCCGAAGGCTGCTTGTAATTCATGCCTTTCAAAATTATTTTGTGAAATGTCAAATGAACTTGATACTCTTTGACAAAATTACAAGAATGATTAATGAAGGTACCGGTAAGTGTTCTAATATAATACACTTGGACTTGGGTAAGGTGTTAGACCTAGGCCTAAAGGAATTCAAAAAGGAATCTAGGCACCTGAATCCCAGTTTTAGGACTTGCTGCAATTCACAAAACTGCTTGACTGCCACCAAATCGTGTAGGCACCTAAGCCCTCTTGGTGCCCCAGTTTTTGCAGTAAAAATTCCCTTGGTGCCTGTGTTTCTGCCTCTGGGCCTGTGCCCTGCTGCCTCCCTCTGGGCATCCAGATGCCTGTCTCCTGCCAAAGCCCCAGTGCAATTCATGAACTGAGGGAGGAGTGTCTGCTTCTTCTGTGGGGCCTGATCCATTAGGTATGCTCAGAGGCTGCCTGGCTCTATACAGAATGCCTGGGGTGGGTTTATCCTATCAGATTTAACTTGATATCCCTTTTTGATGAGATTACAAGTTTGGTTGAAAAGATAATATTGATCTTGGTACACTTACACTTCTCTAAGGCATTTGACTTGGTACTGCACAACATTTTGATTAAAAAACTAGAACTGTATAAAATTAACATGGCACAAGTTAAATGGATTAAAAACTGGCTGATAGGTCTCAAAATGTAATTGTAAATGGGGAATTGTCATTGAATGGGTATGCTTCTAGTGGGGTCCCACGGGGATCGGTTCTTGGCCCTGTGCTGTTTAACATTTTTATCAATGACCTGGAAGAAGACACAAAATCATCACTGATAAAGTTTGCAGATGACCTGAAAATTGGGAGGAGTGGTAAATAGTGAAGTGTGATCTGGATCACTTGGTAAATGCTGCAAGCAAACAATATATGTTTTAATATGGGTAAATGTTAATCTGTTCATCTAGAAACAAAGAATGTAGGCCATACTTCCGGAATGCGGGGGTGAGGGATTCATCCTGGGAAGTAGCGACTCTGAAAAATATTTGGAGGTGGCGGGTGGATAATCAGCTGAACATGAGCTCATAGTGTGGCACTGTGGCCAAAAGAGCTAATGCGATCCTGGGATGCATAAATAGGGGAATCTTGAGTAGGAGAAGAGAGGTTACTTTTCCTCTGTATTTGGCACTAGGGCAACAGCTGCTGGAATCCTGTGTCCAGTTCCAATTCATTTATGTAGATAAATTGAAGAGGGTTCAGAGAAGAGCCACTGGAATGATTAAAGGATTAGAAAACATGCATTATAGTGACAGACTCAAAGAGCTCAATTAATTTAGCTTAACAAAGAGAGAGATAAGTGGTGACCTGATTATAGTTTTATGTACCTACATGGGGAACAAATATTTCATAATGGGCTCTGCAGTCTAGCAGAGAAAAGGTATAAAAGATCCAGTGACTGGCAGTTGAAACTAGATACATTCAGATTGGAAATAAGGCATACATTTTTAACAGTGAGAGTAATTAAGCATTTGAACAACTTACCAAGGGTCTTGGTGGATTCTCCATCACTGACAATTTTAAAATAAAGATTGGATGTTTTTCTTGGCTGCATTGGATTCTTATCTTTCTTTCTTTTTTTTTTTAAATATCAGCTACATCTGTTTTAGGGGTTGTCCATCCCTAAAGAAATCCTCCTGTTTATTGCTCCTATTGAAGTTATTCAACTTTAATTAAATAATTAAATATTGATTGCGTCACCATTGGGATAAAGGTTATGAAGGAGGTTCCCTGCACCCTCTGTCTGTTTGGTGTAAAACTAGGCAGGTGCCTAATTCATTCTTGCTAGAAACAACTTAGGCCCCTAAGCCACCCGACTCCAAGAGAGGGGTTCTTGGCTGAGGATCACAAGCATAGATAGATGTTTCCTTGTAGCTTGGACTTAGGCCTGGTCTACACTGCACAGTAAGGTTGAGGTAAGGCAGCTTACGTCAACCTAATTATGTCAGTGTACACACTACAGCCTTTCCCTGCCGATGTAAGTTCCGTACTACACCGACATAATACCTCCACCTCCACGAGAGGCATAAGGCTTATGTCGGTGCAGTTAGGGTGATGTAGTATCTGTGTAGACACTATGTTACTTATATCGGCTATTGGCTGTCTTGTCAAATTGACACAACAGCCAGACAGCTAGAGCCCAAATGTCCCCGACTCCCCACTCCCAGCCGGGCTGTCCCTGCCTGGCTCCCCGCTCAGGGAGCCAAGAAGCCTGGGTGGCTGCGCCCTGCTCCCGGTAGGGAGGTGAGAAGCCTGATTCTCCTGGCGGAGAGTGGGGAGGCGAGAGCCTGGGGGCAGATGGACTCCTGGCAGTGAGCTGCACGGAGCTGAGAGCTCTGTCTCTCAGTCCCCCACACTGCCCCATTCAGTAGGTGGAAGTGCTTCTGGTGAGGACGTGCACCACCGACAGAAGTAGGACAGTGTGGACATCAGCCATCACAGTAATTACTGTGGTGGCTGTAAATTGACCTTAACATTGGTCAACTTAAGTTTGTACTGTAGACGTGCCCTCAGGCTCTGAACTCAAAGGGCGGGGGGCAGAGCTTAGTACACACCCCTCTCGTTGGTGTCTTCCATTGGCTAGCTGAGGCAGCGCCTTGTCCCTGCCTAGAATGCTGGATTTTGTGGATCCCATTCGGAGGTGCCTTCTTTCCCCAGTCATTGTATAGGGAGTCTCGACACCGAACTCAGGCTTTTTGGATCACAGGGCTCCAGTGATTTTCTAGGCACCTGAGTTAGGTGTTGCAACAGCTAAGTGCCTTTGCAATCTAGGCCCTAGTACTTCATGAGGTTCTGATTAAGAATCTAGCATTACATAAAATGACATACATTTTATTTATGGATTATCTGGCTCATTAGTTACATAATTCCTTTTTGGACACTTCCACTTGGAGTTGGCCATTTCCTGTCTGTCTGATTTGCCTTTTTAGATATTTTGGTGGGATGGAAACTGTGAGATATAGTCTTTGTCCTATATCTCCTGGATATGCCCAGACCTAGTCCTTCCAATCTGATACTGTTTTCCGATACTGTTAGGAGGGGCATGGCTCACTGAGGCTGTTTTGATCAATATTGTTTGCCCTTCCCCTTACCAGCAAAGATGTTGATTTATGTACAAATGTCAGACTCCTATATGGAACAAATGCTGAGTCTGGTCCTTTGGGTGAGGGAAACCTTCAGTACATTGTCAACTGGCTTTAACTCTTATTAATATGCCCCAAAGGCAGTATGTTTACTGCTAGTATTGTCTGCATGCAATGTATCTGGGGTCTTAAAAATGAGTCTCAGAGGGTGATTTCTGTGTGAACAAAGAAGCAGCAAAAGTATAGGTGTGGTTTGACGTCTGTATTTTGAGGGTGGCTCCAGTCAGGCCAACAGGGCTACGCATGGCGGTTGGGGGTACAAATTCCGAGCCTGCCCACAAAGCAGGGCTGCCCAGAGGGTGAGGCAAGTGGGGCAATTTGCCCCAGGCCCCACAGGGGCCCCTACGAGAGTTTTTTGGCGACTCTGGAGTGGGGTCCTTCACTCCTCCTTCCGCTCTGGGGTGGAAGGACCCCCCGCCAAGTTACTGCCAAAGTGGGACCCACCACCGAAGTGCCGGGTCTTCGGCAGTAATTCGGTGGTGGGGGGCCCTGCCGTGGGTCTTCAGGGCACTTCGGCGGCGGGTCCCGGAGCGGAAGGATCCCCCGCCGCTGAATTACCGCTGAAGCGGGGGGCCCCCGCCGCCGAAGACCCCAGGCCCCCTGAACCTTCTGGGCGGCCCTGCCACAGAGCACCATTTCAGATTCGGGGGTGCGTGCAACTTTAATCATGATTCCAGGGTCTACTTAGGCAACTGAAAACTCTAGTGTTTTTGCAGATAATAACAAAAATATCTGACAGGAGCATTGTATCAAATTCCTGTATCAAGAAAGAAAATTAAATAAATATTAGACCTACTCAGCTCTAATACTAACATATTCTGACATCTTGTGGCAAGTCACTTATGGAACACTGGTTAGGTTTAAAATTGTAATGTATATTCTTACTCAGATACACTTACTAAAGTCAGAAGAGACCATCATGATCATCTAGTCTGACCTCCTGCACATTACAGACCACAGAACCTCCCCACTCACTCCTGTAATAGACCCCTAACCTCTGGCTGAGTTACTGAAGTCCTCAAATCATGGTTTAAAGACTTCAAGTTACAGAGAATTCACCATTTATACTAGTTTAAATCTGCAAGTGACCCATGCCCCATGCTGCAGAAGAAGGTGGAAACCCCCCATGGTCCCTTCCAATCTGACCCAGGGGAAAATTCCTTTGTGACCCCAAATATGTTGATCAGTTGGAGCAAGACCCACCAGGCAGATACCTGGGAAAAAATTCTGATAACTCAGTATGCTCAGAGCCCTCCCCATCAGTGCCCTTCCCATCTGTAGTAACTCAGAGCCTTCCCCATCTAGTGACCTATCTCTGGCCATTGGGGATTTTTGCTACAGGTGGTTGCTGATGAGCCACATGCCATTGTAGGCAATCCTGTCACACCATCCCCGCCATAAACTTGTCAAGCTCAGTCTTGAAGCCAGTTAGATTTTTTGCCCCCACTGCTCCCCTTGGGAGGCTTCTCCAGAACTTCACTCCTCTGATGACTAGAAACCTTTGCCTAATTTCAAGCCTAAACTTGTTGATGGCCAGTTTATATGTATTTGTTCTGGGGTCCACATTGATATTTAAGTTAAATAACTCCTCTCCCTCCCCTCCCTGGTATTTATCCCTCTGATGTATCTATACAGAGTAATCATATGTCCCCTAAGCTTTCTATTGGTTAGACTAAACAAGCCAAGCTCTTTGAGTCTCTTCTCGTAAGATAGGTTTTCCATTCCTCAGATCATTTTATTAGCCTTTCTCTGCACCTGTTTGAATCAATCTTTCTTAAACATGGGAGACCAGAATTGCACAAAATACTCCAGACGAGGTCTCACCAGTGCCTTGTATAATGTATAAGTACTAACACTTCCCTGTCTCTACTGGAAATTCCTCATCTGATACATCCTAGGACTGCATTAGCCTTTTTCACAGTTGCATCACATTGACGGCTCATAGTCATCCTGTGATCAACCAATACACCCAGCTCTTTCTCCTCCGCTGTCAGTTCCAACTGATAAATCCCCAGTTTATAGCAAAAATTCTTGTTGATAGTCCCAAAATACTTGAGTTTGCACTATTAAATATCATCCTATTTCTATTAGTCCAGTTTACAAGGTCATCCAGATCTTCTTGTATGGTATTCCATTCCTCTGCGGTATTGGCAATACCTCCCAATTTTGGGTCATCTGCAAATTTTATTAGCACACTCCCACTTTTTGTGCCAAGGTCAGTAATAAAAGTGTTAAATAAGGTTTGTTCCAAGACTGATCCCTGAGGAACTCCACTAGTAACCTCCCTCTGGCCTGACAGTTCACCTTTCAGTACGACCGGACCCGTTGTTGTCTCCCCTTTAACCAGTTCCTTATCCACCTTTCAGTTCTCATATCAATCACCATCGACTCTAATTTAACTAATAGCTTTTCATGTGCCTTACTGACATCCAGGTAGATTAGGTCTATTGCATTTCCTTTGTCTAAACAATCAGTTATCTTCTCAAAGAAAAATATTAGTAACTTTATTACCACCTCTTGAATACAACAGTTGAAACAATTGTAGAAAAATCTACAATTACTTTCTATCATTAAGGCTACTTACTTTTTGCAGTTCACCAAGTTTGGAACAGATCATTGAACTTTAGGAAACAGCCTAACAGCCCATTCTTACCTTAATCACTTGTTAATCACTCTGTTTATAAACAAAATTCTGACTCTCTGCCTCAGGGGCACAAGCTGGGAGGTCTTCTGTTTCCTCATTCAGGCTGCCTGCCTGAGGCTCACAGTTTGGGAGGGCAGTGCCCCCCATGCCCCACCCAAAATCTGACTCTGAGCAAAAGCCGATATCACTGGGGTGAACCTGGGCAATTAAAGTTATTGTTCTTCTGTCCTAGTACTGAACAATGCCAGTGACCTGCTGGGCTTGGATGCCTTTCAGCTGTCTGAGGTGCTGACTCAGAGATCCATGATTCTACGGGGAGAAGAGATCAGTTCCCCTCTCACTGTGGAGCAGGTGAGTGTCCGGCTTCCTGTGCACTTGCAATCATGTGCTCTGTTTCAGTGTCACTTTGTGGGTTTTGCCCCAAGGTGGCAGCATTTGCATATATTAAAGGGAAGAAATGAGCAGCACCATGAGGCCTGCAAAATGGCTGTTTGATGGATTATTGTGTGCTCTGTGTGGGGAGGAAGAGAAGGAGGATTGTGTGTTTTTTCAGGGACTAGACAATGAAAACTTACATGTAACTGAGTGGGGAGGAGGTAAAAATTGAAATTCATATCAGAACCAAATCTGTGACTGGGTACTGTTCGTATGGAGCTCGGCTTGGATCCAGGATGGGGTGGGGGCGGGAGGGGGCAACTAGGCTTCATCTGGGCTGGGCTGAGTTTTGGAACTTGGAGGTGGGTGGAGTTCGTCCCTGCTTCTGACTGGGTTATGTGGATATAATGACTGATGGAGAGAGAGACCCAGAGTAACTGAGCTGTGGGAACTCTCCATTTGGGTCTTAGTGAGGAGTCTCAGGCCTGCCTGCCTGATGAGTACAAACTGAAGATTAGTTCAGTGCTTCATGCCCTTTCCCTCAGGACAATCTTCCTGTTAACCAGTAGAGCCAGTGTTCAGGTATAACGTTTAACACACAATCTGATCTGTGTTAGCGAGGGAAGTGACATATCTGAGAATATAAACAGTGCCTGAGCCCTAATGTTGTTGGGTCTATTTAGGTGGTTCTGTGGTTCATAACATCATGGTATCTATTAACCTGAATAACTGTATGGTACTGTAGGTCATTAACCCTTAGGGAGCTAGTCATCTGAGGGCACAGTTGCTGTTTTTACACATGCATAGGTGACTTTTTTTGAAAATCTTGTCCTATATTGTTAAAATCTAACTGTGAAGGACAGCAGTCTGCTACTGAGCAGAAACGCAGAATTATCAGGAGCGAGCATCATACTACAGCAAAGCCAACATCTGTAATGCTACAGGGAAGACTCAGAATACCAAAGGGAGCCCCAGGCAATTCAGATCAATAACATGTGGCGATACAGATTAAAAAATAGCATACTGCTTGGGCAGAACTTTCCCCCGTTCAATTGCTGTGGTATCCATCCTTGCTTGTGTTAGACCCTTTGGTGACTCTACGTATGAAATGCAGTGACTGGACGCTTAGAACAATTCCATTCGCTATTACTGATTCAGCAAGCACAATGCTTCCTTCAGAGTCTTTCGCTATCAGCTAGTCTCTCTGCATTGACCTACGTATGGACCTGCCAAATCCATTCCCCGCCTTGGGCCTCCAAAGACTGTGCCCAGCTATTTCCAGATGTCATTCTGGGTACAGAGGATGGAGCTGCCAGGAAGTTCTTATTGTGTAATAGGCTCATTACCATTCTGAGCTTTGACATTTCAGTGTTGAATGGTGGGAGCTGGGCAAAGTCAGGCAAGGCTGGGAGAATGAAAGGAGCCATTCAGAATCCTGTTGAGCCACAGTATGAGGAAAGCAGCTTTGTTGGGTTATTCCTGGGTGGGGAGGGCCCATTCCTGGAAGATGAGGCCAAGACATTGTATAACCATACAATCTGGCTGGCAGAGTGTTTCTCTTCCCTGCATCTGGTTCATTAAAAGAGGTTGTCTAGAAGGGGTGCTTCAGCCTCCACAAATGAGATTAACCATCTGAGCAGAGGGAGAAAACCCCACAGGGCCGATATGTCTTTGCTTTACAGCTACCTCTTGGGCTGAATTGATTCATGTCCTAGGATATGCTTGAGGCTGCTAGGTGACAGTATAAAGGGGCAAGTCTCCCCTGGGCACATCCAGCTAGAGTGTCTGCCTTCAACACGCCAGACTGGATAAAACAGTAGGAAGTGAATGTTTAGAATGCTGAGACCCCACTTGGGGAGAGGGGGGCTGGGGTGAGGCTGAGAGGTTTTCTGACAGATGAAGAGCAACAGCAAAATGAGGGAGGAGCTGGCATCTCTCAGGCCAGGCTGAGTTGGGGAGAGAAAGGCTGGGTTCTGTCAGCCTTGGCTCTGTGCAAAAGCTGAGAGAAGGGAAGGGTCCGTGGGAAGGTTTGTGTTCCCACAGGACATGACAGCTGATTGGTACTGCCTTAGGGAGAATCATGATGCACCTGGATGTGGGATCTTCTTCAGGATAGCACCTCAAGCAGCATGTTGTGTGATGGATGGCCTACCCTTTAACTTCAATGCTGTGTGCATAGACAGGCTCGAAGAAGGGATCCTTAAAGCCAGTAGTGCTGTTGTGAAATTCCCTCTGGGGCGAGGGCTCTGCATTTGTCAAAGACTGTGCATGGTAGGCTAAAACATGAAAGGGACATCTTTGAAATAGTCCCAGCTTACAATTACTCAAAATGAAGAGCTGAGTCAAGTCATTACAGGTTGGCAAATCTAACTCCCGTACCAGAAGATTGGTTGAAACTATAGGAAAGAACAAAATTATGAGACACATAGATGAGCACAATTTGTTGGGAAAGTCAACACAGCTTTTGTAAAGGGAAATCATGCCTCACCAATCTATTAGAATTCTTTGAGAGTGTCAACAAGGGTGATCTACTGAGTCTTCTTCGAGTGACGGTCCCCATGTGTAGTCCACACATGGGTACACATGCATGCCATTCGCCTGAGTCCAGAAATTCTTCCAAGCAATGTCCGTTGATTCGCACATGTGCTATGGATCTCCTCATGCTCCCAAATAAGGCCTCTCCAGTTCCTTCTTACCACTGCATGGCCTGAGTCAGAATTTTATGTCCTCTTTACAACTTGTTATAAAGACATTTGTAAATAGTTTTATTTCTAAGCTTAATAGTTAAAGTTCATAGAATACTTAGTAGAGTGTTTTTCTTCCTTTCTTTCTTCCTGGTTGGAGAACCCTTCCCAGGCTCCAGGACTATGCCCAGAATCCCAGGATTTAAGAAAGAATTGTATCTCTTGCCCTCTCTCCTTCCCCGTCAGTGACAAACATCAATGTTGCCCTTACTGACTGGGAGAGGAGAATATCTCTGCAAAGTGTAGTATCTGTCACTCTTTTTCTCACCCAGAACTCAGGAAGCCTGGAGAAATCACCTGATGGAGAAAACTATGAACCCCTTCTCCAATCCAGGCCAGTGAGATCCCCCTCCCCCCTCTACATTGGCCTCAATTAACCAGCAGTGCCCCTCCAACCATGTGCCTGGGACTGGAGCCTCCAGCACCTAAGCTCAAAGTCTCTTCTTCTAGGGCTCCCTAGGAGGGCAGAGGGCACTCTTATGGGCATGAGGACAGATCCCCGTCCAGGACTATCAATAAGAGATGTGTTCCCTTCCCAAGCCTCTGCAAGTTTGGTGAGATGTTGCACATAGAACCTAAGGAGCCAGCTCCACTAATGACCCCCAGATTGGAGGGCAAAGCACCTAAAAAGAAAGATCCACTAGTTCTGTTAGTCACCTCAGTACCGAAGTGTGAAGACTGACATTCACTGGCTCCATCTACAAGCGGTGGTCTGGACCCATCATCAGTACTGCGTCATTCATCTAAGGACCATCCAGCTGCCATAGACATACTGGGTCCATCAGACTTGACTGCCGGAACCCCTCGGACACCAAGGCATATGGAAACTTCCATGCACTGAAGGATATATTCCTCCCTTATCCACAGTCTCCACTTTCCTCCAGCCTGGCCCTCCTGAGAGATATTACTCTGGAGAACGAGTCTACATTGATGTCCCAGGAACAGTCCCACCTCCAGCCATCTGGCCAGGAGTGCTCCAGTATTGACTGCCCCATCATTACTGCTGGAGCAGTTTTTGAACTCAGATGAGTGAGAGGTGCTAGCGACTCCAGTATGTCTACAGACACAGTCGAGCCTTTGCAGACATTCAAGGAGTCACGCTCACTATTCCTTTTAGTACAACACCCCTCCCCCCGGACCACTGGTACCCATTCCCTTGCAGGCCCCCGCAACTGTTCAATCTCTTAATGGGGTCCGTGGGATCTTTATGGCAGGCATCCGGGCCCTTCTCAAGAATTGTACCACTACTCTCCCTCCTGCCAACCAGATCTGTCAGTGTACGAGGAGGAGGAGGTGAATCTGGATCTGCAGGTTCCACTGGGTGTCTCCTTGTCACCTACGGGTGAAACACTTGCTCCTTCCTTGCCGTCTCCTCCAGATGCCCATCGGTGGTACCAGGAGCTACTGCAAAGAGGTGCTAGTGACCTCCAGATCTCACAAGAGAGGATCCAGGACTGTCAGTGCTGGCTCCTGGATATCTTGCTATCTTGGGGACCAAGCACCATGACCCTTCTGATCAATTAGGCTGTACTAGAACTGGTCAGAGTGGTATGGCACACTCCAGCATCCTGTTCCCCTACAGTGAAAAGGGCTGAGAGGAGATATTCTTGTTCCTGACAAGGGAGCTGAATTTTTGTTCTCCCGTCCTTCCCCCAATTCACTGGTGGAACAGACAGTTACAGAAAGGGCTTCGTTGCACTATCAAAGAGCCACCCCAACAGATATGGGCTGTAAGAGACTGGACCTCCTGGGGAGGAAGGTCTTGTCCTCTGCAGGCCTGCAATTTTGTGTTAAATTACCAAGCTCAACTAGCAAAATACGATTTTTAAAAACTATTCCAGGCTTGCAAGCTTTATAGACCAACTTCCCACAGAGGACAGAGCCCAATTTAAGTTCCATCTAGATGAGGGAAAGCTAGTGGCAAAAACAGCTCTCCAGGTCTGGCCATTGGCTGAGTCATGAAAAGGGACTCTTGGCAGTAAGTGTCAGGGTTTCCTAGGCAGGTCCTGGATGGTGTTCTCCCCTTTGATGATTCAGATCTCTTTAATGAATGCAGGGATTTGTCTGTTCTTTCATTTAGAGGACTCAGATCAACTCTGCATTCCCCAGGGATTTATACTTGACCCCCCCAGGAGGGAACACCAGAGCCAGTCCTATAGACCAACACCACCCCTTCCACATGTACCTTATTACTAGCACCAAGCCGAGCCTCCATGGAAATGTTGGAGCATTCAGAGGCCTTGCTTCTTGGTCCCCTCTACTGCTGTGGCCTCTACTCACTCCCAACCATCAGCCAAAGGCCATTTTTGGTCAAGACCCATGTTCCACCACTGATGCCACCCATCTCTTCATTCATCACTTTTGGAGGCCAGCTCACACTCTTTGCCCACAACTGGAGGAAGATCATTACTGGAAGTTGGGTTTTAGAAATTATCCATCAGGGATGCTCATAGAGTTTCTCTCCTTCCCTCTTCATAAACTCTTCCTCATCCCACTTCAGGGATCATTCCCACAAGGTGATTCTTCAGTGGGAGGCAGAATTCCATTTACATCAAGAAGCAATAGAACACTTCCTGCCTCAACTCCCCATATTTCCTAGTCCCCAAAAAGAGTCCTCCCCTTTGGGTTAGCTACGGCACCCAGAGTATTTACAAAAGTTTCCTCTGTAATAGCAGCCCTGATGAGACACCAGGGCTAAATGGTATTCCCATACCTGAACATAGGCCGCTCATGTCAGGAGGTTAAGTTGTCGACAAGGTTCCCAATACAACTTCCAATACTACTAGGCGTTTGCATAAACATAGAAAAGCCTGTTTTATCACCCACAAGGACAGTAAACTTGATAGGGCAATGTTGGACTATATTTCCATGACACTGCTCCTCCCTGCAAACAGGTTTCTTACAGTCCGCAACCTGGGTTCACGCATTACCCACCGACCATGAACCACAGTGCACAGGACCCTTTCACTGCTGGGCCACATGACCAGGTGCATTGCTGTGACACCGTTTGCCAGGTTTCATTTGTGCCGCCTGTAAGCTTGGCTTCTCTTGATCTATTGACCAGACAAGGACCACATCAACTCCAAGGTGGGAAATCCCACCAGAGTTATCACTTCCTTCGCTTGGTGGTCAAATCTTGACGAAATCATGGTGGGTATTCCCTTCAGCCCTTCCATCCCCAGAACCACCATTGTGACAGATGCCTCCCGCCTGGGGAGGGATGCTTACCTGGACCCCATGAAAGGCCAGACGACACATAAACATACTAGAAGTGAGGGCGGTTCACCTTGCATGCAAGGCCTTCCTTTCCCTCCATACGCCCATTCCTTATGCAAGTAACATCAGACAATATCACCACAGTGGCTCTATGTAAACAAACAAGGAGGACCGAGATCTCATACTCCCTGCCTGGAAGCCATTAGACTTTGGAACTGGTGCATCAGGCTGCATCACAATACAGGCTGTGTACCTCCTGATATTCACAACTCCCTTGCAGACAAACTAAGCAGAAGCTTCTTGGCAGACTACGAGTGGGGGAGGCCCATGACAGAGTCTTAAGTGAGATATTTACACAGTGGGGTTCACTGCAGTGAGACCTTTTTGTGCCCCAAACAAACAGAAAGCTTCCCCTATATTGCTCCATTGGAGCCCTGGGTCACAGCTCCCAGGGTGACACTGTACTCCTGACCTGGATGAACGACCTCATATATTGCCTTTCCTCCCATACCCCTGCTTCCACAGGTCATAGGGATGGTACATCATGACAGAGTCAACATCATTCTCTTAGCATCCTACTGGCCCAGACAGTTCTAGTTCACAGAACTTCTAATGATGTCTGCACTCTTTCCTCTATGCTGCCCCCCATCCCAGGCCTCCTAACTCAGGATGGAGGGAAAATCAGGCATTCCAGCCCAGGTTCTCGCCACTTCATGGCCTGGTGCTTTGGTGGGCATTGGATATAGAATGCTCCTGCTACCTGGCCAAATGGAGACATTTTTGGCCTGGGCACAACTCCAACATTCTTCAGCCACTGCAAGTATCCTTGTTGTTCTAGGTCTCTTAGTTTTTTGCTAGTACACCTAGCAATGATTAGTGCCTCCCTCCGTAGAAGGACATTCTGTCTTCACTCATCCAGCGACAGTAGTCTATGAAAGATCTAATCAGGACCTTCCCACCAATGACCAAACCTGCACCTCAATGATACCTTGATCTCGTCCTGTCAATGCTCACAGGTCCGCCTTTTGAACCCATGGTGATGTGTTCCATGACCCACCTTCCCATGAAGGTGGTGCTCTTAGTGGCTATCACTTTGGCCAGGAGGATGAGTGAGCTCAGAGCCATCATGGCAGACCCTCCTTATACAGTTTTTCAACAAAGAAAAGGTTTCTCTATGAATATACCCCAAGTTTCTCCCCAAGTTAGTTTCTGATTTCCATGTCAATCAAATGATACCTGTATTTTTACCAAAACCCCATGCTTCTGCTGAAGACAAGAGACTTCACTCCCTCGATGTCCGTCATGCCTTGGCTTTCTACCTGCAAAGAACCAAACCCATTAGAAAATCACCAAGCCTTTTTATCACCAAGGCAGAGAGATCACATGGTCAAGCCATATCCTCCCAGAGGATTTCTGAGTAGGTCTTGGGATGCATCCTGGACTGCTACAAGGTAGTGAAAATCCCTTCCTCTAGGACTGTCACAGCTCACTCTGTGTGAGCACAGGCTGCCTTGATAGCATCCCTATACGATGTCCCTCTGCAGGACTTCTGCAGGGTGGCCACCTAGAGTTCTGTCCACATGTTCACAATACACTATATTTTAGTTCATACCTGTGGATGCAGCAACTGGATCTGAGTACTGCAGACATTTTTAGTGCCAGCTTCCTCACATCCACCTACATCTGAGCACTGCTGGCCAATAACGTATATGTGGAATACAAACATACGGATCATCACTCAAAGAAGAAATGGTGATTACTTACTGTAATTGGAAATTCTCTGAGGTGTGTGGTCCCTGGATGTATTCCATTACACACCCTCCATGCCCTCTGCTTCAGAACTTGTAGGATTAGACTAAAAAGAGGAACTGGAGAGGTGTTGACCCACACACTCTCTTACATGCTTTGTTAAGAGCGCAAGAAGATTTACCGCGCACGTGTGGGCCAACAGACATTGCATGGCAGAATTTCCATACTCAGATGCACATGTGTACCCATATGTGGAATACAAATATGGGACCACACATCTTGAAGAACTTCCAGTTACAGTAAGTAATTTCCATATATAGTGTATTTGGACTTTCAGAAAATCTCTGACAAGGCTTTCAGTAAAGTAAGCAGTCATGGGGTAAGAGAGAAGGACCTCTAATAGATCAGTAACTGGTTAAAAGACAAGTATCTGAGGGGTAGCCGTGTTAGTCTGGATCTGTAAAAGCAGCAAAGAGTCCTGTGGTACCTTATAGACTAACAGACGTTTTGGAGCATGAGCTTTCATGGGTGACTAACCAATGAAGTGGGTATTCATGCACGAAAGCTCATGCTCCAAAACGTCTGTTAGTCTATAAGGTGCCACAGGACTCTTTGCTGGTTAAAAGACAGAAAACAAAGGGTAGGAATAAATGGTCAGTTTTCAGAATGGAGACCTCCTCAGGTGTGTGTACTGAGACCAGTGCTGTTCAACATATTCATAAATGATCTTGCAAAAGAGTAAACAGTGAGGGGGCAAAGTTAGCAGGCAATACAAATTACTCAAAATAGTTAATCCCAAAGCAGACTGCAAAGAGTTAAAAAGGCATCTCACAATACTGGGTGACTGGGCAACAAAATGGCAGATGAAATTCAGTGTTGATAAATGCAAAGTGATGCACACTGGAAAATATAATCCCAACTATACATATAAAATGATGGGGTCTAAATTAGCTGTTACCACTCAAGAAAATGAACTTGGAGTCATTGTGGATAGTTCTCTGAAAACATCCGCTCAATGTGCAGCAGCAGTCAAAAAAGCTAACAAAGTTAAGAACCAATATGAAAGGGATAGATAATAAAACAATAAATATCACAATGACTCTATATAAATCCATGGTATGCCCATACCTTGAATACTGTGTGCAGTTCTGATTGCCCTATTTCAGAAAAGTTATATTAAAATTGGAAAAAGTACAGGAAAGGGCAACAAAAATGATTCGGGATATGGAACAGCTTCCATACGAGGAGAGTTTAAAAAGACTGGGACTGTTCTTCTTAGAAAAGAGACAACTAAGGGGGGATATGATAGAAATCTATAAAATCTCCAATGGTATGGAGAAAGTAAATAAGGAAGTGTTCTTTTCTCCTTCTCATAACACAAGAGCTAGGGGCCACCGAATGAAATTAATAGGCAGCAGGTTTAAAACAAATATAAGGAAATACTTCTTCACATAAGGCATATGAACCTGTGGAACCTGTTGTCAGGGGATGCTGTGAAGGCCAAAAGTATAACTGGGTTCAAAAAAGAATTAGGTATGTCCATGAAGGCTAAGTCCATCAATGGCTATTAGCCAAGATGGTCAGGAATGCAACCCCATGCTCTGGGTGTCCCCAGCCTCTGACTGCCAGAAGCTGGGACTGGATGACAGGGGGATGGATCACTTGATAATTGCCCTGTTCTGTTGATTCCCTCTGAAGCATCTGGCACCAGCCCCTGTTGAAAGACAGGATACTGGTCTACATGGAACATTGATTGACCCAGTATGGCCATTCTTATGTTTTTATGTTCTTAAGATGTCAGTGTTCTTTGTATCTGTGTGTCTCCTCTGTAGTTCTAAATTTTTGACTCAAAGGTCGAGTCTCCCCAAAATGACTGCAGGGTCTCTTGCCATCTTACATGCCTTCAGCACCTGCATCCCAGTCTTCCACTTGCTTCAGACTTTTGACTGTGCTGTGGCTAGGCCAATAGTAGCATTGTGCAAAAGCTGGAATGCTTACTAAACATTATAAAACGTATATTCCATGGGGCAGCCAGCCCTACATATGGCTCTGTCCAGCTGGCAGTGTGAGGAATCTGTAGGATGGGGATGTAAGTCATTAGTTTCGTAAAGTAGTGACAGTGGTAACATCCATGTGCTCCTTCTGCTCACCTATCATGACAGTTTTTTCCTCCTTATATGCTCACAGGCGGTTGACTCTAGGGACTCTCTCTCAATGGCACTGTATTCCCAGTGCTTCTCATGGCTCATTGGCAAGATTAATATGAAGATCAAAGGGAAGGAAAACTTTAAGTCTGTGGGCATCCTAGATATCTTTGGCTTCGAGAACTTTCAGGTCAGTACTCTATCTTTCTGGATGCCAGGTTTTTTCTGAAGATTTGCTGGATGTATGAGGAAATTTGCTAGGCTGATACCTGGTGTGGGTCAATACCACACATATGTGGAAATGTCTTTCCAACACAGATCCCCTGTGAGAGAGGGCGAGAGACCACTTGGTTGCCCTTTTGCAGTGCATGTCCTTCTGTGGGCTGTGATAGATGGTTAGTTCCCCTTTGTGGGTGGATTGTGATAGACATTAGTTGTACCTCGAGATAAGTGTGCGCAGTAGATGTCTGGTTTCTAACATATTCACGTTCTTGCTGTTTTCTTGTGGTAACAGGTGAGGGATGCCTATTTAATTAGCTGCCCTGTGACAGAATGAATAACCAATAGGAAAGGAAAGAGAGAATGAGGTGATACCAGACTCTTCTGCTCTCCTCTGCTTTACCCAAAGGCCAGTCAATTCTGGCCCTGGAGTTCATATGGACACCGTTCATTAAATGCTGGTCCTCTATATGCAGTTTCCCTTCCATGTTGTCCTCACAGGAAGATTTTTTTATAGACCTGTGACCTGAATTTTAATTTTTATAATCTTTGTTTCTCCTCTCTTGTAGATTAATAGTTTTGAACAGTTTAACATTAACTATGCCAATGAGAAACTCCAAGAATACTTCAACAAACACATCTTCTCCCTGGAGCAGCTAGAGTACAACAGGTAATGAAGGGGAAGGAGCAGTGCCTCTGTTCAAATTTCAGGATGCAAAATTGAGAACATAATTCTTCCCTAGTGACGCCCAGCATTTGGGAGGGTGTCCTTGCTCAGAGTGGCTGATTGCAGTGCATAAGCCAGTGAATATGCTTTGGTGGGGAATGTCCAGTGCACTGTTTTGTTAGAGTGGGACTTCTGTCTTCAAGCAAGAAGTGTCTCACCTCTCAAGTGTTTCATTATTATTTTTTATTATTGTAGTGCTTAGGAGCAGGATCCCATTGTGCTAGGCACTGTACAAAGATGGTCTCTGCCCCAAATTGATTACAGTAACCCCCGGCTGTAACTCAGTATCTCACATGAGATCTTTCTGAGGCTACAATCTCAACATTGAATTGGTTCAAATATCAAGTTTTGCCTGGTTTTCACCCTAAACAATAAACCCTTCCCTGGCACCTGAAACTTGGCCCAGTCTTGCTGGAAGGAGGTGACCTGAAGTATACCAGGCCCAAGTTTAAGATTGTAAAGTTTTACTTGGTTTCAAATGTTATAATGAAAGTTTTGCAGCACCTTGCTCGTCTCTAACTTCTTTCTGTTTCATCTGTATTCTCTCAGCTAGTCATTCACAGAGCCAGACCCAGCTCCTTTCTGTCACATGATGAAGGCATCCAAGATGTGTGGCCTTTTGTTTCTAAATCCATTGTGGTAGCAAAAACAAAAAATCTGAAAACTCCAAATCCTGTTCTCTTCCTCCAATCAGTAATGGTGTTTTAACCAGATACTTTGGCTCTATTGTAGTCAACAAGGTTATAAGGGAACACTGTGAACATCTGGCTTGACCTCCTGTGTAACACAGGCCATAGAACTTCCCTGAAACAATTCCTATTTGAACAAGAGCATATCTTGGAATAACATCCAGTCTTTATTTAAAAATTGTCAGTGACAGAGAGTCCAACACCATAACCCATCACTGGGTTGTTCTAATGATTAATTACTCTCACTCTTAAAAACGTATGCCTTATTTCCAAATGGGGCTTTGGTCTTAAAAGGGAAAGTTTCCGAATCTCTAAGTTGAATAGGTCTCTGAGGGCTTTCTTTTTTCTAGTGACTCTTCTTAAGTGGAAGTGGTTGTGGTTATGTCTTTGAGTTTGAAGGGTCCAACAGAAAGAGAGTTGGGCACTCTAGATAGCTATCTACTATTGATATATTGTATTGATGCCCATCACCATAATATCTGAGCCTCTTGAGAGAGGGCAGCCAGAGAAATATTCCCCTCTAGCTCCAAGACAGAAGCATTTATTTTTCTTAATGAGGCAATTGAATAAGGTCATTGAGACTGAATGTGAGCAGCTCTGTAAAGGAGAGCCACTGAACAGATAATTCTTTAAGTTCTAAAGACTGCCATAATACAAGCCTATTTATACACCCACTCCTGTAGCTGATTCCATCACTGCAGGAAGCACATGTTAAAAACACTATCCTTCCTATGAAGGGAGATTTTCCCTAAAGATCAGATTGGAAGTGTCCAAACTCCGTGGCTGGATTTTAGAAAGGACTCAATAATGTTAAGATTAATATTGTTTTTTGATATGCTAAAGACAGGATCTTTTACTTCAGGATATCGGCTAATCTCCTCAGTAGTCAGGAAATAGCTTCTGTGTATTACATTGCTCAGTTGGCCAAGCGTATTTTGGCTCCAGAGGCAGGATATTACATTTGACTGATCAGTATTCTGATCTGATACAGCAAATTCTACATTTCCTTCAGTACTGGAATAGAAGCTACTCTCAGAAGAAATTCCAGAGTCTCAGTAAAACCCTTCCAAACTTGTGAGGCCTCTACCAAGGGCATTATTGGATAATGCAAGGATCTTAAAAAACATGGATTCATTGAATTTTTTTTTTCACATCCCAGTGAAGAAAATATAATTTTTTTGTTCCTTTGTGGTAGGCATGTCTGTTTTGGAAATTTCCAGATATTTTGCTTCCAGTTGTTCCTCCACCTCCTACTCCCCCCTGGAAATCATGTCTTCCACTTCCTACTTTCTTCCCCAGGGAGCCTGGTGGTGGTGTGGTCCATCCCTTGAATCCCTCTTGGGTCCTGGGAATGTTGCTCTGTGCTGCCTCTATATTCCTTCACCCCACCCCAGGGACTGGGAGATTATTTCTTATATCACTGTTTTTTTTTCTTCTTGTTTGGCAGGGAGGGAATAAGCTGGGAAGCCATTGACTGGATGGACAATGCAGAGTGCTTAGATCTCATTGAGAAGGTGGGCAGTTCTTTATAGAATTCATCTGGTCCCAGGAATCCTGGCAGGCATGACCTGGCATGACACTTAATTTTTCCTTCCCCACACTTAAGTATTTGTTTTTATTGTCCTTTCCCAATACATAGGCATAGGCCTAAATTACAGGGCTGGCTCCCACATTCTGTTCTGTGGTTGGCTATCACATGGTCTCTGAGATCCTGCTGGTGTTTCCATGTGTTACAGCATGGGTAGATCAGCAAGACCTTTTTCACATCTTGTTCTTCCAAGAGCATGGGCCTTTTCATCCCCCAGAAAGGCCCTCTGTAAGAATGCAAATCCTCTGCTCATTGTTTGGGATAGACTTAGGCAGGGCTTTAACCTCCAAAATACAGATTTTATAAAGACATTTCATTTCCACGTTCTGGGTGACGAGCCAGTGTTCTACTTGTTGAATCTGTAGATTGGCCACCAGGCGCACTTTACACTCAGGCTTTCTAGGGTGTAACTTGAAGGGTGTCATTCAGCATGACAGTCTCAAACCTTTATTTCTCTAGCCTGAATCCTGAGAAGTTTGTAGTTTTACTGGTTGGTAAAGGCTGTCTCTCATTTGGATGTAGAAACTAGGTTTGCTGGCACTGGTCAATGAGGAGAGTCGATTTCCCAAGGGCACAGACAGCACCCTCTTGGAAAAACTGCACAGCCAGCACGCGGTAAGTAAGCAAACCATCCCCTAGGCCAGGGGTGGGCAAACGTTTTGGCCCGAGGGCCGCATCTGGGTATGGAAATTGTATGGCGGGCCATGAATGCTCACCAAATTGGGGGTGTGGGGTGTGGGAGGGGGTGAGGGCTCTGGCTGGGGGTGCGACCAGAAATGAGGAGTTTAGGGTGCTGGACGGGGCTCTGGGCTGGGGGTTAGGGTGCAGGAAGGGGTGCAGGCTCTGGCTGGGGTTGCGGGATCTGGGGTGGGGCTGGGGATGAGGGGTTGGAGGTGCAGGAGGGGGCTCCAGGCTGGGACCAAGAGGTTTGGAGGGCGGGAGGGGGATCAGGGCTGGGGCAGGGGGTTGGGGTGCATTAGAGGTTCAGGTTCCAGGCAGGGTCCCTTCCAACCCTGATATTCTATGATTCTAATGAAGCAACTTGCAGAATCTCTTCAACTCTCTACAGAGGAGGTACAAGAGTCTCGGCACTTTCTTGTGGACGTTCTACACACCCTCCCCAGAGTAAGGTAGCTCTGACCATTAATGAGGCACTCTTGTCTGCAGCCCATAATTTATGGCTGACTCTTGCCACTCTTGCAGCTACCTGAAAACAGGCAGAAAAAATATTACATACCAGCAAAAGGGTGGAGTATTTCTTCTCTCACCCACCCCCAATCTCCTTCCTTAGAGGTTTTTAAGGTCAGGCTGGACAAAGCCCTGGCTGGGATGACTTAGTTGGGTTTGGTCCTGCTTTGAGCAGGGGTTGGACTAGATGACTTCCTGAGGTCCCTTCCAACCCTGAGATTCTATGATTCTATGAACTCCCTTGTAGTGGAAGCAGACGATGAAAGAAACAGCCAAACTTGCTGAGGATCTGCACCCTTTGACAAGAAGGATAAACTCATCCACTGCTCTTCAGTTTTCAGTAGCAAATGTTCTAGTCCTGATGGCAAAATATGATGTTAACCTAATTGCCTTCTATGACAAGATAAGTGGCTCTGTGAATGAGGGGAAAGCAGTGGATGTGTTATTCCTTGACTTTAGCAAAGCTTTTGATACGGTCTCCCACAGTATTCTTGCCGGCAAGTTAAAGAAGTATGAGCTGGATGATTGGACTATAAGGTGGATAGAAAGCTGGCTAGATCGTTGGGCTCAACGGGTAGTGATCAACAGCTCCATGTCTAGTTGGCAGCCAGTATCAAGCGGAGTGCTCCAAGGTTCGGTCCTGGGGCCGGTTTTGTTCAATATCTTCATTAATGATCTGGAGGATGGTGTGGATTGCACCCTCAGTAAGTTTGCAGATGACACTAAACTGGGAGGAGTGGTAGATACGCTGGAGGCTAGGGATAGGATACAGAGGGACCAAGACAAATTGGAGAATTGGGAAAAAAGAAACCTGATGAGGTTCAACAAGGACAAGTGCAAAGTCCTGCACTTAGGACGGAAGAATCCCATGCACTGCTACAGACTAGGGACTGAATGGTTAGGCAGCAGTTCTGCAGAGAAGGACCTAGGGGTTACAGTGGACGAGAAGCTGGATATGAGTCAACAGTGTGCCCTTGTTGCCAAGAAGGCTAACAGCATTTTGGGTTGTATAAGTAGGGGCATTGCCAGCAGATAGAGGGACATGATCATTCCCCTCTATTCAACATTGGTGAGGCCTCATCTGGAGTACTGTGTCCAGTTTTGGGCCCACTCTACAAGAAGAATGTAGAAAAATTGGAAAGAGTCCAGCGGAGGGCAACAAAAATGATTAGGGGGCTGGAGCACATGGCTTATGAGGAGAGGCTGAGAGAATTGGGATTGTTTAGTCTGCAGAAGAGAAGAATGAGGGGGGATTTGATAGCTACTTTCAGCTACCTGAAAGGGGGTTCCAAAGAGGATGGGTCTAGACTATTCTCAGTGGTTGCAGATGACAGAACAAGGAGTAATGGTCTCAAGCTGCAGTGGGGGAGGTTTAGGTTGGATATTAGGAAAAACTTTTTCCCTAGGAGGGTAGTGAAGAACTTAGAGGTGTTTAAGGTCAGGCTTGACAAAGCCCTGACTGGGATGATTTAGTTGGGTTTGGTCCTGCTTTGAGCAGGGATTGGACTAGATGACCTCCTGAGGTCCCTTCCAACCCTGATATTCTATGATTCTAAGAAATTGATAGAATATCCCATAGAAACCACCTCTAGAATCCATTTATCTATGGTGATAAGTTCCCAAGCAGGTAGAAATTATGATAGGTGGTCCCCAAAATGTGGGTGGAAGGCAGGTTTGCACTGCAGATCCGGAGGAGGGAAAGTCCATGGCTCTCACCCAGATTGTCAAAATGGTTGTTTACAGAGAGGCCCAGGTTGAGGGGTTGCCATTGGGGTTGTCAAGCCTGACCTTAAAAACCTCGAAGGAAGGAGATTCCACCACCTCCCTAGGTAACCCATTCCAGTGCTTCACCACCCGCCTAGTGAAAAAGTTTTTCCTAATATCCAACCTAAACCTCCCCCACTGCAACTTGAGACCATTACTCCTTGTTCTGTCATCTTCTACCACCGAGAACAGTCTAGATCCATCCTCTTTGGAACCCCCTTTCAGGTAGGTGAAAGTAGCTATCAAATCCCCCCTCATTCTTCTCTTCTGTAGGCTAAACAATCTCAGTTCCCTCAGCCTCTCCTCATAATTCATGTGCTCCAGCCCCCTAATCATTTCCATGCTATCATCCACTCCCTCCACCCCCTCTTCAGGGATTCTCCTCACATGGACCTCCTAAAGTTGGAGGTTCAATCCCTCCTTCCATCTGGAGACGATAGAGCCAGTTCCCCCAGAAATTGTAGGAAGAGGGTTTTATTCCAAATATTTCCTGGTTTTCGAAAGAAATGGTGGCTAGAGGCCCATTCTAGGCCTCAGGAACCTGAACGCCCATGTTATTTTGAAGCTCTTCAGGATGGTGACTGACTACCATAATCCCATCCTTAAATCAGGGCAACTGTTTTTTTGCCCTCAGCCTTCAGCATGTGTATTTTCACATCACTATGTATCCTTCCCACAAACATTTTCTATGTTTCATCATTGGTGCAGAATGCTATCGATACCATGTGCTTCCCTTTGGACTCTCCACAGCACCATGGGTCTTTACAAAGGTTCTTTCAGTAGTTGCAGCTCACCTTCCCTATCTGGTCGATTGGGTTTTCAAGGGGCATTCTGTTCTGGAGGGCCAATTGGCAACCTGCAAGGCCCTGACCTGGGTCTTCGTATCAACCTGAGGAAGTCCACATTAACACCCGTTCATCGGATAGATTTCATTGGAGCTGTCTGGGCTCTCGCATGCCAGCCTCACGCGAGATTACATCTGCAATGTCTGCAGGCCTGACTCAAAACCGTGTACATGCTGAACAGGCACAACCTTGGCAAATGAGTTTCTGTTCCTCTCCATTTTCATGCCCACTGCCAACAAGAATCATCATACTGGATGCTTTCTCCTAGGCTGGGGACCTCGCCTACAAAGTTACACAGCACAGAGGAAAAGGTCCCACAGGATACATTGCTTCACATCAGTGTCTTAGAACTAAGCGCAGTTTGTTATGCGTGTCAGCACTTTTTCTACAACATTCAGGGTTCTTGGGTCAGAGTAACAGTAGACAACAGGATGGCTATGTACTATGTAAATCGATAAGGGGGAGCAAGATCCCAGTCCTTATGCATAGAATCACTGGAACTGATATATTGCCTACCACACAGAGATTTCTGCAGTTTATCTGCCAGGTCTCCAGAACACAATGGCAGATGCAATAAGCAGAAACTTCCATCAGTACCACAAGTGTGCGCTCAGCAACCTAATCTTTCACAACATCTGCGAAGCACGGGATCTCCCCACAGTGGGTCTTGTTGCAACCCCAACCAATACAAAAAGCCATATTTTCTGTTCCAACGGGGGATGCGGCTGCATATCTTTGGAAGAGACCCTGCTAGTCCCTACCCCACACTCTCTTCTACACCTGCCCTCCAACACCACTAATCCTCCAGACATTAATCAAACTGAGGCAGATGAGGATCATCTTAATAGTGCTGCCTTGGCCCAGACAAGTCTGGGACTCAGATCTGCTTCACCTTTCTGTAGCTATACGTTGATACCGCCTGCTCAGATCGGATCTCGTGGCACAGAATTCAGGTACATGAGCCACTTCTACATTGTATCTCTGATCCTCAAGACCTGGTTCCTTCGTGATTCTCGAATTTAGAATTGGACTGGTCAGCTGAGATCCAATCTGTATTTCTAAATAGTAAGAAGCCTTCCACACATAAAACTCAGCTGCAGAAGTTGACACACTTCTTTTCCTTGGGTTCCTGTCACTCTGTATGTGCTTCTGAAGCACCTCTCTCAACTATTCTTGATTATGTATTGGAATTGAAAACACAGGGACTATGTATGAGTTCTGTTAAAGTCCTCCTGGCAGCCATTACAGCTGTTCATTAACCTATTGAGGGCCTTTTGCTCACCCTACCACAGCCAGATTCCTTTAAGGTTTATATAATTTGTTTCCTGGTATCTGGAACCCAACACCTCCTTAGGACCTCACTTTGGTTCTCAGTGCCTTAAGGAACTCACCTTTCAAGTCTATAGGCCCTATTCATTCCTTCATTGCTCCCTTAAGACCTTAGTCCTGGTAGCCATCCCTTGGCCAAAAGGGTGGGAGCCCTCTGGGTGCTTGTGGCCAATTCACCATATAGTACCTTGTACCGTGACAAGGTCATGCTATGTCCCCATCCCCACTCTCATTGGACTTTCATCTCAATCAGGATATCCATCTTCCTGTATTCTTTCCCAAACTTTATTCCTCAAGAGGAGAAGCTAACTGCCACACTTTAGATGTTAGAAAGGCACTCACCTTCTATCTGGACAGAACAAAAATCTTTAGGATTTCCCCTAGGCTGTTTGTATCCTTCCCTAAAAGAATGAAAGGACAATCAATTTCCACACAGAGATTATCAAAGTGGGTTTCAGTTTGCATCATAGCCTGCTACGAGTCCAGTGGGGTACAACCTGTCCCCCTCCAGGGTGACAGCCCATTCCACCAGGGCTCAGTCCACTTCTGTAGCCCTTTCCTTCATTGTAGAAATTTGCAGGGTCACAACCTGGTCCTCAGCTTACAAGTTCTTCAAACATTGCACTATCCCAGGGGTAGGCAACCTATGGCGCGCGTGCCGAAGGCGCAGGGCCGGCTCCAGACACCAGTGCGCCAAGCAGGCGCGTGGGGCGGCATTTTGCCGGCAGGGCGGCATTTGGCTCTGGCGGACCTCCCACAGTCATGCCTGTGGGAGGTCCACCGGAGCCCCGGAACGAGCGGATCTGCCGCAGACATGACTGTGGAGGGTCCACTCTTCCCACGGCTCTGCTCGAGCTCCCGCAGGCATAACTGCGGCAGGAGCGCTGGTCCCGCGGCTTGGACGGAGCTCCCGCAGGCATGCCTGCGGATGCTCCACCAGAGCCGCGGGACCACGGGATGGTCCGCAGGCACTTCTGCCCCAGCCGCGGGACCGGGGAAGGGCGACGCGAGCGGCGCGGCGCACCGCCCTGCTTGGGGCGGCGGATTTTCTAGAGCCGCCCCTGCGAAGGCGGCACATAAGCTGATTTTCAGTGGCACTCACACTGCCCGGGTCCTGGCCACCGGTCCGGGGGGCTCTGCATTTTAATTTAATTTTAAATGAAGTTTCGTAAACATTTTAAAAACCTTATTTACTTTACATACAACAGTAGTTTAGTTATATATTATAGGCTTATAGAAAGAGACCTTCTAAAAACGTTAAAATATATGACTGGCACGCGAAACCTTAAATTAGAGTGAATAAATGAAGACTTGGCACACCACTTCTGAAAGATTGCTGACCCCTGCACTATCCTATCCATGTCCAAGATGGACACAAAATTGGTGATGCTGTCTTCCAAGCCATCTTGATCTGCCTCTTCAGCACCCCCTCCTCTTTGAGTCACTGCTTGGGAGTCACCTCCTGCCCTCCTTCCCCTCCGCTGCAAAGTCTTTTGGCTCAGAAGTTGAGAAGAAACTGGACCAACAGCAGGTCTTCGCCTCCCTATTTACCCTCACTCTGGAGCACAAGGTTGTGTAGGGTGCAGGCACAGACCTGCAGGCACAGCTGATTCAAATCTCCAGTTGAGAGTGCATGGGTCTGCTCATGTCCTGTGGTGGAGTACCCACGGGGACCAAAACATCTCAAAAACTTAAAGTTACAAAAAAGTAGGTAACCTTTTGGAGAGTTTAGGCTGAGAAAGAAGCAAGAGACTTAGGAAGATAATGGGGAATGTGTTAGGGGACGATGAAAAACATGGGCTTTGCAGGAGAGCGGAGAGTATAATGTTGACAAAAGACTTTGGATACTATTCTGAGAGGGAATGAGGGAAGTCCAGGAAAGGAAGTGGATTGGGAGGGGAGGAGAGAGACATTAATAAACAGGGACAAAACAAAAGTGAAAGGGGAGGCAAAAGATTCTTGACATGGAGGCAGGAGGGTGGTAGAGAAATCTGGGTGTACTAAAATCAATAGGAGACACCAACGGCAAACAGGCTGAACAACATGGACTAGAAGATAAAACAAGATACCCAGTGAAAGAAAGAAAAGGCAGATGTAAAGAAGAACATAAAACAAAGGGAGACAGGAGAAGTATAATTAATTCTTCTAAAAAGGTACAGAACTGCTATGCTAAACAAACTCCCTTGATTTTATATCCTGCGCCGAAAGTTTTGGTCAATGCCAAATCTGTGTAAGTATTAGTATCACGCCAGTAGTGTGCTAGCCTTGTATGTAACATATGCAGGCTTTGGGTCCAATTCTGCAATCCTTTGTTCATAGAGCCTGGGAAGATTGGGCCTTTGTATGGTATTGGAATATATATTTGCAAGGTAGATGTAGGTTACTGTGCAGCCTCTAGGGCAGGGGTAGGCAACCTATGGCACGTGTGCCAAAGGCGGCACGCAAGCTGATTTTCAGTGGCACTCACACTGCCTGGGTCCTGACCACCGGTCCGGGGGGCTCTGCATTTTAATTTAATTTTAAATGAAGTTTCTTAAACGTTTTTAAAACCTTATTTACATTACATACAACAGTAGTTTAGTTATATATTATAGACTTATAGAAAGAGACCTTCTAAAAACGTTAAAATGTATGACTGGCACGGGAAACCTTAAATTAGAGTGAATAAATGAAGACTTGGCACACCACTTCTGAAAGATTGCTGACCGCCGCTCTAGGGTCAGGCTATGGGGCAATCGAGGTCCTCATCCACCCCAGTTTAGGAGCCAAAACTGTTCTTGGACAGAGCTGTTGCATGAGCCTGTTTGTTCTTACAGCAGATAACCAGAAACCTTTTTCTTCTTTATTTCAGAGTAACCATTATTATGTGAAGCCGCGGGTGACAGATCACCAGTTTGGGATCAGGCATTATGCTGGAGAGGTAGGTGTGCATGCTGTATTTTGAAACATGCCCAAGAGGAAGGAGTCAGCAGGTAGAAGGATCTAAGCCACTGAGATTCACCTATGAGTCCTGAGTTATGCAAACTGCTGGGAATGGCAGCTTCACTAAGCTTCCTGCTTTGGATCATAGCCCAGAGGAATAGACATGGGGTTGAGTTGGGTCCCCTAGGTATTACTGTATGTAGCAGGGTGGACCTCTGCTCCTGGTTTGAAGGGGTTTAAAAAGTGGCCTGGCAGGGCTTGAGAGCTGCTGCTCTCAAGGCTGGGCTGATTAGGAAAGTGGCTGCAGCTGGAGCCACGCCCCAAACTGAGCAACAGGGCCTTATAAGAAGGCAGGGAAGCCAGAAGCCAGACAGTCTCTCTCTGCATTCAGAGGGAGATGGGCCTGGCTGCAGGGAACTGAGACAAGGTACCTAGGGTGAAGCAGGGCTGGGGAAAGGCTGGGGAAGCTCCAGCCTAGAAAACCCCAGGCTGCGGCCTAGCATAGGGCAAAAGGTACTGGGGGTTGCCGAGGGCAACCTAGGGGTAGGCCAAGGCAGCAGGTCCAAACCCCCTTTGCCGATGATGAGTACTGGATACTGCAGTCTGCCCCAGCGAACGGGGGCTAGATAGAGATTGGGCAGTAGCCACTACTGAGGTGACGTGGGGATAGTAGGGTGGGGGTTCCCCTGGGAAGGGGCAACCCGGTTAAAGGGCCACCGGGGTCCTGGGAGGGACACGGAGCCAGTAGTAACGGACTGGTGGATCAGCGGCCTGCAGAGGGCGCTCCTGGGCTGGAAAGAGCTAATTCCCCAGAGCAACCAGTAGGAGGCGCCGCAGGGGTGAGTCAACCCGTTACACTGTAATACAAATAATAAAATGTCCTGAGTTGTGATCTCTCTGCTTCTGCCTTGCTGTGTGTCCTTGGGCAAGTCATTTCCCTTGCTCTGTTCCTCAGTTAGCATCTGTAAAATGGGGAGCATGAACTTGACTCACTCCCTAAGTAATTAACTAATGTGTGGGAGTGTTTTGAGCATGTATAGAACTATATTAATGTTAAATATTATTGTGAGTTGCAGCTTTATAACTTCCTCCTCATCTGACCTCATTTTCTTCCTGATGATGGATCTTGATTATGGGAAGATGTAGCAGAACTATGCTGCAGTGTGATGCTCCGTCCCTGGAACTGAGCTCTTGGCATGCATCCTGCTATAATGAGAGCTCCACACTGGAGGGAGAGGAAGGGGTGTTGATGGCTCCACTCTACGGGCAAAAGATGCAGAGGGGCTTTCCACTAGGTGGTTCAATGGTACTGGGGAGGACATGGTTGCTAGATAGTGAGGAAGAGTGTGTTCTCTGCCAAGGATGAGCAGCAGGAATGTCATTGCAGGAGCCACTTTAGACCAGCTCCTACCCAAGACTGAATTTAATGAAGCAGCTGGGACCCTCAGTCCCACAGAGGAGACTGAATGTGCTCAACACAAACTGCATCTAATTGCTGGTCAGACACAGAATGAGTTTTGGTTACACAGATGCCCTGTTCAGCTAGAGACTCCTTCTCCACTCGCAGCTACCTCCTTCCCGTGGGCGCAGGAAATCCCATTCCTCTCCTCAGTGGCTTCATAGCTACCTCCACCCTAGCCTTCCCAGCAAGGCTCAAGATCTTATCCTGCCTCGTAGCTCTTGATAGGTATGGCATGGCTTATACGATATTACATGGTGTCATTTGAATAATAGTCCGTGATCACATATATTGGACTGTGTCATTATAAGGCAGAAGCACAAGATGGCAGAGTCGAAGCTGAATGAACAATCTTAACTCAGATATTTCCTCACTTTTACACTGTTTAACTATGCGACATTTGCATTCTTTAAACTTAGTATTTTACCTGAATTTTCCTCCTAATCCCCCCTCCCCCCGCCCCAGAAAAGACAAAACAAACTTCACTGTGTGGAGGTGTTTGGCTAGACCCTTCTGGATGCTCTGCAGCCTTGCAAGATCCACAGGACTCAGCCCCTCTCTTCCAGACTGGAGACTCTGCACAGCTTTTGCTGTATCCAAACGTGCAGGGACTGAGGCAAGGGCCCCATGGAGCTAACACGATGCACAATGAATGTGCACACTGCTGCACAGATGGGCCTTCCTGGGCTGTACAGTTCACCAGCTGAGCATCATGCACTGGGACCTGCATTTGGGGCCAGATTTTAAAAAATGCTCACAACCCTGCTGCTCCCATCAGTACTTGTATGGCCAGATTTTCTGCAAACCCAGCTGCTTATTTTGGTGCCTAAGTGGGAGCTGAGCTCTTCTGAACATCTGGTCCCAAATGTGGGTGCTGAGACCTTCTGAAAATTCGGTCCATAGTTACAAATGTTCTATACATGCTTCAAATGCCGTTTTCTGTGGGTCATAACTTGATGAAATCTGAACACTCAGGACCATATTTTCACATTTTATCCCAGTCACTGTGGTGCTACAGCTATTTGAAAAATAAACTTACCAGAATATTTTAAAATGGGGAAAGTATCTTTGTGCCCTAGTGCAGGGGCTCTCAACCTTTTTCTTTCTGAGCCCCCCCCCCCACCCCAAAATGCTATAAAAACTCCATGGCCCACAACTGCTTTTCTGCATATAAAAGCCAGCGCTGGCGTCAGGGGCACCAAGGAGGGCAATTGCCCATGGCCCCATGCCACAGGGCCCCCCACAAAGCTGCATTGCTCAGGCTTCGGCTTCCGCCCCGGGGCCATGCAGTGGGGCTTTGGCTTTCTGCCCTGGGCCCCAGTGAGTCTAATGCCGGCCTTGCTTGGCGGACTCCTTGAAACCTGCTCACAGCCCCCAAGGAGGCCCCGGAGCGCTGGTTGAGAACCAGTGTCCTAGTGCCTTCCTACTTCTTTCTTCAGTGATTCAGTCTTCCTCTGTCACTCTGCCACTGTACATTACGCGGGCCTCTCCTCCTGCCTTCTGAGTTAGTTGGTGCTGAGTGAGTGCTGTGTGTGGTGATGTGACAGCAGAACTAGCCGCCGTCTTTCTAGGACATTTCTTTCTCTTACAACTGCAGCCTTCTTGGCAGGACCCTGGAGAAATGTGGGTAAGAGTGCCCTCCCCCAGTGGTCCTGCAGTGCTAGGAGACCCTTTCTGTGGCCCTCCCCCGGTGGCCCTGCAGTGCTAGGAGACCCTTTCTGTGGCCCTCCCCCAGTGGTCCTGCAGTGCTAGGAGACCCTTTCTGTGGCTCTCCCCCAGTGGCCCTGCAGTGCTAGGAGACCCTTTCTGTGACCCTCCCCCAGTGGTCCTGCAGTGCTAGGAGACCCTTTCTGTGGCCCTCCCCCGGTGGCCCTGCAGTGCTAGGAGACCCTTTCTGTGGCCCTCCCCCGGTGGCCCTGCAGTGCTAGGAGACCCTTTCTGTGGCCCTCCCCCGGTGGCCCTGCAGTGCTAGGAGACCCTTTCTGTGGCTCTCCCCCGGTGGCCCTGCAGTGCTAGGAGACCCTTTCTGTGACCCTCCCCCGGTGGTCCTGCAGTGCTAGGAGACCCTTTCTGTGGCCCTCCCCCGGTGGCCCTGCAGTGCTAGGAGACCCTTTCTGTGGCCCTCCCCCGGTGGCCCTGCAGTGCTAGGAGACCCTTTCTGTGGCTCTCCCCCGGTGGCCCTGCAGTGCTAGGAGACCCTTTCTGTGACTTTAACAATGTGGCCTCATTAATTTGTTTGTAAATTGAAGTGCACTGCGATCTGATATGTGAGGGATCTGTCTGCTCTGCTTTAGTGTGCACAGGTGCTCTGTGTGTGCGTGTGTTGGTTCCCATATGGGAAGGATAGTACCTGCCCTGAAAGGTGGCATGTTCCTCTGTGTGGGGAAGGGATTCAGTGCCCTATGCATAGGCTGCTGTGCGTGAGGGTGGCAGAAGGGGTTGGCCACCGTGTGTGTGTGTGTGGTGTGATTGGCAGCTGTGTGTGTATTGTGAGGAGTGGGGGTCAGCAGTCCTCGATCTGTGTGTGTGAATGGGGAAAGACAAGGGTATGCTCTGCTGACAAAACCACCGGTGTAGACACCACTCTCTCAACAAAGGCATGCTTCCGGTGACATCGCTAAGGTTGGCTGGGGAGGCGATGTTCTATGCCAGTGGTCCCCGACCATTTCCGTGGGGCAGGCACCAGACGACTAGCCGCCGAGGACCGTGGCTGCTGGACAAGCAGCCGCTGAAATGCTGCCATGAAGCGACAACGTCAAGAGGTGTCACCACCAAAACACTGCCATGAAGGAGCATCATCAAGAGGCGACGCCACTGAAATGCCGCTGAAATTTTGCGGGATTTCAGCGGTAGCGCTTCTTGACGTTGCCACTTCTTGGTGGCATTTTGGCGTCTGCTTGTCTGGTGGCCAGTAGGCGAGTGCATATGGATGCCATGGTGGGCACCATGGTGCCCGCAGGCACCACGTTGGGGACCCCTGTTCTGCGCTATCAGTAGACTCCTGTCAAGTGTATGCCACATCTACACTAGAGGTCTGCACCAGCATAGCTATGTCATCATAGGCTCGGTAGTGTAGACATGCTACATTTTGAAGGTTTTCTTTGGAACTTTGAGCACTAGAAACAACTTTTTTTTGTAAATGAAAGCCAGGATTCTGATCTCATGGAGAGACTCCAGGGGCCAGGTCTCTAAGCATGTGCCTGTAGTGCCTGGGCATGTAGGAGTTTCCTGCTCTGTTGTCTTGTCATTGGCACGCAGTGGGACTGTGTGCAGGGTGGCCCTGTATGTTGGCATGTGTGGGGGAGGGGGTGTCACTGTGGCTTGAATTGCTTGCACTATTACGTACTAGTCAGCGTGTATTGTCTGTGTCACAGGTATTGTATGATGTGAGAGGGTTTCTGGAGAAGAACAGAGACACCTTTCGGGATGACATTTTAAACATGCTGAAGGATAGCAGGTAAGCAGCCCTTAATGCTCTGCAGGGGAGAATGGAGGCCGGGATGAGGAGACTCTGTGGGACTAAATTGAGCAGAATTCACATGATAGCAGGGTCATGTAGAAGAAAAGTTACTTTATATGATTACCTAAGTTCCTATCTCTCTGTATATTGGCAGCAGGAGAGGGGGCTGGAGAAGAAGTCAGTTTTACTGCATAGAAATTGATACAAAGAAACATGCATTGAGTATCAGCATCGCCTTTGTTATGGGATGGACTTTGCTTATTTCTTTCCATGAAGATTTTCTGTGCCAGAAAGGTGACACTTGGGAACGCCCAAGGGATCCTTTGACTCAGGGAGCTGCAGTACTTCACAGGCATAGCTATGCATGTACATACCATCCTCACCCTCACGTTGCGAAGAGCGGGGGCGAATGGGCATGAAAGGAGATGCTGAATGAGTAGCTGGAGACGGGCGGCTCTAGACGTTTTGCCACCCCAAGCACGGCGGCATGCCGCGTGGGGTGCTCTGCCGGTCGCCGGTCCCGCGGCTCTGGTGGACGGGTCCGCTGGTCCCGCGGCTCCGGTGAATCTCCCACAGCGTGCCTGTGGAGGGTCTGCTGGTCCCGCGGCTTCGGTGCAGGCGTGGGAGGTCCACCGGAGCCGCGGGACCAGCAGACCCTCCCGGCGACGGGCAGAGCGCCCCCCGTGGCATGCCGCCCCAAGCACGTGCTTGGCGTGCTGGGGCCTGGAGCCGCCCCTGGCTGGAGACAAGGAGGAGAAGCCGACAGGACAATTTTACAGGAGCTGTAGTGGTGAAATCTATGCAACATTGATTTGCTGTTTGCTTCTGGGGCTTTCAGATTCTTTGTGCCACATTTGCTGCTCCAGTGTCCAGCACAGCCCCCAACATAAGTTAGAGCAGTCTTAAGGTCTGCTCTAGCTTATGGCAGCTTCCTTACGGATGCCAATGGGCTACTCTGCAGCCTACAATACCAAAAATGCAAACCTCTGTGGCCTCTTCCCATTGTGTCCCTGACCAATCCCATGGCGCTCCCCCATGCTGGGGGCTGCATGGGGCAGAGGGTGTAGGGCTAGCCATGGTGGTCCTGTGCCATCACTGTGCTGGGGGAATCCTCAGGGGGCAGTTACATATCTTTACAGCCTCTTTAAACTGCTAGCAAGGCATAAAGAGCCATACTCAGAATTTTTCTGTCATCTCCCCTCTGCCTGTTTTTTCTTGAGGTTCTTGGTCTTGGGAATCTGGATCAGAGAGCTCCAAACTGAGGACCTGCAATGGAGGGGGACTGGACTTGAGGACACAGGAGGCCTCAGTCCTATGTTCCTAGGACCTTCAGAGGTCACCTCATTGCCATCTGAGGTTCCTTCAAGGGCCTTTGGATACAGGGAGCTCTTACTATGAAATCATCTAGGAGTAAAGGCCCTAGTGTAGGGTCTCAGACACATGGACCATCAGCAGCTACAGGATCTCACTCCTTTACTAGAAGGTGGGCTCGGATATATATTATTTTAGGGATGTCACAGGGTGGCTGGCCCCTTTAAATGAAGTCACAGAAGGCAGTTGTAGGAGGTTCTGGGGGAGAGGCTGAACTGCACACAGTATTCAAGGTGTGGACGTACCATTGATTTATATAGAGGCTTTATGACATTTATTGTTTTTTTATCTATCCCTTTCCTAATGGTTCCTAACTTGGCTTTTTTGACTGCGGCTACACACTGAGTGGATGTTTTCAGAGAACTATCCACAGTGACTCCAAGATCTCTTTCTTGAGTGGTAACAGCTAATTTAGACCCCATCATTTTTTGTTTATAGTTGGGTTTATGTTTTCCAATGTGCATCATTCATTGACATTGAATTTCATCTGCCTAGTTACCCAGTATTGTGAGATCCCTTTGTAGCTCTTCACAGTCTGCTTTGGGCTTAACTATCTTGAGTAATTTTGTATCATCTGCACACTTTGCCACCTCACTCTTTATCCTTTTTTTCCAGATATTTTTTAAATATGTTGAACAGCGCTGGTCTCTGGACAGATCTCTGGGGGACACCACTGTTTACCTTTCTCCATTCTGAAAAATTGGCTGTTTATTCCTACCTTTTTCCCCCTGTCTTTTTAACCAGTTACTGGTCCATGAGAGGACCTTGCTTGTTATCATATGATGGCTTACTTTGATTAAGAGCCTTTTGTGAGGGATCTTGTCAAAGGCTTTCTGAAAGTCCAAGTACAATCTATCCACTGGATCACCCTTGTCCATGTTATAGACAAACTAAGAAACTTTCAGTCAGATGGAAAAGTAAAAACTGCTAGAAATAACAATAATAATAACGTGGAGATACCAGAGCCAATTAATGCCTCTGCATGAAAAAAGGAAAATCAGCAAAAAGATTGGGAATAGACTGCATATGTTTCAAGGCTTAGAGCCTTCTAGGGTAACATGGTTTCAATGGTTCATCTCCAAGAGTGGGTATCTGTGAAGGCAATTACATGACGTGTGACTGGAATACTGTGTGACTGTGCCATGAGAGAAGGGATGCAGCAATCTGGCTGGAACATGGGCTGCTGTTTGTGCAGTTCCTGCATGGAGGTCTGTGTAGCAAGAGGGAGGAGATGTGCTGCCTAAGCCAGAATGCAGAACACTGTCTGTGTAACATCGTGCTTCGAGGTAGTAAGACGCAAGGAATGCAGCTCTGCAGCTGGAGTATGGGCTGCTGTCATGTTGCAGCAGTTTGAGCCTCTGTGCATCTAGAGGGAGGGGATGCCCTGCTGAGCCCTGTGCTGCAGCCACATTGTTGTGTAGTGGTGTTTTGGGAAGGTGTAACTAGGATGCCTGGCACAGGGGTAGGGTGTTGAATTAGCACACAAGCTCTGATTCTTTCATAGCTTACCCTAGAATCTGATGTCCTGTGTTTTCTGTGTCTGATGCTCCTCCTCACCGCCAGGCTGGACTTCATCTATGACCTCTTTGAAAGAGTCTCCAGCCGGAGCAGTGAGGAAACTCTGAAGATGGGAACCCAGAGGCGCAGGCCAACCGTCAGCTCCCAGTTCAGGGTAAGGAATTCCCCAAGAAAGTGAGCGACTCTTCAGAACGAAGAGGAGGAACTGGTGAGGGGCTGGCTGAATAAGAAGTTAAGTGAGGGGTGAAGAAAAGAGACAAGAGAATGAGTGATTCCTTCAATTTCTTTTCCAGCTCTGTAAACATGCTGGGATGTTGCAGATAGATAAGACAGTGTCTCTCTCCCATAATTTACACTGTAATGTAAACCATGCAGTGGGGTGATAACTTGGGAATGGGGAGAGGATGAGGACTACAACAAGAATATGCCTTTGCTTTTCTCAGCAATGTCTTGAGTGGGACAGTTTGTTTTTTCAAGTACTGATCCTATGGCGAGGAGAGGGGGCGGGAGTTTAAGCTAAGTATTGATAGGTCTTGTCGGGGGCAGGACTTTTTACATGGGCACATAAGAACGGCCACACTGGGTCAGACCAATGGTCCATCTAGCCCAGTGTCCTGTCTTGCAACAGTGGCCAATGCCAGGTGCTTCAGAGGGAATGAACAGAACAGGGAATCATCAAGTGATCCAGCCCATGACCCACGTTACCAGCTTCTGGCAAACAGAGGCTAGGGACACTGCAGAGCATGGTTTTGCATCTCTGCCCATCCTGGTTAATAGCCATTGATGAACCTATCCTCCAGGAACTTATCTAGTTCTTTTTCAAAGCCTGTAATAGTCTTGGCCTTCACAACATCCTCTGGCAAATAGTTGCACAGGTTAACGATGCAGTGTGTGAAGAAATACTTCCCTTTGTTTCCTTTAAAACTGCTGCCTGTTACTTTCATCGGGTGACCCCTAGTTCTTGTGTTATGTGAAGGGGTAAATAACACTTTTTCTCCACACCAGTCATGATTTAATAGACCTCTGTTTTATCTCCCTCCCCTTAGTTGTCTCTTTGCCAAGCCGAATAGCCCCAGTGTTTTTAATCTCTCCTCATATGGAAGCTGTTCCAAACCTGTAATAATTTTTCTTGCCCTTCTCTGTACCTTTTCCATTTTTAATGTAATTTTTTTGAGATGGGGCAACCAGAAAGATGTGGCCATACCATGGGTGTATATAGCAGCATTGTGATATTTGTCGCCTTATTATCTATCCCTTTCCTTATGGTTCCCAACATTCTGTTCGCTTTTTTGACTGTCGCTGCACATTGAGCGAATGTTTTCTGAGAACTATCCACAATGACTTTCTTGACTGGTATCAGTTAATTTAGACCCTATTATTTTGTATATATAGTTTGGATTTTGTTTTCCAAAATGCATTACTTTGCATTTATCAACACTGAATTTCACCTGCTGTTTTGTTGCCCAGTCACCCGGTTTTGTGAGATCCCTTTGTAACTCTTTGTGGTCTTGTTTGGACTTAACTACATTGAGTAATTTTGTATCATCCGCAAACTTTGCCACCTCACTCTTTACCCCTTTTTTCCAGATAATTTTTTAATATGTTGAACAGCGCTGGTCCCAGTACAGACCCCTGGGGAACACCACTATTTACCTCTCCATTCTGAAAATTGACCATTTATTCTTACTGTTTGTTTCCTGTGTTTTAACTATGAGAGGTCCTTCTCTCTTATCCCATAAGCGGGTACTTTGTTTAAGAGCCTTTGGTGAGGGACATCGTGAAAAGCTTTCTGAAAGTCCAAGTATACTATATCCACTGGATCACCCTTGTCCATATTCGTTGGCTCCCTCAAAGAATTCTGATACAGTGGTGAGGAATGATTTCCCTTTACAAAAGCCGTGTAGACTCTTCCCCACAAATCATGTTAATTTATATGTCTGATGATTCTGCTCTTTATTATAGTTTCAACCAGTTTGTCTGGTACTGCAGTTAGGCTTGCTGACCTGGAGCCTTTTTAAAATTTGTCATCACATTAGCTATCCTTTTGTCATCTGGTCCAGAAGCTGATTTAAGTAGTAGGTTACATACCACAGTTAGTAGTTCTGCAATTTTATATTTGAGTTATTTCAGAGCTCTAGGGTGAATACCACCTGATCCTGGTGACTCATTACTGTTAATTTATCAATTTGTTCCAAATTGACACTGTCAGTTTAAAAAAAATTGTGAAAATTTGTTCCAGTTTTACACCCCTCCCAAGTCCCTGCTAATTTTTGTAGGTTTTTTTTACAATCACATTTTCCTATTTTTAAAGTGTGAGGCACCCACATAAACAACACGGGAAACTGACTGCCTGTATAGGAGAAATAGTGAGAGTGGTTACCCACAGAGATGCAGGTGCAGTGATCTTGGGTGTTGTTTGTAACTAGGGGGGTCTCAGACTTCATGATTGTATAGGCTGATCTCATGGCAAACACCAGGGGCTCATTCTATCCCTTCATTCTCCCTAAAACCTCTCTATATACCACCCACCCATTTCCTTCTTTTTCAGTGACTCCCTGCAACCCCCGCCCTCCCCCCATGTCAGAGTTCTGTGTAGCTACAGTTGCCCCCCCCGCCATGTTTGGGGCTCCGTGTGGCTCCCCATGCCAGGGGCTCTGTGTGCCTCTTCATTATCACTTTCTCTCTATACCAGCATACCCAACCTCCCCTCCACCATAGGTTCTGTGACCCACCCCATTGCTCCCTTCCCTCCATGCTAGTGTGTCATAGATTTGGTTGGCTCCCCATCAGACTGCTGTGAAGGGAGTCCAAGTCTTGGATCCCTGGGTGGGTTAAACTTCCCTGGGTCTCAGCAGGCTGCAGCTATGTTTCCTCCCCCTTAGTCTCTCTGGTACATTTCCTGGGCCCTAACTCTGTCTCCTACCCCTTCCTGGACATGGAGCTCTTTAGTCCTCAGGACCAGCTCTAACCTCCAAATACCCCAGTTGCTTAAACACACCATGTGCCAATATCCCACTAAAATATGTGAGCCTTGTGGTTCATGGTTTATTTCTCTCTGGAGACATGTGGAACTGTAAAGCATTTAACAAGGGGAGACACTTTGCCCAGAGTCCAACACAATTGCTCTTTTACTCAATCTGTATTTTCTTGTGCTTTATATCGTTATTTAGAACAATGAAAGTCCTAACCACATTGGTGATTGCTAGCCCACCCTTCCCTTACCAGTCCTTGGGGGGCTATCTGGGCTCAGGGAAGTAGCTCCTTGCCTCATGCAGACCCCTATATGCTGGGTTGTTTCTCCCTCATGCACACTTCCTCCCTAGCTTCTGTGATCTTCCTCTCGTATTTCCAAAGCTTCCTGTTCTGGGGTGACCCTCTCTCCAGTTCCCCGTGTGACTCCTTATTTAATCCTGAGGCTGGTCTCCTGTCATTCTTTCTTATGTGTTTGGTAACTTTTCATTGCTTCAGACTTCCCCCCTTCCTTCACAATAGTGGAGGAAGTATCTTTCCCAGCTTGAGCAAAACCACTCAGCATCTCTGTTGTCGATTCAAAGCACCATTATTAACATGAAGTACCTTCATGTTGTCCTCGTCTGAGGAGACGTGCTTTTCAGGCTGGTAAGACTTGGGGGATAAACAGGCAATAGGCATTCATTGTACAGCAGTTTCCATAGTAACCGTTCATAATAACTTTGCAGTAGCAACCAGAATTCATAAGTTGCATAGCCAGAGCCCCAGCATCATCACACAGGGTCCTCCATTCTCTTCCCCCACCATGCCAGGGACTCTGCATATCCCATTTTCCTCCTTCCTCCCCATACCAAGGTCTCCCATCCCTTCCAGCAGGAGCTTGGTATGTGCCCATATTCTGCCTTCCTCCCTGTGTCAGGGCCCTGTGTGCCCTCCCCATTTCCTCCCATGCCAGGAACTCTTTGTGCATCTTCATTCCCTCTTCTCCCCCATGCTCTTCCATTCCCCCATGCCTGCCATACCAGCATCTCCCATTTCTTCTTCGAAGGTAGCACATGTCCTTTCCACTGCAGGTGTGTGTGCACCCCGAGCACAGTTACCAGAAATTTTCCTCCAGTGGTATCAGTCAGGTCGGTTCTGGCACCCTCTGGTGCCACATGCTCATAGCGCTGGTATAAAGGGCCCTCCCGACCTTGAACCCCCTCAGTTCCTTCTTACTGCTTATGATGGTCATTGGAGCTGCTCGCTTCAGCAAACTTTCCCAGTGGTTTTTGCTATTTTTTGTAGTGTGTATCATTGTATATAGTTTAGTCAGTTTTATCTGTTAGGGTTGGGCCTTTTCTCCTTCAGTTGGTGAAGTTCATCTGTTCCCTGGTGCCAGGGCATGCCTCGTTCACTAGGCTTCAGGCCCAGTGCCTCCTGCGGCATGTCAGTGCCCCTGAGAGACCCACACTCGAGTTGTCTCAAGTGCTTGGGAAAGACTCACAGGAAGGACTCACAGCTTTGAGACCCGCTTCAGAACAAGGTTGCTCAGACTCGGCACCGAGTACCTTGGCGATGGTGCAGAGTGCTTCTCCACCGTACGAGAGTCTTGGCATCGTTCCCCATCGCTGGTGCCTAAGAAGAAGCACAAGAGGCAGCTGGACGAGAGGGGTCAATTCCTGGTGCCAAAGTCAGCCAGGCCTGGGGACAGGGATAAAGTGAGACCTGTATGAGGCCACTCTTCCACCTTGGCACTGCAACAGCTGACTCAGGAGCCTACACAGCTCCTGCTAACTTCTGCCCCTTGGTACTGTCTTCAAGCAGGAAGCCTGTTACCAGTATGTTTACAGTGCTGTCAACTCTGGAGGCGTTTGCAGCAGCCAGGGACCTGCTCTCGTTGCTGCTGTCTATATTTCTGGTGGTACAGGAATTGGTGCTGCTGGTATCATTGGTCCAGGAACCATCTTCTCCCAGCCTCTGCCTAGAATCAGGACCGTGGTACCATCCAGGGTAAAACCCTCCATGCTAGCCTCGGCGCAGGCTTCACTATCACTGCACCGATCTCCGGCACTGATGGGGTCCACACCTCCCTAGTCGTCTTGCCAGGACTCTGTCTTCGGAGTCAGAAGTAGGGTCATACTCTGTTTGCAGCCACCTGTGCTACTCCCCGAGGCACTCCTACCCCACCAAACCAAACAGAAGCGTATCACCGAGTTCTTGCCCTCTGGTCCTTGGAGGCTGGGGCTATTGCAATGGCCCTCTGGAACCCGTGGGGTTTCCCCCCAGCCCAGTGTCCCCTTTCAAGGCACTCCTATTTGGTGGCCTCCAAGAGTAGAGCACCACCAGTGCCGCGACGGGAGACTCCTTATCCCAGACTCCGGTACCGAGCATCAAACAGAGGGCCCATGGATCTCTGCCAATACGGAAGGAGAGGTGGAGGGCCCTCAGTCGATGCTGGCTTCCTCCTCCCCAGAGGGGATGGTATTGGCAGCTAGCGTGTCTCCTTCCTAAAATGACCACAAGGCTCTCCAGGACTTGTTAAAGCAGGTGGCATCAAATTTGGGCATCCAGGCAGAGGTGGTCAAGGAGTCTTCTCATAGCCTGATGGACGTTTTGACAGCAGCGGGCCCCTCAAGGGTGGCCCTGCCGTTCAGTGAGGTTATCATGGACCTGGTTAAGGTTCTGTGGCAGACCCCTGTTTCCCTTCCCCCTATGTCAAAGCATACGGAGCAGAAGTATTATGTGCCAGCCCAAGGTTACGAGTTTTTATACTTGCATCCCCCTCCAGGGTCCCTGGTAGCATTGGCCACCAACGAAAGAGATTGTCAAGGGCAATTGGGGGCAATGCCTATGGCAAAAGACTCCAAAAAGTTGGACATATTTTGCAGAAAGGTGTACTCGACTGCAACTTAGGATGGCAAACCAGCAGGCACTGCTGGGTTGCTATGTTTTGATATGTGGGATGGCACACACAAGTTTAAAGATCTGCTCCCTCAAGAAGCCAGGCAGGAAGTCTCCTCACTGGTTGATGCAGGGAAAACCATAGCGGCCCTTGACGTGACTGATTCTGTGGCCAGATCCATGGCCTTCGTGGTAACCATGGCCAGGAGCTCTTGGTTACAGTCTTCTGGTCTTCCTCAGAGATCCAGCAAACCTTCCCGTATCACCCCTTTGAAGGATCCTCATTCTTCTCAGAGAAGATCAGTGCTAAGCTCCACGAGCTTAAGGATTCCAGGACAACCATGAAGTCCCTAGGGTTATGTACTCTAGCAGCTTTTAGGAATCACTACAGGCCCCAGCAGTCTGCCCAGTACTTTGCCTTTGCCAGCTTCTGCCTTGGGACTGACGCATGCTGCTCCCAGGCACTCAGGGAGCTTGAAGCTCCCCTTTTGACATGATGCTCAAGGTCCCCAGCCCAGTACCCCTTATATCAGTTGCACCTCTGTTTTTGGACCGTCTGTCCCATTTCATCAGTGCCCGGGCCTGTATCACTTCGGACTGCTGGGAGCTGTGCACAGTGGAAGTGGGATACACTAGTCTCCAGTTTGTTTCTACTCCCCTTTCCTCTTCAGGGACCCTTTTTACAAGTGACTTTTGGTCCAATAAGTCCAATCCCTCCTTCAGATGGGAGCCATGGAAGAGATTCCGCAAAACTTGAGAGGAAAGGGGTTCTACTCCCATTTTCCCTTTCTTAAGGGCGAGGAATGGGAGGAGGGGGCAGAGAGGAGCAAACGGGGGGCACAGGGTCTCTGGGGGAAGAGGCAGAGTGAGGGTGGGGCCATGATTTGAATGCCAATGGCTCCCTCACTACTAGGGAACCTGCACTGCCTCAACAGCTGTCTCAAGAACCTGGCTGTTCACCTCCTCCCCATATAGTGCTGCCCTTGTCTGTGAAGACAGAGGCAAAAAAAGCATTGAGTACTTCAGCTGTTTCCACATCATCTGTCACTAGGTTGCCTCCCCCATTCAGAAAGGGTCCCACACTTTCCCGGACCACCTTCTTGTTGCTAACATATCTGTAGAAACCCTTCTGGTTACCCTTCACATCCCTTGCTAGCTGCAACTCCAATTGTGCTTTAGCCTTCCTGATTACACCCCTGCGTGCTCAAGCAATATTTTTATACTCCTCCCTAGTCATCTGTCTAAATTTCCACTTCTTGTAAGCCTCCTTTTTGTCTTTAAGCTCAGTGAAGATTTTTCTGTTAAGCCAAGCTGGTCGCCTGCCATATTTGCTATTCTTTCTCCACATTGGGATGGTTTGTTCCTGTGCCCAATAAGGCTTCTTTAAAATACAACCAGTTCTCCTGGACTCCTTTCCCCCTAATATTAGCCTCCCACGGGATCCTGCCCATCAGTTCCACTAGGAAGTCAAAATCTGCTTTTCTGAAGCCCAGGGTCCGTATTCTGCTGCTCTCCTTTCTTCCTTTTGTCAGGATCCTGAACTTGACCATCTCATGGTCACTGCTGCCGAGGTTGCAACCCACTTCTACTTCCTCTACAAATTTTTCCCTGTTTGTGTGCAGCAGGTCAAGAGGAGCATGACCCCTGCTTGGTTCCTTCAGCCCTTGCACCAGGAAGTTGCCCCCAAATGCATGGCAGTGGTGGCAGCCTGCCTGAGGAGATGAGCAATGCATGTCTACCCATATCTTGACGACTCACTAGTCAAAGGCCAGTCCAGGGCCCAGATGGAATCCAGCATCCACCTCATCCAGTCAACTTTCCAGGCCTTAGGCCTACTAATAAACACAACAAATTCTACCCTCGGCCCAGTGCAGAGAATAGAGTTCATCAGAGTGGTACTCAACTCCACTCAGGCCAGAGCCTTCCTCCTGGGAGACCAGTTTCAGGCGACCATGGTCCCAATAAGTTCCCTCAAGACCCACCTGGTTACAGCAGCTTAGAGCTGTCGGAGACGTCTGGGCCACATGGCATCATGCACTGATGTCGTGCAACACGCGAGGCTGCACCTCAGACCTCTTCAAGAATGGCTGGCCACGGTGTACTCAGCTACCTGTCACCATCTGGACTCAGTTCTCTCCATACTTTTTGAGCCCTGGTTTCCCTGGACTGGTGGCTGGACCATTGCACGGTTCATGCAGGAAAACCCTTTTCGCAGCCCCAGACTTCAACGTCCCCCGTTTCAGATGCAACGGCACTGGGCTGCAGAGCCCATTTAGGTCCCCTCAGAACACAAGGCCTCTGGTCTCTAGAAGAGCTCTCTCTTCATATCAGTGTCAGAGAGTTCAGGGCAGTCATTCTAGGCGTTCCTGCCTCACACTACAAACCAGGACATATGGGTTCTCATGGACAACACAACAGCCATTTTTACATCAATAGGCAAGGTGGGGCATGTTCTTCCCTGCTGTGCTGAGAAGCAAGCTGTCTGTGGGAATTCTGCATCGTGCATTCAGTCCACCTCAAGGCTTCTCACCACCTGGGAGCACAGAACCAGCTGGTGGATCACCTCAGCAGGTCTTCCTCCACTCACCACAAGTGATCCCTTTGGCTGGACATCACAAAGAATATTTTCCAATGGTGGGGGACGCCTCAGATAAATCTGTTTGCTACCCAAATCAACAGGATATGCGACCAGTTCCGCTCCCTACAAAGCCAGAGCCCAGGGTGTCTCATGGACCCTTTTCTGCCACCATGGATAGATTTCCTATATTACGCCTTTTCTCCTATCTTGCTAATGCACAAGGTTCTGATTAAGATCAAGCGGGACTGGGACTGGGTCATTCTCATAGCCCCGGCCTGGCCCAGGCAACATTGGTTCACCACCCTATTAGGCCTCTCAGTGGAGGCCCTGCTCCCGCTTCCTTTATATCCTGACCCGATCTCTTGGAATCACAGTTGTTTGCTCTATCTGAACCTCAGCTCTCTTCATCTGCCAGCCTGCAAGCTTTGTGGCTGAATTCTGAAGAGCAGGCTTGCTCGGAACAGGTTTGTCAGGTCCTGCTAGGTAGTAGGAAGCCCTCCATCAGAGCTACTTACTTTGCAAAATGGAGCGTTTCTCCCATCTTCCCACCGTGGAGTTCCACCCTTGAGTTCTTCATTGCAGGTTATATTGGAATACCTGTTGCTTCTGAAACAGCAAGGCTTGGCTGTTTCTTCCATCAAGGCTGACGTTGCAGTGATGTTGGCCTCCCATCCCCCGGTCGACAATCAGTCCGTCTTCCATCATGAGATGGTTATCTGTTTCCTTAAAGGCCTAGAGAGGATATAATCCCCAGGTTAGAGATCCCATTACTCCCTGGGACCTAAACCTCATCTTATCAAAGCTTATGGGCCCCATTCAAGCCACTGGCAATGTATTCGTTAACTCACCTCTCCCGGAAGGTGGCCTTTTTAGTAGCCATCCCTTTGGCTAGAAGAATTTTGGAGATTTGTGCCCTCACATCGGAGCCCCTGTATATGATTTTCTTTAAGGATAAGGTGCAGTTGTGTCCACACCCTGTTTTCCTCCTGAAAGTGGTTTCACCATTCCATTGCAGTCACCTGGTCATTGGCATACATGTTCTTGGCACACTATGCCATCACCCAACAGGCCAGGGACAATGCCATCTTTGGCTGAGCGGTTTTGCAGTCAGCATATCCATGAACGTCAAGCCCACCTCCTGTACAACTGCTTGGGAGTCACCTACATTGGAGTAGACATGTTCAAGAATTCGAAGAAGAAAAAATTATTACTAACCTTCCATAGCTCTTGTTCTTCGAGATGTATTGCATATGTCCATCTAAGACCCTCCCTGTTAGAGTTAGCTGAAAAGAAGGAACTGGGGGCGGGCAGGGTCAACAAGGCCCTTTATGTTTGCACTTTGAGCACACAGTACCTGAGGGCACCAGAGCCAACCCGACAGGTACCACTAGGGGAAAAATTTCCAGTGACTGTGCTTGGGCTGTGCACACACCTACATTGGAATGCTCATGTGCAACGGATCTTGAAGAACAACAGTTACAGGAGGTTGGTAACTGTTTTTTTCCCCTCCCACCAGAGGTTGTGTGCGCACCCTCATTGCCCCTCCTCCTCCTTTCTTCTTTTGTTTCTCTTTTAGGGTGCCAGTGTTTTAAACTGTATTGGGAGGACTGGTAATTATAAAATGGGGATATTGTTGTGCTGGAAGATGTTAGTGGCCACTATCAACTGGTTCTTTGCTTTCTAGTTACCTTGCTGGTTGAAGTTGCTGCTTCTGGTAACTGGGTGCTAGGTGCTCTGTCTCCCCCTTTTTTCCCCCTTTTGGTTTTTCCAATTGTCACCAAAATCAGTAGGGTTCTGTTCATTGATGCCTAAAATATTTCCTGAATTTTTGGACTCAATTGGTTGAAATGTTGAAAAGTTACCACATTACAGACAAAAATGCGATTGAGTGTAAGGCCTTGCAAGGTTAGTCAATAACAGCAGGTAAACATTTTTCACTGACATGTGATTTTTAATTTTTTTATTAAACTGACTATGTGACTTCAAGGAGAAGCGTAGAGGAAGAGAGGGTGGAGTCAAGGAGAGAGTTTAGGAATAGGGGGCTGCTTAAGAGTCCCCTGTGCTCAGACAGGAGCCCATAGACCCCCAGGCCCTGCTGGAATGACTGCTTTTCTAGTTTTATCTTGGTGTTTTCAGGACTCTCTCCATTCCCTGATGGCCACACTCAGCACTTCCAATCCATTCTTCATTCGCTGCATCAAACCAAACACGGAAAAGGTGAGTCCCACCCCTTGGGGAGAGGGAGGAGGGACATCTTCCTGAGCCCATGATGAAGATATGGGGAGAGAAATTCTGCCTCTTGCCCCTATCTTGTGAGTATTTTTTAAACTGAAGAAAAATGCATCCCACCAAATACGCATGGTGTGTAAGAACTGTTCCTACCATTCTTTGTGCTAACACAGCTGGGAAACAGGACCCTGTGCATCGCCTGCAGTGGCACAAAGGGAGCGAGTGATTCCTGTTTGTTTTGGGAGTGGGGATCTGCTCTGGGATTTGGGGCATGTGTAGTAGACTAGTGGGTTGCACACTTCATAACTTCCATAGGCCAAGTGCATTGCACACATCAGGGGCTCCTTGAATATTCCATTTCTTCCCTCCCCATGTCCCTCCCCCTCTATTTCATGGACTCCCTGGGACTGCTCCCATCCACTCCCTCATGCTAGGGACTCTAGTGTGTTCCTGGTTCCCCCATTGTCATCCTTATGCTAGGAGCTGTGTGTGCACTCCCATTGCCTCCATTTTGCCACCATGCCAGGTTTTCTGTATATCCCTGCTACCCCTTCCTTCCGTTCTAGGGTCCCCCATTCTCTCCTCTTGCCAGAGATTTGTATGATCCCTAATTTCTCCCCCTACCAAGGGTTCTGTGTGCCTTCCATTTCTCCCACCTCCAGACCAAGGTTCCCATTGTCGCTCTCCTCCCCCACCTTTATTATCTCTCTTCTCTCTGTCTGGGAGAGAAGTCATTCTAGGTGTCAGCATATTAAAAGTGGGAGGATGGGCAGAGATGAGATGGGGTTTTATTATGCTGGAAGGTGTTAATTTGTGTCATCGCCATTTCTTTGATCTATAGATAATTGCAGAGGTGCTTGAAGTTGTGGCTCTGCTAAACAAATGTCAAGGGTTCTTTGTGTCCCCCATTTCCCACTCTGTTTTTTTTATCTATCCCAAAATCAAAGGCCTTGCAAGCTGGGCCAGTAAACTTCTCATTCACCTGTGACTTGTACAGCAGCACCCCTGCATGGGGACTTCTCTGCAGCATGTTGCACTGTGGCCATGCTCCATGGTACCAGCTAGATTTGCTTTCACATTGCAGTGATGTTTGTGCCTCTTTCTGATTTCCTGGACTCAAAAAATCCATCAGTCTTCATTCCCTGTCTCTTAGAAGATGGGGTAGCGAGAGAACAGACCAGTTTTTCCAGGTCTGGAGCCCCACATAGGAAATGGGGGTGGGAGGGCGGGGAGAAGGAAACCAACCTGTCGAAATGGGCCTTTTCCAAAGAGGGCCTTGTTGCAGGAAAAGTCCCCCTGCAGAGCTCTTTCCTGAAACAGAGAGGAGGATAAAGCTTCATTCCATTAACAGAGCAGGAGTGAAGATGCTTCAGATTAGCTCTCTGTAGAGAAGCAAGTTTCCTTTAGAGGGAATTTCACCTTGACACTCAGAAAAGTGGCAGCAAGGAGGAGTCTTGACCAGACTAGATGGACAACTTGGAGAAGGGCAGAATCTCTGTGTTGTGATGTCCATCAGTCAGTATCCTAGAGATAGTGTTTCTCTTTAGGAGCAGGGCCTGCTGCAAGCTCCTGCCCCAGTATAGAAGCTCCTTCCTGCCTTTTAGCTCCGTTCTTTCAGGGATGCACTGGGCTCTCATTTGGATTCTCACTCATCCAGTTGAGCTCTGAAGGCAGCAGGCACGCCTGCATTTTTGCCTCTGGGCTGCTGGAGACTACTGTTACATTTGATGATCAGGAAGCCAGGTGCCCCCTCTCTTGCTGCTCCCCTAGCTGCATCAGAGCCCTCCGTTGAGAACAGTGTAATTTTCTGCATGAGTGGGCTGCAGTGGGAGTGGAGGGGGCAGTGGCTCAGCACAGTTCATTGCCCACTTCCCTGCTAGACACTGAGCTATGGAAGATGTTACAGTTTGCTGTTGATATGGGTGCACTCAGCTCCCTCCTGCCTCTGTTCCAGTGCTGAGTGTCTTTTTGTGGCAGCTGCCTGCCATTTGTGTCAAACTGACCCATCTTTCAGCTGAGGCCATTAACATGCAGGGTTAACTTCCCAGGGAGCAGTGGATATGTGTCTGTGTGCCCCTTACAACGTTCAGATAAGCAGACACCATGCCAGCAAGCAAAGGGTTAAGTCTGGTATTAGATGTCTCTCTTTCTCTTGGTTTGTTTCTAATCTTGGTCTTCTAGGCACCAAACCTCTTTAACCCGGATGTAGTTCTAAACCAGCTCCGGTACTCTGGGATGCTGGAGACAGTGAAAATTCGAAGAGCAGGCTTCCCCATACGGCGTCTCTTCCCAGATTTCCTCAGCAGGTAATGGGTAACGTGGAGGTGGGTGGTGGTATGTTCCTTTTCTCTATAATTTTAGTCACTGGCACTGTTCCCAAATTTTGGATGTCTTTTGTGTTGTCTCCATGTCAACCATATTATGGAGTTAGCTGCAAGTTGGAGGTGGAAGTTTCTGGATTGGAGGTTAATCCAACCGCAGTTGGATAAAGAACGTGAAAAAGAGAATTTCCCAGATGGGCAGATAAGACAACCCTGTGGGAGGATGAATGGGAAGAGGAAGGTTTTGAAGCATGTTAGAAATGGAAAGGATAGTATTGTACATACTTTTATGTCAAGAGATTGTGTTTGGTTCTCAGGTACAAGATGCTTATGAAGAATCTGAGTGTCCCAGACAACACCAAGGCTGTGTGCACACATTTGCTACAGACATATGACAGCACCAGGAAAGAGTGGCAGCTGGGTAAAAACAAGGTATTACCTCACTGTAGAAAAGGATCTATTGGGTGAGGAGAGGGAAGTAATTCCTGATGCAAGAGAGTTTAATTGAAAGGTGATATACAGGAGCACTCCAATAAACAGCAGGTGGAAGTAAACTAATGGCACTGCGTAGTCGTACCACTGAAGGTCACTGACTGGGCTATGCTGCTGATCTGTAATGTCTCAAATGCTTCCCGAATTACATATTTGGAGATAGATTAGATGAGACCCAACAGCCCTTTTCTTTCTCCCATTGGACAGCACAGGATTGTTCCTACTTACATTTACTATTGCTTTGTCAAGTCTAGTTTTAAAGAACCCAAGCAGAACTAGCTTTGGATTTTTTCGGTGGACCTGCAAAACAATACGTTGCTCCCTTCTCATGTCCAGTCTAACTAATTCCTGCCCACTGTGATCATGTCAGTATGTACAGAGCCAACTCAAGGATTTTGATTGTGTCTAGGTGCACCTACGTGTCTTCTCATTTTTCTTGCTCAGGAGGTTAGATAGTGGGTGGTAGGTCATTAGATTAGTTGCTTTGAGCAGTGGTTGGAGTATAACAACCATGGTTGGAAGGATTCAATTTTATCAGTAATCGTCAATTTCACTGTAGGCACTCAAACTGATGAAAATATGTTTCCATAGATTATGATCAAAATGTACAGAGAAGCAAAGTAAGAAAAATGCTGCTTGAAAGCTTATTAGAGTTTGATTTATGGAGGTATAGAAGGGAACAGCTTATTCAAGAAGGACAAGCAGGGGAAGAGGGAGGAGGTGTTGCCTTATATATCAAAGATGTATACACTTGCACTGAGCTTGAGATAGAAGCGGGAGGCAGGCCTGTTGAAAGCCTCTAGGTAAAGATAAAAGGGTGCTCTACTATAGACCACCTAATCAGGAAGCAGAGGTGGACGAATTTTTTTTTTTTTTAAATAAAATCATCCAAAGCACAAGATTTGGTGGTGATGGGGGACTTCAATTTCCCAGATATCTCTTGGGAAAATAACACAGCAGGGCACAGATTATCCAACAAGTTCTTGGAATGCATCGGAGACAACTTTTTATTACAGAAGGTGGAGAAAGTGACTAGGGGAGAGGCTGTTGTGTATTTGATTGTGACAAATAGGGAGGAACTGGTTGAGAATTTGAAGGTGGAAGGCAGCTTGGGTGAAATTGATCATGAAATGGGAGAGTTCATTCTAAGGAATGGTAGGAAGGAAAACAGCAGATTAAAGAAAATGGACTTCAAGAAGGCAGACTTTAGCAAACTCAGACAACTGGTAGGTAAGATCCTGTGGGAAGCAAGTCTAAGGAAAAAAGAGTTGGCAGTTTTTTAAAGAGCTGTTATTACGGGCTCAAGAACAAAATATTTTTTTAAATGGTGGAGACTAAACCATGTTTGCATTGTGAGAAGAAAGCACCAGAGGAGAATGAGATGTTAAGGAGCTGTGTAAGGGAGGAGATGAGCGTGAACATGTGGGAGATGGGGAGGTGGGATGGGAGGCAAGTGGAGGGGTTGGAGAAAGAGACAATAGAAGAAACTCTTGCATCTGTGACCAGTGAGAAGGAAAAGAGAATTGCAGGAGAGGAAGGCAGGAGGGAAGACAAGCTGAATCGGCTGGGAAGGACAGGTTGTTATATTCTGTCAGTTTCTCTTGAAAGAAATCAGCGAGATAGGAGGAGGCTGGAAGGTTTGAGGAGTGAGTCAAAGGAGGTGAAAAGGTGTCTGATGTTGCATGTGTGATATTCAATTAAATTGAAGAAGCAGAGTTGTTTAGCTAGGAAGATGGCAGAACTGAAGGAGGAGAGAACGAATGTGTAGTGGAGGAAGTTGGCCTGGTCACGGAATTTTCACCAGAGATGCATTGTGGCATGAGAGCAGGAGTAGAGGAAGTGGATAATCAGGGTGATCCAGGGCTGGGGGTTGGCAGGGTGGACCTTGTGATGAGGAAAGTCAGTAGTGGAGGAGAGTGAAGCATGGGGAGACTAAACAACTATCTCATTGGAAGAAAGGGCCGGGTGAAGAGGGCTGAGACTGGACAAGGAGTCCTCAGCACTGACGGACTGAAGTTGTGGAAAGGTGAAGTGACAGGGTCTGAGGTTGGGGGCTGAGGGGCAATGTTGAAAGAGACTAGGTGATGGCTGGAGAGAGGGAGTTTAGCAACAGAGAGAGCAGTGCTTGGTGAAGACCAAGTCAAGTAAATGACCCTTGTGATGAGTGGGAGAGTTGAAGCAGGGCTGCAGGTCGAACGAATAGGTCAGAGTGAGGAAACATGCAGCTAAGGGGTCAAATGCATTATTAGCATAGAAGCTTGAAGTGACAGAGGAAGAGTTGTGAGGAGTGTGAGTTTGTTCCACCCTCCCTGAGCAAAATAATAAGCATACAGTTTTACCAGTATGACTGCATCTATGCTAGGGTCTTTTATCAGAACATGGCTGTGTCCACCAGCAATCACACCTCTTCACACCACTGATTGACATTGCTAGGCCAGCTGAAGTTTGTAATGTTGACATCGCAGGACAGAAGGTGGAATCGTAGGCTGGACAAGGCAGTTTTCATGTTAGCAAGTTGAGGTAAACACTAAGTGGGAGCCTAAGGGTTTACATGACCTGCTAACAAACCTTATACCTACAAACTGCCGTGTCTTCACCAGGAGGTTGCTTCATGTTGGCTAACACATGTTAAAAACGTACCTTTTTGCCTAGTGAAGACTTGATTTATTTTCTGTCTTTTGAGTGAAAGTGAAGTGAACGGGATGGGGATCAGTTGCCCTGGAGAGAGAACAGTCGCCCCATGTGTACCCTCTGTACCAGTTACACTAACTATAAAAGCAGCAGTGTTACCTCATGCTGAGAGTCCCCAGTTAGAACTAAACCATGACTCTTTTTTGGAGGGGAGGGAGGATTTGAGGGGAGGGCATGGAATGGAGGGATGTAACCTAGGAAGGAGTTTGGGGGGCAGAAGGGAGGGGGTGGCATGGAGAAGGGGGAATACTTCCTGCAAAATGAATTGGAGGATAATCTTATCTCTAGTGATTGTTTGGAAGAGGAAGGAAAAGACTCTGAATTAATATAGTAGATTGTGTAGGTCAGGAAAGGAAGTGAGGAAGGGAGGGCAGGATGGGCTTTGTGTTTCTCATTAATACTAGTGCAGCTGTCCTGCTGGCAATAGCCAAGCTTTTGTTTATAAGAGGAGACTCAGGCTCTGTCCTGATGTATGCTAGAGGTTAGGGCCTGGCAGAGTGAAACGGGCAGAATGTTAGCAACAGTTTGTTCTTCTTCGACTGCTTGTTCATGTCCGTCCATGTAGGTGTGTGGGCGCCCACATGTATGGTAGCCAAAGATTTTTCCCATAGCAGTATCCATAGGGCCGGCTCTGGTGCCCCCCGGAGCCCCGCGCTCATGTGCCAGTATATGGGGTGCCACTGGCCCTGCACCGTCTCAGTCAGCGGCGGCTCCAGGCACCAGCACTCCAAGCGCGTGCCTAGGGCAGCAAGCTGCGGTGGACGGCCTGCTGGTCGCTGTGAGGGCAGCAGTCAGGCTGCCTTCGGCAGCTTGCCTGCAGGAAGTCCTATGGGCCTGCGGATTTGCTGGCAATTCGGCAGCGGGTATGCCAAAGCCGCGGGACTGGCGGACCTCCTGCCAGGCAAGCCGCTGAATCTGTGGGACCGGGGACCTCCCGCAGGCGCGCTGCCGAAGGCATCCTGCCTGCAGTGCTTGGGGTGGCAAAAAAGCTAGAGACGCCCCTGCTCTCAGTTCCTTCTTACCACCAGTGATGGTGGCTGGAATACTGCTTGCTCTTGCAAGTGCCCTTAGCTTCTCAGACCATGAGTTTTGTTTACTATAAATAGTTCCTTAGTGTTAAGTGCTAAGTGTTTGAGCATTAGTTAGTCCCAGGGACAGGGCATGCCCCACTCCCTGGGGTTTAAGCCGTGTGCCACCTGCTCAAAACTGATGCCAGTTAGTGAGCCACACACAAGTTCTCTCTGGGTGAGGCACATGTAAAGGGAAGGTGCCAAATCTGTTAAAATTTTAGGCCCCATACCTGAAAGGATAGGGACATACACCTGAAGGCATTTCTAATGGAAACTGCCCTGTGCCTGGCATCGGAATCATCCAACTCAGCACCCAGCACGTCCACGTCAGTGCAGAGTGCATCATCATCACCAGACCGGTCCCGGCACCAATCCACCTCTGCATATGAGACAGAAGGGTTTCTATTCCCGGTACTTCCTAATACCGAAAGCCAAGGGGGGGCCTAACACCCATTCTTGATCTGTCTCTCCTCAATAAGTATCTCAAGAAGTTGAAATTTCGCATGGTCTCCCTAGCCTCCATCATCCCCTCTTTGGATCCAGGAGACTGGTATGCCTCCCTCGACTTGAAAGATGCCTACTTCCACATTTCCGTTTTCCATGGCCTTAGGCACTTCCTTTGCTTCATAGTAAGCGAGTGCCACTTCCAGTTTATGGTGCTTCCCTTCAGTCTTGCGGCACTGCCAAAGGCCTTCACAAAATGTAAAGACGTCGAGGGGTGCAAATTTTACCCCATCTTGATGACTGAGTCATCAGAGGCAGCTCCTGGAAACAGGCCCACCACAGTCTTGTGCTGGTACAAAACACTTGTCAGGACCTGGGGCTGATCATAAATGAGCAGAAATCTGCCCTGGTTTCAGTGCAGTCAATAGAGTTTGAGTGGTCCTGGACTCTACCCGAGTCAGAGCTTTCCTGCCAGCGTCCCGTTTTCGTACCATGTCATATCTCATCGGTCGGGTAAGGGCATATTTCCTCACCACTGCTCGAGTCTGCCTCAAACTATTGGGCCATATGGCAGCATGTACATACATGGTCAGACATGTGAGACTTCGCCTTCGACCGCTGTAGGCCTGGCTTGTGACAGTCTACAAACCCATCAGACACAGGCTAGATCATCTGGTGACGATCCCATCACAGGTCCTGGCATCCCTCATCTGGTGGACAGACCCTGGCTATATGCTGGATGGAATTCCCTTCATGACTGTGCCTCCTTCGGCAACCCTGATTTTTGATGCCTCTGATCAAGGTTGGGGAGCTCACCAAGACAGCTTCAGTATGCAAGGCCTCAGGTCGCAAAGCAATTGTCACCAGCACATAAATGTCAAAGAGCTCAAGGCCATATGTCTAGCCTGCCAGGCTTTACTTCCATAGCTACAGGGCAAGGTGGTTTGCATTCTTATGGACAATGCCACAGTGATGGTCTACATCAAGAAACAAAGTGGAGCTCGCTCATCATCCCTATGTCAGGAGGCTATGCAGTTTTGGAATTATTGTGTACAGCACAGCGTCCTCCCAGTAGCTTCACACCACCCAGAGTCAACAACTCGTTAGTAGATCTCCTCAGCAGGTCCTTCTCGTCTCACCACAAGTGGTCCCTTCACCTGGAAGTGTCCAATATGATTTTCCAAAGGTGGGGGTGTCCCCAGATAGACCTGTTTGCGTCCAAGCTGAGCAAGAAGTGCTGGGAGTTCTGCTCAATCCAAGGGTCCGAGGAGGGCTCCCTGTCCGATGCCTTTCTTCTCCAGTGGTCGGAAGGGGTCCTATGTTCCTTTCCGTTGATACCACTGGTACACAACGTTCTCCTGAAAATAGAGAGACAAAGCAAAGGTCCTCATGATAGCTCTGGCATGGCTGGGTCAACAGTTCAGCATGCTGCTGGACCTATCTGTGACAACCCTGTTGACCCTGTCTCTTCGACTGGACTTGCTCTCTCAGAATCAGGGCACTCTTCTGCACCCCAATCTGATACCCCTTCATCTAATAGCATGGCTGCTGATTGGCTGAATGCCGACAAGCGGGCCTGTTTGGTGCAGGTTCAGCAAATCCTGTTGGGTAGCAGGAAGCCTTCCACCAGAGCATCTTACCTAGCCAAATGGACGTGTTTCACCTGCTGGATTTAAGAGAAAAGAATCTCCCCCTCCAAGTTCCCAATTCAATCTATTCTGGATTACTTGCTCCACCTTAAACAGCAAAGCCTAGCCCTGTCATCGATTAAAATGCATCTAGCGGCTGTCTCGGCTTTCCACCCACTGGTGCAGGGTAAATCAGTATTTTCTCATGAAATAACAATCTGGTTCTTGAAGGGCCTGGAGAGGCTCTACCCTCAGGTGCCTCAGTGGGATTTAAATCTAGCCCTCTTGCAACTCATGAGTCCTCCCTTAGAGCTGATGGCATCCTACTCCTTGCTTCTACTTCCATGGAAGGTTGCCTTTCTGGTTGCAGTTACCTTGGCCTCAAGAGATCAGAGCCCTAACTTTGGAACCTCCGTACATGGTATTCTACAAGGACAAGGTCCAGCTGCGTCCTCACCCAGCGTTTCTACCAAAGGTGATGTCACAGTTTCACTGCAACCAAGACATATTCTTACCTGTTTTCTTCCTGAAACCTCACAAGTCGAACTAGGAACGCAGGCTACACTCTCTGGACGTTTGGCAGGTCTTAGCCTTTTATATCGAAAGGACCAGACCCTTTCGTAGATCCACTCAGCTCTTTGTGGCTATAGCAGATAGAATGAAGGACCTAATGGTTTCCTACCAGAGATTTCCTCTTGGATAACAGTGTGCATTAGGTTTTGTTATGTACAATCGGGTGTGTTGCCACCAGCCATAGTCACCGCTCATTCCACCAGAGCGCAGGCTTCCTCAGCGGCATTCCTTGCACATATTCCAATTCAAGATATCTGCAGAGCCACTACTTGGTTCTCAGTCCATACCTTTGCATCCCACTACGCTATCACTCAGGAAGCCCGGGACAATGCCAGCTTCGGCAAAGCAGTATTGCAAGCCACATGAAAGTGAACTCCAAATCCACCACCAAGGGGTACTGCTTGTGAGTCACCTACATGGAATGGACATGAGCAAGCACTTGAAGAAAAAATGGTTGCTTACCTTTCCTAACAGTTGTTCCTCAAGATGTGTTGGTCATGTCCATTCCACAACCCACCCTCCATCCCCACTGTCGGAGTAGATGGCAAGAAGGAACTGAAAGGGCACAGAGCTGGCGGCACCCCACATACTGGCACATGAGTGTGGGGCTCCAGGAAGTGCCATAGCCAGCTCTATGGATACTGATAAGGAAAAAAATCTCAGGCTACCATTCACGTGGGCACGCACAGACCTACATGGAATGGATTTGAGCTACACTTCTCGAAGAACAACGGTTATGAAAGGCAAGCAACTGTTTTTTCCAGTGCACCATGGCCTTAATTTGTGATGCCATGACAAGCAGCAGCTATACCAAGATTCCAAACTCTTGTGTTTCCTTTGCTCCTCACTCTAGCATTGCCCATCACATCTGTCTTCAGTTAGGACACAGTTCTCCCCATCTATATGCCACTCTAATCAAGTTTTTCTTGATGTCCAGAGTGACATTTTATGCGGTCCTGTTGGAAAAAAGAGGAAATTGGCTTAACATTGCAGAAGGTTTCTTCTTACCATCTGGAATCTAAGGCACAGTAATACAATTTCTCCTTCACCAATGTTCTCTACAGGTGAATTTACAGATTTGGCACTTAAGATGAAAAGTGTATGCTAAAAGGAGCAAAAAAGTTTTGCAGATATCTCTGTAATAGACCTTCTCCAGGGAGGGGCTGAATGGATTCTGTACATTGCGCAACATATACACTGTACACAGCGTGTGCACAAATATGTGAACATCCATGTGTGAACAGAGACCATTTTGTGTACACAAGTGCATAGCCCTCACATACATATGCTTCCACTTGCAAGTGTTCACTGCTATGTACAGTCAACATTCACACACATATTCTTGAATATATATTGACTAACACCATCTTGCTGTGTGTCTGACTTACTATAAGCTTCTGTCAGTTTCTAATATGAACAGAAACGATGGCAAAAATAACCCCTATATTTCTGAATCTAGTCACTCTTACCTCAGATGAAGATGGGCTTAAACTCTTGAGAGTGGCTATGAATTAAATGACAGAGAAACAGATGATTTGCTTATGGTTTTCCTGACAAGGGAGATTTCTCTACCTGTAGTTTGAATTCATTTTAACCTTTCTTATCTGCTTCCTGCAAAATGCTATCATTTCACAGCTAGCTATTATTGGCAAACCCCATGTTGTTTGGGGATCAAAACGCCCTATCTTGGATGGATATTCCTGATAAATACCTGAGTGTTCTCTGGGTTTTTAATACTTTAGCAACACTTGTGAGGCTTGTAATGCCAATGAAGTCTCTGTGAATTGGGTACTTCTGCTGCATGGTGGAGTTGCATTCCTGGCCCAACTCTCAAGGACAGCTTCCTCCCTGCCTAAACATTTGTAAGGTGTCTATCACTGTAGGCATTATCCCTATTAATTATTTTATTCTGGTACCACCCACAACATACTAGGTTCAGCGTAAATCTGATGGAAAGAACAGTCCCAAGAAGTTCATAATTTTAAAAGACCAACAAACTGACACAGACTGTGGAAAGGGACACAACATACAAGGAAAGTGGTCAAGGTGGTGACATTTTTATAGAGTGTTCTCAATTCCTTGACCATTATTAATCAGCTAATTTCTTGTGGGCGTTGTGATGGAAGCTGTTCTTCAGGAGAGATTTAAATGCAGAGAAAGCAATGAGGGAGGGGGATGTTCCATGCAGGTGGGGCAATGTGGAAGAAAGAACAGAGTCAGTTATGGGAGAGGTGGAGAAATAGGACAGCAAGGCTAGTATCACTGATGGAGGGGAGGAGTTGGAGACAGCTATGTGAAGAGGCATGGTAGATAAGTAGGAAGAGGTAGAATTATGTCGAGGGTGCTGCCTAGTGATTAGAACAGGGAAATTTGTTTTGATTCTAGCTCTGCTGCTGAGTTGATATGTGATATTGGATATGTGGCTTTTAGTCTCTCTATGACCCAGTTCCTGCATCTATAAAATGTGGATAGTGCTGCCCCCTGTGTCACAAGGCTGTGAGCATTAATCAGTTAAAGTTTGTAAAGTGCTTGGGGGCCCTTGGATGGTAGTTGCTAGAGAAGAACGAACTATTATTAGCTATTATAAAATGCAACCTCCAGTACAGCAGCACATCTCTGGCAAGGACACCTCTCTCTTTGGGGTGCATCTCCCCCTTTGTATTCTGCAGTACAGGAGCACATTCAGTATGGAGAACCCTCTCCTCAGGATTCCTTTAGATCCTGCAGTGATCAGATTCCTTTGGAATGGCCAGGTGATGTTTGATTGGGGATGGCCAGTTTCTTTAGGGGGGAGGGATAGCTCAGTGGTTTGAGCATTGGCCTGCTAAACCCAGGGTTGTGAGGTCAATCCTTGAGGGGGCCACTTAGGGATCTGGGGCAAAAATTGGTCCTGCTAGTGAAGGCAGGGGGCTGGACTCAATGACCTTTCAGGGTCCCTTCCAGTTCTAGGAGATTGGTATATCTCCAATTATTACCTTTACCTTTATGCATTTTTCTCACCATTGGAGATTTCTGATTCTTTCATTAATCTTCACTTTTCAGAGTGCAAACTGCTGCCAGGGTCCTGGAAATGTAAGTGCTCACCTCTGCACCCAAAATGTGGCATGATCTTTTTGAAATATTTAATGTCACATATTGGTAGCCAGGGCCCAATGCAGTGAGAAAATAGATTTGTGTGAAGAAAAGATCTCAGCTGAGAACGGGTTAATAACTAGCTTGCACACTCTCCTCCTCCTTCCTTATTTTTCCTTCCCTCCCCCTTCTCTCTTTCTTTAAAGCCTTGACCACAGAGTGAAAGGAGGTGGGGGATGGGCTTAGAGTTTGGCTCATGTCCTGTGCAACTTTTTCCTTTTAATACCAGGAAAGGCACCCCAGCCAAAAGTGAGGGGTGGCTCTGGAGAGGCTGCAGCTCTTGAGCAGAGATCACAGGGCAGCAGCATAAAGAGAGCACTCTGTGCTTGTCACCAAGGGAATGAACCTCCTGACTCTCCCCCGGGCTGATTTCTTTCCTCTCTTTGTGTTTGTTGAAACTCCTCCCCCCGGTGTCAGGTTTTCCTGAAGGAAGCTCTTGAACAGAACCTGGAGAAGGATCGGGAAGAGGAGTTGAGGAAAGCAGCTATAGTCATCCAAGCCCAAGTCTTGGGCTACATGGCAAGGTCAGTGTTCTGGGCTGTCTTTGCGTTTTCTCCACCTGTCTGCTTGCAGTATCCCCCATCCTCTCCTCTCCTCTATGGTATTCTGATCAGCACTTCCACTCTTCTGTTCCCCCCACCCTCCAAATCCATTGGCTAGCTACAAAATCTGTGTTTCTGCTGAAATCCTTGTCTGTGCTATAGTCATTTCTTTGACCACTGCAGCCTCCTCTACCCCCTGCTTCTTACACCCCCCCCAACCTCCGGGCCCCCCCCCCCAGTGTGTTAAACATGCTGCTGCAATGACCAGGTCTGTCCACTGACTCTCTGCCTCTTCAGACTCCTCATCCTCACCTTCACGGTTCTCCAGAACTCTGCCCCCTCTACCTCTTGGCTCTCAGCTCCCACTCCTCCACCCTTTACCTGCCAGCTTCACCTAATGCTCCCTTCATCTCTCGTCTTCCCCTCTCCCAAGTCTGCCTTTATTAGCACTGTCCCCAAGGCCTGGAGCAGCTTCCCTTCTCCTATTGTCCCAGGGGCCTTTCTCTCCTTCTTTAAGTCACTCTTAAGAACTTACTACTTTGGGCTAGTCTTTCACCACTGATCTCCTCTCAGCTGCTCCCTTTTGCCACTACTGCTCCTAATCATAGTAGTGTTAAAGAAAAGCTATTACAGAAGAGCCATCCCCTCTCCTGCCCCTTGAAGTTAATGTAACAGCTGACTCTTTAATGATTGTAGCACATGCTGCTTGCCAAAATAAAGCAAAATGCTGTTTCCGTGCCTTCCCCTCTCCCCTTGTCTGGGTGCCTTTACTTGCTGTGCAATCTGTGTAAATTAGAGTGTAAGTTTCTCATGGCAGGGACATTTAAATAATAATAATTAATAATCATAAACTTCCAGATATTTTGGGGAAGGAGGGGAGTTATCACATTGGAAAACATAGTTTCTAGGCAGCATTGCTAAGGGAAAACTGCAGTGTCTCTTCTGTGACTTTCCTGGAAAGGAAAGTACCCAGCTAGTGGACTGGGAGATTGGGATGCACACTGTTCATCTAAGTTTAGTCTTCAAATCAAGCAGTGCTGCTATGGTCAAAAGGAAGAATCCTTATACAGCAGCTGGTGGCAAATGATGCATTGCAGAGGGAGGTAAAGGAGCAGAAAACAGGGAAGATGAAGGTTGGAGAAAGTGAAGTTAGAAAACCTTTTTTGTGATGATTTCAGTGTTGCACTGCATCAACATTAGAGAGGCTCCAATAGAAAGGAATTAGTATGGGACAAGTCCAGAAAAGGTTTTAAGTGAGTAAGGCAAAACTAGAGAGTGCTGCCATGTAGCACTTAGAGCTTATCAGTCACCAAGATTATGTAAATTAAGCAGAGTAAGCCTGCCATGAAGAGTTAGATGTTCCAGGATTTTACTGTCATCTTTATCCATATCTTCAGGGACTTGTTCTGAGAATTGGGGAAAGAGGTCTAAGGGATGAAAGGTTACATGGTTGGCTCTGTACATTCTGCTTTACTTTCCCAGAAGCTCAGGGTCTCTGACAGTGAAATACCTGAATCAGAAAATAATCCAAAGTGAAAATGCCCCGTTTTGTTTAGCAGACCTGCTCCCTGTGGGACTCCTAGTCACAGCTGCTGACTCCACCAACTAAAATACGTTTTTACTTTTCTTAGCCCTGCAGGACCTGTGGAGAACTGGGGCTGTAAACTGGGCTGTGTCCCTGTTAGCCTCACAGGACCTGCATGGGTTTGGGGGAGGGAGCCACACTCCGTCCCCATGTGGCTTCTATGACTCTTGGAGGGGGAGCCAAGCTTTAGCCCAGTACCTTGCAGCATCAGCAGAATAGGTAACTAAATTCCAATTGCCAAATCAGGGCCCCTGTCCCCTTTGTGTTTTATATCTGAGTACGGGTGAAGTGCAGGATCACTGTATTTCACAGCCCTCCTGCATTGGCTGAAAAAGTTGGCTTTACCTTGGGAAGTGGAGGAAGATGGGCAGAAGGCTCCAGATGGGGAGTTACAGTCTATTTCCTGTGTATACCTGAAGTCAGGTTAGATTATCATAATGGTCCCTTCTGGCCTTAACCTCTGACAGCAGAGCTCATAGATATTATCAGGAAGAGCACCATGGAGCTGAGTAGGGCCTTGGCATGGTACTCTCAGTGGAGCTTTTGGTAGATGTGTTTTGTAAAAGCCTGTGCCTTTTGTCTATATGCTTTGTCCACCTTAGAGGAGGCTGAGTATGCAGCTGGCCCCACCCTCTGTATGAGGAGAGGCACTGAGGAGAAAAGTGGGGGGAAGAGACAGTCCCCAACCAGTTTATTTAAACTTGCTTCTGTCACCCTTTCTCCTTCCTCCCCTCTCTGTAGCCTGCACCCAGCTGCTGCTGGCAGAGCCATCCCTTGGGTACGGCAAATCAGGGGGACTGCTCCAGGCCCCGCGTTTTGTGGGGCCCAGCTCTTCGTGAGGAGGTGGGGGGAGGGTGAGGCAGGAGGGTGAGCAGGGTAAGGAGGTGAACAGGGAGGCGGGCGGGTGGGAAGCAAGGAGGAGCCCCCCTACCAGAACCCCCCTCCCCCCAGTGCCTCCTGCCCACCGGCGGGCCCCACCAATCAGCGCCTCCCCTTCCCTCTCAGTGCCTGCTGCCTGCCGCAGATCACATGTTTCGCAGCCTCAGGAGGCACTGGGGGGTAGAGGAGCGAAGGTGCAGGGTGGTTTGGGGAGGAGGAGGAACTGGACAGAGGAGGGGCAGGAAGAGGTGGGGTGGGGGCGGAGCAGGAGTGGGAAGAAGCAGGGCAGGGGTGGGGTCTGGGGGGGGAGGGGCATTGGGGCCTGGGCAGAGCCAGGGGGAGCACCCCCCGGCAGATTAGAAACTCGGCGCCTCTGTCCCACAAGCGCCGCTCCCGCCCCTCTTCTTCTTCTGCCCCACCCACCCCGCTGGCTCCTGGAGCCCTGGTTTCATTGATGTTAATGTAGCACAATCTTAGATGCTTATGCTGGCCCTAGGGGATCATTCTTGGGTTGTGTTTGAAATTTCAAGGTGGTTCAGTGACCAGCGAAGTGGATGCTAGGGGGGTTTTCCTCTATAAAGATTCCAGGGGGTCTGTGCGTAGAGCATACAAGTGTGCTAGGCTGGTAGTTTCCCAGAGATGTGCATGTAAGATTTGAGGAGCATGAAACTTCCTTTCTAGTGGGTGACAATCTGTCCTTCCTCCCCTGGGGATCTCATGCTCATTTTCCCTTTCAACAAAGGCAGACCTATTAAAGCAGCTCCAAGAAGGGTCACTTTGGAGACAGGAATAAGGTGTCAGATGCAGGAAAGAGGGCAGCAAGGAAAAGAATCTTCAGGTGGTAGAAAGAGAGGGAGCGACTTGTGCCCCCTATGGGCACTGGACGTCATTTGTTCAGCACTTTGGTACCCTGGGGAGCCATTCCTTAGAAACGCGAGAGACATGACTGTAATAGAAGTGGTCAGTGACTCATGGCCCTTTAACTGTTTGGTTTTGTTTGTAGGAAGAAGTACCGAAAGGCTCTAGTCAGTATAGTGACAATCCAGAAGAACTATCGAGCGCACTTCTGGAAGAAAGCCCTCCTGCGACTGAAGGCCTCGGCTGTTGTCCTGCAGAAGCATTGGCGTGGCCAGCTGGCTCGCAGCCTCTATCGGCACCTGCAGCAGGAACAGAGACGGAAACAGGAAGTGGAGAAGAGGAGAAGGCAAGAAGAGGAAGAGCAGATCAGAAGGGAGGAAGAAGAAAGACAATGGCAAGAAAAGGAGGAGCTTAGGAGGAAACAGGAGGAGGAAGAAGAGAAGAAAAGGTACTGGATTATTTCTCACAGCTTTAGTTACATGGCTGGCCCCTAGTAGTGAATCTGCCAAGGTGTATGACTAGGTGATCAGGAACAGTTAGCATGGATTCACCCAGGGCAAGTCACGCCTGACTAACCTAATTGCCTTCTATGAGGAGATAACTGGGTCTGTGGATGAGGGAAAGCAGTGGATGTGTTATTCCTTGACTTTAGCAAAGCTTTTGATATGGTCTCCCACAGTATTCTTGCCGGCAAGTTAAAAAAGTATGGGCTCAAAGCAGAACCAATCCCCAACTAAATCATCCCAGCCAGGGCTTTATCAAGCCTGACCTTAAAAACCTCTAAGGAAGGAGATTCCACCACCTCCCTAGGTAACCCATTCCAGTGCTTCACCACCCTCCTAGTGAAAAAGATTTTCCTACTATCCAACCTAAACTTCCCCCACTGCAACTTGAGGCCATTAATCCTTGTTCTGTCATCTGCCACCACTGAGAACAGTCTAGATCCATCCACTTTGGAACCCCCTTTCAGGTAGTTGAAAGCAGCTATCAAATCCCCCCTCATTCTTCTCTTCTGCAGACTAAATAATCCCAGTTCCCTCAGCCTCTCCTCATAAATCATGTCCTCCAGCCCCCTAATAATTTTTGTTGCTGTCCGCTGGACTCTTTCCAATTTTTCCACATTCTTCTTGTAGTGTGGGGCCCAAAACTGGACACAGTACTCCAGATGAGGCCTCACCAATGTTGAATAGAGGGGAATGGTCACATCCCTCGATCTGGTGGCAATGCTCCTACTTATACAGCCCAAAATGCTCTTAGCCTTCTTGGCAACAAGGGTACACTGTTGACTCATATCCAGCTTCTCGTCCACTGTAACCCCTAGGTCCTTTTCTGCAGTATTGGCCCCTGCACTCTTTTATCAGGCAATGGATTTCATAGTGCGGCACTCCATCAGGTCCATAGGCATTAAGATTGGTGATCTCTCACCTCTCAGATCTTGACTATGCTGCTGATGTTGTTGTTCTAGTACAGAGCCCCAACAGGTTTTGCGAGGCACTCCATCAAATGGAGGCGGAGTTGGCTAAGGTTGGCCTCCGTGTTTTGTGGTCAAAGACAAAGTGGCAAAATCTAGGCTCAGGTCCATCTGTGACGCCAGTCTCTTTGAATAATTAAACTATTGAAGCAATCTCCAACTTCTGCTATTTGGGTTCTATACTCACCAATTCCTCCAACTCTCACATGGAGGTTTTCAACTGGATTGACATCGAACTGTCTGCCATGGGTCATTTACAGTCAATATGGAATCAGCATCATCTCAGCACAACCACCAAGTTCAGGATCTATCTGAGCTGTATCCTTTCTGTAATGCTGTACGGTTGCGAAACATGGCAACTATGCTGCTCAAACTGGGCAAAGCTGGAGACTTTCCGCACAAAATGCCAACGTAGTATATTGGGCATAAAGTGGAATGACTTCATCTGTAATACAGATGTTTACAGTCGTTCTGGTCTACAGACTACTGGGGCCATTGTCCGCAGATGGAAACTTATGCTTTTTCGGACATGTCATGAGAATGCCACAAGACATTCCGGCAAACACTGTTCTCCAGGTGGCTTGTAACATCCGGGATAAAATTCCACCAGCTGAGGGGAGGAGGCAGCCCAGAGGCAGGCCCCCTATTACATGGGTGCATCAAGTCTGTTCTGACGTTGGACAGCCTGTCAAGCCCTTGTCGCCACGCACGAACAGACCAAATGTTAAATGATTGCTACGGCCGACTGTTCAGCTAAGCATTGAAGAAGAAGGGAATGTTGTTGGGAAGGTGGTGGCATGACCTCTCCAATAATATCTATGTTTCTTAGGTCTCTTTGATCTCAGCTGGTTCTTCTGCCAGCCTGAGGGTGGAGTATGTGTATGACTGAGGCCTGGTTTACACTTGTGGTGGGGATCGATCCAAGTTGCGCAACTTCAGCTACGTGAATAACGTAGCTAGAGTTGACGTACTTAGATCTACTTACCACGGTGTCTTCACTGTGGTAAATAGGCTGCTGACGCTTTCCTGTCAACTCCGCCTGCGCCTTTCACTCCGATGGAGTACTGGAGTCGATGGGAGAGCACTTGGTGGTCGATTTATCACTTCTTCACTAGACGCGATAAATCAACCCCCACTGGATTAATCGTTCTGGAGGCAAGTGTAGACATGCCCTAACACAATGCTTCTAATGATGGATATTGTCCATGCTGATTATTTTAGAGTATTAACTGCCTTCGGTCTATCACATTTGAAGGGCTGTTGATATGCCAGTGGACTGTAGCAGGGATTCTGAATGTTGTTTTAAATGGCTCTGCTCTTTGCCCCTTGAGAGAGCCTTTGGACAACTAGCTAACTCAGCATCACCACCAGGGTGCTCTTAAGTGAGCTCCCAGATGGTTCTGACTTATTAGCCTTCCTATTTAGTTATATATCAACTGCTTAACATTTTCCATTATACAGATTTTGATTTTTTTTTTAAGCACTTTAAGTTATTTGAGCAATGATTCCTATGTGTATTCCATAGGTGGGTGCGCATGCACGCCATGTGCCGGAGTCTGGAAGTTTTTCTTAGCAGTGTCTGTTGGCCTACATGTTTGTTGTGTGTCTCCTTGTGTTCCCTGTCAAAGGTATAATATGTAGTGCGGTTTGATGCCTCTCCAGTTCCCTCTTACCGCCATGTGGCCTGAGTCAGAAACCCCTGTTCCTTCACTCTCTTAGGACTAGACTAAGCTAGAAATGCTACAGTGGTACAGCTGCGCTGATGCTCTCTTATCGGCTTAATAACTCCAACTCCATGAGAGGTAGAAGCTATGTCAGCAGGAGAAGCGGCACACACCCGCCTTGTGCACCTACACCTAAGCGGGTGGAGAGACAATACTTTGTGCTAACTAGGAGGAGAGATTTCCTTTTCACCCACCCGCGCCCAGCCTCCCTTGTTGTCCAAGTGGGCTCTGGAATGGGCAAGGCAGCAACCACAAATATCCACTCCTCCGGACAAGATGGCTAAGTGGCTAGACTTGCTGGGAAGATTGATTCCGCTGCAGGACAGTAGTTCCACATTGCAAATTATCAGACTCTGCTAGCAAGTACGACTTTAATAACTGTGGTAGGCTAGCAGAGTTCACAGACAAGCTCTCTCCAGAACACCAAGAACAATTCCATGTGCTGGTAGGCAAAAAGAGACTGATCACCAGGATGGCTGGCCCTCCGGGCAGCAGTGGACGCAGTTGACGCATCTTCTCGATCTCTAGCCACCGGAATAGTTATGTGAAGAGACTTGGGGCTACAATCTTTCTGCTTCCCTAGGGGGTCCGAAATGCGATCGAGGACTTATTTTTTGACGAGAATAATCTCTTCAACAAAAAGACGGATGAATCTATGCACTTTTTCAAGAATTCCAGATTGACGCTACAGGCCCTTGGCATATATATTCTGGCCCCTAGACCCAGGCAGCAGAAACCACCCTTCCACCCGTGACTGCGCACACCCTACCCTGCCTACTATCAACAAGAGCCCCCATGTCAACAACAACAATCTTGGAGACCTTACTTTCCTGCCTCTGCCACAACTACCTCCTTGAACCTCTCCCAACCAATGGCCAAAGGACAATTATGACGCAAACCTCCCTCAGTGCCATGTGCGCAGAGGTGCATTAAGATTTATTGTGGCCCTAGGCACAAAGAACGTTTGGGCCTCCCACAACGCCCTTGCCATGGGGACCTGCCCCCTGTTCCTCCTCTCTCCATTCTCCTTTCCTTCCCCCCACTGCATCTCTCTACCATTCACCCCTTCCCCCAGTGCCTCTTGCCCCCACCCCACCCCCCTTCCCCACTGCTTCTTCCCTCCCCGCCCAACCCTCTTCCCCATTGCTTCTTCCTGACACCCCTTCACCCATTCCCCTCCCCTCACTCCCTCATTCCCCTTTTCTTCCCCTCACCCCACCTCCCTTCCCCACTGCCTCTTCCCCCCCACAGAGCTACTCAATGCTGGCAGAAATGACTGGAGCAATGGCATGTGATCCCACATGCATCCCCCACACCTCGCCCCTGGGGGGGGCATTGCCCTCCCCAAACTACATCCATCCCATCTCCCGACACTGCAACCTCCATCTCCCCTGAGCTGGGCTCCCTCTGCCCAGAACGGGACTCATCTGCCCTGCAGCACCCCCTGACTTGAAATGGTTTCCATTAGATACAGAATTTATAGTTTGGTTCAAAGGCTCACAGCATCCTCACTATAAATATTGTTCCTGCACCCCTGCCTGCAGGAGCTAGCGGCGACCATGCCTTGCTCCCTGCTCTCACCTGCCCCCAAGGCAGGTTTCTTTTGTTAAAAGGGCTATGTCCTCTCACTTTTAAAAGTGGAGGGACCATGGCCCCCCTGACCCTCCTCCCGCAGTTTCAGTGCCCCGGGCTCCCAGACCCTCCACGTGCCCTGGGGAGGCAGGGACAGGGCTGTTCTCAGACACCCCAGCCCCCCGCCCAAGGCAGGTGGAGGGTCCGGGTGCCCCCACAGCAACCCGAGCTACTTGGGTGTCTCTGGCTTACAGCCTGGCTGGGGCCCTGGTTGGGGAGCAGAGGAGAAGGGTGTGTGGTCAGAGTTCCAGAACTCCTGGGGGCCCCCAAATTGGCCAGGGCTCCTGGGCATGGGCCCTGTTGGCCGTGTGGTAATCTGCCACTGCACCTGTGCCCTATGTCATCTTTGGGGTGATGCTCTTCTCCCCCCCTGGACTGGCGCCCTCTGCTTTGCCTTTCCCCTCATTCGCTCCTCCCGCAAGTGCTACACAAGATTCGCCGGGACAGAGCCAATATCATCCTCATAGCCTCTTTCTGGCCCAGCTGTTCTGGTTCGCAGACATCCTCAGCTTCTGGCTTCTGCACACTCCTAGATCTCCTCACACAAGATCAAGGGAGACTCAGTCATCCCAATCCAGACCTTCTTCACCTCACAATCTGGTATTCAGATGGGCATTAAGTATGGACTGTGCATACACTGCCTCGGTTCGGCAACTCCTCATGCAAAGCAGGAGAGAATCCACCCGAGCCTGCTACTGAAAGTGGAGAGGTGTTGACCCACACTACCTATTATATCCTCGGTGGGGAACATGAGGAGATGCACAACACACGTGTGCGTCAACGGACACTGCTAAGAAACACTTCTAGACTCAGGTGCTTGGTATGCATGTGCTTCTATGTGTGGAATAAGATAGGGACCACATATCTCTAAGAACTTCTAATTGTAGGTAAGTAACCTCATCTGCATGATTTTTAATCTCCCTGTAAATTTGATCATAGATTCCAAGGCAGAAGGAAGCACTGGAATCATCTACTGTGATGTCCTATATAGCACAAGCCATAGACTGTCCCCAAAAGAATTCCCATCTTTTAGAAAAACATCCAATCTTGATTTAAAAATTGCCAGTGATGGAGAACCCACCACAACCCTCAGTAAATTGTTCCATTCATTAACTACCCTCATAGTTAAAAATATATGTCTTATTTCCAGTCTGAATTTGTATAGCTTCAGCTTCCAGCCAGTGGATTGTGTTATACCTCTCTCTGCTAGATTGAAGAGACCATTATTAAATATTTGTTCCCCATGGAAATACTTATAGACTGTGATCAAGTCACCCTGAACCTTCTCTTTGTTAAGCCGAATAGATTGAGCTCGCTGAGTCTGTCAGATAAGGCATGTTTTGTAATCCTTTAATCATGCTTGTGGCTCTTCTCTGAATCCTCTCCAATTTATCTACATCCTTTTTTATCAATACCTGTTAGGTTGATCATTACCTGTTAGGTCCACGCCCTTTGGGGCACCTGGCATTGGCCACTGTTGGTAGACAGGATACTGGGCTGGATGGACCTTTGGTCTGACCCAGTATGGCCATTCTTACGTTCTTATGTTCTTAACCTTCTTGAACTGTGGGCACGAGAAATGGACACAGGCTTCCAGCAGCAGTCACACCAGTGCCAAATATAGTGGTAAAATAACTTCTCTATTTCTAATAAGGATTCCCTTGTTTATGCATCCCAGGATCCCACTAGCTCTTTTGGCCAGTGTCCCATTGGGAGCTCATGTTCAAATGATTAGTGTTCATGACTAATGCTGCAAGTTTGTCACAGTGCTTACCTCGGGGAGGCTCCCCAGAAGCGTCAACATCCCTCGGCTCATAGGGGGAGGTGTGGCCAGGCGGCTTTGCGCGCTGCTTCCGCTGGCAGGCACCGCCCTGCAGCTCCCATTTGCTGCGGTTCCCAGCCGATATAGGAGCTGCAGAGCTGGCACTCGGGGAGGAGGCAGCGTGCAGAGCTGCCTTGCCGTGCTCCGCCTAGGAACTGAGGGATATTGCTGCTTCCGGGGAAGCGTGGAGCTGGGTAGGGAGCCTGCCAGCCCCGCCAACACTCCCCCAGCACCAGCGGGGGTCCTAGGTCCCCCCAGTACCCTTGACACCTCCCTGGGCCATCCCCCAAGCACTCTTGGCACCCCAGGGCTGTTCTCCCGAGCACCTGCGGCACCCTTGGGCCGCCCCCCTCCCCAAGATTTAGTCAGGGTATATAGTACAAGTCATGGACGGGTTATGGGCTGTGAATTTTTGTTTGCTGTCCATGACTTTTACTAAAAATACCTGTGACTAAAACATAGCCCTTTATTCATGACCCCCAAATCTTTTTCAGAGTCCCTGCTTCTCATTATGGAGCTGACAGCAACTAATACTGTGTCTTGTGCTTTATCTGTTACGACACTGAGTCATAAGCATTCAAGATCATTTTCTTTTGAGTTATCAGTGATTTGGAAACAGGTAATGCCATTTTTGACATAGCGTGCTGCTTCCCCTTGATCCTTTCTAAATAGGTCAGAACCATTTATTTTAACATTCCAGTCATGCAAATCAACCACTAGCTTTCAGCAATACCAACTAAATTGAATTTATGCTCATGAATAAGCAATTTCATTTCTTGTTTGTTACCCAGGCTCCTAGCACTGGTATATAGGCAATTAAAGAATTGCTTCTCTTTGTGTCTTTTGGTTCTCAGATTGGGCTAAGTTTTATAAATCACCATTTCCTGTCTGTTTTGCTCAGTAGAAGTTGTTGTGGGAAGACTGCTGAAATCCTCCATACCCATTACATCAGGACTACGCATGCACTGCCCCGGATTCTTGCTCAATATGCCACTTGCAGCTGAACCTCCAGATGGACACATGCACAATGGCTGGGGTGGCTGCTTTCTCCCAACAAAGTACTGTTTGCCTCAGGAGACGGTGCACCGGGCTGGGAACCAGGAGATTGACACTTTGGGTTTTACTTTTTGAGCTCCCTGGTATTAATAATTCAGTGTCATTTACAGTCTTTATTATTGAGCAAGGTCCCATATGCCACTGAGAGGTTATGCAAGCTGAAAATGTAACCCAGATTGCTAGCGTGGAAGGGTCTAGTCCTAGCCACTTAGCAGAGTGCTTAGATTTGGCAGGTTCTTTCTGGGACACAGTGTAGCTATGTCAAGTGCTAAACAGAACACAGGCTTAACTATGGGGTTGCCATGGCTCTGTCCTATATTAAAAAAAAGAGAAACTGAAATTCTGCACATAGAGCCTGATCCCGTGTTCTTGGAAATCAGTGGAAAGGCCTCCCATTGACCACAATGGCTTTAGCTCAAGACCATAATGAGTCTATGTAATCCTGCCTTCTTGTCCTTTCAGCCCCACTCCATTTGATCCAATGTCCTGATTTACCTCAAAGTAAAGGATGCACGTGCCAGGATGGGCCATGCCAAGCGTGCTTGGTGGTTTTACTAAATCAGCTTTATCACAGGAGCGTTACTTCACCCTTAACCATGGAGAGATGATTCTCCGTAATTTCTGTTAAAATACTCGGATGATCTGGGTCTGTCACTTACTATTGTCTTCTTTTGAACAGAGAAAAAGAGCAGCTGAATGCTGTACTCCAGGTGGCTCAGGTAAGTTTAATTGTTCATTCCTTTGCCGTGTCTCCTCTTGGGACCTTCTGTAACTCAGGCCCCTCTGCTGGTTGCCTTCACGGACTATGCTTTTTCCTGAAATATGCACCTTTATTTGACTGTGATAAAACATGTTAGAAAAGTTCCCTATGAAAGCATTCTTTTCCTTCTTAATCTGCAGGTGCCTGACCGCAGCAGAACGGTTGTCTAGTTAACATGGCATGTTCATGGTTTTAGTATCCTCTTGCATAGTTCCTATCTAGACATTTCAGGGTTAGACAGGTTGCATCCTATTTTATCTCTGACGGTGAACTTATTGCACATGACCTTTTGATGAGCTGCATTGTCAGTCCATTTTGCTATATTGTTGCCTGCAACAATCAAAACAAAGGAAAAGTGGAAAGGAGTTAGAACTGCTGTGAATCTCCACCTTATCATTGCCAGTCTAATCATTCAAGGTTCTAGCAACATAACTGAGCATGTTGAACAAGCTGATTGTAAAAACAACTTGTTATTTTCTGGTCTCCCTTCCTTTATCTTCTTCAGCTAATCCTGGTTCGTCAGCTCAGTGTAGATGAGAGATCCAAATGAAATAACTTTTTAATGCACATACTAAACTAGCAAAAAGCAGGATCTAAACAACAGTTTGAGTCTTAATCCAAGCAGGCACTGATCACTGTGGAAGGAAGAGACCACCTAGTTGGTTGCACTGTCATATTTGTGTGGAACTACATGGATTTACACGATAGCTTTAATATTTATTGTAGACCCATCAATAATCATTTTCCAGCTCATAGGAGGGCAAGAGGGGGCCCCTGTTTATCTCCAAACTGTCATAATGTTTTCTAGTCTCCTTCGTCATCTGTATATTGTGGTGCATTTCCTGGAATTTTCCGTCATCTCTACCATACTTCAGTGTGGATAGCAGGTGGACAGGCCTGGTCCTCTAATAAAGCAGCTCCAGTGAGGCTACGGAGCAGCTGAGAAATTCAGAGCTATATGCTTTGACCGGAGATACCATAGCTCTGTATTGGAGTGGGAGGGAGAAGTGTATCCCCACCTCCCTGCAAATTACTTTGACACAGACCTGACACTTACACTGGAATCCCCAACTGTCATAGGTTTGTTCCCCACTTTGAACTTTAGCGTCCAAAAGATGGGGACCTGCATGGATCCTTCTAAACTTAAATCCTAGTTTAGATCTGGTACTGCTGCCATCAGCCAAAAATATAGTGTTTTGGCACACTCCCTGTCCCCCCAAACCTTTCCCTGGGGAACACAGATCCAAACTCCTGGGATCTTAACACAAAGGGAAATAAACCATTCCCCCCTCCCAGACTTTCCCTCCCTTGGTCGTCAGCGAAGACTACCTTGAGTCAAACTCCTTGAATCTAAAACAAAGAGGGATTCACCTTCCCCCCCTCCTCTCTTCCCCCCCACCTATCCCTGGTGAGTCAGACTAATCCCCTGGGGTCTCAAACAAGGGAAAAATCAAACAGGTTCTTAAAAAAAAAGCTTTTAATTAAAGAAAGAAAAAGTAAAATTTAGCTCTGTAAAAGCCGGATAGAAGTTTACAGGGTACAGCTTATAAAAACTAGAGGGACTCTAGCATAAGTACAGGTACAGCAAAGAGGTAAAATATTGTTCCAGCAAACACACATTTGCAAATACAGAAATCAATCAAAAGACTAATTCACCTTTCTAATACTCACTATACTGCATAGAAGAGAATATTTCAGGAAGCTTGGAGAGCCTGGATATACGTCTGGCCCCTCTTAGATCCAAAGAGAGAACACCCCCCAAAACAAAGAACCCAAACAAAGGCTTTCCTCCACCGAGGTTTGAAAGTATCTTGTCCCCTGATTGGTCCTCTGGTCAGGTGTTTGCCAGGTTCACTGAGCTTGTTAACCCTTACAGGTAAAAGAGACCTTAACCCTTAACTATCTGTTTATGACACCAACCTAGAAAGGAGGTGACTGGAAGAAAGAGAATGAGTAAAGATGTGGTAATTACCCCTGTGGCGTTTGGCCCACAGATGCCCAAGGGATGCAGAGTGGGAAAAGCAGAAAGGATTCATGGAGTGGCTTCTTATAGAGGGGAAGTGAGAATACACAACAGGCATGTCCCTGTGGGGAAGAGAAATTGGAGGACCCAGGAAGGCAGCCCCTCTATAGGTTGGAGCTCTTTAATTTGATACTGGCACAATTTCTTTAAGGTGGAGGTGTTAAGGACCCAGGAGGAGGAGCTCCCACTGCAGGAAGAGGAGAGAAGGCAGATGGAGGAAATCCTAAGGCTGGAAAAGGAGATTGAGAAGCTACAGCAGCAACAGAAGGCAGATCACATGTCCATCACCTGCGAAAACACCAAGAATGAGATTAACCGGAAGCGAGAAGAGGAGATCCAGAGGCTAGAGAAGGAAGCATCCAGGGTTGCTCAAGAGTTCTTGGAACTACTGGATTTTGGAAACCTGGATGAAAGCGTGCAAAGCCTAGAACATTCACTCTCCAGTGACGGAACCCTCAACATTGACTGCAGCCTTGTGGCGCCTCTGGCTGAGGAGGAAGTAGATGAAGGCTTTCATGCTGATGATGAGGGGCTCTCTGTCCCCAGCCTGGTTGTTTTGGATCAACACTGCACCAAAACCAGCGACAACTCCACTGAGAAAGACACATATATGAATCTACCATTTCTGAGAAGGGGTAAGGTGGAGGTAGACAGTACTACAGATCATCTTATGGAAAGCCCCGAGGAGCACAGTGCTCCATCTGACACCACAGAAAGTATTTACAATACAGTCTCAGAAACCCTGAGGAGTAACAGTGGGGAGATGGGAGAGCCAATTTACAGCTTCCCACCAGATGTGGAGTCTGACTATGACCACGAGGAGTTTGATGGTTTTGGAGATACTGGCAGCACCTTGGCCGAGCCCCTAAATGGTGAGGAGATCTTGAGGCGTTCCCATGGTACCAGCATGGACTCCAGTCGTGGCAGCCTAGACTCGGTAAGAATTTTTGTGTTTAGCTGAAAGCCAGTTTTGTTTTATTGGCATTTTTGACCTTTGCCTTTTTAATACATATCAGACCGATGCTTTCATTCTCTGGTGTCTCACTTTGAGTGCAGTTATTAGTAGATAATACTCTCTTAGCCCATCTCCTGTTATATAGGAGGTCAGAGTAAATGATCACAGTGATCAGTTCTGATTTAGAAGCCTAAATATAATTTTCAAAATGAAATTAGGCACTTAAGAGACTGTCCATGGGATTTAGGCTCCTAAGTGCCTAAATCCATTTTGAAAATGAGATTTAGGCTCCTTCGTCTGCACCACAAGTCCTACATACTTGGGCCTTAGTTGTCTGTAAAATGGTGATGTTACTTCCCTACCTTCCACAGGTATTGTGAGGATAAATACATTAAAGATGCCTTAGATAGATAAATGACACTGTTGAGACCAGTGCCATGTGGTTGAACTACATCTTATCTGTTAGAAAGATATCCTGTCTCTATTTAAGGACTCCAGATGAAGATTGATTTACCACTTCCCATGCTGTTCTGTTCCAGTGATTCACTACATATGCTTTTTAAACATTGCATCATATTTCCAGTTTGAATTTTTCCAAATTCAACTTCCAGCCCTTGGACCTTGTTATGGTGTTTTTATTAAAGGACCCCATTATGTCAGATAACTTCTCTTTGTGTAGGTTCTTAGATCGTGATGAAATTGCTTCTTACCTACTCTGTAATACACTAGTTTTAGTTCTTGAAGCCTTTTATTGTAAGGTGGGTTTTCCAGATCTTCAATAATTCTTGCAGCTCTTACTTGAGCCCTCGCTATTCTTTAACATCCTTATTAAAATGAAGACAGTAGAACTGGTCACAGTTTTCTAGCAGGGGCTTTACCAGTGCTGTATACAGAGGCAGTTTCACCTCCCTACTGCTTCTTGGTAGTTCCCTGTTTATAATCCAACCCTTTTTACAACAGCATCACACTGGCGTTTATGTTCAGTTGATTATCCATAAAGACCTCTAAGTCCTTTCCAGAATAAATTCCCTCATCCTCCAATTACAGCCTATGTTCTTTAAGAACATAAGAATGGCCCTACTGGTTCAGACAAAGGTCCATCTAGCCCAGTATCCTGTCTTCTGACAGTGGCCAATGCCAGGTGCCCCAGAGGGAAAGAACAGAACTGGTAATCATTGAGTGATCCATTCCTTGTCACCCGTTCCCATGGATCACCTTGCATTTGGCTGTATTGAAACACTCTCGGTCATGCTCATGTTACTATAACCCTTTGACCCAGGTGCTTGATGTCACTCACTGAAAGTTTTGGCCTTGGGCTCTTAAAAAAGGTTAGTACTACAGTGGGCCTCAAGCCCACTCAAGGGCTATATTTCATTTTCATAGAGTCAGAGTTTAAGGTGAGAAGGAACTTTAGATCATCTAGTGTGATGTCCTGTATAGCACAGGCCAATAATTTTCACCCAGATACCCATCTATTAAACTCAGATGCTTTAGATTAAAGCATTTCAGGCCTCAGGAGATTTAACTGTGCCACTGGGAGAGGATGGGAGAAACTAAGGTACCATCAATGCCCAAGGCTTCTGCAATGGTATGGAAAGGTGCCCAGATGATCCTAGCAGTGAGGCATGTCTCATGTTGCAGAGGAAGGGGGAAAAAATCCCAAGATCCTAGCCAGTCTGAGCTGAGGGGAAATTCCTTCCCAAGCCCAGATCTGATGATCAGCTTGACTCTGAGCATGTGAGCAAGAAATACCAGTCAGGCATCTAGAAAGAGAATTCCCTACAACCTCAGAGCACTGGTCTAGCTTGTCCAGTGTCTCCTCTCTAGCGATGGCCAATCTGTGATGCTTAAGAGGAAGGCAAAACAAAACAAAATATCCCAACCCCAAACCCACCAAAACTAAAAACCACACCTCACAACAGCAAAACACATCTAGCCAACTGTACATCAGATAATTTCCTTCTTGTTTTCCCCAGGTCTTCCTGTGTCCTACCTAGCCACAGGCCTTTTTTCCACAGTCCCTTTCCTGGGCTGAGTGTTCTCTACCCCAGACCCTCCCCCTGTAGAGGTCTGCAGGTCTCTACTCCAGAGCAGATCTTGCTATATATATAGTCCCTACTCTAGTCACATTGTTCTTCTGTCACATGATTTGGGACTATACCGCCCATCAATCCTTCTGGGGCCCAGATCTCTCAGACTTCTCTTGTCTTAAAGTGCTGAGCTCCAATAAAAGGCATGCTAGCAGTACCTTCCCTTAAAGGGGGATCACATGCACTGTTATAATCAGGATATCCTTAAAAATACTTTCTTCTGTTTTTGCCGCCCTTTAATACTAACTTGGCACCCAAGTTTCTAAACTGCCTTAGATTTCCCCTCATTGTTGCCATCCTCACTTTCCTTACCCCTCAACCTTCTCCTGCTTTCAACACTACCAAATTTGGGTTCTGGCAGCACTGCATACTTGGTTAGAAAGTTGCACAGTACTCCATGAATTTGTCATTGATGTCCATCAGTTTTTAGGATAGATGTAATGTTAGAAGTGTGGCATCTTCCCACCACACCTGAGAAGCAGCAGCAGCTGCTCAAGCTTCTAGGACCTTGGTTCCTTCTGGTGACCCTGTGCTGCATTTTTCTAGTAGTGCTCAGCAGAACCAGTCTTCTGGTGCAGCTGCTGGGCAGAAGCTTTAATCTGGACTCCCCTCGCCCTCCATGCTGCAGTTTTAGAGCAAGAGTGAAGGAACACTAGGTCAGAGCTATAGATCCTAAACTTGAAGCAGTGTGCCAAGCAGACCCCGCACCCATCCCTAGGCCTGTGGGGGGCGGGGGGGCATGAAGATCCCAGCTCAATTCCCCCTCCCAAGGCCATGGGAGCAAAGATCCCAGTAGCTATCCTCTGGCTTGATGGGGAAGGGTGGTGCCTGCCCCCACCAGCCTGAGGGCCTTCTAGAGCCCAGGAGACCAGCAGGAGCCAGGCAACAACAGCAGATGCAGGGGCCCACAAAGTGGTGAAGGTACAGCAATAATTGATTTTTAATGCAGTGAGCAAGAGGGAGAGTGAATGAGAGGGGGAAGGGTGAGAATGAAGATCAGGGAGAGTGAATGGCAATGGCAGAGAGCGAGAAGAGGAGAGGAGTGAATAGAGAGCGCATGCAGTTTGTGGGGGGATGAAGGGGCTGCCTTCCTCAGTTTTAAACTCACATTTAGTCAGAGTGAACATTATTCAAAACATAGCAATCAGGATTTGAAAATGTGTAGCACTTCATTCTGGCTGAGGTTCCACTGGTAGCCAGTTGGACCATTGACTTGAATAAACAGTGACCTGTTATTTCTCAGTAGCTGTCCAATGATTGTACTGATAGATCTGTGTACTAACAAACTACTGCCTTTGAAATTGTCTATGAACAGACCCACAGCAAATATACCTCCTCGGACTCTCTCACTCTTACCAGGGATGGGGATAGAACATCAGAAATTGAGGCAACCATCTTTGTTGTGGGCATATGGTTGTAGTTCTGAGGACAATTTCCAAAGAAAGCAGAAAGACTTACAGTAGCCAGTCAGTGTGCTGGAAAAGAAGCTAAATGGCATATTATAATATTCTGTGTTTTTGGCCTTAGAGTTCATTTAGCCAAGGATATGATTATTACCTGATAATCAGGAAGCAATTATAGGAGTTTAGGAACTGCCATACTGGATAAGACCTAGTCCAGTTTCCTCTCTCTGACAGCAGCCAGTATGAGAGGCTTTGGAGGAAGGAGCAAGGAATCCTGCAATAGTCAGTTATAGAAGAACCTTCCCAAAAGGAAAATATCTTTCTAACCTTACTAAGTAGATTTTGGATTATGTCCAGAAGCAGGAGGGTTTATCACTTTAGGTAACTGGAGGCAGCTCCCTGCCTGTTTAATAACTCATTGCTAGCTGAGTATGTTGGCTTTAGGAACTAGTGGGTGAGGTGTCAAGCCCCTATTTTAATTGTTTGCTTTGTGTAAAAGGGACATATGGGAGCATTTGACTGAAGTTTTACATCTGGTTATGTGGCTGCTGGATCCTTGTTGTTCTGTACCCATCCGCCCGAGACTTAGAGAAGTTGATCTCTTCCTTTTTTTCTAGTTTCTGGACAGTGAGGAGGAAGTGGATGTTTATATAGACACAGACGAAGAATTCTGCAATGGCCGGGTCACAATCTTCAATGGCTCAGGACCACCCTATTTTCACAGTTATCTCTATATGAAGGGTAAGTGGCTGTAGTCTATACCACAAAAGCATTGAGAGTATCTTGTTCTCTCAGCCTCTTCTCCCTTCCTTTCTCCACACATTTTTCCTGTTTATTTGTCTACTTACATTTTTTCTGTCTCTTTATTTTATCCAAACCAGCAAAGAAAAAATGGGAAATCTCTGTAGAAGAGAGATTTAGAAGGGATTAGAGTGGATGTCCCTGTTAGCGAAACCCTTTTATACCCACCAGATCAGGGTGCCCACTGAGGTGTTTGCAGTTCAGATGAGCAAAACTAAACTAGAGCACCGGGGAGATAAGACAGCACAAAATATTGGGTGGAATATGTAAAGACTGGATAATCTCTAGGATGCTTGCATGACCACAGAGGAGGTAATGCCAGGGAGGAAGGAGGATTTCAGGTTGCTGGGAGATAGCACCAGGTAGAGACCCTTTGAAAAAGCAAGTTCACAGTCATGCTGCTTCCCCCTGCCAGAATATAAGCACTAAATCCCTGTTAGTAAGAATTGAAGTGGTCTTAATTTGGTTTAGTTTAATTCACTTCCAAAGTGAATTGAGTGGAACCAAATTAAGGTCACTTTAATTCTGAATCAGTGTGGTTTAGTGCAGTTTAACTAATCCACTTCAGTTAATTCAGATTAATTTTCCTGGATGTCACTGCATAGATGAGCCCTAAAACAATGGCCAGTACCAGCTGCTTCAGAGGAAGGTGCAAGAAACCCCCAAGTGGATAGTTATGGAATAACATGCCTAGAGGGGAAGTTTTTTCTAATCCCCTCAATTAGTGAGTGTTTTATACCTTGAAACTGGAGGATTAATGACTGAGCCCTTTCTATTGTCATTTTGGATGTTGCCATGATCAATAAAAATTCACAGTCTTTGAGGCTGGGACTTTCAAGGGAGCCTAAGGGAGATAGGGACATAACTTCTGACTGGAATTGCAAATAACTTCCAGTTGGCATTGGGTGCCTATTTCTCTTAGGCAGCTTTGAGAATTTCTCCCTTATTGAATTCCACCAAAGTGTTGGTCTCAGCAGAATCTAGTGGCAGTCAGATGCACAGGTAATCATCCATTGTGTTAAAAGTATTTCCTTTTTTCTGTTCTAAATTTGCTGCCTTTCAGTTTAATTGACTGTCCCCTTGTTCTGATTTACTTCCACTATACCTTTTTATTATAGAGAGAGTGAACAGTGATGGAAATACAATCAAGACCAGTGCAAAGTAGTATGCTTAGGAAGGAAAAATCAGATGAATGCGTACGAAATGGGAAATAACTGTCTAGGCAGCAGTACAGCAGAAAAGGACTGGGAGGGTATAGTGGCTCACAAGTTGCATACGAGTCAACAGTATGAAAAGGGCAAATGTCACTCTGGAATGTATTAACAGGAGGGGTGTAAGTAAGGTAATTGTTCCACTTGGCATTAGCGAGGCCTCAGCTAGAGTGCTATGTTCAGTTTTGGACACCACACTTTAAAGAACAATTGGAGAGGGAGCAACAAAATGCAACAAAAATAAGAGGTGTAGAAACATGACCGATGAGGAAAGGTTAAAAGAATTGGGCATGTTTAATCTAGAGAACAGAACACTGAGGGGCAACATGCAGGGCTGGCTCTGGCTTTTTTGCCGCCCCAAGCAAAAAAAAAAAAAAAAGGGGAGGGGGGAAAGGGGGCGCGCCGGAGCGTCAAAGCAGGGGGACAAAACAAAAAATGGCGCAACTGGAGGAGCAAAGGGGGGGGGTGGAGACACGGCATGGCCGGCAAAGCCGGGGAAAAAACAAAACCAAAAAACCCTACAGGGCGACCCCTACAGGGGACTCCCTGTGCTGCAGAGTGCGCGCCCGGTCTATTGCGGGGGAGGGGAAGGGAGCAGGCTGGGGAGAGAGAGAGAAGGGGGGCGGCCAGGGCTTCAGTGGGGCACTCACCCCGCGGCCCCGACCGCTGCACCGCCTGCTGGGAGGGCTCCGTGCCGCTCTGGTCGGCAGGGAGGGAAGGACACGGGCTGCCCTGCTGAGTTTGCTGCAGGGCGTTCCCCTCCTCCGCCCCATACAGGGCGGCCAGAGCAGCGAACACACACACAAAAAAACCCCCGTCCGTGCCGCCCTCGATTTGGGCGGAAACCGCCCTGTAGAATCTGCCGCCCCAAGCACAAGCTTGCTCAGCTGGTGCCTGGAGCTGGCCCTGGCAACATGGTAACAGTCTTCAAATATGTAAAAGACTGTTATAAAGAGGATCAGTTGTTCTGTTTGCTGAGGGTAGGACAAGAAGTAATTGGCTTAGCTTGCAGCTTGGAACAGGTTACCTAGGGAGGTTGTGGAATCCACATCCTTGGAGGTTTTTAAGAACAGGTTAGACAAACACCTTTCGGGGTAGCCTAGGTATAATTAATCCTGCCTCAGTGTGGGGGGATGAACTAGATGACCTCTTGAGATCCTTCCATCCCTGCATTTCTATGCTTCTATTTTTCTTTATTTAAGTTACCTAACAATTTCCATTATAAAAGATTTTTGTAAACTTTGGGGTCCCAACCCACAGTGTGAGAACCGCTGCTTTAATCTAACCCAATTTATTAGCCTCAATATAGAGGTAACTGAGTGAAATTTAATGTCCTGTGACAGATAGGATGTCAAACTAGATAATCTAATGGTCCTTTCTGGCCTTTAACTCTCTGAATCAATTAATACTGTGATCTTATGTGTTGTCTCTAACTCAGAAACGATATAGCAGAAATAGAAGGGATCCACAGTTAAATAAAGAAAATAATTAGAGTAACAGAAAGATTTTCAGATAAAGAGAGACAGGAAAGATTGGGAATGTTCAGTTTAGAAAAAAATCATAGAATCATAGAGTATAAGGGTTGGAAGGGACCTCAGGAGGTATCTAGTCCAGCCCCTACTCAAAGCAGGACCAATTCCCAACTAAATCATCGCAGCCAGGGCTTTGTCAAGCCTGACCTAAAAAACCTCTAAGGAAGGAGATTCCACCACCTCCCTAGGTAAAAGAGACTATGCAGAATCCCCCAGCTACAGGACTATCTACGTTAGTTAACAACAGGAGATGGTTGTTATCCGAGTGGGTGATGAGGATACCTATGGAAGCCCTCTCTTCACTTTTCTCCCTATAAGGTGTGGAGAGCTCCTTCCCCATGTGGTGCTTCAGGATGGATACTGGGGCCATGGGGTGAGTCCAGGGGCAGTAGCTGGCAGGAGCTCAGCTGAATTCTGTCTCCCTTTCCCATCCTTGATTGGCTTTGTGTTCCAGGGGTTCCCAGTGCAGTGGGTATTGCTGCCAGCTGGTATTCTGTAGAGTCTGTGATGTCCTATGGGTCCCTCTCTCTGGTCTGGCCAGGATCTCTCAGGATCAGGATGAGAAAGCCCAACTGAGTAACAGTGGATTCTGTGGTCTCAGGAGATGGTGATGCTGACAGCCTTGGTGGTGAAGCTTGCTCCGTCTGGTCCACCCATCTCCCAGCCAGCAGTTGTTGCCAGACAGCCCAATTCTCCCCACAAAGTCTTTTATTTAAGGATTCCAAAAGGGGGGTGATGGGCTAATCTCCTCATTATTTTGTTTATCAATTAGGCCTAATTTCCAAGTTGATACACCAACTTGGATTCATTGATTTCCAGTCCCACACTCCTTTTGTTTACAGACATGATCTTAACACAGTCCTTGAGTTATATCAGTAGGCCTTTTTGTTTGGATTAATTTAGTTATTCTCTCTCCCCTTTGTACCTTTTCCCACTGACATTTTTTGAATTAGGTGATGGTGATATTTTATGGATTTTCACTCACTTGTCACAGTTAAGCTTACAATTGTAATAAATGGGTGTACACATTCACCCTAAGATGTCCTTAGTGGCCTCCATGCTGGTGGAGGACTGCCATGGCAGAACCTGGGTAGTTCTCTGCTTGGCATTTACTGCTGTGTTACAATCCTTCTGCACTACCTGAGTGGCCCAAAGATGATGTAACTCAGCTTCAGAATGTGGCCCAAAGTCTTTAAATTCAGATTGAATATTTCTGTCTAAAGGACATACCTGTAGCTCAGTCACAAGGTATTGTGCTTATTGTAGGATATGGCGGCCCGTGTTCTGCAGAATGCCAGACTAAATAATTGTAGTGGTCCCTTCTGGTATTAAAATCTGCATATAGATCAGACTCTGTTCTGCAAGAGGCAGTGTAAACAACAGAGCAAGAGAATAGTGTGGTGAACATCCATCAGTTTTGCAAATTTTGGAAAGCAGCGTGTGCACTCTGGAGCAGAAATACAAAGGAGTGAAGGAGGAACCTCTGTTTGTATTGCATGCATGGGGAGGAGTTGTCATTGTTGGTGCTGGTCTTTACTTTGCAGGAATTCCTGAATCAGTGATTTTACTATGTTCTGATGGGAGGAACCTCAGAAGGTGCCATGGTTTGGATTACATAAAGTCCTGCTTCTCTGCAGATTATTCAGCCATCTTTAAGATGAAAATTTTGTGAAGTCTGTTCTTTTTCTCTAGCTTTTCAGTGTTTCCTGGTTTCAAGCAGGCCACAAAAACTTCAGGATGCACATTTGTAACAGCATCTTGGCGCTTCAGACAAACAGCGAACCAAAAAATAAGAAGCAAGTGAGAATTTTCACAAATTCTACAAGAAAACAAAACCAGAGTGCACTTTTCACTTCTCAGAAACTGTTCATGTTTGGTTCAATGTTTGATTCTGTTCTTTCTTTGGTCAATCCCTAATCCCAGCCTTATTTCTATTCCAGTCCTCAATTCCTGCTATGTGTGGCCAGGCACAGATCTGAAACGGTGCCCAGATGTCTTACTGAGACACAAGGATTAGACTAGGGAGATGCGTGATGCTGCAAATTTGATAATGTCTTGCGCTCTCTCCTTTCTGCAGGGGGTCTGATGAATCCATGGAGACGGCGATGGTGTGTTCTGAAGAATGAGGCTTTCATGTGGTTCCGAACTAAGCAAGAGGCCCTGAAGTCAGGCTGGCTCTATAAAAAAGGAGGCGGCATGTCAACTCTGTCTCGCCGTAACTGGAAGCGCCGCTGGTTTGTTCTTCGAGAATCTAAGTTGATGTACTTTGAGAATGACAGTGAGGAAAAACTGAAGGGGACGATAGACATCAGAAAGGCAAAGTGAGTGAGAAGAACGAACCCAATAAAACTCCAACATTCTCCGTCCATATCACTAGTGATAAGGGCTGCTGCACTAGCCTAGAAATATTGTATAGGGTTAGAAGAATCCGAGGGTAGAGAAGGAAAATCCTGTTGGATCATCCAATCGATCTCTGGGGGAGCAGGATTGCTCCCTATTGTACATTTTCTAGTTCTTTGTCTAGTCTAGGGAGCAGCTTCAGACTCCAGACTGACAGAGGTTGTCCAGGAGAGGCACTAATTCAGCACATCACCCATGTGCTCTGCCTCACCCCTGACTCCATCTGCCTCAGCGCTATTCCAGACAACTCCAGGGTTCCTAGTGGAGTTTGATTGTAGGTGAGTTATATTGCTGTGCCTTCCCCCAACCTGTGGGCAGATTTTTGGCTGCTAGAGCCAGGCATCCTGTCTTTCCCTAGTAGCACTCAGAGATTGAATCAGACCCTCATACTGTCTCCACCTAGAGTACCAAGAAATAGGGCTGTCAAACTATTTTAAAAATTAATCGTGTGATTAAAAAAACACCACAATTAATTGCATATTTAATCATACTGTTAAACAATAATAGAATACTGTTTTCTACATTTTCAAATATATTGATTTCACTTACAAGACAGAATACAAAGTGTACAGTGCTCACTTTATATTATTTTTTATTACAAATATTTGCACAGTAAAAAAGATAAACAAAAGAAATAGTATTTTTAACTCACCTCATACAAGTACTGTAATGCAATCTCTATCGTGAAAGTGCAACTTACAAATGTAGAATTGTTTTTTTACGTAACTGCACTAAAAATAAAACAATGTAAAAAAGAGCCTACAAGTCCAATCAATCCTACTTTTGTTCAGCCAATTGCTAAGACAAACATGTTTGTTTACATTTTTGGAAGATAATGCTGTCCAATTCTTATTTACAATGTCACCTGAAAGTGAGACAGGCGATAGGGGATGGATCTTGTGAGAACAAGCAGTTGTATGGCACTGTTGTAGCCAGCATTGCACAGCATTTACATACAAACATCCAAAAATATTTAAATAAATGGTATTCTATTGTTGTTTAACAGTGCAATTAAAACTGTTTTAATTTTATTATTTAATTTAATTAAATTTTAATGGAGTTAATTTGTTTTGAGTTAATCACTTGAGTTAACTGCGATTGACAGCCCTACCAAGAAACAAAACGAATGAGCAGTCATGGCTGGTGTAAATAGCTCCACCTGTCCACTTCCCCGTTTTATTTTTTGGCCACTCAAATCTCTGTTTGCTGACTGGTTTAAAGAAAGTATTAAATTTGTATGTGTGCCATCTGCTTTTGTATAGGTTAGCTGCATAGCCATTTTAAGGGGGATTCAGAAATTCTTGCTATTGACCAGTGGAATTCCTGTGTTTAAACAAATGTGAGCCACCTTTCATTTCATTTTCTACAGTGAATGGTACAGCATGAAAAATCAGGCATATGGAGTAAATGTGATGCTTATGGAAGTTTTTCAGCTTGCTGGGTCTTACTGTTTACTGTGTTACAGGGAGATTGTGGATATTCATGAGAAGGAGAATGCTCTGGATATTGTGACAGAGGACAGAATTTACCACATTGTGGCAGAGTCACCAGAAGATGCCAGGTACAAGAGGGAATTTATTATCCATCTTCATTCATTACTGGGTTTCTCCCATGCTGCTCCTGCAATGAATCTCAACTCTGCCCTGGAAAGTCCATTAACTTTCCTCCACTGGGATGAGAAGGGATTTGTTCCTGAGCTTCATTACATACTTCTCTAACAACAGATATCATCTGTGGACTCCCCATCCCCAGAAATGAGATGGAAATTTAGTCTGTGTTCATGTAGTCATGGAACTTCCTTCCTTCTGCCCACTGTTCCACCACAGCTCTCTTTCTTGAGAGTGTACATTATCTTTTGCTTCTGTAATGTGGCCTAAGTTAAGCATGACTTTGATAAGAACAGTTTTTCATGCAACACTTATTATAACTGTAATATCTATTAGCTGATTTATTTATTAAATAAAATCCAAGGTGAACAATGCCAACCATTCATGGTTTCTGTAAATGACTGAGGCAACCTGCAGAGGGAATTTGTTTTATCCAGAACTCAGAGTGAAATCTGTAGTTTATCAGAGTCTGCAGAGTCATCTGATAAAACCTCAGCAATGTAAACCCAGAGAATGACTCATATCCTTCCCTTCTGGCATCCTGGCCAGATGGCAGAAGTAAGTATTAAATGTCAGCCCTTGGCCTCACCATAGCAACATCCATTCCGAGGAAGAGGAAAGCACCTGCAGCTACACTAGAAAGGGCAAACCACTGTCATTTTAGAGCTTTTGTTAGTGACACCTCTACAAAACCCAGATGCTTCTTATCTGAAGTTTAGAGTGGGATGAGCTCTCTGCTGGTTCTCCAGGACTGATTCACTCTCAAGCCTTGTGGCTGGAACAGGAATCTCTGTCACAGCCAAGTAACTTCAAATCCTTCCCTTTACATAAGAACACAAGAACATAAGAACGGCCGTACCGGGTCAGACCAAAGGTCCATCTAGCCCAGTATCCTGTCTACCGACAGTGGCCAATGCCAGGTGCCCCAGAGGGAGTGGACCTAACAGGAAATGATCAAGTGATCTCTCTCCTGCCATCCATCTCCATCCTCTGACAAACAGAGGCTAGGGACACCATTCCTAGGGAGGGATAGCTCAGTGGTTTGAGTATTGGCCTGTTAAACCCAGGGGTTGTGAGTTCAATCCTTGAGGGGGCCACTTAGGGATCTGGGGCAAAAATTGGTCCTGCTAGTGAAGGCAGGGGGCTGGACTCAATGACCTTTCAAGGTCCCTTCCAGTTCTAGGAGATTGGTATATCTCCGATTATTACCTATCCTGGCTAATAGCCATTAATGGACTTAGCCACCATGAATTTATCCAGTTCTCTTTTAAACGCTGTTATAGTCCTAGCCTTCACAACCTCCTCAGGCAAGGAGTTCCACAAGTTGACTGTGCACTGCGTGAAGAAGAACTTCCTTGTATTTGTTCTAAACCTGCTGCCTACCAATTTCATTTGGTGACGCCTAGTTCTTGTATTTTGGGAATAAGTAAATAACTTTTCCTTATCCACTTTCTCCACATCACTCATGATATTATATACCTCTATCATATCCCCCCTTAGTTTCCTCTTTTCCAAGCTGAAGAGTCCTAGCCTCTTTAATCTCTCCTCATATGGGATCTGTTCCAAACCCCTAATCATTTTAGTTGCCCTTTTCTGAACCTTTTCTAGTGCCAGTATATCTTTTTTTGAGATGAGGAGACCACATCTGTACACAGTATTCAAGATGTGGGCATACCATCAATTTATATAAGGGCAATAATATATTCTCAGTCTTATTCTCTATCCCCTTTTTAATGATTCCTAACATCCTGTTTGCTTCTTTGACCGCCTCTGCACACTGCGTGGACATCTTCAGAGAACTATCCACAATAACTCCAAGATCTTTTTCCTGACTTGTTGTAGCTAAATTAGCTCCCATCATATTGTATGTATAGTTGGGGTTATTTTTTCCAATGTGCATTACTTTACATTTATCCACATTAAATTTCATTTGCCATTTTGTTGCCCAATCACTTAGTTTTGTGAGATCTTTTTGAAGTTCGTCATAGTCTGCTTTGGTCTTAACTATCTTGAGCAATTTAGTAAACTGCAAACTGCAAACTTTGCCACCTCACTGTTTACCCCTTTCTCCAGATCATTTATGAATAAGTTGAATAGTATTGGTCCAAGGATTGACCCTTGGGGAACACCACTAGTTACCCCTCTCCGTTCTGAGAATTTACCATTAATTCCTACCCTTTGTTCCCTGTCTTTTAAACAGTTCTCAATCCATGAAAGGATCTTCCCTTTTATTCCATGACAGCTTAATTTACGTAAGAGCCTTTGGTGAGGGACCTTGTCAAAGGCTTTCTGGAAATCTAAGTACACTATGTCCACTGGATCCCCCTTGTCCACATGTTTGTTGACCCCTTAAAATAACTCTAATAGATTAGTAAGACACGATTTCCCTTTACAGAAACCATGTTGACTATTGCTCAACAGTTTGTTTTTCTATGTGTCTGACAATTTTATTTTTAACTATTGTTTCGACTAATTTTTCCAGTACTGACGTTAGACTTACCGGTCTGTAATTGCCGGGATCACCTCTAGAGCCCTTTTTAAATATTGGCGTTACATTAGCTAACTTCCAGTTATTGGGTACAGAAGCCGATTTAAAGGACAGGTTACAAACCTTAGTTAATAGTTCCGCAACTTCACATTTGAGTTCTTTCAGAACTCTTGGGTGAATGCCATCTGGTCCCAGTGACTTGTTAGTGTTAAGTTTATCAATTAATTCCAAAACCTCCTCTAGTGACACTTCAGTCTGTGACAGTTCCTCAGATTTGTCACCTACAAAGGACGGCTCAGGTTTGGGAATCTCCCTAACATCTTCAGCCATGAAGACTGAAGCAAAGAATCCATTTGGTTTCTCCGCAATGACTTTATCGTCTTTAAGCGCTCCTTTTGTATTTCGATCGTCAAGGGGCCCCACGGGTTGTTTAGCAGGCTTCCTGCTTCTGATGTACTTAAAAAACATTTTGTTATTACCTTTGGAGTTTTTGGCTAGTCGTTCTTCAAACGCCTCTTTGGCTTTTCTTATTAAATTCTTGCACTTCATTTGGCAGTGTTTATGCTCCTTTCTGTTTGCCTCACTAGGATTTGACTTCCACTTTTTAAAGGAAGTCTTTTTATCTCTCACTGCTTCTTTTACATGGTTGTTAAGCCACGGTGGCTCTTTTTTAGTTCTTTTACTGTGTTTCTTAAATTGGGGTATACATTGAAGTTGGGCATCCATTATGGTGTCTTTAAAAAGCGCCCATGCAGCTTGCAGGGATTTCACTTTAGTCACTGTACTTTTTAACTTCTGTTTAACTAACCCCCTCATTTTTGCATAGTTCCCCCTTTTGAAATTAAATGCCACAGTGTTGGGCTGTTGAGATGTTCTTCCCACCACAGGGATGTTGAATGCTATTGTATTATGGTCGCTATTTCCAAGCGGTCCTGTTATAGTTACCTCTTGGACCAGCTCCTGCTCTCCACTCAGGACTAAATCTAGAGTTGCCTCTCCCCTTGTGGGTTCCCGTACCAGCTGCTCCATGAAGCAGTCATTTAAAGTATCGATAAATTTTATCTCTGCATTTCGTCCTGAAGTGAAATATTCCCAGTCAATATGGAGATAATTGAAATCCCCCACTATTATTGAGTTCTTAATTTTGATAGCCTCTCTAATTTCCCTTAGCATTTCATCATCACTATCCCTGCCCTGGTCAAGTGGTCGATAATAGATCCCTAATGTTATATTCTTATTAGAGCATGAAATTTCTATCCATAGAGATTCTATGGAACCTGTGGATTCACTTAAGATTTTTACTTCATTTGATTCTACATTTTCTTTCACATATAGTGCCACCCCCTACCCTGCACGACCTGTTCTGTCCTTCCGATATATTTTGTACCCCGGAATGATTGTGTCCCATTGATTGCTCTCAGTCCACCAGGTTTCTGTGATGCCTATTATATCAATATCCTCCTTTATCACAAGGCACTCTAGTTCACCCATCTTATTATTTAGACTTCTGGCATTTGTGTACAAGCACTTTAAAAACTTATCCCTGTTTATTTGTCTGCCCTTTTCTGACGTGTCAGAATCTTTTTTATGTGAATGTTTATCATCTGATCTGGCACTTACATTATCCTCTTCCATCCTCTGCTCCTGACTATAACCTGGAGATTCTCTATCATTAGACTCTCCCCTAAGAGAAGTCTCTGTCTGATCCACATGCTCCTCTGCAGCAGTCGGCTTTCCCCCATCTCCTAGTTTAAAAACTGCTCTTCAACCTTTTTAATGTTTAGTGTCAGCAGTCTGGTTCCACTTTGGTTTAGGTGGAGCCCATCTCTCCTGTATAGGCTCTCCGCCCTCCCAAAAGTTTCCCCAGTTCCTAATGAATGTAAACCCCTCCTCTCTACACCATCGTCTCATCCACACATTGAGACTCTGAAGCTCTGCCTGCCTACCTGGCCCTGCGCGTGGAACTGGGAACATTTCTGAGAATGCCACCATAGAGGTCCTGGATTTCAGTCTCTTCCCTAGCAGCCTAAATTTGGCCTCCAGGATATCTCTCCTACCCTTCCCTATGTCATTGGTACCTACATGTACCATGACCACTGGCTCCTCCCCAGCATTACACATAAGTCTGTCGAGATGCCTCGAGAGATCTGCAACCTTCGCACCAGGCAGGCAAGTCACCATACGGTTCTCCCGGTCATCATAAACCCAGCTATCTATGTTTCTAATGATCGAATCTCCCATTACTAACACCTGCCTTTTCCTAGAAACTGGAGTTCCCTCCCCCGGAGAGGTAACCTCAGTGCGAGAAGCAACCCCAGCACCATCTGGAAGGAGAGTCCCAACTATGGGAAGGTTTCCCTCTGCTCCCGTTGACTGCTTTGCTTCTCTGGGCCTTTCATCTGCCTCAACAGCACAGGGGCTGTCTGAGCGGAGGTGGGACAATTCTACAGTGTCCCGGAAAGCCTCATCAACATACCTCTCTGCCTCTCTTAGCTCCTCCAGTTCCGCCACCCTGGCCTCCAAAGTCCGTACATGGTCTCTGAGGGCCAGGAGCTCCTTGCACCGAATGCACACATACGCCACCCACCCACAGGGCAGGTAATCATACATGCTACACTCAGCGCAATAAACTGGATAGCCCCCACTCTGCTGCTGGGCTTCTGCCTGCATTGTCTCCTAGTTAATGGAAGGGTGGTTTAAAGCAAGAAGTTTTGAATGTAGTTTGGTTTATAGGTTTTAAGGGGAATAAAGGGAAACAGATAGAACCGGCAAGGGACCCCTGCTCCCTTCCCACTCCCCTCTCAAACTCCCTTGCGAAACTCCCTGTTAGCAGGGAGTTAAATCATAAAACTGACCAGTTGGAAACAGTCTGATTTTAGGGTGTATATGCAGGTCAGATAAGGGAGCTAGTTTAAGAAGGTTTTTGGGAGTTGAGGCAGGTCAGAACTCTTTTCTGGAATGAGTCCCAACCCGTCTTGCCTTCCCATTGCTGAAACCTCTCCCAAGTCCACTAACAGGTGTGCATCATATAACCCACTTCTAATTCCTCATGCTGGCAATGGGAAGGTGGATTGTGTAGGAGCAGTTGCCAAGGGGTTGGTGAGGCCAGGTGTCTGGGAGCTTATGTAGATATTCCAGAAATAAATGGACGGTTGGGAAAAAGGTGAGCTTCCATCAGGATCAGAGGGCTGAGGCACTTTTGGAGAGTTATAGGAAAGAAGTGAGTGAAATAATTCTTCCATCGGATGGTGGGTTTCTGTTTCCTTCTCAATCTGATCATCTTCTGGAGTCTAGTTTCACTGCATAAATCCTAACCTTGGTTTTGTTCTGATTGTCAGTGGCTGGTTTAATGTCCTGAGCCGAGTGCACAGTGCCACAGCCCAACAGCTGAGGGAAATGCAAGATGAACAGGCAAATCCGAAGAATGCGGTGGTGAGTTACTAGTGGACCAGGTTCCTGGCAAGTTGGATGTTTAGAGCTATTATTGTTCAGTCAGTCTTGTGCAGGTATTTCCAACTCAGCATTGAAATAGTTCCTGAACAGTGCAAGTAAGCTATGCACAGTTACATGGGCAGAACAGTTAATGATTTACAGACAGTCAGACTTCAAAACTGGTTTAAGACAGGGCAGAGCAGGGATGAATCGTTCAGAGACAAGGAATCTTTGGCAGTTTGAGTGGGGCAAAGTGAGTTGCATCATTGATGGTGGTCTTGGTTGGTTTGGGGAGGCCAAACAGGGTTTGGAGTACAGTAAATACAGGAGGAGGAGATTTGTATAAAGAGAATACCAATATATTTTGTTTGTTCTGAGACTGGGAGGTGGAGATGCAGTTTTCCCAGAGCTTCATAATGCTGACTGACCATCACAGCTCCTGTGTGGAGTTCTGCATCATCTTTCTGTCTGCAGAACATAGAAGTCTGCCTCATATCCCCCTTCCTCTCTCTCAGTGACTCGCTTGTATAAAAGCGGATAGAATTTAGAAGCAAAGCTTTGGTTCTTGATTTTTATGAGGAAGGAAAATGTTTCTGCTTTAGGATGTACATTGTTGATAAATGTCTGTCTCTCCCCCTGTGAAGGGAACCCTGGATGTGGGGCTCATCGACTCTGTCTGTGCCTCAGACAATCCTGACAGGTAGGAATAAGCTGCATTGTAACTACATCATTACCTTTTGGATTGGTAGCTCTTTGGGGCTGGGCCTGACTTCGGCTTGTTTTTGCACATGGATGAGCACATCATCAGCACCAAACTTGTTTTAAATAATAAGAAGTTTGCCCCATGGGGTAGCTCAGCCTCCTGCTTTATGCTGCTTCAGTCTATACATTGTTCCAGTTTGGTTTCCTTCATACCCATGAGGTCTAGAAATATATTTTTTTTAAATGAAAGTTTGTTCCGCTTTCCATCTCATAGGTGGAAACAGCTTAGTCTGACTGTCAAGATCAGATGACTTTGTAAAAGATTCTCTCTCATTTAATCAGAACTTATGGGCTTGATGCAGCTATCATTTGGTGGAATTCTGTGGCCTGTGAGAAGTCAGACTTGAGTATCATAATGGTCTCTTCTTGCCTTAAACTCTGTGAATCTATTAATGTAACCTGTTTTGGGAAGTGAAGGTTGAAACACTGTGTGTGTGTCATCTCTGCCCCACTGAATTAAATTATCTTTAATTCAAAGCATTTCAAGGAAAGATAAACAAATGGGGAAAAAAGAGGAAAAGTGAGGAATAATCAAAATAAATCTACAGGGCTCAGTTGCACACTCTGTGTGGTGCTCTTTGTAAAGTAGAGCAGCTGTATCATCCTAGGAGGCGCACTGGGACAGATGGTGCCTCTTATGGGACTATTCAGTGCACACGGGGGTGGGGACACATGTTAGGATGACATAGGGTGCTTTCCCTGGTATGCGTGCCCCACTTTGCAGGCTGGTATGTTGAAGGGTGGGGCTATGGCATTGTTCTTTCTCGCTGAACTGTTACCAGGAGGGAGCAAGGACTGAGTGGTCCCTCATCATAGATTCCAAGGCCACAAGGGACCACACTGATCATCTAGTCTGACCTCCTGCAGAACACAGGTCACAGATTTTCACCCAGTGATTCTTTCATCCATCACAATTACTCGTGGTTGAGCTGGAGCGTAACTTTAAGAAAGAAATACAGTTTCAAGTAAAGGCTCCAAGTGGTGGAGAATCTCCCAAATATGTTAGGAAGCTATTCCAGTTAATAATTACCCTTACCGTTAAAACACTTGCATCTTCATTCCAGTTTGACTTTTTCTAACTTCAACTGCCAGCTAATGGATCTCATTATGCCTCAGTTAGGCTGATAAATGAAAGAGTCTTCCATTATTTGATACCTTCTTTCTGTGTAGGTACTCACAGGAATGGTTGTTGTGCCCTGTCCTTATGTGGGCCACATCATATAGGGAATCTCCTTTTGCAATTCCCCACCAAAGAGGAAGGACGATCCAGTGGTTAGAGCACTTAGCCTGGCCTGTCGGAGACACGGGTTCAATTCTGGCTCTGCCACAAACATCCTGAAAGGTACTGGGCAAGTCACTTAGTTGCTCAGTGCCTCAATTTCCCATCTGTAAAATGGGGATGATAGTGAGGTGACTACCTAGAATGTCTCTGAAGAATTAACTGTTGATGATCAGCCAGGATAGGCATGGAAGGTGTCCCTAGCCTCTGTTTGCCAGAAGCTGGGAATGGCTGACAGGGGATGGATCTGTTCTGTTCATTCCCTCTGGGGCACCTGGCACTGGTCACTGTCAGAAGACTGGACACTGGGCTAGATGGGCCTTGCTCTGACCCAGTATGGCTGCTGTTATGTTCTTATGAGAAGGGAACTGAAAACTATAGGGGATGCACTTGGGAGTTGCTGCTTTATACCCCAAAGATGCCTAAGATGACAAGCAATTGTCAGCGGTGAGTATGTGTTAAGAAGAGTGGACAGAGGCTTTAGAAAGGGACACAAGGACAACAGGAACTAAGACGTGTGATGTTATTGCAAGATTGGATGGGATTCTGAAGTCATCTGGCAAATCTCTGCTGCTGAAGACACACGTTGAAACCAGTGTTACAGCATCATGTGGGACTACACAGATTGTTGAAAAAGAAGAAAAAGAAAGTCCAATCTTCTCAGAGGTCCTGCCAGTCCTATGAGCAAGAAAAGGCAGAAAAAACTGATGATGAATCACTGACTATGTGACTGGCATGAAGTTGAAGTTTTGATGATGTGGAACATTGGGCCACATTTCAGTGGGAGAGGAGTCTGTATGAATGGGATGTCCTGCATCTTATGGATAGGAAAGCTTATCTGGGGTGGAGACTAGCAGGAGCAGCCAAGACAGGGTTAATCAGTGATGCAAGGGGAGGATGTAAAGGGCAAAGGCACTACAAACTCAAACTCAAGGTTTAGAGGAGTGTTTAGAGCCAGAAATACCTAACAAATACACTCTAAACTAGGGGTCGGCAACCTTTCAGCAGTGCTGTGCCGAGTCTTCGTTTATTCACTCTAATTTAAGGTTTCGCATGCCAATAATACATTTTAAGGTTTTTAGAAGGTCTCTTTCTATACGTCTGTAATATATAACTAAACTATTGTTGTATGCAAAGTAAATAAGGTTTTTAAAATTTTTAAGAAGCTTCATTTAAAATTAAATTAAAATGCAGAGCCGCCCAGACCGGTGGCCAGGACCCAGGCAGTGTGAATGCCACTGAAAATCAGCTCGTGTGCCGCCTTTGGCACGCTTACCCCTGCTCTAAACTTAGGACAATAACCTGCCCCGCCAGGGTGGGTGCAAGGATGTTTTGCACCCTAGGCGAAACTTCCACCTTGCGCCCCCTCCAGCCCTGTGGCAGCTCTCCGCTCCCCCGTCCTCCCTGAGGCTCCGCCCCCCCATGGCAGCTACCCCCGGCCTGGGGAGCTGTGCGGCAGCTCCCTGCCCCAGCTCACCTCTGCTCCACCTCCTCCCCGAGCATGCCGTCACCACTCCACTTCTCCCGCCTCTCAGGCTTGCAGCGCCAAACAGCTGATTGGTGCCGCAAGCCTGTGGCGGCGTGCTCAGGGGAGGAGGCGGAGCAGAGATGAGCTGGGGTGGGGAGCGGTTCCCCTGCGTGCCACGCCCCCCCTTACTTGCTGCAGGTGGCCCTCCCCGCGCCCCCCTGCCCCAGGTCCCTCTGCCTAAATCCCGATGACGACTGGGGAGGCCAAATATCCGGCCGCCGACCCGAAATGCTGCCCCCCGCTCAAATGCTAGTGCCCGGCCCCTAGGTGACCGCGTAGGTCACCTAATGGGTTGCACTGGCCCTGTGCCCCGCCAAAGAACAAACACTCTGCAAGAGTGAACCCGACTCACCCACATCCCAGTTGACTGTCTTATCCCCCAGGCTATAGGGTCAGTTAGGTAGTTTGCACATACCCATTGGTGGAAACTTACGCACCTTGGGAATGTAGGTGTCTACAGAGTTAAGTGGCAGCTGAGCAGGGATTCTGAGGATTTCAGTGGCCCTTAAATATTGTGCGTAGGCAAATGAAGTGGTGAGTTAATACTGCATCCACTTCTTATGTCCAAATTTTTAAAAGGATGCAGAAGAATTGGAGAGGGTTCAGAAAAGAGCTACAAAAATTCTTTTGAAGGCTGGAGTAAAAGGTTCTAAAGGATTCTTTGACCTAAGCAAAAGAATCAATGGCTGGAATCTGAAGCCTGACAAATTCAAATTAGGTATAAGGCACACATTTTTAACAGTGAAGGTAATAAACAATTGGAACAAACAGCCAAGGGAAGTGGTGGATCCCATTCTCCATCTGTGATGTCTTCAGATCAAGAGTGGATGCATTTCTGGAAGATATGCTTTAGTCAAACACAAGTTGATGAGCTCCATACAGAGAGAATTGGGTGAAATCATAGAATCATAGAATATCAGGGTTGGAAGGGACCTCAGGAGGTCATCTAGTCCAACCCCCTGCTCAAAGCAGGACCAATTCCCAGTGAAATCATCCCAGCCAGCGCTTTGTCAAGCCTGACCTTAAAAACATCTAAGGAAGGAGATTCCACCACCTCCCTAGGTAACCCATTCCAGTGCTTCACCACCCTCCTAGTGAAAAAGATTTTCCTAATATCCAACCTAAACTTCCCCCACTGCAATTCCTTGTTCTGTCATCTGGTACCACTGGGAACAGTCTAGATCCATCCTCTTTGGAACCCCCTTTCACGTAGTTGAAAGCAGCTATCAAATCCCCCCTCATTCTTCTCTTCTGCAGACTAAACAATCCCAGTTCCCTCAGCCTCTCCTCATAAGTCATGTGCTCCAGCCCCCTAATCATTTTTGTTGCCCTCCGCTGGACTCTTTCCAATTTTTCCACATCCTTCTTATAGAGTGGGGCCCAAAACTGGACACAGTACCCCAGATGAGGCATCACCAATGTCAAATAGAGGGGAATGATCACGTCCCTCGATCTGCTGGCAATGCCCCTACTTTTTGTCTGTTACAGCTGCCTCCCTGCTGCATTCCTTGTTGTTTTCCTCTCTGTGTGGCCGCCCCTCCCGGCCATGGGGCTAGCAAGAGTCATAGCCTGGCCCTGCTCAGTGGAATGGCCTTTGCAGACTAACCGGAGCCATTGCTCTGCTCAGGTGGGGGTGGGCCCCTGCCTCCTTTGTTCAGACCTGGGCTCGGTGTAGGGGGCACTGCCCAAGAATGCAAGACCTTATATGGCCACATAGCTGAGCATGTAAGTCATGCCTGTGACTTAGGACTAGCCCAGACACGTCTGTGCTCACCTGAAGACTTTTCCCTGCTTTCTCTCCTCCCCTCTAACAAGGGGGACCAATCAAAGTTACTGGCGGGAAACTGCCTAAGTCTGCCTATATAACCAGACATTTTCTAAGCAGACCTCGGAGAAGGTCCTTGCTTTGCCACCTGGTCTGATCAGCTAGGGGTCTTTGGGAGGCCCTCTCCCCGCTCTCGTTTGTTTTTGAGCGTACCCCCGTTTTTAAACTCCCCTCCCACGAACAACGAATTTTGCCTGGAGATCTCCTGATTATTGTGAGCAAATTGAGTCCTCTCTGCGTCCTCTGATGCTGCTGCTGTGCCTGCCTCTGCTGTTGTCCTGGGGATTGGTAAGAACTCTCTCTTGCAGACCCTCCCTGTTCTAGCTGCTGGCTTTTCTTTCCCCAACAGACAGACCCAAGTTAACTCCTTGGTCTGCATCTGTAATCTGTTTCTGGTTCTGCAGCTCCTTTGCTGCTAGAAATAAACCTGTGCCTCCCTGGATTCTATCCTGGGCAGCTCACTTGCAGTTGCTCCACTGCTGCAGCCACACCCTTGGAGAACCACCCCTAGTATAAGGTGCACTCATTAGGTTAAGTTAGGTTTAGCATTATACTCTGTAAGTTAGGCTTAGAGAATTATTGCATTGTGTTTTGTTACTTGCTAATTTGTGTAGTCTTGGTTAAGTTAGATCATAGATAAGATTTTGCTGTGTTTTGTATAATTGTGGTTAAGTCTGTCTTTCCACTGCAACCCCCCCCCAGCTTCTTTGTGTCCCTCTGACTCCTTACAGTCTGTCTGTTCTCTGTGTCTCTCTAAGTTTAAATCTCCCTCTGCTCCACCACGTGCTCCTCTTCCCCCCCCATCCCAATCTAGCATAAAACCCCATTGGTTACTTTTTCCTCTCTGATACACCTCACATTCTACATTTACCCCACTGTGACACATTTTTACCTAAAATTGTCTATTTAACATATTTTTCCATAACTGTTAGTTGGTTATATGCTGCTGTGACACACCTTTTTTACATAGAAATTGTTAGCTACCTGTTACATTTATACCTCAGTGTTAATTGTTTGCCAACTGTATTGTACCCCACTATTGAAACCCCCTATACTGTTCACCAAAAGAAACCCCTCCCCAATTGTCTACCTTAACAAACCCCACAACCCTCACTATTACATTTTCCCTGTTTTTGCATTTTCTTAATAAAGTTTATTTTGCACCCCACCCGTGTGGTAATTGCTCCCCAAGATCCCATATACCTGCTGGCAGGGACACTTATACAGCCCCAAATGCCATTAGCCTTCTTGGCAACAAGGTCACACTGTCGACTCATATCCAGCTTCTCGTCCACTGTAACCCCTAGGTCCTTTTCTGCAGAACTGCTTCCTAGCCATTCGGTCCCTAGTCTGTAGCAGTGAATGGGATTCTTCCGTCCTAATTTCAGGACTCTGCACTTGTCCTTGTTGAACTTCATCAGGTTTCTTTTGGCCCAATCCTCTAATTTGTCTAGGTCCCTCTGTATCCTATCCCTATCCTCCAGCGTATCCACCACTTCTCCCAGTTTAGTGTGATCTGCGAACTTGCTGAGGGTCCAATCCATGCCATCCTTCAGATCATTAATGAAGATATTGAACAAAACCGGCCCCAGGACCGACACTTGGGGCACTCCACTTGATACTGGCTGCCAACTAGACATGGAGCCATTGATCACTATCCTTTGAGCCTGACAATCTTGCCAGCTTTCTATCCACCTTATAATCCATTCATCCAGCCCATACTTCTTTAACTTGCCGGCAAGAATACTGTGGGGGACCATATCAAAAGCTTTGCTAAAGTCAAGGAATAACACATCCACTGCTTTCTCCTCATATACAGACCCAGTTATCTCCTCATAGAAGGCAATTAGGTTAGTCAGGCATGACTTGCCTTTGGTGAATCCATGCTGACTGTTCCTGATCACTTTCCTCTCCTCTAAGTGCTTCAGAATTGATTCTTTGAGGACCTGCTCCATGATTTTTCCAGGGACTGAGGTGAGGCTGGCTGACCTGTAGTTTCCCGGATCCTTCTCCTTCTCTTTTTTAAAGATGGGAACTACATTAGCCTTTTTCCAGTCATCCGGGACCTCCCCCATTCGCCATGAGTTTTCAAAGATAATGGCTAATGGCTCTGCAATCACATCCGCCAACTCCTTTAGCACCCTCGGATGCAGCGCATCTGGCCCCATGTACTTGTGCTCATCCAGTTTTTCTAAATAGTCCCAAACCACTTCTTTCTCCACAAAGGACTGGTCACCTCCTCCCCATACCGTGCTGCAGAGTGCAGCTGTCTGGGAGCTGACCTTGTCTGTGAAGACAGAGGCAAAAAAAGCATTGAGTACATGAGCTTTTTCCACATCCTCTGTCACTAGGTTGCCTTCCTCATTCAGTAAGGGGCCACACTTTTTCCTTGACTTTCTTCTTGTTGCTAACATACCTGAAGAAACCCTTCTTGTTATTCTTAACATCTCTTGCTAACTGCAACTCCAAGTGTGATTTGGCCTTCCTGATTTCACTCCTGCATGCTTGAGCAATATTTTTATACTCCTCCCTGGTCATTTGTCCAATCTTCCACTTCTTGTAAGCTTCTTTTTTGTGTTTAAGATCAGCAAGGATTTCACCGTTAAGTCAAGCTGGTCTCCTGCCATATTTACTGTTCTTTCTACATATCAGGAGATTTTTTCCCCTGCAACCTCAATAAGGATTCTTTAAAATACAGCCAGCTCTCCTGGACTCCTTTCCCCCTCATGTTATTCTCCCAGAGGATCCTGCCCATCAGTTCCCTGAGGGAGTCAAAGTCTGCTTTTCTGAAGTTCAGGGTCTGTATTCTGCTGCTTTTCTTTCTTTCTTTCTTTCTTTCTTTCTTTTGTCAGGATCCTGAACTTGACCATCTCATGGTCACTGCCTCCCAAGTTCCCATCCACTTTTGCTTCCCCTACTAATTCTTCCCGGTTTGTGAGCAACAGGTCTAGAAGAGCTTTGCCCCTAGTTGGTTCCTCCAGCATTTGCACCAGGAAATTGTCCCCTACACTTTCCGAAAACTTCCTGGATTGTCTGTGCACTGCTGTATTGCTCTCCCAGCAGATATCAGGGTGATTAAAGTCTCCCATGAGAACCAGGGTCTGCGATCTAGTAACTTCTGCTAGTTGCTGAAAGAAAGCCTTGTCCACCTTATCCCCCTGGTCTAGTGGTCTGTAGCAGACTCCCACCATGACATCACCCTTGTTGCTCACACTTCTAAACTTAATCCAGAGACTCTCAGGTTTTTCTGCAGTTTCATACCGGAGCTCTGAGCAATCATACTGCTCTCTTACATACAATGCAATTCCCCCACCTTTTCTGCCCTGCCTGTCCTTCCTGAACAGTTTATATCCATCCATGACAGTACTCCAGTCATGTGAGTTATCCCACCAAGTCTCTGTTATTCCAATCACATCATAGTTCCTTGACTGTGCCAGGACTTCCAGTTCTCCCTGCTTGTTTCCCAGGCTTCTTGCATTTGTGTATAGGCACTTAAGATAACTCACTGATTGTCCCGCTTTCTCGGTCTGAGACAGGAGTCCTCCCCTCTTGCGCTCTCCTACTCATGCTTCCTCCCGGAATCCCACTTCCCCACTTACCTCAGGGCTTTGGTCTCCTTCCCCCGGTGAACCTAGTTTAAAGCCCTCCTCACTAGGTTAGCCAGCCTGCTTGCGAAGATGCTCTTCCCTCTCTTCGTGAGGTGGAGCCCGTCTCTGCCTAGCAATCCTTCTTCTTGGAAGACCATCCCATGGTCCAAGAATCCAAAGCCTTCTCTCCGACACCACCTGCATAGCCATTTGTTGACTTCCACAATTCGACGGTCTCTACCCAGGACTTTTCCCTGCACAGGGTGGATAGACGAGAACACCACTTGCGCCTCAAACACCTTTATCCTTCTTCCCAGAGCCACGTAGTCAGCAGTGATCTGCTCAAGGTCATTCTTGGCAGTATCATTGGTGCCCACATGGAGAAGCAGGAAGGGGTAGCGAGCCGAGGGCTTGATGAGTCTCGGCAGTCTCTCCGTCACATCGTGAATCCTAGCTCCTGGCAAGCAGCAGACCTCTCGGTTTTCTCGGTCGGAGCAGCAGATAGATGACTCATCCCCCTTAGGAGAGAGTCCCTGACCACCACCACCTGCCTCCTTCTCTTGGGAGTGGTGGTCATGGATCCCCCATCCCTAGGACAGTGCATCTCATGCCTTCCAATCGGTGGAGTCTCCTCCTGCTCCCTTCTCTCAGATGTACCATCTAGTCCACTCTCCGCATTAGTACCTGTGGAGAGAACATGAAAATGGTTGCTCACCTGTATCTCCATTGCTGGTACATGGATGCTCCTCTTTCTTCTTCTGGAGGTCACATGCTGCCAAATTTCTTCACCGTCCCTCTCTCCCCTCTGCACAACCTGCTCCAATTCTTCAGAACGTTGTGCCGGTAGAAGCATATCCTGACGTCTGTCTAGGAAATCTTCATTTTCGCTTGTGCAACACAGGGTCGATACTTGTTTCTCCAGACCTCGAACCTTCTCTTCCAATATGGAGACCAGCTTGCACTTTGAACAGACAAAGTCACTTTTGTCCTGGGGAAGAAAGACAAACATGGCACAACCTGTGCAGATTAAAACAGCTGAATGCTCACCTTCCATAATTTCTTCCTTCTAAAAGTTTCTTCAGCTGTTGCAGCAACTCACAGAAGCCCGCAAGATGAAAGCCACAGTGGACTGTCCCCAGGCGAACTCCCAGACAAACTCCCTCTGTTAGCCGCCGCTGTTCGCCACTTAGCTGACTGCTTTTTTTTTTTTATGAGTCAGGCCTACTCAAGGCCCACCTGGAACAAAGCACTCCCAATTCACACTTTTCAAACAATCAATCAAGCACATGGTCAAACTGACAAACTGTCCCCGCAACAGACACTCAGATACTCACCAACACAGCCCCCCTAATGCAGCACTTAGCATACCTCCTCTTGGTCAGATCCCAGGCAAACTCCCTCTGTTAGCCTCTGCTGTTTGCTGCTCAGCTGGTTCGCTGATGTTCTGGATCATAAAGGAGATGAGAGTAGATATGGGGTTCTCAAACTTCATTGCACTGTGACCCCCTTCTGACAATAAACATTATTACATGACCCCAGAATGGGGACTGAAGCTTGAACCCGCCTGAGCCTTGCTGCCCTGTGTTAAAATTACTTTGGCTGCAAGATCTTAATCTTGTAGATTTAGTAAAAACAGCCTTGCTAAAAAGAAGCCATTAAACTCCAGGAATGTTATTCCCTACTTGAACATAAGAATGGCCCTACTGCATCAGACCAAAGGTCCATCTAGCCCAGTATCCTGTCTGCCAACAGTGGCCAATGCCAGGTGCCCCAGAGGGAATGAACAGTACAGGTAATTATCAAGTGATCCATTCCCGGTCGCTCATTCCCAGCTTCTGGCAAACAGAGGTTAGGGACACCATTCCTGCCCATCCTGGCTAATAGACATTGTTGGACCTATCCTCCATGAATTTATCTAGTTCTTTTTTGAGCCTTGTTATACTGATGTAATTGTAATATGGCTGGTCACTCCATCCATCTTGGTTCAAAATCTGTTCAGTTTTGGATTTGTCAACCATATACCAAAATGTTAATCAAGTTATTATGCTACCAGCATAATATCCTCCAATAATTAATGATATGAACAATAACAGTACATGAAAAATTCCATGACAGTATCTGATCACTAATATTTCAGCTCAGTTATTCTCAAGCTGTGGTTCACAGAACATTAGTAAAAAGAATGAGGAGTACTTGTGGCACCTTAGAGACTAACAAATTTATTTGAACATAAGCTTTTGTGGGCTAAACACACAAAAAGCTTATGCTCAAATAAATTTGTTAGTCTCTAAGATGCCACAAGGACTCCTCATTCTTTTTGCTGATACAGACCAACATGGCTACCACTCTGAGAACGTTTGTAATCCACCAAACTCTTCCTAATGATAGAGCCTATTAGTCTCTTGGGCCCAGACCCACATAGGGACTCATGCTTTGTGGAGCACAGTGTTCCTCCTGTGATTTTTTTGGCACCTAGAATTAGGTGCTGTGATGCTCAGTGTCGTGAAGCCTGAGTTAGGCATCTAGGCTCCTGTATGATGAATGGGGAGAGACAGAGGTACCTTAAACTATGAACCACAAAGTCAGCATCCTAGGTAGGGAGCCACCTAAGCTAGCCAGTGCTAAGTCCCTTCCCATCTCAGAGACAGGCACCTATTTCTGTTTGTGATCCACAAACTGAGGGGAAGGAGGGGAGAGAGGCATTTGGCCACCTAAGTCACATGTGGGGCCAGAAACAAAACACCTAGGGGGCAGGAGGGGAAAAGCAGACCTCCTTTAGACCAGTGGTTAGGGTATTCACTCAGGATGTGGGAGACCTGCAGTTCATAGTCTCCTTTCTGAACAAGGCTCTGCCATTCCTCAGGTGAGTGCCCTAACCAATAGACTAAAGATTCAGTCTAACTCTTTCTCTAGCCCAGTTAATATTTAATTAGTCAGTTATTTGAAGTGGAAGAACTTCAGTAGGAGAGAGTGAGAGAGACTCACATCAGAATATCCCATAGCCTAGTGGTTAGGACAGTCGCTTGAGAGGTTGCAGACCCTTCTTCAAATCCCTTCTCCCCCTCAGGTGGCGGGGGGACTTGAGTTGGAGGTCTCCGACATCCTGGGTCAGTATCCTAACCACAAGACTAAAAGTTGTGAGGAAGCTCTGCCTCCTCAGTTGTTCTGTGTGGACTCTCCTAAAGGGCCCAACCTGGCAGGTGGCGTCTGAGCATGCCTACCAGACTGTGCTCCTGCATGTCACTTAGGTGGACGAATGCCTGTCTTCCCCAGTTTGTGAATCGTCCTGGGGTCTAGGCAGGAGATTGGCCCCTGGGGACCTAGAGCGAAGCTGCAGTGCACATATTCAGAGGCAGAAACATAGGTGCTGAGCAACTTTAGGCACCTACAGGGTTAGGTGGCAACTGAGCTGGAGTTTAGTGGATTGCAGCGGTGCCTAAAAGAGAAAGTAGGTGCCAAAGTATCTTTGTGGTTCACGGCCTTGGAATCCAAGGTAAATAAAAATTTACACTTTTGAAAAGCTTTATTAGAAGACAGACATTTTCTGCAGAAAAAGCCCAAATTAACAAATATATGCTTTAGCCTGAGGAAGGCTCCCCAACATAATAAACTAAATTCTACTCTTACTGCTCCCTAACAAAAACAAAAAAGGTCCTATTAAAACACAGGGAGGTTCTATAGTTCATACATTGTGCTGTGAAACCAACCAGAATACAAATCAGGGAGCATTTCACATTTTATTCAGTTGAAAGTGTTCACTGTCAGCTAAAAAAAGAGTGGGCTCATCCTACTTAAGTTTCTTATTGCATTACTTTGCTTTAAAGTGTTTTTTTTTCTCCTGCAAGCTGCAGGGGCTTTCACAATGCAGTTATAGAATTTTTGTATTTTAAGGGATTCTTAGCCGGGTGTTATGGTGGAAAGTTTTAGACGTTACTTCAGCTAGGCTTTTTATACTGAAGGAGTGTAGAGTAACACTTAAGTCTGTTCTTACACAACAGACCTATATTGGCATAACTACGTCACTCAGGTGGATTAACTCGTTTAGAGCATCTTCGATAAAACGCTACAGTGGTACAGGTGCACCCATGCAGCATTTCAAGTGTAGACTTGCCCTTAGTCTCTATCCCATTGTAATCCCAGGTGCAAAGCGAGGTGGCTGGCTAGAGATGTAGGACTGGAACTTCTGCATCCTAAATCTGGCTTGACTCTCTTCTACACAGCCCTGGGTCTCAGATATAGAGGCTCCCCTCTCCCGCCGCCCCCAGATTCAGTGCTGACTCCTTATAAATTAGGGGATTAGGGGCCGTGCTCCTCTTGACCCATTGCTCACAAACAGGGAACAGTTGATAGGGGAAGTAGAAGTGGGAGGCAACCTGGGCAGCAGTGACCATTAAATAGTTGAGTTTAGGATTCTGACACAAGGAAGGAAGGAGAGCAACAGAATACAGACCCTGGACTTCAGAAAAGCAGACTTTGACTCCCTCAGGGAACTGATAGGCAGGATCCCCTGGGAGGCTAATATGAAGGGGAAAGGATTCCAGGAGAACTGGCTGTATTTTAAAGAAGCCTTATTCGGTGCAGGAACAAACCATTCCAATGTGCAGAAAAAGTAGCAAATATGGCAGGCGACCAGCTTGGCTTAACAGAGAAATCTTCGCTGAGCTTAAACACAAAAAGGAAGCTTACAAGAAGTGGAAACTTGGACAGATGACTAGGGAAGAGGTGCTCTGTCTTAACAGTGCTTTTGTTCCAGACATGGATCTGATATGACCAGTTTTAATTCTCGTGTTTTCTGGCAGGCCAAATTCCTTTGTAATCATCACAGCAAATCGAGTGATTCACTGTAACAGCGACACCCCAGAGGAGATGCATCACTGGATCTCACTCCTGCAAAAACCCAAAGGCGAATCCAAGATTGATGGTCAGGAGTTTCTTGTGAGAGGTAAAAGGAAACATACTGTAACCTTATTCTGCACACAAACTCAAAGAACACATCATCAACATGTCACAAAAATGGAAATCCAAATGGGGTTGGATATGTCACTCACATAGATGGAGGTGTCTAGTGGGACCCACAGTGTTTGGTATTATGCTAGTTCTGGTCTTATCTAGCCCTTTCATTAATGGACTGGAAGGGAGAGTAAACAGCATGTTCTCTTCTGAAAATTGCCTGTGTAGATTCTCATCATTATGCTGTGTGAGCCCTAGATCCACCCTCGCTGCTGCTTTGTGATCTGCCTGAGTGGGAACCTGGCCTCCTCCATAGCTGATGGACTGGTTGTTGCTGTCCCTAATAGTGGAGAACCATATTTATCTTAGATGTTGTCAGCCTTTTAGAATTATTGAATCTTCATTTCTCTTGAGCTTGATTAGGGTGTGATGAAAGGTTATAGGTGGGAAGGTATACATGAGCCATCTGCCCAAGGGGAAAGAGAAGGCATGTCTCACAAGGGTTATCTCTTTTTAATGCCTTATGTAGCACATTGGTAGCGGTCACTTGCCTGGAAGAAGAGGAAGACATATCACAGACAGGGGCGGCTCTAGGCACCAGCAAACCAAGCTGTTGCCTAGGGCGGCCAAATCTAGGGGGCGGCAGGCTGGGCCGGTGGACCTGCCGCAGTCATGCCTGCGGGAGGTCCACCGGAGCCGCGGACGAGCGGACCTGCCGCAGGCATGACTGCGGAGGGGGCGCTCGTCCCGCGGCTCGGCTGGACCTCCCGCAGGCATGACTGCGGCAGCTCAAGCGGAGCCGCCGGACCCGCGAACCGTCCGCAGCCGTGCCCGCGGGAGGTCCGCTCGTCCCGGGGCTCCGGTGGACCTGCCGCGGGAGCTCAACCGGAGCCGCGGGAAGAGGGGACCCGCCGCGGGACCAAGGAAGGGCGGCGCAGCACACCGCGCTGCTTGGGGCAGCCTATTTTCTAGAGCCGCCCCTGATCACAGACAGGCTAAGTCTATCCGTAACGGGCTCACACATTGTCCCTGGATCAGATAGTTCTCAAGAGGGTAACAAAGTAGATGAATTGGTTCTCACCCCCTCATGTGCTGGAACTGGGGGGTGCTGCCATCCCCCATGGCTTGAAATAGTTTCCATTATATACAGGGTTTACAGTTTGGTTCAATGGCTCTCAGCACTCCCACTATAAAAATTGTTCCAGCACCCTGCTAACCCACCACGTGCTCCATGTCTAGCAGTCTGTACTGTGGTGCGTTCCCCCTCTTCCCGCTGGTGGGAGGCAGAACTAAGATTGACAGCCAGCCTGGAGCCAAGACTGCCCCTTGGTGGAGAACCTCCAAAGTTCTCTGCCTTCACTCCTACGCAGACAACAGACCAGGGATCTCCTTCTTGTAGCAGAGTCTTTAGGGATAAGATTTCTTAAAATTCTGAATTTCACTAAATAGAAACTCCAAAACCAAACAAAATATATTTTTTTAAAACAAAGGTGCTTTCTACTGTCCAGGAAACTTTGAGCAAGGCTTGCCCTTCTTGAGGGCAGGATTACAGCAGAATAAGACCTGTTTTCCCCTTCTCTCTTGGCCCATCACAAATAAAGAGAATTGCAAATCTCCATGTAACGGCGCCCTCCTGGCTCCTCCACAAAACTCAGTGGGAGACCGTCTCAAGTGTGTGCACCAGTGCTCTTTTATTCCTTTGTGCTAGTTCCCACCACCAGCTATTTACACCTTCTTCAGGCCAACACCCTGGGGCGCTGCTAGCTTTCCCTACCAGCAGGGACCTAGAGCCATACACTCCTCCCCTTCCTGTGTCGCCCCCGGCCCCGTTTCTTCCCTGCCAGCTTTATATGGCCGGCTGGCTGATTAGGCCCACAGGTGCCAATGCTCAAGTAATCAGGGCATGGTCTCCTCTGTCAGCCCCAACTAATCCCCTTAATTGGAGAGGGGCTATCAGGGACCTGGCCAGGCTCTCCTGGCCACCCTGTTAGATCCCTCCCCCCTTAAGAGCCACAAAGCCCAGCCATCTCGCCCCTTGGCCCTTTCGCTTTCTACCTGCAGGGGGCCCTTCCGGGAGCAGTTCCCCACTCGGGGCCGGGCAGACCCCAGCCACCTCTGTAGGTGTTTGCTTCATCCCCCTCCCGCAGAAGGTACACTGCACAGGTAGCGGCTGCCCCCATAATTCTGCCTCTGCTTACAGGTCATTGCACCAGTCACACGCCTGCCGGTGCCCCACCCTGTGCTCCTCCTGTCCCTCAGGTGCGGGGGTCAGAATTTGCTTCCTCCTCCGGCGGGGCTTTCCCCTCCTCAGTTTCTCCCACAGTCTCCAATGCCTTTGCAGTTATGCTCACGGGTACCGCTATCACGGGGGCCCTCTGCGGGGCCCGTCCCTTCCTCGGACAGGCTCAGCCCGGCGAGTTCCCCCATGTACACTCCAATAACTTAAAGGTTATTGTGCCTTTTTCCCATTAGGCTGGCTTCATAAGGAAGTTCAAAGCAGCAACAAGACATCCTCTCTGAAGGTGAAGAAACGCTGGTTTGTGCTGACAAACACCGCCCTTGATTACTACAAATCTTCAGAACGCACAGCCACCAAACTTGGCACACTTGTTCTCAATAGCCTCTGCTCCGTGGTCCAGGCTGATGAGAGAGTCTTTAAAGAAACTGGTAAGAGAGACAAACAAAAGGGAAATTCATTTTTCAAGAACAGCCTTCCCATCTGTGACTGACCAAGGGAGGGAGGTTTCAGGATATGATACAGTCGGTGTGATGGAGAGTTATAGTGGGAAGTGCTATGTGCCTTTATTTGGGCTGCTGTGTCCAGTTGTTGATACTTCATCGTATGAAAACAACTAAGAGGTTTGAAAAGGTCAAGAGAAGGATGAAGGTTGTCTGTCATCACCCCTGCATGTGACCACCTGACAAATTATCAATTAGACAGTAATTTAAAGTTGTTCGGTTACAGTCCCTCCAACACATTACCAAAAATCAAGGAGAAACAGTAGTTTAGGCAGGCCCAATCTAGACACTTCAACATACTACCCAGTGGTACCCAGATTCCAACCTTCAGAACAAATTCCCTGGCACATGCAATTTGGATTATCCCAATCCACACACTCAGTTCCTCTAAATCACACTCAAATGCACAAACTTAACTAACAATAGCCAGATTTGCATATGTTCCCTACTGACATTTGTCCACTCATAAGGTCTATTGTTATTTATATTACGGTAGCGCCCAGGGGTCCTAAGTATAGACCAGGGACCCCATTGTGTTAAACACTGTACAAACACAGAACAAAAGAGATGGTCCCTGCCCGCAAGGACTTACAGACTAACTATACAAGAGGCAGCAGATGGATATAGACAGATGGGGGAGCACAGGTCAGTATTGCTCAGGACATCACGAGTTACGAGTGCTCAGAAAAGCCAGAGGTAGGAGGTCTAGCGGTGCATGCGAGTGTGAGTTAGAGCAGTGGTTCTCAACCAGGGCTATGTGTTCGCCTGGGGGTACATGAACTCATCTAGATATTTGCCTAGTTTTACAACAAGCTACATATACTAGCAAAGTCAGTACACATTAAAATTTCATATAGCCAATGGCTTGTTTATATGACTGTATATACTATACACTGAAATGTAAGTACAATATTTATATTCCAATTGATTTATTTTATAATTATATGGTAAAAATGAGAACGTCAGCAATTTTTCAATAATAGTGTGCAAGTAGTTTTTAAGTGAGGTGAAGCTTGGAGGTACACAAGACAAATCAGACTGCTGAACGTGTACAGTAGTCTGGAAAGGTTGAGAGCCATTGAGTTAGAGGGTCTCGGCATGTGTACTGGGATTGGGTACATGTTCAGAGTTGCAAGTGCTAGGCTCTGCTCCAGGGATAGCATCTCCATCTAGGGCAACGGTTCTCAACTGTGGATCTGTGGCCCCCTGGGGGTCTGCAATCCAGTTTCAGAGTATCCACGATCCCCATTGCCTCATGGGGCAGAAGCCCCAAGCCCATGGGCAGAGATGAGGGAAGGCATAAGGGGGCATTGTCCCCCCCCCAAACTGAAGTGCCTTGCTCCCAGGACGTCCACTCTCTGGTTAGGTCCACACATGCCCCTCCCCCTGCCCAAGTTGGAGGAGCCATACAGTGCGGGGCGGCTGCTGCTCTGACTGGTGCATGGAGCAGGCAGCTGTATTGCTCCTCTGTCTCCTGCTACTGCTGCCGCCTAGGACTAGGGCTGCTGCTCAGCTCCCTGCCCTGTTTTGGGATCTGACTCTGGGACCAGCAGAGACTTCAGGGAGAGCAGCTCCTGCAGGGGCTGGGGCCCTCCCGTTCCTGACACACATCCCCTAGCTACCCCCTGCCTTTACCCTGAGCTAACCCCTGCCCGCACACATTCCCTAGCTACCCACTGCCTGCACCCTGAGCTACACCGTAACCACACACAGCCCCTAGCTACCCTCTCCCTGCACCCTGAGCTACCCCCTGCCCGCACACAGCCCCTAGCTACCCTCTCCCTGCACCCTGAGCTACCCCCTGCCCACACACAGCCCCTAGCTACCCACTGCCTGCACCCTGAGCTACACCGTAACCACACACATCCCCTAGCTACCCCCTGCCTTTACCCTGAGCTACCCCCTGCCCGCACACAGCCCCTAGCTACCCTCTCTCTGTACCCTGAGCTACCCCCTCCCTGCACCCTGAGCTACCCCCTGCCCACACACAGCCCCTAGCTACCCACTGCCTGCACCCTGAGCTAACCCCTGCCTGCACACAGCCCCTAGCTACCCTCTCCCTGAACTCTGAGCTACACCGCTACCCACACACAGCCCCTAGCTACCCTCTCCCTGCACTCTGAGCTACACCGCTACCCACACACAGCCCCTCGCTACCCACTGCCTGCACCCTGAGCTACACCGCTACCCACACACAGCCCCTAGCTACCCTCTCCCTGCACTCTGAGCTACCCCCGCCCGCACACAGCCCCTAGCTACCCACTGCCTGCACCCTGAGCTACACCGTAACCACACACAGCCCATAGCTACCCTCTCCCTGCATTCTGAGCTAACTCCTGCCTGCACACAGCTCCTAGCTACACTCCTGCCAGCACTCTGAGCCACATCCCTGCCTGCACACAGTCCCTAGCTACTCCCTGCCTGCACCCTGAGCCACTCCCCTTCCCGCACACAGCCCTTAGGTACACTCCTGCCTGCACTCTGAGCCACATCCCTGCCAGCACACAGCCCCTAGCTACCTGCTGCCTGCACCCTGAGCACTTTTCAAATCTTTTGGGCTGAGCCCATGCCTTTGAGTTATAATTTTTGGTTGTGCCCCCTTCCTAATCCAGACAAGCGGGTGGCCTACTAAGAGGAGTCAGGGTGCAGAGGTGGCACTCCCTCCCTGGGTCCAGCCGTGCGGAGCTGGCCCGAGGCGCCCCCCCCCCCCGGCCCTGGAGTTTTTGTAGCATGTTGGCGGGGAGTCAGAAAGAAAAAGGTTGAGAACCCCGATCTAATGCATTTTCTCTAGTTGATGAGCAGAGATCCAACTTACAGACCTAAGCAGGTCCATCGGACCAGGACTTCTGCAGGGGAGGTTTAAAATCTCCCAGGGAGCCTGGTGGGATATGTACAGGGGGAAAGAACGTGGGCACCCCTTCCCTTATCACTCCTGCCCCCTATATTGGGACTGCCCCCCTGCAACATCCCCCAGCAGTGCTTTCTCTTGTGCTAGTAGAGCCAACAGCAGCACTGTGCGGAGCCCTGAGTACACCAGGGCTCAGGCAGGCCCACCAGAGGGAGCCCTTGGTGCACTGGTACCTCAGTATACACAGAGTTGGCACCTTGTAGTGCTGCTGTCTTCACTCCCTAGACCATGGACCAGCAGTACTGAATAGAGACCAGTCTATATGAGCACCGAGATCTTAGAACATAAAAACTGGGCTCTACCTCTCACTCCAGCCCCCATCTATTTATCCCCCGGTCTTCTCAAAAGTCTGATTTCTCTCTTGTGGCCCTCTGCTATCCACTTCACCTCTCTGGCACTGCAGGGTCTCTGTGATGAGTAGATCTTGTGAGTGAAGGAGGCAGGCTGGGCAGCTGTGGTATTTGGGATGGCATGGTGGAGAGATGATGGTCTAGGTGTCATGTGCCAGAGGGAGAGCCCTATGCACCATTCTCTTAGCACTTGGGGCAAACTAGGCTCTGCACCAGAGCAGTTTTCTTGGCTTTTCCTTGTAGGGGTAAAATAGGTTTTGATGGATAGAGGAATACTTCTTTTTAACGTTTAAGAATAAATTTTAGTGATGAGACTGAATCAGTGTGTGAAGCTTGGCGTTCTTCTTCGAGTGCTTCCTCATGTCCATTCCATATTATATGTGTGTGCTTTCCACATGCATAGGTGCCAGAAGTTTTTCCCTTGGCAGTATCCATAGGGGACCAGCTCTGGCGTCCCCTGGAGTGGTGCCCACATGGTGTGGCATAAGGGCCACCGCCAGCTCCCCCAACCTTCAGTTCCTTTTTGCCTTTTTGGGACAGTGCTGGAACATCTGCAGCTTCAGCTAATGTTCTTTCATTCTCTGCTCTTGCGAACTTTGAAAATCTGTAATATAATTGTATATAGTTAGTAGTGTCTTAGTTACCCTTAGTAGTAGTTCTCAACTCTTCGTTGGTCCCGAACGGGACTCGGCGGGGGGATGGGGCGTAGCCCGGTCCCCAGACTTTAAGCTCTGCGATCACTGCAAACAGCCTATGCCCATCAGAGATCCACATACCAGCTGCCTACAGTGCTTAGGTTAAGGCCTTTAAACCTAGGACAAAGAAGGAGCACGATATCCATCTGAAAGCACTCTGTAGGGAGTCGGCACTCACTCCGGCACCGGAAAAGCTGTCCAACTCCGCACTGAGCACTGTGGCCTCCATGCACAGTGCTCTGCTGGCACCGTCCACGAGCTGGCACTGGTCCCCTCTACGGCTCCAGTCAAGAAGCCAAAAACACTGTGAGGGGAAGATCTCCTATCTCCTGTAAGGGAAAGGAGAGGGCTGGGGGTGAGCCACAACCCCTGCTGGGCAGCTCAATACCCTCGCAGCTCAGGTCAAGCGGTGCAGCCCATCCCATGCTTTGCCTGTGACTCTGGATAGCGGTGCAGGCCTTGGCCAGCTTCAGGTGCCATCGATGCCCAAAGCCCTTCTAGTAGCTCAGGAGACCCTGGTGCTCCCGTTGCCACCCACACCGACTCCAGCAGTACCCCAGTCTTGGGGAAAACCCATGCTGGGACCTATGCGTGTGTCCCCGCCGCAGCAGCACCATTCTCCATCGAGGGGGATGTCCCACCATCGCATCATACCTCACTGGTAGATTGGTACAGATCCTCTGAGCCACCCAGCAAGAACTCCCAGACCAGCCCCAACTGTCTCCAAGGGCCCCATACTGATCACGGGACCGATCGAGGGTCTGAGATCGCAGATCACCAGGCTGTCATCGCCCGTTTCCCAAGTAGTAAGTCGCTCTGCTCAGGAAGATGTGACCGGCCTGTATTAGCTCCCGGTACCGTTTGTGTAACATGAGGCGTGGATCGCCGGGTGTCCGACACAGATCTGCGGAACGCCATCGGTCCCCAAGATCCCAACCAAGACACCTGTCTTACTTGGACAAGTCGGCATCAGGTCATAGTGACCAGCACTGGTCAGACAAGAGCCATCACGCTGCCCGATCCTGGTCGCCCGGTACCAAGTGCTCTGTTTATACCTCCAGTACAGAGTGAGGTTCCCTACATCATCAGTACCAAAGCCTGTTCCATGGCCTCAGGCGCAGTGGCTGGCACCATGCTACCCATGGAGCCCTTGGGGGTTCACCCAACCCTCCCAGGTTGCCAGGTTGGCATCAGGAGCCTCAGAGAGGCCAGCGGCCTCGGTATCCCATCCCCCTCTGGTGCTTGAGGCTTCAGGGAATAAGACCGCACAGGTCCAGGAGGACTCAGGGAACAAGCTGCTGGACCACCAATGGAAGTGGAGGTTCCCATGGCACCAGCATCATCCTCATCGTTGCCAGACTAAGCTATCACGGGGGCCCCTCACCCAGTTCCTCAGGGTGACACCAAAGTGCACCAGGAGCTTTTGAAGAGGGTTTCTTCCAACCTGGGCCTTCAGGCAGAGGAACTGGAAGAGCCCTTGGACTTCCTGTTTGATGTCTTTGGCTCCTGCCAGGGTGTCTCTAACCCTTCATGAAGGGGTTTCCAAAATCACTAATGCCTCATGGCAGACCCCCTCTTCCCTGGCTCTAGCTCTAAGAGGGCCGAACGCAAGTACTTTGTGCCAACCAAGGGGCATGAGAACTTATACTCCCACCCTGCCCCCAATTCTCTTGTAGTAGAGGTGGTTAACCACAAAGAGAGGTAGGGACAACTCAGGGCCACCTCCAAAAATAAAGACTCAAGGAGGCTGGATCTCTTTGGAAGTAAGATTTATTCGTCTTCCAGCCTTCAGCTGAGAGTGGCCAGCCACCAAGCCCTCCTTAGCTGATATGACTTTAATATGTGGCAAGCCATGGCCAAGTTCAAAGGGTTGCTCCCTGAGGCTTCCAAGAAGGTGTTCCGGGCAGTCCTCGATGAGGGCCGACCGCGGCCAGGGCAGCCCTCCAGGCGGCATCAAACACGGCTGCTGCTGCTGCCCCACCATGGCTTCCGCTATCTCCATGCGGCGAGCATCTTGGCTGCTCCTCTCTGGGTTGTCCTCTGAGGCTCAGCAGTCTATGCAGGACTTGACCTTCAATGGCCGAGCCCTATTTGTGAAGCAAACAGACAGCAAGTTGCATGGCCTCAAGGACTCCCGCACCACCCTGAAAACTCTGGGTCTTTATGTCCCAGCCCTGGCCTGTAAGCAGTTCAAACCACAGCAGCCTCAGGGCCAGGGGAGCCAGCCTCGGCAGGACCAGCCCCACAAACGGGCCAAGGGCTACAAACTCCATCTGAGCCACCCGCCCCCACCCTCTGCCCAGTTGGGCTCAACCCATACCAAGAAAGGGGCCAAATGGTCATTTGGAGTGTGCGCCCGAGGGCGACCTACCAGACTATTCCCCGGATCCATCTGTCCCACTGTTCTCCAACCGCCTTTCCCTTTTCCTCCCTGCTTGGACCACTATAACCTCCAACCTATGACTTCTCAGCACAGTGGAGCAGGGTTATACCCTCCAGTTCCTTTCTACCACCCCCCCCTTCCCACCTGCCTTCCTCAGCCCTCTTTAGAGACCCCTCTCACGAGAGTCTCCTTATGCAGAAGGTAGAGAGGTTGCTACAGCTGGGTGTGGTGGAAGAAGTTCCTCTTGAGTACAGGAACAAGGAGTTCTATTCCCAGTAGTTTTAATCCCAAAGTCAAAGGGCGGGTCTATGGCCCATCCTGGACCTGCGAGACCTCAACGAGTACCTAAAGAAGGTAAAGTTCCGCATGGTCTCCCTGGCTTCTATCTCTCCCTGGATCTGGGAGACTGGTATGCTGCCCTTGACTTGAAGGACACATATTTCCAAATAGTGATCTTTCAAAGGCACAGACGCTTCCTCCAGTTTACGGTGGGGCCCCACCACTACCAGTTTGTGGTTCTCCTGTTTGGCCTCGCAACAGCACTGGGAGTGTTTACCAAGTGCATGTTGGTAGTGGCTGCTTACCTCAGGCGTCAGGGTATCCAGATCTACCTGTACCTTGACAACTGGCTTGTCAAGGGCAGCTCCAGTTCTTGATGTCGCAGTGCTCCAAGCCATGTGCCGCTCTCTGGGCCTACTGGTAAATGACAAAAAGTAGACGTTAGTGCTGGTGCAGAGGATAGAGGTCATTGGATCGGTCCTCGATGCGACCTGCACCAGGGCGTTCCTGCTGCTGGAAAGGTTCCACACATTAATGAAGGGGGGCTTGGCTTTTTAGTTAGAAAGAACCAAGGCTTTCCATAAATCAACTCAACTCTTCATCACTACAGCGGATAGGATGAAGGGTCTTCCGGTGTCCTCCAAGAGGATTTCTAATTGGATTACCTTGTGCATAAGGACCTGTTATGACCTGGTGGGGGTTCCGGTGCCGCTGATTGTCAGAGCCCACTCAACGAGATCACAGGTATCTTCGACGGCCTCCCTGGCGCACATCTCTATTTAGGACATCTGTAGAGTCACAACATAGTCCTCTGTCCACATGTTTACCACTCATTGTGCCATCACTTAGCAGGCCAGGGACGACGATGCGTTCGGCAGAGCTGTGTTGCAAACTACACATCCGTGAACTCCTACCCACCTCCAGGGGTTCTGCTTTGGAGTCACCTAATATGGAATGGACATGAGCAAGCACTCAAAGAAGAAAAGACAGTTACCTTTTCCGTAACTGGTGTTCTTCGAGATGTGTTGCTCATGTCTATTCCATGACTCCGTCCTTTGCCACTGTCGGAGTTTTCCGGCAACAAGGAACTGAGGGTCGGGGGAGCCCGCAGCGCCCCTTATACCGTGCCATGCAGGCACCACTCCAGGGGTTGCCGGAGGCTAGTCCCCTACAGATACTGCTGAGGGAAAAACTTCCGGCACTAGTGCATGTGGCAAGCCCACACAGCTAATATGGAACAGACTTGAGCAACGCATCTCAAAGAACACCAGTTACAGAAAAGGTAACTGGTTTTTTTTTGTTTTTTTTTTAAGTGACTGGCTCTCCAGTCATAAGAGCACCAAACGTTTACAGTCTCAGGAAGATTTCTAACAGGTTTAAAATTCTAAAATTATTCCTCTGCAGAAATTAGTAAATCTTTGACAAAAAAATAGAGAGATACAGTTGTCTGGGAAGAGCAAAGGTGCTTAAAAATTGGAGACTAAATTCCAACCTTAACATGTGAAACTGAGGGCTCTGAGTCCTTCTTAAAGTGCAAACCTAAACACAGCCTTATCTGCGAGTGACTAGAAACCCTCCATAAATAAGTACACTACTTAAACTGAGCTCCAATCATAGTGATAGCGCATACTTGCAACCTTCTGTTATGGCTTCCCCCACCTTTATGCCTTGTTAGAGCCAAGGGTGAAGTGGGGTGGAGTCACCCTGCCATGAAACAATGTTTGTATTTTGAGGGAGGTGGGAACCGGAATGCCCCACCATCACCTGCAGCAGATTGCGTTTGTGGGTCGGGAGGAATGGAGGTGGATCAAGACGTGGACTGGGATTCTCCCTTGAGAAGTGGTTTCCTAGGGAAAAGCTCCTGTCCACACAGTCCATTTAAGCCAATTTCATCATGTCATTTGATAAGACTGTCACTTTTTCAGCAATGTATTTCTACGGCCACATGCTGCATGCACATGGAGTCAGAAAATTGCAGCCAAGTTCCATCTTCCTATACCTTTGTTTGCCCATAGGCTACTGGAACATCATAGTCCATGGTCGAAAGCACTCATACCGACTCTACACCAAGCTACTGAATGAAGCCATGCGCTGGGCCTCTGCCATCCAAGGAGTCATTGACAGCAAGGTTCCCATAGAAACACCCACACAGCAGCTTATTCGTGACATCAGGGTAGGTAACATTGAACACTGCAGTCAGAGTTCAGGAGAATATTCCAGATCTGCAGCCAGGTGCGCTGGAAGCAACAGGGCCATGCCCACCTACTTTTTAACATGGGTGTCGTTTGGGGGCCAAGGGGCTGCTTTGCCACCCCAGACTGGAAGCCTTGGGCAGGCACACAGCAGTGCCTGCAGGGGCTGCGCTTCGTGGTAGGGACCTTAGCTCCCCTTCACAATGAGGCCTGGTCCCTCTCTATCGCCCTGCCCCAGCTCCTCCTCTTCCCCCTAAAGCTGGTCAAGCCAGAAGCCAGAGCCAGGCCATAGTAAAAGCTGCCCAGGACCCTGGATCACTGTGGGGAGCCCCAATCCCTCCACCTGCCCTTGTGGCCCCCTCACGTCTACCGAGGTTCCTGTGCTATTGTCTGCAGCTGACCTTATTCACTGTCACTATCTTAGGTATGTTAGGAGAGAAGACTGGTGTCTTAAAAGGACTGAGGGAAAACATTTGTAATTATACAGCTAAAATAATCAAATGTCATGCTTCAAGATATAAACTATTCTGCAGGAGTTCAGGCTAAGCCCATTGTGGGGTTTCACCAGGCACACATTGGAGTCCATACTAGGTGTGTGTAAATTCCCCTTATGCACAAATCAGAAACTTCCACGTCAGCCATCATGTGCAGATCCTGCAGACATCAACCTTGGGATCCCCATTCCCATTAGGCATGTGACTCCTGAGTGTACAAATGTCAGAGTCCCCAACCCAGGTATGTATGACTCCCCTGTGGTCAAACATCAGGAGTCCCCACCCCAGACACATCCTGATTCCTCATGCACATGTGACAGAATCCACAGAACTGAATCACATGTGAACCCCTTGTGCACATTAGGATTCAGACTTCCTCTGACAAGTGTGACTCCCAGCTATAAGATTTTGTGGACATGCTCGCTTGGGCACATACAAACCAGTATGTCCAGTTCCCCTCAGGCACTTGTGTGTCACAGTCTCAGGCTCGGGGAGGTGGTTTCAATTCTTATACAAATATTTACAGTACAAGTTAACTGAGCTGTTACCTAGTTATTTGGGCCCCTCATGGAACCCTGATGGGAGAAGCTCTTGTTTAAACCTGGCTATATGAAGAGTTCTGGGGAAAGACTGAGCAGGTTTGAGGAAATTTCTTCTGTCCTTCAGGAAAACAGTATGAACTTCGAAGTAGTGGAACAGACATATAGGAGGAACCCTATCCTGAGATACACTCAGCACCCTCTTCATTCCCCATTGCTGCCACTGCCCTATGGAGATGTCAGTATCAATAGTAAGTGCTTTTTCATTTTGCAGAGTCCCTGAAACCTCTTATCCCTCTGGGGTAGAGGAGAAGGTGCTATGTGAGTATTGCCCCAAGTACTGAATAATGCAGACCCTGAGCACCAGGGATGGCTCCAGGCACCAGCACACCAAGCGCGTGCCTGGGGCAGCACGCCGCAGGGGGCGGCCTGTTGGTCGCTGTGAGAGCAGCAGGCAGGCAGCTTTCAGCGGCATGCCTGCGGGAGGTCTGCCGGTGCCGCGGTATTGGCAACAATTCGGCGGTGGGTATGCCAAAGGCGTGGGACCAGCGGACCTCCCGCAGGCATGCCACCAAATCCGCGTTACCAGCAGACCTCCCGCATGCACGCCGCCGAAAGCCGCCTGACTGCCATGCTTGGGGTGTCAAAATACATAGAGCCGCCCCTGCTGAGCACCCAGCGATAGTCTGATCTCTCCAGTACGTTGATAGCATTCACAGGCTCCCTGCTCCCATGGTGCAAAATGGGATGGAGCCTGACCCTCTGTCCCCTTTGGGACTATTATGCACACCCGGGTTGGCAGAGGGACCAGCCCCTTCTGTCCCCAGACCTTGCTATGAATCCGCCCCTCTCCTGTGCATAGCCTTGAGGCAATCTGCCACAAACACTTTTCCTCTTTGAGTACAAGGTCTGGGATGACAGAGGAAATTGGCCCAATGCAAACTGTGTTCAGTGCTGTGACTACTCTGTGAACATGAACTTGACCCCAATGTACAGATGTAGAGTTTGCTACTCCTCTTCCACCTGTTAAATGTACACCTCAAAGGGATTGCATCAGCTTAGCAAACGTACTCTGACTGAACATTTCTTACCTACTTTTGTTACCAGAAATCATTAATAACAGAGATTAGACCCCCCCCACACACACTTTTTCTCATATTTCAGTGTGTTTGCTTTGTACATTGGCAGCATTTTCTTAGTACAGTCAGTATCCCTGTCTCCACTGGATGAGGGAGTGTATGTGCCCTACCCCTAGTTGGATCAGGAAGGGATTAAACGCCTTCACTGGGCTGAGAGCTGTCTCCTAAAGGTTGCTGGAGCTGCCAGGCCTAGGCAGAGGAGCTCACTGCTCTGGCTTGTTAGAATGCTAGGAGGTGGAGCCAGCAGCTGTGCCTCTTAATTGGGAAACCATAAGAGTCAGAGGCCCGGGAGAGAGGAGTCCTCTGATTTCTTCCAAACTAGGGGCTCATCTTCACATACAGCTTCTCCTGTTGGCATAGTTAATCCACTTCCCCAAAAGGTGGTAGCCGTGTCAGCAGGAGAAGCTCTCCCACCAGCATAGCACTGTCTACGTCGGGGGTTAGGTCTGTATAACTGTCACTCAGTGTGTGGATTTTCCACATCCCTGAGCGATGTAGTTATACCAATATAGGTATGTGGTATGGACCTGGCCTGAGTACATGCCTAAACCAAGCCTGGGAAGGGAGAAAGAAAGAAACTGTGAAATTAATTGCTTGTCTCCTACTGAGGAGGACCACAATAGTTCCCAGGACCTAGAAGCCCAGTATAAACTGTTTCTTTCAGGTTTCGTTGGTTTGGACTGTGCAGAAAGAAGCCACCCTAGGTTTGGACCCTTGGGTAATGGAAGCTGTCATGGGACTTTTATTTCCCTCTGGGCAAGGCAGCAGGAAGCTGTGACAGGAACGTTTTTCTTTTCTTTTAGGGATCAAATGTAAGGGGATAATGACCCCAAGCCCCAGAGCAAGTTACAACCTGTACATCTGATCCATTGTTTCCCTTGTCATTTGTGTGGGTCCCTCACAAAAACAGGGGAGACTTAAACGTTCTGAAAAGATGAAAACATGATTGCAAAAATTGTCAGAGGCCTCAGGACAGTGCCTCAAACTGCTTTGAATTCATTTTTTGAAATTGACTAGATTTCAAATTGAAAATGTCCTTTTAAGGGTACTACTCTTTGTTTTTATGTATAGCTAAAAATATGCATGATTTGCAATGTGGACAAGCTTAATTTTTTAATTTACTGATTGGACAGTGGTGTATTTTTACATTTAAAGAAGGAGCTTTCCTGGGATCAGGAGATGACCAGTAATGCTTGTTCTCATGTTGCCATTCTCCCGTTTCATGGAGTCAGGCACAGTCCGCAAACTGGTACACTGTGTGCTTGGCAAGCAGGGGCTCAGGGAAATGCTGAACTCCTGTCTGCTTTGTTTCTGTGATCCCACTACAGTGCAGCAAGAGAAGGGCTACAGCAGCCTGCAGGATGAAGCCATCAAGATTTTTAACTCCCTGCAGGAGATTGAGACAGTGTCTGATCCCATCCCCATTATCCAAGGCATTCTGCAGACCTGCCATGACCTAAAGCCCCTTCGTGATGAAGTGTATTGTCAACTAATCAAACAAACTAACCACATCCCACAGCCCAACAGTTCTGGAAACCTTCACCACTGGCAGCTGATGGCCTGCATGAGCTGCACTTTCCTTCCCAGTAGAGGGATCCTCCGCTATCTCAAGTTCCACCTCAGAAGGTAAGAGCCACTTTGCAGATACTTGCCACTTCTTTCACTAATTCCATCATCTTCAACTTGGGACCTAGAAACCTAGCTAGCCTCTCTTTCCTCCATGGCCAGCTCCTGCTACCTCCTGTATTCTAGTGTTCATCTGCTTCTCCCGCTCCACTGGTTCCTATGGCATTGCAACCTTTATCCTGCACACCTAGATCCTGCTACCTGCTGCTTTACAGCATTCAGCCTCCTTGCCCCCTGCTTGCCTTGTCACAATAGAAAATAGTATAATTAAGTTATGACTATATTCTGCTTTAACTTTCTGTTTTCATTCATTAAAGTCATTGGAGCCAGGGGACTGGGCCTCCCTTGGGGGTGCCCTTGTCACGCTGTCTGGAGTGGCTCATGCCAGCCAGTAACAAGTGTGAACTCCTGAATCACTACAGCACTCTTACTTTGGAGTCACAGACAGTCCCCATAAACTCTCCAGTCTATCGTGCCATCCAGACAAACTAGATTTATTGGTAAATGGTCACTTACAGCAAAAATCACACACAATTATTTCAAATTTGGTGACAATATATACCGCCAGACCAGTGGTACCGCTATGGGCACCCGCATGGCCCCACAATATGCCAACATTTTTATGGCTGACCTGGAACAGTGCTTCCTCAGCTCTCGTCCAGTCATGCTCCTTCTCTACCTATGCTACACTGATGACATCTTCATCATTTGAACCCATGGGAAGGAGACTAGAAGAATTCCACCATGATTTCAACAGCTTCCACCCCACCATCAACCTCATCTTGGACCAATCTACAATGGAGGTCCACTTCCTAGACACCACAGTACAAATAAGTGACGGTCACGTTAACACCACCCTATACCGAAAACCCACCAACCGCTATGCCTACCTTCATGCCTCCAGCTTCCATCCCAGACACACCACACGATCCATTGTCTACAGCCAAGTGCTGAGGTACAACTGCATTTGCCCCAACCTCTCAGACAGAGACCAACACCTACAAGATCTTCAAGCATTCTCAAAACTATGATACCCACACGAGGAAATAAGGAATCAAATCAAGAGAGCCAGATGTGTACCCAGAAACCTCCTGCTGCAAGACAAGCCCAAGCAAGAAACCAACAGAACTCCACTGGATATCATCTGCAGTCCTCAGCTTAAACCTCTCCAATGCATCATCAGTGATCTACAACCCATCCTGGACAATGATCCCTCACTTTCACAGACCTTGGACAGATTTGAGGAAATTTCTTCTCTCTTTCAGGAAATCAGCATGAACTTCGAAGGCCAGTCCTCGCTCACAGACAACCCGCCAACCTTAAGCATATTCTCACCAGCAACCACACACCGCTCCATAGCAACTGTAACTCAGGAACCAATCCATGCAACAAACCTCGATGCCAACTCTGTCCACATATCTACACCAGCGACACCATCACAGGACCTAACCAGATCAGCTACAACATCACCGGTTCATTCACCTGCACGTCCACCAATGTTATATACGCCATCATGTGCCAACAGTGCCCCTCTGCTATGTACATTGGCCAAACTGGACAGTCCCTATGTAAAAGGATAAATGAACACACGTCAGATATTAGGAATGGCAATATACAAAAACCTGTAGGACTTTCCTGGCCACACAATAGCAGATTTTAAGGTAGCCATCCTACAGCAAAAAAACTTCAGGACCAGACTTCAAAGAGAAACTGCTGCACTTCAGTTCATTTGCAAATTTGACGCCATCAGCTCAGGATTAAACAAAGACTGTGAATAACTAGCCAACTACAAAAGCAGTTTCTCCTCCCTTGGTGTTCACACCTCAACTGCTAGAAGAGGGCCCCATCCTCCCTGATTGAAATAACCTTGTTATCTCCAGACTGATTCTGGCCTGCATATATATACCTGCCGCTGTAAATTTCCACTACGTTCATCTGACAAAGTGGGTATTCACCCACGAAAGCTTACGCTCCAATACATCTGTTAGTCTATAAGGTGCCACAGGATTCTTTGTTGCTTTTTACCGTATTTTAGTTGCTTCCAGTCCCAAGAGATCAGGCACTTTCCCAGATCAATTGGTACCCTAGATCTTACATGAAGACAATGCCTGTAGCCAATCCCATAATTCACTACCTAAAGCAGGGGGGTCCCCAACGTGGTGCCTAAATTCGCCCGCGTCCTGGCCAGCAGCATTTTGGCGGCGACGCCTCTCGATGACGCTGCTTGCTGCCGACAAGTGACGTCATCAAAAGGCGTCGCCGCCAAAATGCCGCAGAAATTCGGTGGCATTTCGGCGGATGCTCGACCACCGCCACGGGCCTTCGTCTGGTGCCCGCCAGACGAAAAGGTTGGGGACCACTGACCTAAAGGTTTATTAAGTAGGAAAAATAAATGAGAGTTACTTACAGGTTAAAGCAAGCAAACACACAACTGAGTTATCATCTAAATCCTAAGGGTGACGTATTTATAGAGCTCCATCAGTTCAAAGTGTCTTTCAGGGTGGATGCAGGAGATAATTCCTGGGGATCTCTGGCTTCAGTTTGGTGTCTCTAGCCCTGTGAGAGTTCAAAGAGCAAAGAGATGAAAAATCTTCACATCAACTATTTTTATTTCCCTTTTCTAGTATTCAGAGTGATGGGACCAGACCTTCTCCATGGGTGGATGGGGCAATTAATAAAGCTTTTGTCTTATAATTGTCCACTTAAATGTTGATAGCCCTCCTGGATGGATGGGGGATGGGATGACAATTCCCGTACCTGGGTTCACAAATTCAGAGCAAACATTTTCAAAGTTATAAAGCAAAACTTACACATTTTTTATAGCATGGAATACAGACATTATAAGTGAGGTTAATGCAGGCAGCAACTTACAAGCATTCCATAGAGTCTAAACACTAGATTCTTATAAAACTAATACCTATTTTGAGCAAACTAACATACAGTTGAACTGATCTGGTCTCCAGCTATGAGTATGCTGAGTATTGTATGAGTATGAGTATTACCTAATGCCTGCAGTCGTGGCAAGAGCTGGCACCTGGCCTGCCAGCATCACAGCCCTAACCACTGGACTATTCTCTCTCTCTTTCCTGCTCGCTCTCTCTCTGTCCCCATGACTCAAAAAAATTATATACAGCTTCAGTAGGAGAGACTGGGGGAATCCCACATCAGAATATCCCCTAGCCGAATGGTTAGAGCACTCTCCTGAAAGATAAGGGAGACCCCTGTTCAAATCCTTTCTCCCCCTCTTCCTGAGGGGGAGAATAGAATCTGTCTTTCCCCATCCCAGATTAAGTAAAAGTTGTAAGGGGAGTACCACATCCTACTCTTCTGGACATTTTATGTGGAGTAAGGCTATTACCTAAGTCATTCTCACAGGAAACAACGTAGGCACCTAAGCTGCCTGACTCCAGGGGTGGGGCTCCTGACTGTGGATCACAAACAGAGGAAGGAGCCTTGCTGCAGTCTGGACTTAGGTGCCTAATTCACTAAGGGGGTGGGGCTTAGGACACGCCCCTCTCATAGGTATCTCCCATTGGCTAACTTAAGCAGCTCCCTGACTAGCATACTGTTTTTGTGGATCCCATTCTCAGGCACCTCTCTCTTCCCATTTATTGTATGGGGAGCATAGGCGCCTAACTCAGGCGTTGTGGATCCCATTGTTGTTCCTTGAATTTTGTAGGCACTGAAAAGTTAGACATTGTGACACTGAGCATTGCAATGCCTAAGTCCCTTGGTGCATCCGGGCCTTTTTTCGTATGGCTGTACTTGGCAACACATTTCTGTGGGATGCTGTGCTTATGGTACTCCATGCTATGTAGAAATCTACCTGCACTTGGACATGTTCTGTTCATCATGTAACAGCTTTTCTCCTTTTCTTTACAATTAGAGTAAGAGACCTCTTCCCAGGCACAGAAATAGACAGGTATGCCCAGTTCATCAGTGATTCCCTGAAGAGAACCAAGACCAGGGAGTTTGTGCCCTCCCAGGAGGAAATACTGGCTCTCATCACTCGTGAAGAAATGACCACAACTGTGTACTGCCATGGCGGTGGTTCCTGTAAAATCACCATCAACTCCCACACCAGTGCAGGAGAGGTAATAGCATAGGTAGTATTAATGGGCACAGGGACGTAATAGGATGGGTGATGGTAGTGGGTGCAGGGATGTCTGCCACTCAACCCCAGTTCTCAACTGCTACGGTGATGAGGGACATAAAGAACCTATAGAGAGAGAACTGTTGTTTGAGTGTTCAGAAACACTGTTTGGAAGTTCCTAACCACTGGAACAAACTCCCAAGGAAAGTGGTGGATTCTCCATCTCTTGATGGCTTCAGATCCAGACTGGATGTCTCTCTGGAAGTTGTGCTTTAGTCAAACTCAAGTTACTGGGCTCAATGGAGAGGTAACTGGGTGAAATTCTCAGGCCTTTGATATACAGGAAGTCAGACTAGATAATGTAATGGTTCCTTCAGGCCTTAAATCTATGAATCTACGAAAAGAAATAATTTAACAGAATCCTACTTGCCACTTCTGAGATGAGACCTTTGGGCTCTTACTGGATGAAGCAACCCTGACATTCTCCTGCACGTAGTCAGATGGATTTGGAGCTCTAATGGGAGGAAGTGGCTTTGGGGATCCCTCTTCCTATTTTAAATGCTGACTCCTGTGTGAGTGATAATACCCAGTGTTGTACAGTACACAAGGTGTCTGATCTCTCACCCCTGCAGGTGGTTGAGAAGCTTATCCGAGGGCTTGCCATGGAGGACAGTCGTAATATGTTTGCCCTCTTTGAACGCAATCAACATGTGGACAGGGCCATTGAGAGTCGTGTAATTGTTGCTGATATCCTTGCCAAGTTTGAGAGGTAAGAGAACATTTCAGAGGATCCTCATACTGATGACTCTTGACTGAATGGTTATAACATTAGCTCTGAAATTCTCTGGTTAAGTGAGTGACCCTTATGCTGCTTGATAGCATGTGTATGTACCATGAGCTCAGGGCAAACACCCTGTCAGCTCCTTCAACCACTAGACCCCCTATAGGTTCTAGCCCTTAGTAGGTTGCATGTAATAAATCATGCACCTGTTTGTTGTAGTGATAAAAAAGAATTCATTAGATTCCAAGGCCAGAAGAGAGCACTGTGATCATCTCGTCTGATCTCCTCTATAGCATAGGCCGGAGATCTTCCCAAAAATAATTCCTAGAGCAGAACTTTTAGAAAAACATCCTATCTTGATTTTAAAATTGTCTGTTTGTAAACTCAATAGATTGAGCTTCTAGTGTCTGTCAGTATAAAGCATGTTTTCTAATTCTTTAATCATTCTTGGGACTCTTCTCTGAACTCATTTCCAATTTATCAACAACCTTCTTGAATTGTGGGCACCAGAACTGGACACAGTATTCCAGCAGCAGTCTCACCAGTGCCAAATAATGAGGTAAAATAACCTCTCTGCTCCTACTGAAGATTCCCCTGTTTATGCATATAAGGATCATGTTAGCTCTTTTGGCCACAGCATCGCATTGGTAGTTCCTGTTCAACTTGATTATCCACCACAATCCCCAATCTTTTTCAGAGTCCTTGCTTCCCAGGATAGAGCCGCCAATCCTGTAAGTATGGCCTACAGTCTTTGTTCCTAGATGCCTACATTAACATTTAGCCCTATTAAAATACATATTATTTGGTTGTGCCCAGCTTACCAAGCAATCTAGATTGCTCTGTATCAGTGACCTGTCCCTTCACTATTTACCACTCCCCCTGTTTTTGTTCATCTGCAGACTTTATCAGTGATGATTTTATGTTTTCTTCCAGGTCATTGATAAAAAATGTTAAATAGCATAGGGCCAAGAACTGATCCTTGCAGCACCGCACTAGACACACACCCATTCACTTATGATTCCCCATTTACAATGACATTTTGAGACCTTATCAGTTAACTAGCATTTAATCCATTTATTATGTGCCATGTTAATCTTTTATCTTTCTAGTTTTGTAATCAAAATGTCATGTGGTACCAAGTCAAATGCCTTACAAAAGTCTAAGTATATTACATCAACATTGTTACCATTATCAAAAAAAGATATCAAGTTAGTCTGTTTATCTACCCGTCCGCAGGTCCGGCCAATCACGGCTCCCACTGGCTGCAGATCACTGTTCTGGGCCAATGGGAGCTGCTGGGAGCCACAATCGGCCGGATCTGCAGACGGGGCAGGTAAACACACCGGCTTGGCCCGCCAGGGGCTTTCCCTACAGAAGCGGCGATCCCTGCTGGGAGCCACAATCGGCCGGATCTGCAGACGGGGCAGGTAAACACACCGGCTTGGCCCGCCAGGGGCTTTCCCTACAGAAGCGGCGATCCCTGTTTGAGAAACCCTGATCTAGACCATTCCTGACAGGTGTTTGTCTAACCTGCTCTTAAAATCTCCAATGATGGAGATTCCACAACCTCCCTAGGTAATGTATTTCAGTGCTTAACCACCCTGACAGTTAGTAAGTTTTCCCTAATCTCCATCCTAAACCTTCCTTGCTGCAACTTAAGCCCATTGCTTTTTGTCCTATCCTCAGAGGTTAAGAAAAACAATTTTTCTCCTTCCTTCTTGCAACAACCTTTTGCATATTTGAAAACTGTTATTGTGTCCCCCCTCATTCTTCTCTTTTCCAGACTAAACAAGCCCAATTTTTTCAATCTTCCCTCATAGGTCATGTTTTCTAGACCTTTAATCATTTTTGTCACTCTTCTCTGGACTCTGTCCAATTTGTCCACATCCTACCTGAAATGTGCAGCCCAGAACTGGACACAATACTCCAGCTGAGGTCTAATCAGCACAGAGTAGAGTGGAAGAATTACTTCTTGTGTGTTGCTTACAACACTCCTGCTAATACATCCCAGAAGGATGTTTGCTTTTTTTGCAACAGCGTTACACTGTTGACTCATACTTAGCTTGTGGTCCACTGTGACCCCCAGATCCCTTTCCGCAATACTCCTTCCTAGGCAGTCATTTCCCATTTTGTATGTGTGCAACTGACTATTCCTTCTTAAGTGGAGTACTTTGCATTTGTCCTTATTGAATTTCATCCTATTTACTTCAGACCGTTTCTCCAGTTTGTCCAGATCATTTTGAATTTTAATCCTATCCTCCAAAGCACTTGCAACTCCTCCCAGCTCGGTATCATCTGCAAACTTTATAAGTGAACTCTGTATGCTATTATCTAAATCATTGATGAAGATATTGAACAGAACTAGACCCAGAACTGATCCCTGCGGGAACCCACTGGTTATGCCCTTCCAGCATGACCATGAACCGCTGGTAACGACTCTCTGGGAATGATTTCCCAAACAGTTTTACACCCACCTTATAGTAGCTCTATTTGTCCTTACCTCTGCTGACCAGTCCCTTTGCTTCCCTTATCAATTTATTACCTTTCTACAATTATGATTAATATTCATTACTGTCAGCTTCCTCTGTCTTCCATTTGTTATATGTTACTTTTATTTTTATATAGTTGCCTTCACTTCCCCTCTAAAGCAGGCCAGTTTTTTAACCATTATGGCCTTCTTCCTTGATTGTGGGCATCTAGTAACATGTTTTTAAACAATACCCAATTATTAAATTCTTCCTCCCAGCTGATCTGGCTCAGAATTGTTTTTAGCTTTGTGAAATTGGCCCTTTTAAAGCACCAGATTTGTATAAAATATCAGTGGCCTGGACTTTATTGTGTTTGTACATTATAAATGTGATCAAGTCATGATCAGTGGTACCTAAGCTACCATTTATTTTTCATTCGGTGATCAGTTCCTCTTTATCTGTCACAACAAGGCCTAGTACAGAATCCCCCATGTTGAATGCAACACTTTTTGAATTAGGAAATTGCTGTCTATAATATTTAGAAATTTCAAGGATATGCATGATGCCTCTGGCATATGTCATCAAATTGAAGTACCTCATGATCATGCAATTTCACTAAACATTATAAATAGGTTCGTAAGGAGTCGGTCGTCCTGTTCCCTAGTGTGATTTGGTGGTCTTCAGCAGACACCAACCAATACCCAATCTTGTGCTTTGTCTACTAGGATGTTGATCCATAAGCATTCAAGATAATTTTCTTCTGAGTTATCAGTGGCTCAGAAACAAGTAATGCCATTGATCATTACCTGTTAGGTTCACTCCCTCTGGGGCACCTGGCATTGGCCCCTGTCGGTAGACAGGATACTGGGCTAGATGGACCTTTGTTCTGACCCAGTACAGACATTCTTATGTTCATTTTGGACTTAGAGTGCCAGTTCCCCACCTCTTTTGCACACACGGTCCTTTCTAAATAGTTTATAACCATTGATTTTAACACTCCAGTCCCACCTGGTTTCAGTAATTCCTTATTAGATTAGGACTCTCAGAAAAAAGAGTAAATACTCTTGGTACCAAGTCTTAATGGTTAGTAATAGAAAGTGCGGAGTAATCCCTAACCAAATCATAGAATATCAGGGTTGGAAAGGACCTCAGAAGGTCATCTAGTTCAACCCCCTGCGCAAAGCAGGACCAATCCCCAACTAAATCATCCCAGCCAGGGCTTTGTCAAGCCTGACCTTAAAAACCTCTGAGGAAGGAGATTCCATCACCTCCCTAGATAACCCATTCCAGTGCTTCCCCACCCTCCTAGTGAAAAAGTTTTTCCTAATATCCAACCTAAACTTCCCCCACTGCAACTTGAGGCCATTGCTCCTTGTTCTGTCATCTGGTACCACTGAGAACAGTCTACATCCATGCTCTTTGGAACCCCCTTTCAGGTAGTTGAAAGCAGCTATCAAATTCCCCCTCATTCTTCTCTTCTGCAGACTAAATAATCCCAGTCCCTTCAGGCTCTCCTCATAAGTCATGTGCTCCAGCCCCCTAAACATTTTTGTTGCCATCTGCTGGACTCTTCCCAATTAATAATAATAATAATTTTTCCACATCCTTGTAGTTTGGGGGCCAAATCTGGACACAGTACTCCAGATGAGGCCTCACCAATGCCAAATAGAGGGGAATGATCATGTTCCTCGATCTGCTGGCAATGCTCCTACTTATACATCCCAAAATGCCATTAGCCTTCTTGGCAACAAGGGCACACTGTTGACTCATTCCCAGCTTCTCATCCACTGTAACCCCTAGGTCCTTTTCTGCAGAACTGCCGCCTAGCCAGTCAGTCCCCAGCCTGTAGCAGTGCATGGGATTCTTCTGTCCTAAGTGCAGGACTCTGCACTTGTCCTTGTTGAATCTCATCATATTTCTTTTGGCCCAATCCTCTTAATTTGTCTAGGACCTTCTGTATCCTATCCCTACCCTCCGGTGTATCTACCACTCCTCCCAGTTTAGTATCATCTGCAAACTTGCTGAGGGTGCAATCCACACCATCCTCCAGATAATTAATGAACAAAACTGGCCTCAGGACCAACCCTTAATAATAATATATTGAGATGTACCTATCTCATAAAACTGGAAGGGACCCCAAAGGGTCATCAAGTCCAGCCCCCTGCCTTCACTAGCAAGACTAAGTATTGATTCTGCCCCAGATCCCTAAGTGGCCCCCTCAAGGACTGAACTTACAGCCCCAGGTTTAGCAGACCAATGCTCAAACCACTGAGCTATCCCTCCCACCCTTGTGGTACTCTGCTTGATACCGGCTGCGAACTAGACATGGAGCCATTGATCACTACCTGTTGAACCTGACGAGCTAGCCAGCTTTCTATCCACCTTATAGTCCATGCATCCAGGCAATGCTTCTTTAACTTGCTGGCAAGAATACTGTGGGAGACCGTATCAAAAGCTTTGCTAAAGTCAAAGAATAACATCCACTGCTTTCCCCTCATCCACAGAGCCAGTTATCTCCTCACAGAAGGCAATTAGGTTAATCGGGCATGACTTGCCTTTCGTGACAGTTCCTTACTGTTCCTGATCACCTTCCTCTCCTCAAAGTGCTTCAGAATTGATTCCTTGAGGACCTGCTCCATGATTTTTCCAGGGACTGAGGTGAGGCTTACTGGCCTGTACTTCCCCGGATCCTCCTTCTTCCCCTTTTGAAAGGTGGGCACTACATTAGCCTTTTTCCAGTCATCCAGGACCTCCCCTGATTGCCGGTATTTTTTTAGAGATAATGGCCAATGGCTCTGCAATCACATCAGCTAACAATGTCTTGGGGCAGTCAAGTAGGAAGGCATAAGACTATCCTTATCCCTCAGAGCTTGTTCAAATGCACTGCTCCCTTAGATGGAGAGGAATATTTAGTTTTAGGCATTTGTCTGATAGAACATAAGAAAGGCCGTACCGGGTCAGACCAAAGGTCCATCTAGCCCAGTATCTGTCTACCGACAGTGGCCAATGCCAGGTGCCCCTGAGGGAGTGAACCTAACAGGCAATGATCAAGTGATCTCTCTCCTGCCATCCATCTCCGAACAGAGGCTAGGGACACCATTCTTACCCATCCTGGCTAATAGCCATTTATGGACTTAGCCACCATGAATTTATCCAGTCCCCTTTTAAACATTGTTATAGTCCTAGCCTTCACAACCTCCTCAGGTAAGGAGTTCCACAAGTTGACTGTGCGCTGCGTGAAGAAGAACTTCCTTTTATTTGTTTTAAACCTGCTGCCTATTAATTTCATTTGGTGACCCCTAGTTCTTGTATTATGGGAATAAGTAAATAACTTTTCCTTATCCACTTTCTCAACATCACTCATGATTTTATATACCTCTATCATGTCCCCCCTTAGTCTTGTCTTTTCCAAACTGAAGAGTCCTAGCCTCTTTAATCTTTCCTCATATGGGACCCTCTCTAAACCCCTAATCATTTTAGTTGCCCTTTTCTGAACCTTTTCTAGTGCTAGAATATCTTTTTTGAGGTGAGGAGACCACATCTGTACACAGTATTCGAGATGTGGGCGTACCATGGATTTATATAAGGGCAATAATATATTCTCAGTCTTATTCTCTATCCCCTTTTTAATGATTCCTAACATCCTGTTTGCTTTTTTGACCGCCTCTGCACACTGCGTGGACATCTTCAGAGAACTATCCACGATGACTCCAAGATCTTTTTCCTGACTCGTTGTAGCTAAATTAGCCCCCATCATGTTGTATGTATAGTTGGGGTTATTTTTTCCAATGTGCATTACTTTACATTTATCCACATTAAATTTCATTTGCCATTTTGTTGCCCAATCACTTAGTTTTGTGAGATCTTTTTGAAGTTCTTCACAATCTGCTTTGCTCTTAACTATCTTGACTAGTTTAGTATCATCTGCAAACTTTGCCACCTCACTGTTTACCCCTTTCTCCAGATCATTTATGAATAAATTGAATAGGATTGGTCCTAGGACTGACCCTTGGGGAACACCACTAGTTACCCCTTTCCATTCTGAGAATTTACCATTAATTCCTACCCTTTGTTCCCTGTCCTTTAACCAGTTCTCAATCCATGAAAGGACCTTTCCTTTTATCCCATGACAGCTTAATTTACGTAAGAGCCTTTGGTGAGGGACCTTGTCAAAGGCTTTCTGGAAATCTAAGTACACTATGTCCACCGGATCCCCCTTGTCCACATGTTTGTTGACCCCTTCAAAGAACTCTAATAGATTAGTAAGACACGATTTCCCTTTACAGAAACCATGTTGACTATTGCTCAAGAGTTTGTTTTTCTATGTGTCTGACAATTTTATTCTTTACTATTGTTTCAACTAATTTGCCCGGTACCGACGTTAGACTTACCGGTCTGTAATTGCCGGGATCACCCCTAGAGCCCTTTTTAAATATTGGCGTTACATTAGCTAACTTCCAGTCATTGGGTACCGAAGCCGATTTAAAGGACAGGTTACAAACCTTAGTTAATAGTTCCACAACTTCACATTTGAGTTCTTTCAGAACTCTTGGGTGAATGCCATCTGGTCCCGGTGACTTGTTAATGTTGAGTTTATCAATTAATTCCAAAACCTCCTCTAGTGATACTTCAATCTGTGACAGTTCCTCAGATTTGTCACCTACAAAAGCCAGCTCAGGTTTGGGAATCTCCCTAACATCCTCAGCCGTGAAGACTGAAGCAAAGAATCCATTTAGTTTCTCCGCAGTGACTTTATCGTCTTTAAGCGCTCCTTTTGTATTTTGATCGTCAAGGGGCCCCACTGGTTGTTTAGCAGGCTTCCTGCTTCTGATGTACTTAAAAAACATTTTGTTATTACCTTTGGAGTTTTTGGCTAGCCGTTCTTCAAACTCCTCTTTGGCTTTTCTTATTACACTCTTGCACTTAAGTTGGCAGTGTTTGTGCTCCTTTCTATTTGCCTCACTAGGATTTGACTTCCACTTTTTAAAGGAAGTCTTTTTATCTCTCACTGCTTCTTTTACATGGTTGTTAAGCCACGGTGGCTCTTTTTTAGTTCTTTTACTGTTTTTCTTAATTTGGGGTATACATTGAAGTTGGGCCTCTATTATGGTGTCTTTAAAAAGGGCCCACGCAACTTGCAGGGATTTCACTTTAGTCACTGTACCTTTTAACTTTTGTCTAACTAACCCCCTCATTTTTGTATAGTTCCCCCTTTTGAAATTAAAGGCCACAGTGTTGGGCAGTTGAGATGTTCTTCCCACCACAGGGATGTTGAATGCTATTGTATTATGGTCACTATTTCCAAGCGGTCCTGTTATAGTTACCTCTTGGACCAGCTCCTGCGCTCCACTCAGGATTAAATCTAGAGTCGCCTCTCCCCTTGTGGGTTCCCGTACCAGCTGCTCCATGAAGCAGTCATTTAAAGTATCGAGAAATTTTATCTCTGCATTTCGTCCTGAAGTGAAATGTTCCTAGTCAATATGGGGATAATTGAAATCCCCCACTATTATTGGGTTCTTAATTTTGATAGCCTCTCTAATTTCCCTTAGCATTTCATCATCACTATTACTGTCCTGGTCAGGTGGTCGATAATAGATCCCTACTGTTATATTTTTACTAGAGCATGAAATTTCTATCCATAGAGACTCTATGGAACCTGTGGATTCGCTTAAGATTTTTACTTCATTTGAATCTACACTTTCTTTAACATATAGTGCCACTCCTCCCCCTGCACGGCCTGTTCTGTCCTTCCGATATATTTTGTACCCCGGAATGATTGTGTCCCATTGATTGCTCTCAGTCCACCAGGTTTCTGTGATGCCTATTATATCTATATCCTCCTTTATCACAAGGCACTCTAGTTCACCCATCTTATTATTTAGACTTCTGGCATTTGTGTACAAGCACTTTAAAAACTTGTCCCTGTTTATTAGCCTGCCTTTTTTTGATGTGCCAGATTCTTTTTTATGTGACTGTTTATCATCTGATCCGGCCCTTACATTATACTTCTCATTCCTCTGCTCCTGACTATAACCTGGAGATTCTCTATCATCAGACTCTCCCCTAAGAGAAGTCTGTTTCCGATCCACACGCTCCTCTGCAGCAGTCGGCTTTCCCCCATCTCCTAGTTTAAAAAGTGCTCTACAACCTTTTTAATGTTTAGTGCCAGCAGTCTGGTTCCACTTTGGTTTAGGTGGAGCCCATCTCTCCTGTATAGGCTCCTCCCATCCCAGAAGTTTCCCCAGTTCCTAATGAACGTGAACCCCTCCTCTCTACACCATCGTCTCATCCACGCATTGAGACTCTGAAGCTCTGCCTGCCTCCCTGGCCCTGCGCGTGGAACTGGGAGCATTTCTGAAAATGCCACCATAGAGGTCCTGGATTTCATTCTCTTCCCTAGCAGCCTAAATTTGGCTTCCAGGACATCTCTCCTACCCTTCCCTATGTCATTGGTACCTACATGTACCACGACCACCGGCTCCTCCCCAGCACTACACATAAGTCTATCTAGATGCCTCGAGAGATCCGCAACCTTCGCACCAGGCAGGCAAGTCACCATACGGTTCTCCCGGTCATCACAGACCCAGCTATCTACAAGCCTTAGCTTGGCTCTGGATGTCACCTGATGGTCATATTTTTTGCAGGAAGGGGGACCCACTACATAGTTTTTTAGTTAAGCGTCTGGTCCCACATTGTTTGCATGAGCACTTCTCTTCCTGAGGGTAACACTGAGGCCACAGCATCCCTTTCTGGTGCTTCACCTGTGGTCCCACTCAGAGTTGTAGTCAGTCTAACTCCCTTTTGTGCTGAGAATCTGTACCCTGCTGATGTAGTCTCTAAAACAGGGATCTCAAACTCAGATCACCACGAGGGTCACATGAGGACTTCTACATTGGCCTGAGGGCCGCATCACTGACACCTTTTCTTATAAGGGTACAATAGCCCCCCCCCACACACACACACCCCCGCTGCCCTCAGCCTTGCCCCCACTCCACCCCTTCCATGCGGCCCCGCCCCCATTCCAACACCTTCCCAAAGTCCTCACCCCAAATCCGCCCCCTCCCTGCCCCTATTACAACCCCTTCCCCAAATCCCCTCCCTGGCCCTGCCTCTTCTCCGCCTCCTTCCCCAAGCGCTCGGCTCCCTGCTCCTTCACCCTCCCTCCTGGTGGGAAGTGCCTGGAGGTAGGCAGAGGGTCGGGGATGCAGTGCGCTGGGGGAGGGCAGTGGGTGAGGGGAGCTTGGCGGCCACAGGAAATAACTCCGGGGGAGCGTGGGGGGCCACAGGCCATGTGTTTGAGACCCCTGCTCTAAAACATAAGCTGTGTCACCTCAAGGGCCATTGAACCTTTTCCAATTCTTGCCCTTTATTCAGCGGCGGCTCCAGGCACCAGTGCTCCAAGCGCATGCCTGGGGCGGCAAGCCGTGGGGGGTGCCCTGCCGGTCCCTTTGAGGGTGGCAGTCAGGCAGCCTTCGGCGGCTTGCCTGCGGGAGGCCTGCCGGTCCTGTGGATTGTCGGCAATTTGGCGGTGGGAACGGCGAAGCCGCAGGACCTGCAGGCCTCCTGCAGGCAAGCCGCCGAAGGCTGCCTGACTGCCGTGCTTGGGACAGCAAAAAAGCTAGAGCTGACCCTGCCTTTACTGGGACCCTCCTGATGGTCTGAAGCCTGGAGAGACGACTGTTCCATCCTTGGCTGCTTCTCATTGCCTGCAGGATGTTGGTCTATCTCCTGCAAGTCTCTCTCGGCGGCTGCTGGCTTAGGTGTTCTTGCCCCCAAGGTGCTGCTTGCTGGATTCTCTGCAGTGACTGAGGATTTTCACACCTTTTGTGCACAAGTCAGCTGCCTTGTCCAAACACTAGCTCTGCTAGTCACAGCAGCCATGTAATCTGCCAAGGTCTCAGCACCAGTACACCCTGCTGGGCTACTCTCCTTAGGCCTGCTCTAGGCCGGTTCATATCCACTTCCCCTAGTCATTCAGGGGCTGCTTTGCCTAGGCCCAGCTATCTCAGGCTCTACCTATGGCCAAACTACTATGCCCTCATCTGGCCTCGCCTTTACAGTCCATCCCAGTCTTCTCCCTCTGTCCCTCTTCCTATACAATCTTCTCTCTGTCAGTCTTGGTTCCTTATCTGTTTGTCACTGTCTGTTATTCCTGCTTACTCCAGATCACACCAGGCTCTCTGTTAATCTAAGGCACTATCCCTTTGATATTGAAGCACAATTAAAGTGCGACTCTGGACCTCTACCCACTAAATCAGGAAGAGGAGGTGGATAAGGCATTTCTAGAACAAATAACAGAAATATCCAAAACACAGGACCTGGGAGTAATGGGAGACTTTAACTATCCAGACATCTATTGAAAAGTCACATGGCAAAACACAAAATGTCCAGTAAGTTCTTAGAATATATTGGGAGCAAATTTTTGTTCCAGAAACTGGAGAAAGTAACCAGGGAGACAGCCATTTTAGACGTGATTCTGACCAATAGGGAGGAATTGGTAGCGAATCTGAAGGTGGAAGGCAATTTGAGTGAAAGTGACCATGAAATGAGAGATTTCATGATTATAAGGAAAGGAAGGAGTGAGAGCAGCAGAATAAGGACAATGGAGTTTAACAAACTCAGAAAATTGGTAGGTAAGGCCCCATGGGAAGAAAATCTAAGGGAATAAGGAGTTCAGGAGAGCTGGCAGTTTCTCCAGGAGACAATATTAAAGTCCCAAGTCCAAACTAGCCCAATGCGAAGGAAATCTAGGCAGAATAAGAAGAGGCTAATATGGCACCATCAGGAGCTCATTAATGACCTGAAAATAAAAAAGGAATTCTACAGAAAGTGGAAACATGAATTTATTATTAAGGAGGAGTATAAAAAGTAGCAGCAGTATGTAGAGACAAAATTATAAAGGCTATGCACAAAATGAATTACACCTATCAAGGGACATAAAGGGCAATGAAAAGAGGTTCTTTAAATACATTAGGACCAAGAGAAAGATGAAGGAAAATTTAGGTCCTCTACTTAGCAGGGAGGAGAGTTAATAACTGATGACATCAAGAAAAGCTGAGGTGTTTAGTGCTTTTTTTGCTTCAGTCTTCATTAGAAAGGTTAATGGTGACCAGATACGCCACACAATTAATATTAACAAGGGCGAAAGAAATGCAAGCCAAATTAGGGAAGGAACAGGTTAAAGAGTATTTCAATAAGTTGAAGATATTCAAGCCGTCATGGTCTGATGAAATTCATCCTAGGGTACTTAAGGAACTAGCTGAAACAATCTTGGAACCGTTAATAATTATCTTTGAGAATTTGTGGTGGATGGATGAGGTCCCAGAAGATTGGAGAAGAGCAAACATAGTCTTGGTAGTCCATCGATCCGATGATGACAAATCTGAGGAAATCATCTATTGTTGGTCTCATGGTGTGCCCTCTGATGGCTGTACAAGCCAATTCTAGAGGTGCACATTTGGCTGCAGATGGTGCATGGGAAGTTCGCAGTCAGTGGGTTGTGTGCTGCTGGTGCTCTGTGACGTCATTCGCGTGCCTCTTGTAGATGCCAGCAGCGGTCTGCCTCAAAGGCGATGCAGGTATTTCTGACAGCTGCACGCCACTGTGTTCTGTCGCTGGCAGCGTCCTCAAGGTCCCTGGGTTTGATACTGCTATACTGCAGATTGGCTTTGATGGTGTCCTTGTAACATTTTCGTGGACGACCTATATGCCAGATGCCCTGGGAGAGCTCGCCATAGAGAAGCTGGTGGGGGATTCTGTTGGCATCCATGCGGCTGACATGACCGGTCCAACGTAGCTGTGACTTCATGATCATCATTTCAATGCTTGTCATCTGGGCTCTCTCGAGGACCTCAAGATTGGGCACTTTGTCTTGCCAGCGGATCTTCATGATGTTGCGGAGGCAACGCATGTGGAATGCTTCAAGCTGCTTGATGTGACGCCTATATAATGTCCATGTTTCACACCCATACAAAAGAGATGAAAGAACAGCAGCTTTGTACACAAGCACTTTTGTTGACATCCGGATGTTGTGGTGGTTTAAAACTTTGACACGCAGATAGCCAAGTGCCTGGCTTGCTTTGGATATTCGTGCGTTGATCTCATTATCCAGTGATCCATCACTGGATATGACACTACCCAGGTATTTAAAGTTCTCCACTACTTTAAGCTGAGTGCCATCAATGGAGATACTTGGGACAGAAGCATTTGATCCAGGTACAGGTTGATGGAGAACTTCTGTCTTTCCAAGGCTGATAGTTAGTCCGAAGAGTTGGGAGGCCTCGGCAAACTTGTTGACAATGTGCTGAAGATCATTTTCAGCGTGAGCCATGAGAGCACAGTCGTCGGCAAAGAGTGCCTCAAGAAGGAGTTTCTGCACTGTCTTAGTCTTTGCATTCAGGCGACGGAGGTCAAAAAGTGAACCATCGTGCCAGTATTTCAAATATATACCTCGATCCAGATCTTTCATTGCATGGTTGAGGACGCATGCAAAGAACAGGTTAAATAAGACAGGAGCGAGAACGCATCCTTGTTTCACGCCGTTGGTGATGTTGAAGGGGGCAGATGTGGCTCCATCAGACAATACTTCGCCTGTCATGCTGTCATGAAAAAGGCGTATAATCTGGACAAATTTTCTTGGGCAGCCAAGTCGTGTTAGAATAGTCCAAAGGGCTTCCTTGTTGACGGTATCAAACGCCTTTGTCAGATCTATGAAGACAGCATACAGGTGCATGTTCTGTTCAATGCACTTCTCTTGTATTTGTCTGACAGCAAACACCATGTCGACTGTGCTCCGGCCAGGTCGAAAACCACATTGACTTTCAGGTAGGTTTGCCTCGGAAATACTGGCTATTAGGCGGTTCAAGATGATGCAGGCGATGATTTTCCCTCCAACGGAGAGGAGGGATATGCCTCTATAATTTCCACATTCTGCTTTGCTGCCTTTGTTCTTGAAAAGAGAGACAATAGTAGCGTCGCGGAGGTCCTGTGGTATGTTTTCATCCTCCCAGATGCTGATGATCACGCTGTGTAATGCTGCTAGTGCTGCTGGACCTGCTACTTTGTGTATCTCTGCTGGTATCCCATCTTTTCCAGGAGCTTTTCCTGAACTCATCTGGTTAACAGCTTTCTTAATCTCATCTGTAGTGGGCAGAGAGTCAAGATCTGTCAGAGCAGGTTGTTGTGGAATTTCATTGAGGACGTTATTATTCATGGTTGATGGTCTATTGAGAAGGTTGCTAAAGTGTTCTCGCCATCTTTCGTTGATGCCTTCTTTATCTTTAATCAGCGTTGTGTTGTCTGATGAGAGCAGTGGGGTGGTCCTTAGTTTAGAAGGTCCATAGACAGTCTTAATAGTACTGAAGAACATCTTTGAGTTGTGGGTCTCAGCATAGTGCTCGATTTCTTTGGCTTTGCTCTCCCACCAGTTGTCTTGTATCTGACGGAGGTCTTTCTGTGTTTTGCTCTGAAGGTACTTGAAATGGTCCCGTTTGGAGACTGAGGAGGGATCATTCTGCCATTTGATAAAGGCTTTTCTCTTTACTTCCAGAGCTGAGCAAACATAGTACCTACCTTTAAAAAGGGAAAGGAAGAGGACTTGGGGAATTATAAACCAGGTAGCCTAATTTCAATACCTGGAAAGGTACTGGAACAAATTCTTCTTCTTTGAGAGATGTCCCTGTGGGTGCTCCACTCCAGGTGTTGGTGCGTCCCTGTGCCTTCACTCAGAGAATTTTACAGCAGTGCCCATACAGGTCGCATATGCACGGTGCCTGCCTCATGCACCGTTGGCAGTTGAAGTATCATGCGTGTGACCCGGACTCCTCAGTTCCTTTTCAGTCATCCCCGGCCTGAGACGAAGCCCCACAGTCCCATTGAAAACCTGTAGTTTAATTCAGACACGCTACACAGTTAGTGAGTTTTAGTAGTTTTCCAGTAGTTAGGTTTTGTTTATTAGCTTACTTCACTGTTTTGAAAAAAAAATCTTATTTTACGCCGTAGTATAGTTACTGCTAGTCTGTGATAATGCCAGGTTCACCAGGCTGTAAGCGATGCAGTATGTGCAGAGAAGTGATGCCAGTGTCAGATGGACACACTTAATGTGTTCGCTGTCTGGGTGAATCCCATGTTCCCCAGAAATGTGCCCATTGCAGCAAACTGAAGACTAGGGCACGAAGGGACAGGGACCTGAGGGTTAAACTCATATTAATGGAGAAGTCCTTGAGACCAGCCTCAGGCCCAGAACAAGAACCCCCTTCCTGGCACAGGTCACTGGTTCCCCCACCATCAAGGTCCCCAAAATCCAAAGGACCAGCGAAAAAATGGCCTCCTTCTTCATCCCAACGAGAGCAGACCAGCAAAAAACAGTCACAGATGAGATTGCCCTTCTCGGTGCTGACAGCACCGTGGCTCAGCACCTATGATGCTCCAGGCACCTCCGGCACCATCTGCAAGGCGGCCACCACCAGCACGCACCACTCCAGTGCTGAGGCTAACGGCTCTAAGTTGCCTGCCTCCACCATGGCACCACTGGTACCTCCTAAGGAGATGGCAGCGAGAGCCATTCCTGCAGACCAAGGCTGCCAGCGCCACAGAGCCAACACTAGCAACACTAGCGCCATGTCATCTGTCATGCGAGGCTCAGGCTGCGGCTGCTTCAGCTGTGACTAGCCACAGTCTATTCCCTGCCCAGGGATTATCTGGCCATGGTCATCACGATCCCACCGAAGATACTTAGCTCTCTGCAGTGGTGGACCAACCCAAGGGTGGTGCTGGAAGGAGTGCTGTTCCAGAACCCGTGACCCATGTGTTTCCCTGTTATCAAATGCCTCCAACCTTAGTTGGGGAGTACATCTCAGTACGCTGCAAACCCAAGGGACATGGTCTCCGGAGGAGATGGCGTTCCATATAAACTTCAGGGAGCTCAGGGCCATCTGCCTAGCCTGCTAGGTCTTCCTGCCATAATTGTCCAATCAAGTAGTGCAGGTGTTGACGGACAACATGGCCATGATGTTCTATGTCAGGGGTTGGCAACCTTTCAGAAGTGGTGTGCCAAGTCTTCATTTATTCACTCTAATTTAAGGTTTTGCGTGCCAGTCATACATTTTAACATTTTTAGAAGGTCTCTTTCTATAAGTCTATAATATATAACTAAACTACTGTTGTATGTAAAGTAAATAAGGTTTTTAAAATGTTTAAGAAACTTTATTTAAAATTAAATTAAAATGCAGAGCCCCCCCCCGGACCGGTGGCCAGGACCCGGGCAGTGTGAGTGCCACTGAAAATCAGCTTGCGTGCCGCCTTCAGCCCCCGTGCCATAGGTTGCCTACCCCTGTTCTATGTCAACAGGCAGGAGGGTGCTCACTCATCGTCATCCCTCCTGTCAGGAAGCACTTTGCCTGTGGGACTTTTGCGTCCAGCATGCAATTCACCTGGAGGCTTTGCATCTCCCAGGCATCCAGAACACGCTGGCTGATTGTCTCAGAAGGTCCTTTTTCTCTTACTACAGGTGGTCACTCCACCCAGAGATTGCCCAGATCGTCTTCCAGAAGTGGGGGGCTCCCCGAATGGACCTGTTTGCCATCAGACAGAATAGGAAGTGTCATAAGTTCTGCTCTCTCCAGGGCCTCGACAGGGGCACCCTCTCTGATGTCTTTCTCCTATCGTGAGCAGGGGACTTGATGTACGTGTTCCTGCTGATTCCGCTGATCAGCAGGGTCCTGTCAAAAGGGACAAAGCACAAGTCATTGTGATCACCCCGGTGCGGCCTTGCAAGCACTGGTTCGACACGCTTATGGACCTGGCCATGGCTGCACCGTGGCCACTGCTGAGCCGCCCGGACCTGTTCTCACAAGACAATGGTCAGCTCCTGCACCCGAACCTTCTCTCTTCTCGCCTCTCAGCTTGGCTCCTGTGTGGCTGAACCCAGAGGAACAGGCCTGCTCTAGCCAGGTGTAGCAGATACCACACAGTCATTTTATAAGGGTGAACATGGGGGTTTAGGGCATTCCCACGAGGTACAGAACGTCACAGACTCCCAGAGGGAGGTGTTTCTGCATGATAGCTTTTTCTTTTATCTATAAGAAGTGGATGACAGGATTACTGGGACGGATTAACTTTTGTGTGTAATGTGGGTGGATAATATTGGTCAAGCTCGCTGAACCTGAAAAGTGATACTGTACATAAGTACTAAGCATTACTGTGATCCCTGCTAATCAGGTATTTGCAGTTATAAATAGCTATTTAGACACCTACCTGACCATTTGCACAAGAGGTGCCTGTGGTAATTGCACCCAAAGGCAGCATGTGCAAGCGCACTTCCCCTTAAACTATTATTTGATGGAATGGTTGTTGGCTTCAACCTGGTATAGGTCAGTAGTGATTTAGGGTTCTCAGTCCAGTGTATGATGGACGAATGTCCACATCACAACCAGAACTAAAAATTGTTCCCTTGTTATCCATCTCAGAAGAGAGGTTAAAGACTGGAGTGGACACTTACCCTTCATGGTGGCCCCTCCAGGACAGGAGTAAGGCGTAGAGGCAGAGGGTGATGTGGAGGAAGCTGACATAACCATTGTCTGTTCTATATCTGTTTTGCAGATACAAATAGGACTTTGGTCCCCAGGGCTATCAAACAAGCAGCTTTCACTAGCACAGAATTATCTTTAAGAAATAAAAATCTTAAAAATTAGGAATATTCTGTGACATGGCATGGCTCCACCTTGCTTCTTTACCTGGAATCGTCATTCTAAGAACACGGTTAAGTTCTAGTGCACTTCATATCCTCACAGGTTTGAGTCAATATCCCAGGTTTGAGTCAATATGGGGGCAGCTACAGGAAGGTCCATTACACTCATGGACTGTCCTGGCAAATCAAGAAGTTGTTTGTTCTCTCCTGGCCATAGCCTTGCATTATACAGTGGGATTGAGGATGACTCATTATCAGGATGCTCACCAGTTTTTTTCTTTCTCTCATCTGCTTTACAGACTGGCTGGGGCCGAGGAAGAGGAGGAGGAAGGACAGTGGCAGCTGTATTTTAAACTCTATTGCTTCTTGGATATTGAGAATGTTCCCAGAGAGGGAGTGGAATTTGCCTTCATGTTTGAGCAGGTAAGATGTGTAAGGGGGAGACTTGTAAGGATGCATGGGCAGGCAGCAGGGCCGCCCAGAGGCGGAGGCAAGAGGGGCAATTTGCCCCAGGCCCCGAGCCCCACAGGGGCCCCCACGAGAGTTTTTTGGGGCCCCTGGAGCGGGGTCCCTCACTCGCTCTGGGGTGCCCGAAATACTCTTGCGGGGCCGGGCGCAGGAGCTTCTTCGCTCCCGGTCTTCGCCGGCGGGGGGGTCCTTCCGCTCCGGGGTGGAAGGACCCCCCGCTGGCGAATTACCGCCGAAGACGGAGCGGGACTCGCCGCCGAAGTTCAGCTCGGTCTTCGCGGCGGGGGACCCTTCCGTTCCAGGACCCGCCGCCAAAGTGCCCCGAAGACCCGCGGCGGGGGCCCCCCCACCGCCGAATTACCGCCGAAGACCTGGCTGCGCTTCGGCGGCGGGTCCCGGAACGGAAGGGCCCCCCGCCGCCGAAGACCCCGGGCCCCCGGAATCCTCTGGGCGGCCCTGGCAGGCAGCTATAAGTAGAGAAGAGGGTAGTTTACATTCATGTCAAGTGTGGGCAAGGCTGGGGATAGGAGAGTTCGTGCCTTTTTGGCAAGCAACTGGGTCACATTGTTGGGAGAAGAGGAAGTTTCTTTTCATGATTGTGTAGCTAGGGATAGAACAGGGGTCGGCAACCTTTCGGAAGTGGTGTGCCAAGTTTTCATTCATTCACTCTCATTTAGGGTTCCGCGTGCCAGTCATACATTTTAACATTTTTAGAAGGTCTCTTTCTATAAGTGTATAATATATAACTAAACTACTGTTGTATGTAAAGTAAATAAGGTTTTTAAAATGTTTAAGAAGCTTCATTTAAAATTAAATTAAAATGCAGAGCCGCCTGGACTGGTGATCAGGACCTGGGCAGTGTGAGTGCCCCTGAAAATCAGCTCGCATGCTGCCTTCGGCACCCGTGCCATAGGTTGCCTACCCCTGGGATAGAAGGTGGAAGGGAGCCTGCTGACTTAGTGCATTGGCTGGGCTGCACTGTAGAGAGGTACAGAACTGCTTTTCTGGAACAGAGTAGAAGTACTAGGAAGTAAAGAGAAGAAAAGAGGTAGGAAGAAAAGAAAGGAGAATGATGCCAGCAATTCCTGTCCTCAGTCAGATTCTTGTCTTGTAAGTCAAACTTCTCTCTCTAGCAAAATAATGAAATAAATTCGATGAGGAGAACAGAACTGCAAGCCAAAAGCACAACTGGGGATTGCAAAAATTAAATGTGGCTGGATAAATGTGATTGCATTTTTTATAAAAATATAATAAAAAAGTGACTAGACCAAGGCATACACTACTAGATCATGGGCTGGATTTTGTTACTTGTGGATATGGAGCCAGCCAGAGGATGATCTCCACAGCGTAGGGGATCACACCAACTGATGCTCCAAGGGCCATATGTACCATGACCTTATTATCACTAATTATTATTATCACTAATAAAATGCACAGCAGTTTGTATAAACCAGGGGTCTCAAACTCAGTTTACCTTAGGGCCAGTGCCAGTCCTCAAATACTCCCAGCGGGGCAATAATGTCACTCATGCCGCCCAGAACCTGCCTCCTAAACTCTGCCCCCCCTCACTTGCTTAAGGCTCTGGGAGGGAGTTGGGGAGGGAGAGGTCTGGATTGGGGTGCAGGGTGCAGGCTCTGGGAGGGAGTTTAGGTGCAGAAGGTTGAGAGGTTGGGCTCTGGGAGGGAGTTTGGGTTGCAGGCTCTGGGATGGCGTTTGGGTGCTGGGTGCAGGCTCTGGGCTGGGGCAGGCGGTGGGGATGCAGGAGGAGGAGGTAGGGTTGCAGGTTCTGGGAGGGAGTTTGCGGGTGGGTGGGTGTGCATGGGGGGGTGCAGACTCTGGGATGGAGTTTGGGGATGGGAGTGCAGGCTCTGGGAGGGGGTCGGGTGGTGCTGCGCTTACCTGGGGCTCCAAGGCGGGGCGGGCCGGGAGGCCGCCATGCACTGTTGCTCCCAGGCACCGCCCCTGCAGCTTCCCATTGGCTGCAGGGGCAGTTGGGGTGGGGGCAGTGCACCCTGGGGCTGCAGGGAGGGGCCGGCAGCCACGTGGAGCGAGCACGCAGGAAGCCACTCAGCTCTGCTGAGCTGCCGGTGGTGGGCAGGGCCTTGAGCCATTTTAAATAGCCCGGGGAGGGAGTACCCAAGGGTGGCAGGCGGGGGCAAGGCAGAGACACGTCCCCAAAAATTGCTGGGGCCCCGTTGGCCACATTGGGGAGATTCTCAGGCCGCAGATGGCCCGCGGGCTGGGACTTTGCCATCCTGCAGATGGTGATATCTCTTGCATCCTCGCACCCACCTCCAGTGTGATCACTCCTTGATATTCACCCACAGCTTGATATTCACCCATATAGGTACCATCACTCAAAGAAGAAGAGGAGGTTCCTTACCTGTAACCGGAGGTTCTTCGAAATGCGTGGTCCCTATTTGTATTCCAATATCTGCCCACTGTCCCCTCTGCTGTGGACCAGCGGTAAGAGGGCAGCACTTCACACAGCCTCTCATAACCTTACTTGGAGCATAAGACACCACACAACGCACACGCAAGTCAACGGACACTGCAACTGAAATCTTCCAGCTCTCGTTCATGATGTGCATGCACACAAATACATTGGGAATACAAATAGGGACCACACATCTTAAAGAACATTCAGCTACAGATAAGTAACCTCCTCTTTTTGTTTTTCTCTAAAAATGGGTTATCCATTACCATGAAATTTTAACACCAAGTAATTTTTATGCAGTTTGATGCATGTGTGCATGCACAATATTTGGAGTAGGTGACTTTGTTTGTGTAGAAAGGAAGTTTGTGAGGGTCAGGTAGTTATGTTTGCAGTGCTTGGTGTGGTGGTGGTAACAGATGTGTGCCTATGGTAAGGGAGCAGAGGCTATGTTTTGTTGGGTGGCTTAACGTTCATATCTTCACTTTCTCTGTGTTAGTGTTGGTTATATTATGTATGTAGCATCCCCACCTGCCTCACAGCAGTTTTTGGGGATATTCTTTATGGTATGTTTGAAGACTTCCCAGCCTTCTTCCCACTGGCAGATTTTAATATTTCTGTGTTAGTCACTGTATTTCTGAATTCACCAAAACTTGCTTTTCAGAAATCTCTTGCTCTTCTATTGCTTCATTCTGTGACCCAGTTGTTTGCAATGCCAAGTACAAGTAGCTGGTAGTCACTGGTTCTGAGCTTCCTTGTTTCTCTTTCATTTAACAGGATTTCCCAACAAAATAAACAGGAACGGGCTGAAAGAGCAAAGGAGGCATTATGTTTTCTAATTTCATTTATTTTAATTCGTTCCGATTTCATTTGTCCTCCTTACAATAACTGCTAGTCAGATATCCTGACTCTATGCACTTCTGTGCTGGGATTAGCTAGGTTCTGGGGCAGATATCACAAGGTTGAGCACCATAAATAGACAGATAAGGCATAAATTATGGAGGTTTTGTTTTTGTTTAACATTTACAGGCTCATGAAAGTCTTATTGATGGGCACTTTCCTGCCCCAGAGGAGACACTGCAGCACCTGTCAGCCCTAAGGTTGCAATACCTTCATGGAGACTATTCCAAAATCACCTGGACCCTTGATGGCATTTACCCAGTGAACAGGCTAAAATCCAAAATCCTGCAATCAACAAAGAGTAGCGGCATGACCAGTCATGCTCTGGAGAGGAGACGGACCAGCTTTCTGGAAGGAACGTTGAAACGTGGCTTCAAGACAGGCTCAGTAAAAAAGCAGAAGGTGGAAGAAGAGCAGATGATGGAAATGTGGGTGAAGGAGGAGCTCTCAGCTGCTCGGGCCAGCATAATGCAGAAATGGAACAAGTTGCAGGGACTGTCTCAGCACCAGGCCATGGTGAAATACATGTCCATTGTAAAGGAATGGCCAGGCTATGGCTCAACACTCTTTGATGTTGAGGTGAGAGTTGTATAAATTCAGATAACAACTACTGTCCAAGCAGGCATTATTCTTGGGGATGGAAAAGGTTGCATTTTACACTGGACAGCATAGAGAAACTCTTGTTAACATGCTCCATTCTGCCTGACTGCACTGGGTATGATTCCGCCATCAGAGCATGGATCCCTACAACACCACATAAATAGTTAGGCAAAGTGGAGAGTAAACACTCCAGTTAGTCTAGATGCATGTTCTCCTGGGTGGGAAGGGAGACATGGACACACCCACTTTGAAAGAGAGAGAAAACTTGGGACGTTCCTTGTTCCGTGAAGATGGTGGTGTGAGAAAGGAAGGTACAAAACAGGAAGGGAGATGATTTTCCATCCCCTGTTGTGAAAAAAGTCCCAGTCCTTTCTAGTGGGAGACACTCCAAAGAAGGCCTTTAAATAAATAATTACAGGCAATAATGCATTACATTACTCAGCATAATATTTACCTCAGTGAAATAACTGCTTATGAATATTTACACATTTGTTTTAAGCTGCTCTGGAATTTTCATTTTGCCACAGACTTTAGGACAGCAGTGCCACAGAAACCGGGGAATCTTAAGCAGCATTTCGGTGCAATGTCACATACATGTGAAGCCCTGAAAATTGGCGTAGGAGCTTTGGCTGTGAGGATCTTGCAGCTGGCCCACTCCAAGCTTTTCCAAGCAGGAATTGCTGCTGTTAAAGATTTCTAACTGTGAAAATAAATTATTCCCTGTTTCTCACAGCAGAAGGCACTGAATGAGATAGGTGAGAGCACTGGATGTGTGGGACCTTACAGTTCACTCCTAAACCTTCCCAGCAGGAGGTGCTGTAGGACTCTCCTGCAGAAGTCCCATTTCTCCTATGGAGGAGAAGTACTGTGGTGTCCAGAGGGAGCAAGAGCTCTCAGGCCCTGCACTGTTTGATTTAAAAAAAATGCATTTTAATTCTTTCTTAAACAAGTAAGCTATCTACCTCGGAGGGTTACAGAATTAGCAGGAAAGATGAGTGAGTACAGAGGGACTGCTCAGACGTATTCTGCACTGTTCATTCCAAACCCTTCTGCTCAACTGTTTGACTCAGGATATGTCTACGCTTTGAGCTGGGGGTGCAATTCCCAGCTCAAGGAGACATACACACACAGTAGCTCTGAGCTAGTGTGCTAAAAATAGCAGTGCTGCTGTGGAGGCGTGAGGGCCTAGCTGCCCTTTGTACATGCCTACCATCCTGGATGGGTACGTACATGGGGTGGCTATCCCCTCCCTCTGCCGGGCCTACACTGCTGTTTTTAGCTTGCCAACTCAATCAGAGCTAGTGTGAGTATGTCTCCAGAAACTGGGAATTACACCCACAGCTCAAAGTGTAGAGATGCCCTCAGACCTGCAATATAGGAGTGTCCTCAGGTTTTCTTTCCCATTTGGAGCACAGCTGTTAATCTGAGTTTTTTTTGTTCTCTACAGTGTAAGGAGGGTGGATTTCCGAATGATCTCTGGCTTGGAGTCAGTACAGAGAATGTGTCTGTATACAAACGGGGAGATCCTAAATCACTGGAAACTTTCCAGTATGAGCACATTGTTTTCTTTGGAGCGCCGCAACCCAATACCTTCAAAATTACAGTGGATGAGCGAGAGATGTTCTTTGAAACCTCCCAGGTATGTGTAACAGGATGTTCCTGCTGTGCATACAGTGTAACTATCCGAGTTCCGTTATTACTGTGATTTACTAGAACCAAACAAAGATTTGAACTTTGCAAGTGAGAGCTGCCCTATTAAAAAACTCTTCCTGTAGAAACTGGGCAGGAGAGGAGGAGGGCTTGATTTCCTTTCAACCATGTCACTGCCTAACATTTCCTGAAGGAAAAAAAAAACATGCTGAACCTCATTTAACATGCAAAACACTTTGTTAATGTGGAGTTTATGGTTTGGGGTGTTCCTTGGTCCCCCGTGCTCCTCATGCCCTTCCAGAATATGAAAAACCAATTAAAACAACTCACATGGGAAAATAATGCAGAGTTATGGTGACCATACATCACCTCTACAAGACTATTAGTGCAGTAGTAACCAATAGAACATGAACTGTAGAAATGCAGCAGTAAGGTGACACTTCTCTTCCAACAGAATCATGTGACCTTTATTCTGCTCCCTTGAATCCCTGCCCTGAGTGGTGCCTCAGGGAAATCAGTGTGTCAGACTTCTGTGAGCTGTTTGTAGCACAAGGTGGAGCGTGAAGACAGATACATTTTGGGAAAACTGAAGAGAAGTTTAATGTTTTTAAAATCCTTGGATTTCTGCTTTCCAGAATCTTTCAGGCAAATCAAAGTACCATATTCCTCCTTTAACTTTTATTTTGAATGGGATATAATACTGACCACCTGCAAGGAATCTGAGTCGTAATGATGCTGGCACAAACCACAGAGAGATTTGTGAGCCTGTATAAATTGGAGTTGTGATGAGTATAAATCTCAGATTCTTCAGGCCATGAGCCATATGGATTCACTGCTATTCCTTCTGGGTGCACATGAACTCAAGACCATAATTTTGGCCAGCATTGTCTACTGATTCATAGATTTCAAACCAGAAGGGACCAGTATGATCATCTAGTCTGACCTCCTGTATAACACAGGGCATAGAACTTCCAAACAAAAATTACTAGAGCAGATCTTTTGGAAAAACATCCAGTCTTGACTTTAAAATTCCCAGTGATGGCAAATCCACCACAACCCTTGGTAAATTGTTCCAGTGGTTGGTTATCTTCACTGTTAAAAGTTTATGCCAGTAGTTCTCAAACTTTTGTACTGGTGACCCCTTTCATATAGCAAGCCTCCAGATGTGACCCCCCTTATACATTAAAAACACCTTTTTATGTATTGAATACCATTATAAATGTTGGAAGCAAAACAGGGTTTGGTGTGGAGGCTGACAGCTCGTAACCCCCCCATGTAATAACCTCACGACCCCCTGAGGAATCCCAACCCCCAGTTTGAGAACCCCTGGTTTATGCCTTATTCCAGTCTGAATTTGTCTAGCTTCACCTTCCAGCCATTGAATGATGGTACATCTTTCTCTGCTAGACAGAAAATCCCATTATCCAATATGTCTTCCCCATGTAGGTGCTTAAAGACAGTAATCAAGTCACCTCTTAACCATCTCTTTGTTAAACTAAATAGCTTGAGCAACTTAAATCAATCACTATAAAGCAGATTTTCTAATTCTTTAATTATTTTTGTGGTCTTCCCTGAACCCTCTCCAATTTAACAACATCCTTCTTCACTTGTGGACACTTGTGGACACTGTATTCCATCAGCAGTTACACCAGTGCCAAATACAGAGGAAAAATAACCTTTCTGCCCCTACTAGAGATTCCCCTGTTTATGCATATAAGATTCACATTAGCCCTTTTCGCCACAGCATCACACTGATAGTTCCTGTTCAGCAGATTATGCATGTGCACGCACACACACACACCTTTTTCAGAGTTCCTCTTTCCCAGAATAGAGCCCCCACATCCTGTAAGTATGGCCGACAGTCTTTGTTCCTAGATGTATACATGTAGCCAGCTTGCCGAGCGAGCCAGATTGCGCTGTATCAGTGACCTGTCCTCTTCAATATTGACCACTCCCCCAGTTTTTGTGTCATCTGCAAATTTATCAGTGATGATTTTATATTTTCTTTCAGGTCATTGATCTAAATGTTATATAGCATAAGGCCAGCAACTGATTCCTGTAGAACCCCACTAGAAGCACATCCATTTATTGATGATTCCCCATTTACAATTTCATTTTGAGACCTATCAGTTAGCCAGCTTTTAATCCATTTAATATGTGCTATGTTAATTTTATTATCTTTCTAGTTTTATACTCAAAATATCATGTGTTCCAAGTCAAATGCTTTACAGATGTCCATTACATTAACACTATTACCTTTATCAGACAAACTTGTAATCTCATTAAAAAAAATGAAGTTACTTTAACAGGGTCTCGAGTCCCATATCAGCCAATTAATTATCTTGTCTGGAATTGACATTAGACTGACAGGCTTATAATTACCCAGGTCATCTCATTTACCCTTTTTAAATATTGGCACAACATTAGCTTTCTGCAGGTCCTCTGGGACTTCCTATGTTCCAAAACTTATTTTAAATCACCATTAATAGTCCAGTGAGTGCCTAAGCCAGCTTTTTAAAAACTCTTCAATGCAAGCTATCCAGACCTGCAGATTTAAAAATTGGGGCTGCACCTTTGCCATACATCTTCTTGTGCTCCCCTTCCTCTCCCACCTGAGGGCAGAAAGGGCAGAGCAGGCCCAACCATTCATTGGCTCCTTCTTACTGATTGTGACAGTGAGTTAGAACCCTTACCGGGTCCATTTATGCTGCACACTGTACAATTAGCTATTAGGCTAATGTGTTTTAGTTTTAGTTTGTGTAGGTAATAGTTATAATTTATTGCCTTTTCGCAAAAAAAATCTGATTTTTACATTGGTGGGGGGTAACCTCTGGTAACGATGCTTATTTTGCTGTGGCTGAGGCTAAATGGAATTTAAAATTTGTCCCTCTTGTGAGGCTGCTGTATCTATCATTGATAGACACATTAGGTTTTGCCTTGGCAAGGGAAAGATCCCTGGCAGTGTTCAATCTTCTGCTCCTTTTTCAAAAGGACACAGAAATCCAGGGAAGCTCATCTCTTTATTTTTGAGTGCTTCATTGTGGGTCTCTTCAGAGCCTGAGGCCAAAAATCCTGTCAAGCCTGCTCAGTCACTCTTGACTAGTGCTCTGGTGAGCCATAATTTTATGTAAAACTCCCAGGCTTATTCTTCATCAAAGAGAGCAAGTCTCTCGGCTACAGAGTAGCGCAGAGGAGTCAAGAACTCACCAGAAAGGAGTTGCAAGGCACATCGCTCCCAGGATGAACATAGCACCCACCCTGGTCCCTAGTAAGATGAGACAGAAGACACAGAATGTCACATGATCAGTTCATGCCCCTCAGCCAAAAAGCAGTTGATGGCCCTATGATGCCTCTGCACCAGCTGCTCACCTAGTACACACAGTACTCAAATTGTGGTCCGCACTTCCCCAGTACAGGCTCATTGGTACCAGTGTCAGTACACTTGATACTAGAAACCTCAGTGCTCATAATGCCAACATCAACCTCCATGTTGCAGATGTTCCAGCACTGACTTTCTTGGTACCACACATATTCTTGGTACCGAGTGATCTTACAGTGACCACACAACCAGAATCATCCCTGCTATGCTTATCTGCCATTAGAGCTCCTTCTTCCTTTGTGCCTCTTACTAATACCACCATGATAGTGATGAGGTCTCCTATTGAAACTGTGATTGAGTTTAGGAGGGCCATGGGACACTTGACAGGGCAGTTTCACCATTTGTGGAACAATATTAATTGTCTTCCTCCCTTTCACAGCATAGCATAGCAGGAGGATTTCCCCTGCGTATAAACTTCCTCCTTCCTCTTACGAGCTGTATTAGTGTGATAGGAATTCCAGGCCCTCCTTTTAAAAGCACAGATCATCCTCGAGGATAATGTTCTTCTTTGATTCCATTCCCACGACCCCCCAGCCCTATACCATTACAGCAGCCAGTCTTGGCCATTTTGGGCTCCCTGGGATATGCAGTCATCTAGGAAACCTTATTCTGTTGCCCCTTACACCCAGAGTTATATCTTCCTCCCTTCAAGACACCGTAGATCTACTCAAGAGAGTCAGTTGGTACAACCTTACATTTGCACCAAGAAGAACATGACATTGTAAAAGAATAGCAACAGGAGACAGATCAGTTGTTCCCAACAGCAGTTTCATCCTCACTTGATGAGGCAGTCATTCCTGCTACTCTTAGCCAGTCAGACGATTCTGAGACCTAGGGCATGTGGTAGACATTTCAGAGACTCTGGTGAAAGTTGTGCAATAAATGGCCACAAATTACTGGACATTCTGCACCCTTCTATGCCTGGTAGGCTTACCGTGTCTACTAATGAAGGGTTGGTGGAACTAGCTAAGGACCAGTGGCAGACCTCATCATCAATGGCAAACACTTCCAAGAAAGCCAACAAATATTACTGAGTTCCTGCTAGGGGATTTGAGTATTTTGACACCCGTCCAGTCCTGAATCACTAGGGGTTAGTACTAGGGGTTAGTACACGAAAAATCAAAGCAACAAGGGGCCCCAGAGATGACACCAAGGGAGAAAGACCCTAAGAAACTTGATTTATTCAACAGGAAGGTCAACTCTCCTTCGCAGCTCCAGATGTATATTTCAGATTATCAATCATGGCTGTCAGAATAAGACTGCATGTCACAATTCATAGAGAGGCTCAAAGAGAAGTGTCCCTAGTGTCTAAAGAGTAGTTAGAGGCTTGAACATCTTTGCAGGCTGCTCTAGGCATCTCTATTATGGAGGCAAGTTGATTGGGAAGTTCCCACTTTCTGTGCAATGCATAGGACTTCATGTCTCCAATCTTCTGGAATACCCAGAGAGGTCCAAGCTACCAATGAGACTCTCCCATTCTAAGATTGTGAGCTATTTAATGTGTTGATTGATGAAGCACTTCATTCGTTAAAGGACTCTGGAGCTATCCTCTGCTCTCTGAACATTTATACACCATCCCCACGGAGGAAGTAAGCAGACCGCCAAAGCTCCACCAGACAGGGCTCTCACTATTACAATCCTCAGAAAATGTTGGAACTACTGAGGAAGAATCTAGGACTCAAAATTGACAAAGAAAAATCCACAGTGTTGCTGACACAAAGGATACAGTTTATAGGAGCCATGTGTGATTAAAAATCACAAAGAGTTTATAGGTTTCAGACCATGGTACATCTCATCAGTCATGTACCAACTCATCCAGAGATGTCTGTAACAGAATGCCTCAGACGTCTGGTCACATGGCCTTCTGCACTTAAGTCACACAGCATGCCAGACTTCACCTACACTCCATGTGAGGATGGCACCACATGGACATGAAGGTGAGAGTCCTGCGAATAGTCCTCTCCTTAGTAGATTACTGGAAGGACCCTATTCCATTGTGCAATGCAGTTCTGTTTTCTTCTACCTAAATGCTGATGGATGCTTCCATACTTGTGTGAGGAACTCATCTAGACTAATCAAGGCCTCTCTGGTTCTCCCAGGAAGTTCCTCTCCATATAAATGTCCTGGATCTCAGAAACATAGGTTTAGCAAACACAGCATTTCTACCCATATTATAGGGATCCAAGTGATGATGGACATCACAATGGCTGTGTATTATGTCAGTAGGTAGGGAGGAGCAGGGTGATCGCCTCTATGCCAAGAAGCCATTCGTCTCTGAGATTAGTGCATTAGTCATCAAATCACACCAGCAGTGCTCCATCTTCCAGGTTTGCAAAATGCCCTAGCAGATCAGATCAGCTCTTCAGACAATTTACATACAACCACACACAGAGTCAAAGAATCAGTTCTGTAGAATATCTTTCAGAGCTGGGATGCCCAAAAATAGGCTTATGTGCCTCTCACGGAGTCATAGGCCCAATGCTCTGGGACTACTCTGTATGAAGCCAGCCAGGAGGTAGCGTGACTCCTCTCAGGGCACGCTTTCCAGGACAAAAAGCCTCCTCAGCTAAGGCTTTCCTGGGTCTGATCTCGGCGCATCCAGCACCCTTATTCTCACCATACACTTCACACAGTGGGTCCACCTGGATGGGACCCCAAGGAAGCAAGAGGGCCCTGCACCCGAAATCCTCAGTCAGCCGTGACTCTCAGCCAGCGAGTAAAACAGAAGGTTTATTAGTCGACAGGTACACAGCATAGAACAGATCTTGTTAGCATAGAAATCAGTGACTTTCAGCAACGTCCATCTTGAGGTAACCCTGGGCCAGACGCCCTGAACACCCCGCCCCTCAAGTCTCCAACCACAGACTGTCCGGGACCCAGCTGCCTGGCCTCCAACATGCCCATTGCCCCTCCTCACGGTCTTTATCCTGCTTCCCGGGCAAAGTGTCACCTGGTCGCATCCCTTTCCTGGTTCTCAGGTTACGAAGGACACCATCCATTGCTTACTTGCAAGCAGCTGGACAGCCTCACCTACCCCCAAAGGCCTCAGCAAATGTCTCACACCCATATTCCCACCACCTAGGCATTGGTGCAGTACATGGGAAACTGAGGTACACACAGTATTCATACAAGACAGTAAGACTCACATACAACATAACAAGGGGGAAAACCCCACTTCGTCACAGTGCTACAGACCAGAATAAGAAATGTCCTGCATTCTGCTCCAGAATGGGTTCTAGACTCCCTGACAAACATCTTCCTTATTTTGTGGACATATTGGGGCTCATGTACACCTACTCACCAATCCCATTAATATTAAGGGTCCTGAGGAAACACAGACAAGATGCAGCATTAATGAGCTGGGTGGCCCCACATGGCCCAGATGATTCTAATACTCTGATTTGGTGAACCTGTCAACATAGTCTACAATGTCAGTATCTCTTCTGCCCAAGGTAGTTTTGCAAAACAGAGGTCAGATCTTACATCCAGATCCAGCATTGTTACATCTGATAGCCTGGATGCTGGCTGGTTAACAATCATCAAAAGAAGCTGGTCAGATGAAGTCCAGAACATCTTGATACATAGCAGAAAAACCTCTATTATAGTGACTTTTACAGGAACATAGAAGAGGAAAATTCAGGCCCTATGGCTGCGCCATCTTATATGGTGCGCCATAAAGATGACGTTTAAGCCTCACCTCAAGTTCCTGCCTAAGGTTGTTTCCATTATTTAAATCAGTATATTTGCCTTCCAGTTTTCTTCCTCAAAAGACTCACTCAAACCAGGGGGAAGCCAAACTGCAGACCCTTTGCTATGTTAAGGGTTCTTTTCACCCAGAGATTTTCTGAATGGGTATCTAACTGTATTAGATCATGTGAAAGATAGCTAAACTAGATCCACCCAGGCAGATTAGAACCCCTTCCACTGGGGCACAGGCATTTTCTCTAAGTATCCCTATTTCAGAAGTGTGCAGGGCAGCTACATGGGGATTACCCAGCACTATTCCCTAGTTCAAGCCTAACAATCATATGCTCACTTAGTAGAACAGTCCCGCAATCTTTGTTTAAATGGGACTCCTAGAATCAGCCTCCTGACTCTGAGATAACTGCTGGCTAGTCCTCCGAAGTGGAATCCATCTCGAAGACTATGGAATGGTTACTTACAATAAATGTGGTTCTTCGAGTTGTTCTATCCTCATGGATTCCATGACCTGCCCTCCTTCCCTGTTACTATGGCATCCTATATTGTATGGATTTTTTATTGGCAAAGGAACTGAGGGACCATTTGGCCACTCTGCCCTTATTCCTCGGGCATGAGGTCCTCTGGGGCCCAAGCACGACACCAATGGATGTTGCTGGCCAAAAGACTCTGATTTTGAGTTCACGGAGTGCATGTCCATCCAGAAAGAACAGAATTGGAATCCATGTAGACAGCTCATCTCAAAGAACCACAGTTACTGTAATGTAAGTAATCATTCTGTGGTTTGTTAGGGAGGGGTAAAGTATTGTTACTTTTCCTGTTTTTGGTTAAGGTTCCTGCCTGTGCAACCTTAGTTTGGCCTCATTTCCTATACTTTTGAATTCCTGACTTTGGAAACTTTAATGTTTTAAACATTGTTTTTGTATGTAATTTATAAAAAATCATTAGACCTACCAAGCTGTGCCCATTTCTAAATTGAGTCATTGCATGATCATAGAGCTGTAACCCATCTATATTCCTCATCCCATGCCCTCACAATCTGTCACTTTTGATATTCCATGTCAAGTAACTATTGCCAGCACTTCAGGGCAGTGACTGTGTCTTTCTGCAAAGTGCCTCGTACACCTAACTACTGTGTTTTCAATCTGCCTACCCATCCTTTCATTTTTTGTCCAGGTGGGAGAGATAATAAAGATCATGAAAGCCTACATCAACATGATTGTGAAGAAACGCTGCAGTGTCAAATCAGTTACCAGTACGGACAGTCACGCTAGCATCTGGACTAGGTGATGAGAAGGAACCCTTATTCCATTAGCCAGAGGCACTTGGCATGTGGTGGGAGTTTACAACTTGCCAGCAGGATGTGTAGCAAAGATTTTTTTTTGTTTTAAGAACTTCACTGAACTGATTCCTACATAGAAACAAATTGAAATCACACATCACCACTTACAGTACCAAGGGATTTGCACCACATCCTAAAGATGTTAGTTAACATCAAAAACTGTTATAGTAAACATGAACAGCCGAGACTTGTATTCATCTTGGTTGTTCGAGGGACGCTATCTTAAAGAAACAAAGCCACAAGCTTCCTCTTATCTGTCGTCTTCTGCCTTTTTCACACTTGTCTGTCACACTGTCAGAAAAATACACAAGGAACAGTTCTGCACTAGAGGAAGCAGAATTGAATAGCTTTCAGTTTGTTGAAGAGCAACTGGGATCTGGTAATTGAGCTAAGAAAATATTTGTTTTAATTTATTTTTCAGCCAAACTTAAAGTTGCATTCCTTTTTCCCAGATTTCATAGGGTTTAATTCTGACTGCCTGGATGTCACAGGCCATTACATTTTACCTAGTTAACCTTGTGTTGCATCAAATAACTTGGGTTAGACTAAAGTATTTTGGTCCTCAGGAGCCTAAACAGTTGGTTGCCACAGCCAGAGAACAGGAATGTGTTTGCATGATTCTCTCTCATGGACAGGGGTGGGCTGTCTGAAATGGATCCTACTCAGGTTCAGCTCAAGCTACATTCTAAACAGCCATGGTTGAAAAGTGAAGGGTTGTCTATTCCTGGGGCATGAATGCCATTTAGTTGCATTTACAAGGAAACAGCTGTTTCAGCCCCCACCCCCAATTTTAGTTCAAACTCATCACTTTAAATGTAGTGACTTGGGTCCTGCCATACAATTTATTTAAATTTAGGCTTTTAGGATGTCCGGGATGGAGGGACAGTCGCCTTAGAAAAAGTGGTGGCTCTTACTAAGCACACAGTGTGCAGATGAACTACCCTTCCTTCCACTCTAGTCCAACAGGCAATTCCGCCACTTTCTCCTGCAACATTCCAACAAGAACTTCACATGCCACTCAGTTCTAACTAGCTCCTTTACCAGTAAAGGTCCTTTCTTCCACTCCATGAGGCTTTAACAAAACCCAAAGAGAACAATTTGCTGTCACAGAAAACAGGACTAGCATAGTTGGCATATTTCTCTTCCTCCTATCCCCCAACCATTCTGCAACAGGCACACACCAGACCTGTCACTAGGCTAAGCACGTACAGTGTTCACATTACATTTTTTTAAACTGTAATTTTGCCTTAAAAAGCCTTATTGATGAGTCTTACAAGAGTCCTTTTTTGTCACTTCCATAATAAAATGGATGACGAGGTGGCATCTTCAAATGGTCAGGAAAGGCAAGGAGATAGGCAAAATAACACTGGCCACATTGCATATTTGGTCAAATACACTGAATGGAGCCTTTTAATATATTGAACCATAGCTCTAATTTCCCCTGCCCTACTGCCATAGTCTAGCTCTTGGGTAGCTGCAGGCAGCTTGAACCCAGTTGGGAATGTTAACAACTCTCACTTCTTGTTCTGACATGCTCATTTCTATTACAGATTTCCTTCTGCTCTCTTTTTTTAATTTGTAACTGGCTTTACAAAATGAAGGTTTAATAAATTATTGGCTTGCATGGCCTGTTTTCCTTCACAGATGTTGTGCACAAACTGTTGTGTGTGCATGTGTACATGTTTGTACCGAGGTCTGTCACCCAGTGCTGATATGCAGACATAGCTGAGCATGAGGGGGAAAGCAATTGCTTAGCAACAATGTGAGGAGCAGATTTTGCTTCGGTGACACCTTGAGAGGCCCAGGATGGGGTAGAAAATGTTTCAAGCCCTCTTGGTGTTCGTGCTGCACATGGTGCTCTCTTGGATGGCGATTGTATCTTTGGTTAGGGGGGGAGAGCCCAGGCCCACCCTGAGACAGTTCTTGAAACTGGGGTTTTGTATCACCATTCCTAAGCAAATGACCAAAGGAAGAAAGGGGGGAGAAATTCAGAGAGGTCGATGTACCGCCCAACAGCCCTCAGATTCATCGTATATATGGGCTCTGTCCATTCAGCCGGGTCCCCCAGCGTTTAGTATGGAGCATCACCAACTTATGTTTTGGGTATTCTTTTGGTGAGTGCTGGGATTTCAGATGGTTAAGGGTCAGGGGTTAGGGTTGGGTTTAGGGTTCGGATTTAGGTTGAGGGTTGTAGGATGAGGGCTCAGTGAGGTTTAGGGTTGGGTTAGGGTCAGGGGTTAGGGTAGGGTTGGGGTCAGGGTTAGGTTAGGGTAAGGGTTTAGGGTTCGGGTGAGGGGTTAGGGTGAGGGGCTGGGTTTAGGTTTAGGGTGAGGGTGTTAGGGTGAGGGATAGGGGTTAGGGTTAAGGATTGGGGTCAGGGGTAGGGTTGGGGTTGGCCCTGGCCCTTATCCTCACCCTTGCCCTGCTCCTTGACCTTTGACCCTAGACCCTCGCCCTCACCCTGACCTTTGACCCTTGACTCTTGAACCCCGACCCTCTCCATCACCCTAACCCTAGACCCGCGCCCTCTCCCTCACCATGACTTTGACCATTGACCCCCAACTCTCTCCGTCACCCTCACCCCAAACCCTTGACCCTCAGCCTGGCCCTGACCCTTATCCTCACCCTGCCCTTGACCTTTGACACTTGACCTTTGACCCTAATCCTAAAACCTAGACCCTCGCCCTAACCCTGACTTTGACCCTTGACCCCCGACCCTCTCCGTCACCCTGACCCTCATCCTAGACCCTCATCCTCAGCCTCTCCCTCACCCAGACCCTTGACCCCCGACCCTCACCCTGCCCTTGACCCCCGATCCTCTCCGTCACCCTGACCCTAGGCCCTCGCCATCACCCTGAACCTTATCCTCACCCTCACCCTGCCCTTTGACCTTTGACCCTACCCCTAGACCCTCACCCTCTTCCACACTCTGCCCCTTGACCTTTGACTCTAATCCTAGATCCTCTCCCTCTCCCTGGACGTTTGACCTTTGACCCCCGACCCTCACAATCACCCTGCTCCTTGACCTTTGACCCCCCCAACCCTAGACCTCGCCCTCTCCCTCATCCTGACCTTTGACCCCCAACCCTCTCCGTCACCCTCACCCTAATCCTAACCCTAACCCCCTGGCAACGCCTAAGCCCCCCCCCGGGACCCTGAAAGCCCCCAGAGAGGGCTCTGTGCCCCCCAGGAAGCCCCTCAGCCCCCCCAGGACCCCGACAGCCCACGGAGAGCGCTCTGTGCCCCCCTGGAACCTCCCTGGGACCCCAACAGCCCCCAGAGAGAGCTCTGTGCCCCCCGGCACTCCCTAAGACGCCCTGGGACCCCGACAGCCCCCAGGAAGGGCTTTGTGCCCCTCCAGAAGCCCTCAGCCCCCCCGGCACCCCGACAGCCCCCAGAGAGGGCTCTGTGCCCCCCGGAAGTGCCTAAGCCACCCCGGGACCCCGACAGCCCCTAGAGAGTGGTCTGTGCCCCCCCAGCACCTCCGAAGCCCCCCCGGGACCCCGGCAGCCCCCAGAGAGGGCTCTGTGCCCCTCTGGCTACCCTAAGCCCCCCCAGGACCCCGGAAGCCCTCAGAGAGGGCTCTGTGCCCTCCCGGCACCCTCTAAGCCCCCCCAGGACCCCGAAAGCCCCCAGAGAGGGCTCTGTGCCCCCTGGCACCTCCTCAGCCCCCCCGGAAACTCGACAGCCCGTGGAGATGGCTCTGTGCCCCCCGGAAACCCCCCGCCGTCCCCCCCAGGACCCCAACAGCCCCCACAGAGGGCCCTGTGCCCCCCAGAAGCCCCTAAGACCCCCCTAAGACCCCCCCAGGACCCCGACTGCCCCCAGAGAGGGCTCTGTGCCCCCTGGCACCCCCTAAGCCCCCCCGGGACCCCGACAGCCCCCAGAGAGGGCTCTGTGCCCCTCTGACACCCCCTAAGCCCCCCCAGGACCCCGACAGCCCCCAGAGAGGGCTCTGGGGTCCCGGGGGGGCACAACAGCCCCCAGAGAGGGCTCTGTGTCCCCCCGTCGGCCCCCTCGGGACCCCAACAGCCCCCAGAGAGGGCTCTGTGCCCCCCGGCACCCCCTCAGCCCACCCGGGACCCCGACAGCCCCAGAGAGGGCTCTGTGCCCCCCCAGAAGTCCCTAAGCGCCCCCGGGACCACAACAGCCCCAGAGAGGGCTCTTTGCCCCCCCGGAAGCCCCTCAGCCCCCCCGGGACCCTGACAGCCCCCAGAGAAGACTGTGCCCCCCGGAAACCCTTCAGCCCCCCCAGAATCCCGACAGCCCCCAGAGAGGGCTGTGTGCCCCCCCAAAGCCCCTCAACCCCCCCCGGGACCCCGACAGCCCGTGGAGAGGGCTCTGTGGCCCCCCGGAAGCCCTCAGCACCCACAGGACCCGAACAGCCCGCAGAGAGGGCTCTGTCCCCCCCCCAGAAGCCCCTCATCCCCCCCAGGACCCCAACAGATCCCAGAGAGGGCTCTGTGCCCCCCGAAGCCCCCACGGGACCCCAACAAACCCCAGGGAGTGCTCTGTGCCCTTCCGGAAGCCCCTCAGCCCCCCCTGGGACCCCGACAGCCCTCAGAGAGTGCTCTGTGCCCCCCGGAAGCTCCTCAGACCCCCCAGGACCCCGACAGCCCGCAGAAAGAGCTCTGTGCCCCCCGAGCAGCCCAACAGCCTCCCCGGGACCACGACAGCCCCCAGAGAACTCTGTGCCTCCCTGGCAGCCCCTAAGCCCCCCCGAGAGAGCTCTGTGCCCCCACGGCACCCCCTAAGTGCCCCCTGGGACACTGACAGCACCCAGAGAGGGCTCTCTGCCCCCCCGGAAGCCCTGAGCCCCCCCTGGGACCCCGACAGTCCCCAGAGAGAGCTCTGTGCCTCCCTGGCAGCCCCTAAGCCCCCCCGGGACCCCGACAGCACCCAGAGAGGGCTCTGTGCCCCCCCCCGGAAGCCCTGAGCCCCCCCTGGGACCCCGACAGTCCCCAGAGAGAGCTCTGTGCCCCCGCGGAAGCCCCTCAGCCCCTCCGGGACTCTGAAAGCCCACAAAGAGGGCTCTGATCCCCCCCGGATGCTCCTCAGCCCCCCCCGGGACCCCGAAAGCCCCCAGAGATTGCTCTGATCCCACCCAGAAGCTCCTCAGCCGTCCTGGGACCCCAAGAGCCCCCACAGAGGACTCTGTGCCCCCCGGCACCCCCTAAGCCCCCCCGGTCCCCAACAGCCCCCAGAGAGGGTTCTGTGCCCCCCGGAAACCCCTCAGCCTCCCCGGGACCCCGACAGCCCCCAGAGAGGGCTCTGTGACCCCCAGCAGCCCCTCAGCCCCCCTGGAACCCCAACAGCCCCCAGAGAGGGCTCTGAGCCCCCCCGGAAGCCCCTCAGCCTCTCCGGGACCCCGACAGCCTCCAGAGAGGGCTCTATGCCCCCCCAGTTCCCCCTCAGCCCCCCTGGGACCCCAACAGCCCCCAGAGAGGGCTCTGAGTCCCCCCGGCAGCCCCTCAGCCCCCCGGGACCCCGACAGCCCCCAGAGAGGGCTCTGTGCCCCCCGGAAGCTCCTCAGCCCCCTTGGGATCCCGACAGCCCCCAGAGAGGGCTCTTTGACCCCCCAGGAAGCCCCTCAGCCCCCCTGGGACCCCAAAAGCCCCCAGAGATTGCTCTGATCCCACCTGGAAGCTCCTCAGCCACCCCGGGACCCCAACAGCCCCCAAAGAGGACTCTGTGCCACCCCGGCACCCCCTAAGCCTCCCCGGGACCCCGACAGCCCCCAAAGAGGGCTGTGTGCCCCCCTGGCACCCCCTCAGCCTCCCGGGATCCCGAAACCCCCAGAGAGGGCTCTGTGCCCCCCCGGAAGCCCCTCAGCCCCCCTGGGACCCCAAAAGCCCCCAGAGAGGGCTCTGTGACCCCCGGAAGCTCGTCAGGCCCCTTGGGACCCCGACAGCACCCAGATAGGGCTCTGTGCCCCCCCCGGTTCCCCCTAAGCCCCCCTGGGACCCTGTCAGCACCCAGCGAGGGCTCTGTGCCCCCCAGAAGCTCCTCAGCCCCCTTGGGATCCTGACAGCCCCCTGAGAGGGCTCTCTGCCCCTCCGGAAGCCCCTCAGTCCCCCCAGGACCCCGACAGCCCCCTGAGAGGGCACTGTGCCCCCCCGGAAGCCCCTCAGCCCCCCCGGGACCCCGACAGCCCCAAGAGAGGGCTCTTTGACCCCCCCAGGAAGCCCCTCAGCCCCCCTGGGACCCCAAAAGCCCCCAGAGATTGCTCTGATCCCACCTGGAAGCTCCTCAGCCGCCCCGGGACCCCAACAGCCCCCACAGAGGACTCTGTGCCCCCCGGTACCTCCTAAGCCCCCCCGGGACCCCGACAGCCCCCAGAGAGGGCTCTGTGCCCTCCCGGCATCCTCTCAGCCCCCCGGGATCCTGACAGCCCCCAGAGAGGGCTCTGTGCCCCCCCGGAAGCCCGTCAGCCCCCCCAGGACCCCGACAGCCCCCAGAGAGGGCTCTGTGACCCCCGGCAGCCCCTCAGCCCCCCGGGACCCCAACAGCCCCCAGAGAGGGCTCTGAGCCCCCCCGGAAGCCCCTCAGCCCCCCGGGACCCCGACAGCCCCCAGAGAGGGCTCTGAGCCCCCCCGGAAGCCCCTCAGCCTCCCCGGGACCCCGACAGCCCCCAGAGAGGGCTCTGTGCCCCCCGGAAGCTCCTCAGCCCCCTTGGGACCCCGACAGCACCCAGATAGGGCTCTGTGCCCCCCGGCACCCCCTAAGACCCCCCTAAGCTCTCTCCAGGCTGTAGGGTTCCTGAGGGGGCTTAGGGGGTTCCAGGGATCCTCACAGCCCTCTCTCCAGGCTGTAGGAGTCCCGAGGGGGCTTAGGGGTTTCGGGGGGACCCCCCAGCCCTCTCTCCAGGCTGTAGCGGTCCTGGGGGGGCTTAGGGGGTTCCGAGGGACCCCCCAGACCTCTCTCCAGGCTGTAGGGGTCCCGGAGGGGGTTAGGGGGTTCAAGGGAACCCCCCCAGCCCTCCGTCCAGTCTGTAGGGGTCCTGGGGGGGCTTAAGTGGTAGCGTGGGTGGCTATGGGGATTCGGGTGGAACCCCCAGCCCTCCATCCAGTCTGTAGGGGTCCTGGGGGGGCTAAGGGGTTCTTGGAGGCCCCCCACCCCTCACTCCAGGCTGTAGGGTTCCCGGGGGAGCTTAGGAGGTTCGGGGGGACCCCCCCCAGACCTCTCTCCAGGCTGTAGTTGTTCTGGGGGGGCTTAGGGGTTTCGGGGGGACCCCCCAGCCCTCTCTCCAGGCTGTAGGGGTCCCGGGGGTCTTAGTGGGTTCCACGCAGGGGCGGCTCTAGGCACCAGCAAAACAAGCTGGTGCCTAGGGCGGCAAAATGTAGGGGGCGTTCCCTGCCGCCGGGGAGCGGGGGCGGGCAGGCTGGGCCGGCGGACCTGCCGCAGTCATGCCTGCGGGAGGTCTGCCGCAGGCATGACTGCGGAGGGGGCGCTCGTCCCGCGGCTCGGCTGGACCTCCCGCAGGCATAACTGCGGACGGTTCGCTGGTCCCGCGGCTCGGCTGGACCTCCCGCAGGCATGCCTGCGGCAGCTCAACCGGAGCCGCCGGACCAGCGAACCGCCCGCAGCTGCGGGAGGTCCAGCCGAGCCGCGCGACCAGCGGACCGTCCGCAGTCATGCCCGCAGGAGGTCCGCTGCTCCCGCGGCTCCGGGGCGCCTCCCGCGCATGACTGCTTGGGGCGGCCAAAAACGTAGAGCCGCCCCTGGTTCCACGAGACCCCCCAGACCTCGCTCCAGGATGTAGGGGTCCCCGGGAGGCTAAGGGGGTTCAGGGGGAACCACCAGAACTCTCTCCAGGGTTTAGGAGTCCCGGGGGGGCTTAGGGGGCTTGGGGGGACCCCCCCCAGACCTCTCTCCAGGCTGTAGGGGTCCCGGGGGGGCTTAGGGGTATCGGGGAGAACCCCCAGCCCTGTCTCCAGGCTGTAGGGTTCCTTGGAGGGTTAGGGGGTTCTGGGGGCCCCCCCATCCCTCTCTCCAGGCTGTAGGGTTCCCGGGGAGGCTTAGGGTGTTCGGGGGGACCCCCCAGACCTCTCTCCAAGCTGTAGGGTTCCTGGGGGTGCTTAGGAGGTTCCGGGTGTCCCCCCAGCCCTCTCTCCAGGCTGTAGGGGTCCCAGGGGGGGCTTAGGGGGTTCGGGGTGACCCCCCTTGCCCTCTCTCCAGGCTGTAGGGGTGCCAGTGATTAAGGGATTCCTGGGGCCCGCCAGCACTCTCTCCAAGCTGTAGCACTCCTGGGGGGGATTAAGGGGGTCGGGGGGCCCCCCAGACCTCTCTCCAGGCTGTAGGGGTCCTGGGGGGCTTAGGGGGTTCCGCGGGACCCCCCAGCCTTTTCTCCAGGCTGTAGGATTCCTGGGGGGGGTTAGAGGGTTCCGGGGGGCCCCCCCAGCCCTCTCTCCAGGGTGTAGGGTTCCCGGGGGGCTTAGGGGGTGCGAGGGGACACCCCAGACCTCTCTCCAGGCTGTAGGGGTCCCGGGGGGCTTAAGGGGTTCCGAGGGCCCCCCCCAGCACACTCTCCAGGCTGTAGGGGTCCCGAGGGGTCTTAGGGGGTTCCGGGGGTCCCCCCAGACCTCTTTCTAGGCTGTAGGGGTCCCAGGGGGCTTAGGGGGTCCGGGGGTCCCCCCAGCCCTCTCTCCAGTCTGTAGGGTTCCTGGGGGTGTTTAGGGGGTTCCGGGGGGCCCCCCAGCACACTCTCCAGGCTGTAGGGGTCCCGAGGGGTCTTAGGGGGTTCCGGGGGACCCCCCAGACCTCTTTCTAGGCTGTAGGGGTCCCAGGGGGTCCGGGGGTCCCCCCAGCCCTCTCTCCAGTCTGTAGGGTTCCTGGGGGTGTTTAGGGGGTTCCGGGGGGGCCCCCAGCACTCTCTCCAGTCTGTAGGGTTCCTGGGGGCATTTAGGGGGTTCCGGGGGGCCCCCCAGCACTCTCTCCAGGCTGTAGCAGTCCTGGGGGGGATTAAGGGGGTCGGGGGGCCCCCCAGACCTCTCTCCAGGCTGTAGGGGTCCCGGGGGGCTTAGGGGGTTCCGCGGGACCCCCCCAGCCTTTTCTCCAGGCTGTAGGATTCCTGGGGGGGGTTAGAGGGTTCCGGGGGGACCCCCCCTGCCCTCTCTCCAGGCTGTAGGGTTCCTGGGGGGCTTAGGGGGTTCCAGGGGACCCCCCCAGACCTCTCTCCAGGCTGTAGGGGTCCCAGGGGGCTTAGGGGGATTCAGGGGGACCCCTGCCCTCTCTCTAGGCTGTAGGGGCCCTGGGGGGGCTTAGCGGGTTCAGGGGGAACCCCCAGACCTCTCTCCAGGCTTTAGGAGTCCCGGGGGAAGCTTAGGGGGTTCGGGGGGATCCCCCAGATCTCTCTCCAGGCTGTAGGGTTCCTGGGGGAGCATAGGGGGGTCCGGGGGTCCCCCCAGCCCTCTCTCCAGTCTGTAGGGTTCCTGGGGGCGTTTAGGGGGTTCCGGGGCCCCCCCAGCCCTCCCTCCAGGCTGTAGGGTTCCCGGGAGGGCTTAGGGGGTGCGGGGGGACCCCGCAGACCTCTCTCCAGGATGTAGCAGTCCCGGGGGGGCTTAGGGGTTTCGGGGGCACCCCCCAGCCCTCTCTCCAGGCTGTAGGGGTCCCAGAGGGCTTAGGGGGATTTGGGGGGACCCCCCAGACCTCTCTCCAGGCTGTAGGGTTCCCAGGGGGGCTTAGGAAGTTTGGGGGGACCACCAGACCTCTCTCCAGGCTGTAGGATTCCTGGGGGGGTTAGGGGGTTCAGGGGGTACCACCAGGGGACCACCAGACCTCTCTCCAGGCTGTAGGATTCCTGGGGGGGGTTAGGGGGTTCAGGGGGTACCCCCAGCCCTCTCTCCAGGCTGTAGGAGTCCCTGGGGGGCTTAGGGGGTTCGGGGCCCCCCCCAGACCTCTCTCCAGGCTGTAGGGGTCCCAGGGCGCTTAGGAGGATTTGGGGGGACCCCCAGCCCTCTCTCCAGGCTGTAGGGTTGCTGGGGGGGGCTTAGAGGGTTCCAGGGGGCCCCCCAGCCCTCTCTCCAGGCTTTAGGGTTCCCGGGGGGTGCTTAGAGGATTCCAGGAGGCCCCCCAGCCCTCTCTCCAGGGTTTAGGGTTCCTGGGGGGCTTAGGGGGTTCGGGCCCCCCCCCAGACCTCTCTCCAGGCTGTAGGGGTCCCAGGGCGCTTAGGAGGATTTGGGGGTCCCCCCAGACCTCTCTCCAGTCTGTAGGGGTCCTGGGGGGATTTGGGGGGGGGCCACAGACCTCTCTCCAGGTTGTAGGGTTCCCGGGGGGCTTAGGGGGTTCGGGGGAACCCCAGACCTCTCTCCAGGCTGTAGGGGGTCCCATGGGGGCTTTAGGGGTTCCGGGGGGCCCCCAGCACTCTCTCCAGGCTGTAGGGGTTCCAGGGGGCTTAGTGGGATTAGGGGGGACCCCCAGACCTCTCTCCGGGCTGTAGGAGTCCTGGGGGCCTTAGGGGGTACCAGGGGGGCCCCCAGCCCTCTCTCCAGGCTGTAGGGGTCCAAGGGGTGGCTATGGGGATTCGGGTGGACCCCCCAGCCCTCTGTCCAGTCTGTAGGGGTCCTGGGGGGGCTTAAGGGGTTCTGGGAGCCCCCCAGCACTCTCTCCAGGCTATAGGGTTCCCAGGGGGCTTAGGGGGATTCGGGTGGCACAGATACCTCTCTCCAGGCTGTAGTGGTCCCGGAGGGGGGCTTAGGGGGTTCCGGTGGGCACAGATAACTACGTCTAGGCTGGAGGCGTCCCTTGGGGTTTAGGGGGTTTCTGAGGTGCACAGATACCAGCCTCCAAGCTTTAGGGGTCCCACGTGGCCTTAGGGGATTCGTGGGGTTCAGAGATACCTACGTCTGGGCTGGAGGGGTCCCGAGGGGATTAGTGGAGTTGGGGGTGGGCACAGATACCTATATCCAGGCTGTAGACATTCCTGGGGGGATTACGGGGTTTGTGGGGGGGGCGCAAATACCTACATCCATGGTGGAGGGGTCCCTGGGGGGCTTAGAGGGTTTGTGGGGGGCACATATACCAACGTCCAGGCTGTAGGGGTCTGGGGGGAATTAGGGGTTTCGTGGGGGGTACAGATACCTATGTCCATGGTGGTGTGGTCCCTGGGAGGCCTAGGGGGTTGTGGGTGTCAGAAATACCTTCATCCAGGCTAGATGGGTCCCGGCGGGATTAGGGGTTTGTGGGAGGCACAGATACCTATGTAAGCAGAGTCAGGATGAGCTCTACCCTGACATCTGGTGGTGAATTATGGCGAGTGTGGAAAATAATTTCAGGGGCTGATCGTGTTTGCATAGGCACAGCCCACGGCATCCTGGGATGGTTGCTTTGGCAGCTGTGGGATCCCCCGTTTCTTTGTTGTTAGGGTGGCAGAAGGGTAGTGTTGTCACCCTGAGTGTGTGGATGAGGAACTGTGAAACTGCTTTGTGACAGGGAATCTCACCATGACTTGAGTGGCAGTCGCTAGACAAGGGAGTGGGCTCCTTGGGTAACCCAGAAACTCTGATTACACCTGCTTTTCTCTCTGGTGTTGAATAGCAGAGCTGATTTTTGCATTCTCTTAAGAATCTAAGTTCTACGTTTCTGAGCTGAAATCACTAAAGAGCTGTTTTAAGTAGTGGGGGAGCCTGAAGCTATATTACAGAGCAGTTTGTGGGGACGGCTGGAGCAGATTACAGGATGGCTGGTGGAGCAGAGCAGCTGGCAGAGCGAAGCAGTTTGTGGGACGGCTGGAGCAGATCACAGGGTGGCTGGTGGAGCAGAGCAGCTGGCAGAGCGGAGCAGTTTGTGGGACGGCTGGAGCGGATCGAGGGACGGCTGGTGGAGCAGAGCAGCTGGCAGAGCGGAGCAGTTTGTGGGACGGCTGGAGCGGATCGAGGGACGGCTGGTGGAGTAGAGCAGCTGGCAGAGCGGAGCAGTTTGTGGGACGGCTGGAGCGGATCGAGGGACGGCTGGTGGAGCAGAGCAGCTGGCAGAGCGGAGCAGTTTGTGGGACAGTTGGAGCAGATCACAGGATGGCTGGTGGAGCAGAGCAGCTGGCAGAGTGGAGCAGTTTGTGGGACGGCTGGAGTGGATCGAGGGACGGCTGGTGGAGCGGAGCAGCTGGTGGAGCAGAGGTGAGCAGTTCCTGGGGAAGGCGGAAGCAGAATCCCATGGAGAGGTAGGGCAATCAGCCCTGGACCACGTAAGGTTCCCCTTTCTACCAAGGCTGGCAGGGGGAAAACACCTGCAGAGAGACTCATGAACTCTGGGCCTGTGGTTGATTTTTGGGTTGCTGGACTCGGGATATTTGAGGCATTGGACTTTGGAGTCTTGGGGTGATTTGGGGGTTGCTGGACTCAAGAACCCAGGGAAAAGGACTCGGCCTAGTTGAGGTGTTTTCCCAATTTAATGCTATGTTGTTTATCTCATGTTATTAAACTTTTTCTGCTGCACCCAGACTCTGTGCTTGTGGGAGGGGAGCTATTGCCTCTTTGAGGCGCCCAGGGGTGTGTGTGTAAGATTTTCCAGGTCACTGGGTGGGGGCTCGAGCTGGTTTGCATTATGTTGTAGGGAAGGGTCCCCTATGTATTGAACCCGGCCCTTGCTGCTCTCAATGCAGCCTGGCAGAAGGGTTACAACTACGTCCAGGCTGGAGGGGTCCCTGGGGAGCTTAGGGGGTTTGTGTGGGGCACAGATACCTATGTCCAGGCTGGAGGGTCCCAGGGGTGCTTATGGGGTTAGGGGTGGCACAGATACCTACATCCAGGCTGTAGGGGTCCCTGGGGGGCTTAGAGGGTTTGTGGGAGGCACAGATACCTATGTCCAGGCTGGAGGGTCCCAGGGTGCTTAGGGGGGGGGCTCAGATACCTGCGTCCTGGCTGTAGGGGTCCCAGGTGTGCTTATGGAGTTCAGGGGTGCACAGGTACCTCTGTCCAGGCTGTAGGGGTCCCGGAGCGGGGGCTTAGGGTTTTGGGGGGGCACAGATTCCTATCTCTGGGCTTTAGATGTCCCTGGGGGGCTTAGAGGGTTCGTGGGGGGCACAGATACCTACGACCAGGCTGCAGGGGTCCCTTGGGGGCTTAGGGGCTTTGTGGGGGGCCCAGATACCTAAGTCCAAGCTGGAGGGGTCCCTGAGGGGCTTATGGTGGTTGCGGGGGACACAGATACCTTCGTCCAGGCTGGAGGGATCCTGGGAGGCTTAGGGTATTTGTGGGGGGCACCAATACCTACATCCAGTCTGTAGGGGCCCCTGGAGGGCTTAGAATCTTTTTTGGGGGCACAGATACCAACTTCCAGGGTTTAGGCAACCCTGGGGGACTTAGGGGGTTTGTGGGGGTCACAGATACCTACGTAAAGGCTGTAGGGGTCCCTGGGGGACTTTGGGAGTTCGTGGAGGGCAGGGGCGGCTCTAGGAATTTGGTCACCCCAAGCAGTCATGCCTGCAGGAGGTGCACCGGAGCCGCAGGACCAGAGGACCTCCCACATGACTGCATAGGGTCCCCTGGTCCCGCAGCTCTAGTGGACCTCCCACAGCAGGTGCGGCGGCTCCGGTGGAGTATCCGCAGGCATGACTTCGGAAGGTCCGCCGGGCCCGCCTGCCGCCCTCCAGGGAAAATGCCGCCCCATGTGTGCGCTTGGCGCGCTGGGGTCTGGAGCCGGCCCTGGCAGGGGGCAGAAATACTTATGTCCAGGCTGTAGGGTTCCCTTTGGGGCTTTGTGGGGAGCACATATTCCTATGTCCAGGCTGTAGGGGTCCCAGGGGGCTTCGGGGGTTTGTGGGGGCACAGATACCTACGTCCAGGCTGTAGGGGAAGCTGGGGGTCTTACGGGGGTAGTGCAGGCACAGATACCTACGTACAGAGAAGAGGGGTCCCAGGGGGCTTTGGGGGTTTATGTGGGGGACAGATAGCGTCATCCAGGCTGTAGAGATCCTTGGGAGGCTTACGCGGTTTTGTGGGGGGCACAGATACCTACGTCCAGGCTGGAGGAATTCCGGGATGGATTAGGGAGTTTCTGGGGGGCAGAGATATCTACATCCAGGCTGTAGGGTTCCCTTGGTTTCTTAGGGGGTTCGTGGGGGGCACAGATACCTACGTACAGTGGTGAGCCGGAGCCGGTTGGCAGGAACTGGTTGCTAAATTTGAAGCCGGTTTAGAACCTGTTGTTAGGGTTACCATACAGCGAGCAGCTGGGGGTGCTGCTGGGAGACAGGACCCCTGGCTCTGTGTAGCTAGAGCTCCTTTTTCTGAGCGCTCCCTTCCCCCGGTTTGCCCGGCAGCCCACCCCCCAGCCTCATCACCCCCGGATTCCTGCCCTCCGAGTTTCCTCTTACCTTGGGCTCTGGCCGGCTGATTGAATCAGGCTGCAGCTCTCAGTCTGCGGGAGCTGATTCAATCAGCCTGCGGAGCCCAAGGTAAGACGAGACTGGGAGGGGAGACTGTGGGGGTGACGGGGCTCGGGGGGCTGCGGGGCAAACCGGGGGAAGGTAGCGCAGCCTGGGGCAAAGGACGCTGGGCTCTGCAGCTGCAGTCTCCCAGCAGCAGCCGCCGCCCCCGCTGCAGGGGAATCACACTGCAGCTGGCAGCCTGCGGAGCCCCAGGTGAGCCGGGAAGGGGGAATCAGAGAGTGACGGGGCTGGGGAGGGGGAAGGAATTGGGGGGTGACGTGGCTCGTGGGGGGAGGAATTGGGGGGTGACGAGGCGGGGGGGGGGGGAGAAGAGGGCTGGGATCCCAGGGGGAGGGGGAGTAATTAATAGCAGCTGTTCCCCTAGCAAAACCCTCCCCGCTACGTTCCCTCCCCAGTGTTGCCTCATTGGCTCCAGTCTGTAGCTCGGTGTTTAAAGCCGACAGGATCGATCCGGGTCCAGCTCTCTCTCCGGCACTGGTGGGTTTCGCAGAGTTCTGCACACGGCCCCAGTCTCCAGCTGTTCAATCCTCCACCGGGGGGGTTAATAGCGGGGGTCCCAGCCCGAGCCCCCAGCCCCCGCTGCGGGGAGGGGCGCAGGGCGGGATGACGCAGGGGCTTGTGGGAGTGGCAGTGCGCCCCGGCCTACAACTCCCATCAGCCCCCGCGGACCCAGTGGGCGGCGCTTTGGGCGCGACGGGCTGCGCTCGCAGGGCGGGGCCTGGAGCGGAAGTGACGTCAGCGGGCTGGAGGCCGCCCGTGGTAATCGGGGGACGCTAGTGCATTGGGCGGGAGGTGCTGCGGCGCCGGGACGTGGGGCCCGCCCAGCGACCCCGCCCCCCCCGCGGAGTGTTGGGACCGGCCCCGCCTCCCCCCTAAGTGCTTCCACAGCCCCCCCAGCACCACCGCCTCCCCCCCAGCGCCCCTCACCCAGCCACAGCCCCCCCCCGGCGCGTCTTTCCTCTCCCCCACGGGCTCCTACAGCGCCTCTTTCCTCCCCCCCCCGGCACCCCCAGCGCGCCTCTCCCCCCCCCGCCCAGCCACAGCCCCTTCCCCACCCCCACCTCCCCCCGGCACCCCCATAATCCTCCAGCCACAGTTCCCCCCCATCTCCATCGCTTCCCTCACCCAGCCACAGCCCCCCCCCGGCGCGTCTTTCCTCCCCCCCACGGGCTCCCACAGCCCCATCGCCTCCCCCCAGCGCCTTTCTTCCCCCCCAGCACCCCTCACCCAGCCACAGCCCCCCCAACGTGTCTTTCCTCCCCCCTTGCATAACCACAGCCCCCCCCATCCCCACCGCTTCCCTCACCCAGCCACAGCCCCTGCGGCGCGTCTTTCCTCCCCCCCACGGGCTCCCACAGCGCCCCTTCCCCCCCCCCACCCAGCCACAGCACCCTCCCCACCCCCACCTCCCCCCCCCCGGCACCTCCAGCCACAGCCCCCCCACGGGCTCCCACAGCCCCCCCGCCTCCCCCCAGTGCCTTTTTTCGCCCCCAGCACCCCTCACCCAGACACAGCCCCCCCCAACATGTCTTTCCTCCCCCCCACGGGCTCCAACAGCCCCCCCCCAGCATCCCCACCTCCCCCCCAGCACCCCCAGCGCGCCTTTCCTCCCCCCTTGCCTAACCACAGCCCCCCCATCCCCACAGCTTCCCTCACCCAGCCACAGCCCCCCACCCTCCTAGCGTGCCTTTCCTCCCCCCCCCCAGGCTCCCACAGCCCCTGCGACCTTCCCCAACCCCCGATGTCCCCCCCTGTGCCCCCACACTGCTGTGAGCTTCCCCAGCTCCTCATGGGCCACCCCCTTCCCCACACACCTTCAGTGTGCCACAAGCTTCCCTCCCCCCACGGTGCCCCCACAGTGCCCCCCGGCACCCCCATCACCCTCCAGTGCGTCTTTCCTCCCCCCCTGGCCAGCCACAGCCCTCCCCATCTCCACCGCTTCCCTCACCCAGCCACAGCCCCCCCAGTGTGTCTTTCCTCCCCCCCACGGGCTCCCACAGCCCCCCCCCCGGCACCCCCAGCATGCCTTTCCTCCCCCCCTCAGGCTCCCACAGCCCCCCGCCCAGCCACAGCCCCTGCAACCTTCCCCAACCCCCCATGCCCCCCCCCGTGCCCTCGCACTGCTGTGAGCTTCCCCAGCTCCTCATGGGCCACCCCCTTCCCCACACACCTGCAGTGTGCCGCAAGCTTCCCTCCCCCAACAGGCCTCCACGGTGCCCCCAGCACACTGTGAATTTCCCAAGCCCCCTTGGTGCCCCAAGCCCCCCTGCATCCCTAGTGCGCCGCGACCTTCCCCACCCCCAACCTCCCCAGCTCCCCGTGACATTCTCTAACCCCCCTCAGTCCCCCACAACCTTCCTCTTCCCTCCCGCCCCCCCAGCCCGCCCTGACTTTCCTCGTCCCCCCCCTTTAACCCCCAGCCCGCCCCAACCTGCTTCCCCGGTCCCCAACCCACCCACCCCGCCCCCTATGCCTGCAGCCTTCTCTAATCTGAACGCCCGTTCCTCTAGCCGAAACCAGCCCACGCCCGTCTATCCCCCCATCCGTTGGGCCCCTCAGTCCTTTCTTCTCCCTCCAACACCTCCTAGGCCACCCCAACCTGCACCCCATCCCTACTTTCCCCCGTACATGCCTTCTCCCATAGCCCCCTTCCGCCCCCTCCCTCCCTCCCCAACACCCCCCAGCCTGCAACAACTTTCCCCAACCTTCACGCCTGTATCCCCCAGTTCATTCCTCCATTCAAGGGACTCCTCAGACCCCATCTCTCTCCAACATCCTCCCAGCTCACCACAACCTGCGCCTCCATCCATGCCCCCTCCTGTAGGGACTGCTCAGCGCCCCTTCCTCCCCAACACCCCCCCAGTACATTCCCCCATCCATTGGGCCCCTCAGTCCCCTTTTTTCCTCCCTCCCACCGCAACCTGCACCCCACTCTGTCCCTAGATCTGTGGGACGCCCAGTGCCCTTTTCTCCTTTGTCCAACATTCCCCAACCTGCACCCCCATTCCTCCCTCCACCCATGGGGCCCCTCAGCCCTTCTCTCTCCTTCCTGCCCAACACTCACCCTTCATAGCACACGGGCAGGCGAGCTAGGGGACGAAACCCTTGGGGAGCAGTGGATTGTAGAGTGGAGCGGTGACTGATAGTGTGGGCTCAGTCTCTGTTCCTCGACTGGGGCGGCTGTAGATGGGATGGGAGAGGGAGGCAGGGATGAGGGTGTTAATAGAGCTCTGTGTAGTGATAGTTCCTGCTTGTCTTTATTAGTTTGCAGAGGAATTTTCCAGGAGCTGGAGCCGGAGGAGAAACTGGAAGAAGTGAACCTGAGCAGCCTGGATATCCTTGTAAGCAGAGATGAAGTGTCCTCAGCCTTCTGCCTTCTCCATGACTGGCTGTGAGTGAACAATTATGGCCTCTATCCCTCATCCGTACCACTCAAGTTTTCTTCAGAGGCCGTGAGCCTCCTTGTTGGCCATGGGGCTCTGTGGGATTACGACCAAGGGAAGGGACAACAGTCTCCTCTGCTCAGTGACTGTCTTGGATGCAGGTGCAACAGGCTGCTTAACATATGAACGTAAGAATGGCCAGACTGGGTCAGATCAAAGGTCCATCTAGCCTAGTATGCTGTCTACCGACAGTGGCTAATGTCAGGTGCCCCAGAAGGAATGAACAGAACAGGGAATTACCAAGTGATCCATCCACTGTCACCCATTCCCAGCTCCTGGCAAACAGAGGCCAGGGACACGATCCCTGCTCATCCTGACTCGTAGCCGTTGATGGACTCATCCTCCATGAATTGACAGTAACTCTCCACTTAACATCCTCCCGCTTAACATTGTTTCAATCTTAGGTCCCTGCTCAATTACAGAACATGCTGTATTTAAAGTTGTGCAATGCTTCGCTATAACAGCGTTTGGCTGCCTGCTTTGTCCACAGTCGGCAGCCCCCCATCAGCTCTCCTATGCCCCCCCACCCCAGCACTTCCCGCCCGCCAGCAGACCCCGCGGATCAGTGCCTTCCCCCACCGCCTCCTGCCTGTGGCAATCAGCTGGCTTGTGGCGTCCGGGACGGGGAGTGAAGACTCGTTGTGCAGGCTCCCCCTCCTTCCCCTGCTTCCAAACGCCGCAAGCCAGCTGATGGCTGCGGGCAGGAGCGAGGACCCGGTGTGTGAAGTAAAGGGGAAGGAGGGGGGAGGAAGAGGCAGGTTAAGGATGGGGGTTTGGGGGAAGAGGCGGCCGAGGGTTGAGGCCCCCGACCCTGGTGCTTGCAGGGAGGGGAAGCTGCCGCTGCTCCTGTGCAACATGCTTCTGCTAGCCTATAGCACCTTCAGCCTCCTTGCCTGCCTCATTGTCGCCAGTGCCAGTGGGCTGTGCCCGTGTGGGGTAAGGCGGGGGCACTCCCCAACTATAGTACTGTCCTGTATGGCAAAAAATAATTCCCTGCAGCGTAACCCCCCATTTGCATTCATTCTTATGGGGAAATTGGACTTGCTTAACATCGTTTCACTTAAAGTCGCATTTTTCAAGAACATAACGAGAACGTTAAGTGAGGAGTTACTGTACTTAGTTCTTACTTGAACCCCATTATAGTCTTGGCTTTCACAGCATTCTCTGGCCAGGAGCTCCAAAGGCTGAGTGTGCGTTGCGTGCTTTTTAATTGTATCTATAAAGGTGTAATGGGAGATGGGAGAAGAAGAACCTACACAACACTGCAGATTCTGATGATAAGTTCTGTTTTTCCCTCTTGTGTTGTGCTTAGTACCATGGAGAAAGAAGTGAAGGGTAAGAGCCCACCCCAACTGTGAGATGGAAGGTGCCCAAGAGCCGTGAGACAGTGAGCGTTGTTGATTCCAGGCTATGCAGATGCCATGAAGCTGGGAGTGGAGCAGATGTCACCATCAGTGAGATAAGTGTCTGGTTTCATGAGGACTCTTGTAACGGTCTACCTGCCTCCAGGCTAGGACTTGTCATTAGCTGGGGCTGAGTTTGTAGGAAAAGGTTCCTGAATAGCTGTAGTTATGAGGGAGACAAGGTCCCCATTTTCAGGGGCTGGTCATTTCTCTGTCCACAAGCAGTGTGTCCTCTGCAGCAGAAGGTCGGATCCAGGGGGATGAATCCAGCTGGTGAGTTTCTTGCCTTGCTCTGTTTCTCTCTCTGTCTCTTCTCTAGTGTGTTGGCCAACAGTCTCTCTCTATGTCCTTGCCGCTCCTTGTGCTGTCTCCCCTCATAGCACACAGGCAGGTGTGCTACGTGTGCATCCCCACAGGCTAGGTCTAGGGAGCTATGAACAAGTAAGAGGGGATGAAAATCATGCAGGGTAGTGGGCACTAGAGTGGAGTGTAGACTGTCGATGTTGACTTGGTTACTGTTTATCAAGTGGGGCTGATGTAGATGGGATGGGAGAGGGAGGCAGGGATGAGGGCAAGATTAAATGCACTAATAGAGCTCTGTGTAGTGATGATGGTACTTACTTGACTTTATTAGTTTGCAGAGGAATCATCCAGGAGCCCTCACCGGACGAGAATATGCAGAAGTGGACATGAGCAGCCTGGACATCCTTTTAAGGAGACATGAATATTCCTCATCTTTCTGCCTTTTGCATAATTGCCTGTGAGTAAGAGGTGAGCACTATCAATTCCTCACCTCTACTCGCTGTAGTTTCCTTCACAGGCCGTTTGCTTCCTCGTTTGTTACGAGACTCTGGGATTAAGGCTGGGGAAGGGACAAGAATCTCCTGAACAAAGTGACTATTTTGGGACAAAGTGTACTTAGATTTCCAGAAAGCCTTTGATAAGGTCCTTCACCAAAGGCTCTTATGTAAATGAAGTTATCATTGGAAAAGAGTGAAGATCCTTTCATGGATTGAGAACTGCTTAAAAGACAGGGAACAAAGGGTAGGAATTAATGGTAAATTTTCAGAATGGAGAGGGGTAACTAGTTGTGTTCCCCAAGGGTCAATGCTAGGACCGATCCTATTCAATTTAGTCATAAATAATCTGGAGAAAGGTGAGTTGGCAAAGATTGCAGATGATACTAAAGTGCTCAAGATAGTTAAATCCAATGAACACTGTGAAGAACATCAAAAAGTTCCCACAAACTAAGTGATTGGGCAACAAAACGGCAAATGAAATTTCATGTGGATAAATGTGAAGTAATGCACATGGGGAAAAAACAACCCCAACTATACATGCAATATGATGGGGGCTAATTTAGCTACAACTAATCAGGAAAGAGATCTTAGGGTCATCATGGATAGTTTTCCGAAGATGTCCACGCAGTGTGAAGCGGCAGTCAAAAAAGCAAACAGGATGTTTGGAATCATTAAAAGAGGAATAGAGAATAAGGCAGAGAATATCTTACTGTCCTTATATAAATCCATGGTACTCCCACAGCTTGAATACTGGGTACAGATCTGGTCTCCTCATCTCATAAAAGATATACTGGCATTAGAAAAGGTTCAGAGAAGGGCCACTGAAATGATTAGGGGTTCAGAATGGATCCCATATGAGGAGAGATTAAAGAGGCTAGGACTTTTCAGCTTGGAAAAGAGGAGATTAAGGGGGCATATGATAGAGGTATATAAAATCACGAGAGGTGTGGAAAAAGTGAATAAGGAAAAATATATTTACTTCCTATAATATATGAACTAGGGGCCACCAAATGAAATTAATGGGCAGCAGGTTTAAAATAAATAAAAGGAAGTTCTTCTTCACGCAGTGCACAGTCAACCTGTGGAACTCCTTGCCTGAGGAGGTTGTGAAGGCCAGGACTATAACAGGGTTTAAAAGAGAACTGGATAAATTCGTAGAGGTTAGGTCCATTAATGGCTATTAGCCAGGATGGGTAAGGAATGATGTCCCTAGCCTCTGTTTGTCAGAGGGTGGAGATGGATGGCAGGAGAGAGATCACTTGATCATTACCCGTTGGGTTAATTCCCTCTGGGGCACCTGGCAATGGCCAGGATACTGGGCTGGATGGATCTTTGGTCTGAGCCAGTTTGGCCATTCTTATGTTTTTATGGGTGCCTTTACAATGGGTGCCTTCCAGTTGCAATTGTAAAGTAGTAAAGGGAGATGGGTTGAGGGTGGAGGGCTGGGATACGGGAGACGTGAAATGAAGAGACTACGTGACATTGCAGTTGGAGATGCTAATTTTTTTTTGTTTCCCTCCCTCTGCTGAGATTAGTACCAAGGAAAAAGAAGTCACGGTCAGAGTCTACTGTCCTCATGCGATGGAAAGCGAGCGAGAGCGACGAGACCACGAGCATTGTTGAAATCAAGCATTAGCCGTGCATCTGGGAGCGGAGCAGCTACTGCTGTCAGTGAGATAAGTGTCTGTTCTGGTGAGAGCTCTGCTCACGGCCCACCTGGCTCCAGGTAGGGACGTCCTGTAAGTTGGGCCTGGGTTTGTAACAAAATGTTCATGACTAGCTGTGGTTATGAGGGAGACTGGGTCCCCATTTTCAGGGTCTGCTCATTTCTCTGCTGACAAGCGATGTGTCCTCTGCAGAAAAGGTAGGTTCCAGGTGGCGAGTTACTTGTCTTCCTCCTGTGTTTCTCTCTCTCTCTCTCTTCTCTAGTGTTGGCCAACACACTCTGTCAGTCTGCTTGCCTCTTTTTCTGCTGTTTCACTTCATTGCACACAGGCAGGTGAGCTAGCTGTGTATCCCCAGAGGCCAGGTCTCGGGAAGCATGACGAAGTAGGAGAGGACGAAAATAATGCAGGGAAGTGGGTGTGAGAGTGGAGTGGTGACTGTTGCTGTTAACTCGGTCTCTGTTCATCAAGTGGGGCCAATGCAGATGGAATGGAAGAGGGAGGCAGGATTGAGGGCAAGATTTCATGCACCATTAGAGCTCTGTGTAGTGATTGCTCATGCTTGGTTTTTGCAGCTGTTCTTGCAGAGGAATTGTCCAGGAGCCCTAGCTGGAGGAGGAAGAGGCAGAAGTGGACCTGAGCAGCTTGGACATCCTTTTAAGCAGACACGAACAGTCCTCAGCTTTATGTCTCTTGCATAACTGGCTGTGAGTAAGCGGTATGTACTTTGAATTCCTTCTCTGTAATTGCTGTCATAAGGCCATGTGCTTCCTTGTTGGGTACGTGACTATTTTAAGTGTAGGTGCAACGGTCTCCTTTTTCACTGTAGTGCTAAAGGTGTGTGATGGAAGGAGAGTTGAGGGCGGAGCTCCACCATGTGGGAGAGGGGAAAAGAAGAGCCGATGAGACATTGCCTACTGAGATGGTAACTTACTTGTTTTCCCCCCCTTATGCTGGGTTTAGTACCAAGTGAAAAGAAGTCAGTCTACTGCCCTCATGCGATGGAAAGCGAGTGAGAGCGACGAGACCTCGAGCATTGTTCATGCCAGGCAAGAGCCATCCATCTGGGAGCGGAACAGCTGCCACTGTCACTGAGAAGTGTCTGTTTTGCTGAGGATTCTGCTCACGGCCCACCTGGCTCCAGGTAGGGACACCCCATCAGCTGGGGCTGGATTTATAAGAAAATGTTCCTCACTAGCTTTGGTTATGAGGGAGACAAGGTCCTCATTTCTGTGTCCAGTAGCTGTGTTCCCTCCTCAGCAGAAGATTGGATCCAGGAGGATGACACCAGGTGGTGAGTTGCTTGCCTTCCTCCCATGATTCTCTCTCTCTCTCTCTCTTCTCTAGTGTTGGCCAACACTTGCGCTCTCTCTCTCCTTCTGCTGTCACCCTTCATAGCACCCCTGCCTGTGTGCTAAGTGTGCATCCCCACAGGTTAGGTCTCCTGGATCCATGAGGAAGTAGGAGGGGACGAGAATCATGCTGGGTAGTGGATAGTAGAGTGGAGTGGTTACTATCGGTGTTAACTCCATCTCTGTTCATCAAGTAGGGCTGATGTAGATGGAAGAGGGAGGCAGGGATGAGGGCATTCATAGAGCTCTGTGTAGTGATCGTTCTTGGTTGGCTTTATTAGTTTACAGAGGAATCGTCTAAGAGCCTTAGCCGGAGGAGAGGGTGGCAGAAGTGAAGCTGAGCTGCCTGAACATTCTTCTAAGGAGACATGAACAGTCCTCAGATTTCTGAATTCTGCATAACTGTCTGTGAGTAAGAGGTCAGTGCTTTCAATTCCTCACCTCTACTCACTGTAGTTTTCTTTACAGGCAGGGCCAGCTCAGGCGGGGCCACCGGAGCAGCAAAACGGGAAAAAATGGCGCAGCTGGAACGGCAAAGGGGGAGGGGCGGGGGGAGAAACAACGACGCGGCCGGCAAAGCAGGGGAAAAACAAAACAAAAACCCCTACAGGGCGACCGGCACCAGGGGACTCTGTGCTGCAGACTGCGTGCCCGGTCTAATGGTGGGGAAGGGGAGGGAGCGGAGGGGAAAGAGAGAAGGGGGGCGGCCAGCGCTTCAGCAGGGCGCTTACCTTGCGGCCCCGACTGCCGCGCCGCCTGCCGGAAGGGCTCCGCTCCACTCCGGTCAGCAGGGAGGGAAGGACGCAGGCTGCCCTGCTGAGGTTGCTGCAGGGCACTCCGCGCCGCCGCCCCTACAGGACGGCTGGAACAGCAAACAACGGCAACAACAAAAAGCAGCTGTGCTGCCCTAGGTTTGGGCGGAAGCCGCCCCATAGAATGTGCCGCCCCAAGCACGAGCTTGCTCAGCTGGTGCCTGGAGCCGGCTCTGTTTACAGGCCCTGTGCTTCCTCGTTGAGTACCAGACACTGTGGTATTAAGGCTGGGGAAGGGACAAGAGTCTCCTGAGCAAAGTGACTTCTAGATGCAGGTGTAAAGTAGTAATGGAGGATGGGTTGAAGGCGGAGCCGTGGGATACGGGAGATATGAAATTAAGAGACTACGTGATGTTGCTGACGGAGATGGTAACTTCATTTTTCCACTTCTGCTGGGTTTAGTACCAAGGAAAAAGAAGTCACACGTCAGAGTCTACTGCCCTCATGCGATGGAAAGTGATCAAGAGCGATTGGACCTGGAGAATTATTGATGGCATGAAAAAGCAGTCCACCTGGGAGTGGAATAGCTGCCACTGTCACTGAGATAAGTGTCTGTTGTGCTGAGGGTTCTGCTCACGGCCCATCTGGCTCCAGGTAGTGATGCCCCATCAGCTGGGGCTGGCTTTGTTTTAAAAAAAAAAAAAAAATGTTCCTGAACAGCACAGGTTATGAGGGAGACAAGGTCCCCATTTTCAGCGGGTGCTAATGTCCAGTAGTTTTGTGTCTTCTGCAGCAGAAGGTTAGATCCAGGAGGATGACACCAGGTGGCAAGTTGCTTGCCTTCCTCCTATGTTTTTCTCTCTCTCTTTTCTAATATGTTGGCCAACACACACCGTCTCTCTGACTCTGTCTGTCTCTCTCTGTCCTTACCTTTCCTTGTGCCATCTCCCTTCATAGGACACAGGCGGAGGTGCTCAGTGTGCATCCCCCCATGCTAGATCTTGGGAGCCATGGAGCAGTAGGAGCAGAGAAAAATCATAAGGGGCAGTGAGTGCTAAAGTGGAGCGGTGACTGTCTGCTTTTACCCAGTCTCTGTTCATCGAATCGGGCTGAGGTAGATGGGATGGGAGACGGACGCAGGGATGAGGGCGTTAATAGAGCTCTGCGTAGTGATAGTTCTTGCTTGGCTTTATTAGTTTGCGGCGGAATCCTCCAGGAGCCCTCACAGGAGGAGAAACTGGCAAAGGTTGATCTGAGCTGCCTGGACTTTATTCTAAGGAGACATGAACAGTCCTCAGCTTTCTGCCTCTCATGTAAGCTGTCAGTGCTTGGAATTCCTCATCTGTACTGACTGTATTCACAGCCCGTATGGTTCCTCGTTGGGTACAGGACTCTGTGGTGTTAAGGCTGGGGAGGGGCCAGCATCTGCTGTGCAGAGTGACTGTTGGATACCGTTGCAAGGGCTGCTTTTTGGTTGTAATGCTAAAGGTGTGATGGGAACAGTGTTGAGGGCGGAGCCCCGCCGTGTTGGAGAGGCGAAAAGAAGAGCCAATGCGACGTTGCCCACTGAGTTGCTAACTTTTTTTTTTCCCCCTTCTGCTGGGTTTAGTACCAAGGGAAAAGAAATCTCACGTCGGAGTCTGCTGTCCTCATGCGATGGAAAGCGAGTGAGAGCGATGGGACTGTGAGAGTTATTGATGCCACGCAAAAGCCGTCCAACTGGGATCAGAACAGCCGCCGCTGTCAGTGAGATAAGTGTCTGTTTTGGTGATTGCTGTGCTCATGGCCCTCGTTGCTCCTGGTAGGGACGTCCCGTTTGCTGGGGCTGTGTTTGTAAGAAAATGTTTTTGAGTAGCTGTGGTTATGAGGGAGACAAGGTCCCCATTTTCAGGGGCTGCTCAGTTCTCTGGCCAGTAGCGGTGTGTCCTCCGCAGCAGAAAGATTTAGGAGGATGACTCAAGGTGATGAGTTGCTTGCCTTCCTCCTGTGTTTCTCTCTCTGTCCTCTAGTATGTTGGCTAACACACACCCTCTCTCTATCCTTACCTTTCCTTGTGCCGTCTCCCTTCATAGGACACGGGCAGGTGTGCTAGCTGCGCATCTCCATAGTTTAGGTCTTGGGAGCCCTGAAATAGTAGGAGGGGACGAAAACCATGTGGGGAAATGGACGCTAAAATGAAGCAGTGACTGTCGCTGTTAACTTGGTCTCTGTTCATCGAGTGGGGCTGATCTAGATGGGATGGGAGAGGGAGGCGGGATGGGAGAGGGAGGCAGGATGAGGGCAAGATTTCAAGCACCATTAGAGCTTTGTGTTGTGATGGCTCATGCTTGGCTTTTGCAGCTGCTCTTGCAGAGGAATTGTCCAGGAGCCCTCGCCGGAGCAGAAACTGGCAGAGGTGCATCTGAGCAGCCTGGACATCCTTATAAGGAGACATGAACAGTCCTCAGCTTTCTGCCTTCTGAATAACTGGCTGTGAGTAAGCTGTCAGTGCTTTCAATTCCTTATCTGTACTCGCTGTAGTTTTCTTCTCAGGCCGTGTGCTTCCTCATTGGTGTCATGGAGTTTGGTGGAGACAAGGCCCTGCACCCCCTGCAGACAGTATCACAGGGGCCCTCTAAACTCTGCAAAAATCATACACCCTGATCCCCCACACCTAGATAGTTTCCCCTACACCTTTCTTAAATGAGGCACCCACACAGTATTAAGAGAAAACATTCAGAACATTCCCACTTGGTCACAGTTGGGTACGAGGCTCTTTGGGATTAAGGCTGGGGAAGGGACAAGAGTCTACTGAGCAAAGTGACTATTTTGGGTGCAGTTACAATGGGTCCCTTCTAGATGCGGGTGTAAAGTAGTTGAGGGCGGAGCCATGGGACACAGGAGCTGTGACATGAAGAGACTACTCGACATTGCAGACAGAGATGCTAATTTACTTTGTTCTTCTCCCCTGTGCTGGGTTTAGTGCCGAGGAAAAAGAAGTCGCATGTCAGAGTCTACTGCCCTCATGCGATGGAAAGCAAGCGAGAGGGACGAGGCTGCGAGCATTGTTGATGCCACGAAAAAGCCGTCCAACTGGGATCAGAACAGCTGCTACTGTCAGTGAGATAAGTGACTGGTTTGGTGAGGGATCTGCTCACGGCCCACTTGCCTCCACGTAGGGAAACCCCGTTACCTGGGGGTGGGTTTGTATGAAAAGGTTCCTGACTAGCTGCGGTTATAAGGGAGACAAGGTCCCCATTTTCAGGGGCTGCTCATGTCTCTGGCCAGGACCGGTGTGTCCTACGCAGCAGAAGGTTAGTTCCAGCAGGATGAATCCAGGTGCTGAGTTGCTTGCCTTCCTCCCATGTTCCCCTCGCTCTTTTCTCTGTGTTGGCCAGCACGCACTCACTCATTCTCTCTCTCTCTCTCTCTGTCCTTGCCTCTCCTTGTGGTGTCTCCCTTCATAGGACACGGGCAGGTGTGCTAGGGATGCATCCCCACGGGGTAGATCTCGGGAGCCATGAAGAAGTAGGAGGGGACGAAAATCATGCAGGGTAGTGGGTGCAAGAGTGGAGGAAGGTACTGGAAGGTCTTGTGCACCTATAGTGTGTTTGGCAGTGATGGGTCTTCCATAGGTGGTTTGCTGTTCTTGTGGAGGGCTGCTCCAGGGCAGCGGAGCATCTGCATGAAGCAGACCTGCACGATGTAGCTGTTTCACTTTGCAGTGGAGCCGAGGAGCTCTCTTGTAATGTTGGAGGAGCCAGGTGTGTGTTTTTGTGAAATGATATTTCTCTATCCAGTATCTGCAGAGTGAAGTGCCTCGTGGAGAGCAGAGAGATGCTTCTCCTATCCATGGGAAGGTCCAGCTCTGCCTGTGGCTGGCAGTGGTCTGGGATTGTCCCTTTCCTGGAGGGCTGTAGCTCCTTAGGAGTGGTGAGTATTTTAGGCCCTGGGTAAGCTGAAGAAGAATAAAGGAGGGAGCAGCAGCCAGTGACGTGTGTCCGTTGTTCTTCCATGCACAAGTGGTGACCTAGCTTACAAGTGTTCTCTCTCTTTCTCTTTTCAGTCGTACTGAGATTGGTCAGATGAGAGATCGGCCAACCTGTGGCAGAGACCAAAGAAGGAGCAGCCACCCGGAGCCCATCCCTAGGGATGGAAGGCAGACAATGATCTGCCGAGTAAGAGCAAATGGAAACTTGCTGAAGTTCAGTATTGAGGGAGGGCTGCAAATACTCTTGTCAGTGGAAAGAATTTGTGAGTATGGGGAGGGCCCCAGAGGAAAGGCCTCAGCATCTCACGGGGGCACGATAAGCTCGGGGGAATCCTTTGTGCCCTCTCAAGGAATTGTCAGGTGCTATGGAGTCTCCCCAAAGTGCGATAACTCTTTGTGGAGAGCCAGGAAGGTGACTACAGGTGCTGAGTTTGCCTCCTTCCTGTACGTGTATCTCTGCTCTCATATGTTGGCCAACATGTGCGCGCTCTCTCTTTCTGTCTCTCTCCTTGTCTCCTTGCATAGAACATGGGCAATGGTGGATGCTCACAGTGTAGGGCTGGAGAGCCTGCATCCCACTGCAGGGCCGCCCAGAGGGGGGGGCAAGAGGGGCAATTTGCCCCAGGCCCTGAGCCCCACAGGGGCCCCCACCAGAGTTTTTCGGGGCCCCCGGAGCGGGGTCCTTCACTCCCTCCGGGGAGGCCCGGAAAACTCTTGCGGGTCCGGGCGCAGGAGCTTCTTCTGCTCCCGGTCTTCGCCGCCGGCGAATTACCGCCGAAGACGGAGCTGGACCCGCCGCCGAAGTTCAGCTCGGTCTTCGGCAGTAATTCAGCAGTGGGGGGCCCTTCCCTTCTGGGACCCGCCGCCGAAGTGCCCTGAAGACCCGCGGCGGGGGCCCCCCTCCGCCGAATTACCGCCGAAGACCGGGCTGCACTTCGGCGGTGGGTCCGGCTTTGGCGGTAATTCGGCGGCGGGGGGGCCCGCCGCGGGTCTTCGGGGCACTTCAGCGGCGGGTCCCGGAACGGAAGGGCCCCCCGCCGCCGAAGACCCCGGGCCCCCGGAATCCTCTGGGCGGCCCTGTCCCACTGGGGCATTGCAGGAGGAAGAGAAGCGTGATGGGTACTAGATCCTCCATTGGTAGTGGTGGGGGTGACTGTAGGAGTTGACTCTGACTCTGTTCATCAAGTGGGGCTGATATATGGTGGGTGGGAGAGGGAGGGCGGCATCTCACACACCAATAGAACTTTGGGCAGTGACGGCCCCTGTGACGGGTTGGATCACAGACACCCCCCCAGGAGCTGCCAACTGATGTGCCAAGTCTACCTCCGCCCCTGCTTTCCCTGCTAGCTCAGGACTCTAGCACCCTCTCTTGCTGAGCCAGATACTCCCATCTGCTCCAACATAGACCCAGGGTCTGAATTACTTGCCTCAAAGCTGCAGGTTTACCTGAAAACAGCTCACAGAAGTGTGCTTGTCTTTAGCACTCAGATGCCCAACTCCCAATGGTGTACAAACACAAATAAATCCGTTTTACCCTGCATAAAGCTTATAGGGAGTAAACTCATAAATTGCTCATCCTCTATGACACTGATAGAGAGAGATGCACAGCTGTTTGCCCCCCCTCCAGATGGGCGCTAGAGTGGAGCGGTGACTGTGGGTGTTGACTGAGTCTCTGCTCTAGTGGGGCTGATGTGGATGGGATGGGAGAGGGAGGCAGGGATGAGGGCAAGATTTCACGCATCAATTGTATTTTGTGTAGCGATGGCTCTTGCTTGGCTTATTTGCTGCGCTTACAGAGAAATCATCGGGGAGCAGCAGCAGGAGGAGAAACTAGCAGACGCGGACCTGAGCAGCCTGGACATCCTTCTAAGCACAGATTAACAGTCCTCAGATTTCTGCCTTCCACATAACTGGCTGTGAGTAAGCGGTCGGTGCTTCGAATTCCTCGTCTGTTCTCGCTCCAGTTTTGTTCCTGGTCGGGTACATGGCTCTGTGGGGTTAAGAGGAGGGAAAGGCACAAGTCTCCTGTGCAGAGTGGCTATTTTGAGTGTACGTGCAACAGGCTGCTTTCTAGTTGTGGTCCTGACGGTGTAACGGAAGAAGGGTTATGGGTGGAGGTCTGGGGTGCGGTAAATGGGAGAAGAACTTATGTGATGTTGCCAACTGAGATGCTAACTCGTTTGTTTCTCCTCCACCCCCTTGTGCTGGGTTCAGGACCAAGAGAAAAGAAGTGGAGGGTCAGCGTCGGCTCACCTCATGTGACGGAAAACGAGTGAGAGCGACGAGATTGCAAGCATTTTGGATGCCAGGCAAGAGCTGTCCAGCTGGGAGCGGAGCAGCCGCCACTGTCAATGAGATAAGTATCTGTTTTGGTGATTGCTCTGCTCACTGCCCACCTGAATCCAGATGCAAACGCCCCATTAGCTGGGACTGGGTTTGTAACAAAATATTCCTGACTAGGTGTGGTTCTGAAGGAGACAAGGTCCCCATTTTCAGGGGCTGCTCATTTCTTTGTTGACAAGCGCTGTGTCCTCTGCAGAAAAAGTTGGATCCAGGAGGTTGATTCCAGGTGGCAAGTTGCTTGCCTTCCTCCTGTGTTTTTTTTTCTCTCTCTCTCTCTCTCTCTCTCTCTTCTCCAGTACGTTGGCCAACACACACCCTTTCTCTTTCTGTCCTTGCTTTTCCTTGTGCTGTCTCCCTTCGTACGACACGAGCACGTGTGCTCGGTGTGCATCCCCACAGGGTAGGTCTCGGGGGCCATGATGAAGTAGGAGGGGATGAAAATTGTGCAAGCTAGCTGGCGCGGGAGTGGAGGGGTGACTGTCAGTGTTAACTTGGTCTCTGTTCATCAAGTGGGGTAGATGTAGATGGGCTGGAAGAGGGAGGCAGGGATGAGGGCAAGATTTCAAGCATCAATAGAGATGTGTGTAGTGATGGCTGATGCTTGGCTTTTGCAGATCCATTTCCAGAGGAATTTCCCAGGAGCCGTAGCGGGAGGAGAGGTTGGCAGATGTGGACATGAGGAAACTGAACATCCTTCTAAGCAGACACGAACAGTCCTAGGCTTTCTGCTTCCCACATAACTGGCTGTGAGTTAGCTGTCGGTGCTTTGAATTCCTCATCTGTTCTTGCTGTACTTTTCTTCACATGCCTTGTGCTTCCTCGTTGGGCATGAGGCTCTTTGGCATTAAGGTGGGGGAAGGGCCAAGAGTCTCCTGAGCAAAGTGACTATTTTGGGTGCAGTTACAATGGGTCCCTTCTAGTTGCAGCTGTAAAGTAGTGATGGGAGATGGGTTGAGGGCAGAACCGTGGGATACAGGAGCTGTAAAATGAAGAGACTACGCGACATTGCAGATGGAGATGCTGTTTTCTTTTTTTGCTTTTCTCCCCTCTGCTGGGTTTAGTACCAAGGAAAAAGAAGTCACACGTCAGAGTCTACTGCCCTCATGCGATGGATAGTGAGTGAGAGCAGCGAGCCTGTGAACATTGTTCATGCCAGGCAAGAGCTGTCCATCTGTGAGGTGAGCAGAGGCCACTGTCACTGAGATAAGTGTCTGGTTTGGTGATTGCTCTGCTCAGGGCTCAGCTCCTGGTAGGGACGCCCCATTAGCAAGCTCTGGGTTTGAAAGAAAAGGTTCCTAACTACTGGTTATGAAGGAGACAAGGTCCCCATTTTCAGGGGCTGGTAATTTCTCTGGCCAGGAGGGGTGTGTCCTCTGCAGCAGAAGGGTTTGATCCAGGGGGAAGACTCCAGCTCTTGAGTTTCTTGACTCCCTCTCGTGTTGTTTTCTCTCTCTCTCTCTCTCCTCTAATGTGTTGGCCAACACACTCTGTCTGTCTGTCTCTCACTCTGTCTCTGTCCTTGCTTCTTCTTGTGCCGTCTCCCTTCATAGGACACGGATAGGAGTGCTAGGTGTGCATGCCCACAGGCTAGATCTCGGGAGCTATGAACAAATAGGAGGAGATGAAAATCATGCAGGGTATTGGGCGCTAGAGTGGAGCGGTGTCTGTGGATGTTGACTCAGTCTCTGTTCATCGAGTCGAGCGGATGTAGATGGGATGGGAGAGGGAGGCAGGGATGAGGGCAAGATTAAATGCACCAGTAGTGCTGTGTGTAGTGATGGTACTTACTTGACTTTATTAGTTTGCAGAGGAATCATCCAGGAGCCATCGCCGGACGAGAATATGCAGAAGTGGACGTGAGCAGCCTGGGCATCCTTCTAAGGAGACCTCAACAGTCCTCATGTTTCTGCCTTCTGCCTAACTGGCTGTGAGTAAGCAGTGAGTGCTTGGAATTCCTCATCTGTACTCACTGTAATTTTGTTCATAGGCCGTTTCCTTCCTTGTTCGGTATGGGGCACTGTGGGATTAAAGCTGGGGAAGAGACCAAAGTCATACTTGCCAACTTTCACTGGGTAGTTAAGAACCCTGAATTCACAATATTCCAAAAATCAAGCTAATCCTATTTCCAATAAGGCCAAAACAAGCCAATTCCTAAGAACCTCAGCACTCAATGACTAGATCTCTCCTGGAGTGCAGTCTGGGACTGTGCTCGGTCCGCTGTGCACCCCTGACTCTCTCCCCACTTTGCCCCTGCTTGCTGGAAGCAGCAAGCTACAACGAGCAATAAGCTACAGGCCAAAAACAAGCCCAATTTCTATGTTTTATTTTCCCCCTTGAGATTTGGTGTGTGTGACCAGAGTCTGCTCTGCAAGGTGACCATTTCGGGTGTCGTTGCAAGGGGTGCTTTCTTGTAGTCCTACCGGTGTAATGGGAATAGGGTTGAGGGCGGAGCCCCACTGTGTGCGGGAGGGGAAAATAAGAGCCTACCCAAAGTTGCTGACTGAAAGGGTAACTGATTTGTTTTTCCCCCTTGTGCTGGGTTTAGTAGCAAGAGAAAAGAAGTCACAGGCCAGAGTCTACTGCCCTCGTGCAATGGAAAGAGCAAGAGCGATGAGTCTGCAAGCATTGTTAATGCGAGGCAGAAGGCGTCCATCTGGGAGCGGAACCGCCACCACTCTCAATGAGATAAGTGTCTTCTTTGGTGATGGCTCTGCTCAAGGCCCATCTTGCTCCTGGTAGGGACGCCCCGTTAGCTGGGGCTGGGTTTGTAAGAAAAGGTTCGTAACTAGCTGTGGTTTTGAGAGAGAGAAGATCCCCATTTTTAGGGGCTGCTCATGTCTCTGGCCAGGACCAGTGTGTCCTCCGCAGCATATTAGATCCAGGGGGATGACTCCAGCTGGCGAGTTCCTTGACTCCCTCCCACGTTTTTCTCTCTCTCCTCTAATGTGTTGGCCAACACACACTCTGTCTGTCTGCCTTTCTCTCTGTCCTTGCCTCCTCTTGTGCTGTCTCCCTTCGTAGGACATGGGCAGGTGTGTTACGTGTGCATCCCCACAGGCTAGGTCTTGTGAGCTATGAACAAGTAGGGGACTGAAATGATGCAGGGCAGTGGGCGCTAGAGTGGAGCGGTGACTGTGGGTATTGACTGAGTCTCTGCTCTAGTGGGGCTGATGTGGATGGGATGGGAGAGGGAGGCAGGGATGAGGGCAAGATTTCACACACCAATTGAATTTTTTGTAGTGAGGGCTCTTGCCTGGCTTATTTGCTGCACTTGTAGAGGAATTGTCCAGGAGCAGCAGCCGGAGGAGAAATTGGCAGACGTGGGCCTGAGGAGCCTGGACATTCTTCTAAGGAGACATGAACAGTCCTCAGCTTTCTGCCTCGTGCATAACTGGCTGTGGGTAAGTGGTCAGTGCTTGGAATTCCTTATCTGTACTTGCTGTGATTTTCTTCACACTTTGTTTGCTTCCTTGTTGGGTGTGGGGGCTCTTTGGGATTAAGGCTGGGGAAGGGACCAGAGTCACAGTTGCTAACTTTCACTGGGGAAATAAGCACCCCCGACTTTGACAATAAGCCAAAAATCAAGATAAACCCATTTGAAAACAAGGCCAAAACAAGCCAATCCCTAAGAACGCCAACACTCAATGACTAGATCTCCCCTGGCGTGCAGTCTGGGACTGTGGTGGGCCCGCTGTGCACCTCAGCTAGCCGTCCCCTTTGCTCCTCCTTGTCCGTGCTTGCTGGAAGCAAAAAGCTACAAGAAGCAATAAGTTACAAGCCAAAAAGAAGCACAATTTCTACGTGTTTTCCCCACAGGTTTGGTGTGTCTGACCAGAGTCATCTGTGCAGAGTGACTATTTCAGGTGTCATTGCAAGGGGTGCTTTCTACTTGTAGTCCTAAAGGCGTGATGGGAGGAGGGTTCAGGGCAGAGCCCCACCATGTGGGAGAGGCGAAAAGAAGCGACTACCCAACATTGCCAATTGAGATGGTGACTGACTTGTTTTTCTGCTGGATTTAGTACCAAGGGAAAAGAAGTGACAAGTCGGAGTCTACTGCCCCCATGCGATGGAAAGCGAGCGAGAGTGATGGGACTGCGAGAATTATTGATGCCTTGACAAAGCCGTCCAACTGGGAATGGAACAGTCATCACTGTCAATGAGATAAGTGACTGTTTTGGTGATTGCACTGCTCACGGCCCACCTTTCTCCTGAAAGGGATGCCCCGTTTGCTAAGGCTGTGTTTGTAAGAAAAGGTTCCTGACTAGCTGTGGTTTTGAGAGAGAGAAGGTCCCTATTTTTAGGGGCTGCTCAGTTTTCTGGCCAGGAGCAGTGTGTCCTACGCAGCAGAAGGTTGCATCTAGGAGAATGAGTCCAGGTGGTGAATTGCTTGCCTTCCTCTCCTGTTTCTCTCTCTCCTCTAGTGTGTTGGCCAACACTCTTTCTCAATCTGTCCTTGCCTTTCCTTGTGCCATCTCCCTTCTTAGGATATTGGCAGGCGAGCTAGGTGTGCACCCCCACAGGTTGTGTCTCGGGAGCCACAAAGAAGTAGGAGGGGACGAAAATCATGCAGGGCAGTCGGTGCGAGACTGGAGCGGTGACTGTTGGTGTTGTGGGGCTAAGACAGATCGAAAGCGATGAAGGGAAGAGGGCCTTAATTGGGCTCTACGTAGTGCAGGAGTTCTCAAGCTGGGGTTTAGGTCCCATCAGGGGGCCGCAAGGTTATTTGGGGGGTTGTAAAATGTCATCCTCCATCCTAAACATCACTTGGCTTCCAGCATTTATAATGGTGTTGAATATACAAAAAGTGTTTTTAATTTATAAGGGGAGGGTCACACTCAGAAGCTTGCTATGTAAAAGGGACCATCAGTACCAAATGTTGAGAACCACTGGTGTAGTGATAGTTCTTGCTTGCCTTTATTAGTTTGCAGAGGAATTGTCCAGGAGTCTCAGCTGGAGAAGAAGCTGGCAGAAGTGGACCTGAACTGCCTGGACATCCTTCTAAGCAGACATGTACAGTCCTCAGCTTTCTGCCTTCTGGATAACTGGCTATGAGTAAGAAGTCAGTGTTTTCAATTCCTTGTCTGTACTCACTCTTGTTTCCTTCAGAGGCCGTGTGCTTCCTCGTTGGGTACGAGGCTCTTTGGGATTAAGGCTGGGGAAGGGACAAGAGTCTCCTGAGCAAAGTGACTATTTTGGGTGCAGTTAAAATGGGTCTCTTCTAGTTGCAGCTGTAAAGTAGTAAAGGGAGATGGGTTGAGGGCAGAGCTGTGGGATACGGGAGATGTGAGATGAAGAGACTACGTGACATTGCAGACGGAGATGGTAATTTTATTTTTTTTCTTCCCTTTACTTCTTCCTTGGTACTAAACCCAGCAGTCACACGTCAGAGTCTACTGCCCTCGTGCGATGGATAGTGAGTGAGAGCAGCGAGCCTGTGAACATTGTTCATGCCAGGCAAGAGCCATCCATCTGGGAGGCGAGCAGAGGCCACTGTCACTGAGATAAGTGTCTGGTTTGGTGATTGCTCTGCTCAGGGCTCAGCTCCTGGTAGGGACGCCCCATTAGCAAGGTCTGGGTTTGTAAGAAAAGGTTCCTAACTACTGGTTATGAAGGAGACAAGGTCCCCATTTTCAGGGGCTGGTTATTTCTCTGGCCAGGAGGGGTGTGTCCTCTGCAGCAGAAGGTTGGATCCAGGGGGAAGACTCCAGGTGGTGAGTTTCTTGACTCCCTCCCATGTTTTTTTCTCTCTCTCTCTCCTCTAATGTGTTGGCCAACACACACTCTGTCTGTCTGTCTCTCTCTCTCTGTCTCTGTCCTTGCTTCTTCTTGTGCTGTCTCCCTTCATAGGACACGGATAGGAGTGCTAGGTGTGCATCCCCACAGGCTAGATCTCGGGAGCTATGAACAAATAGGAGGAGATGAAAATCATGCAGGGTATTGGGCGCTAGAGTGGAGCCGTGTCTGTGGATGTTGACTCAGTCTCTGTTCATCGAGTCGAGCGGATGTAGATGGGATGGGAGAGGGAGGCAGGGATGAGGGCAAGATTAAATGCACCAGTAGTGCTGTGTGTAGTGATGGTACTTACTTGACTTTATTAGTTTGCAGAGGAATCATCCAGGAGCGCTCGCCGGACGAGAATATGCAGAAGTGGACGTGAGCAGCCTGGGCATCCTTCTGAGGAGACCTCAACAGTCCTCATGTTTCTGCATTCTGCCTAACTGGCTGTGAGTAAGCGGTGAGTGCTTGGAATTCCTCATCTGTACTCACTGTAATTTTGTTCGTAGGCCGTTTCCTTCCTTGTTCGGTATGGGGCACTGTGGGATTAAGGCTGGGGAAGAGACCAGTGTCATACTTGCCAACTTTCACTGGGTAGATAAGAACCCTGAATTCACAGTATTCCAAAAATCAAGCTAATCCTATTTCCAAGAAGGCCAAAACAAGCCAATTCCTAAGAACCCCAACACTCAATGACTAGATCTCTCCTGGCGTGTAGTCTGGGACTGTGGTGGGTCCACTGTGCACCCCTGACTCTCTCCCCCCTTTGCCCCTGCTTGCCGGAAGCAGCAAGCTACAACCAGCAATAAGCTACAGGTCAAAAACAAGCCCAATTTCTATGTTTTATTTTCCCCCTTGAGATTTGGTGTGTGAGACCAGAGTCTGCTGTGCAAAGTCACTATTTCGGGTGTCGCTGCAAGGGGTGCTTTCTACTTGGAGTCCTACCGGTGTAATGGGAATAGGGTTGAGGGCGGAGCCCCACTGTGTGCGGGGGGGGGGGGGAAATAAGAGCCTACCCAAAGTTGCTGACTGAAAGGGTAACTGATTTGTTTTTCCCCCTTGTGCTGGGTTTAGTAGCAAGAGAAAAGAAGTCACAGGCCAGAGTCTACTGCCCTCGTGCAATGGAAAGAGCAAGAGCGATGAGTCTGCAAGCGTTATTAATGTGAGGCAGAAGGCGTCCATCTGGGAGCGGAACCGCCACCACTCTCAATGAGATAAGTGTCTTCTTTGGTGATGGCTCTGCTCAAGGCCCATCTTGCTCCTGGTAGGGACGCCCCGTTAGCTGGGGCTGGGTTTGTAAGAAAAGGTTCCTGACTAGCTGTGGTTTTGAGAGAGAGAAGATCCCCATTTTTAGGGGCTGCTCATGTCTCTGGCCAGGACCAGTGTGTCCTCCGCAGCATATTAGATCCAGGGGGATGACTCCAGCTGGCGAGTTCCTTGACTCCCTCCCACGTTTTTCTCTCTCTCCTCTAATGTGTTGGCCAACACACACTCTGTCTGTCTGTCTGCCTTTCTCTCTGTCCTTGCCTCCTCTTGTGCTGTCTCCCTTCGTAGGACACGGGCAGATGTGTTACGTGTGCATCCCCACAGGCTAGGTCTTGTGAGCTATGAACAAGTAGGGGACTGAAATGATGCAGGGCAGTGGGCGCTAGAGTGGAGCGGTGACTGTGGGTATTGACTGAGTCTCTGCTCTAGTGGGGCTGATGTGGATGGGATGGGAGAGGGAGGCAGGGATGAGGGCAAGATTTCACGCACCAATTGAATTTTTTGTAGTGAGGGCTCTTGCTTGGCTTATTTGCTGCACTTGTAGAGGAATTGTCCAGGAGCAGCAGCCGGAGGAGAAATTGGCAGACGTGGGCCTGAGGAGCCTGGACATTCTTCTAAGGAGACATGAACAGTCCTCAGCTTTCTGCCTCGTGCATAACTGGCTGTGGGTAAGTGGTCAGTGCTTGGAATTCCTCATCTGTACTTGCTGTGATTTTCTTCACACTTTGTTTGCTTCCTTGTTGGGTGTGGGGCTCTTTGGGATTAAGGCTGGGGAAGGGACCAGAGTCACAGTTGCTAACTTTCACTGGGGAAATAAGCACCCCCGACTTTGACAATAAGCCAAAAATCAAGATAAACCCATTTGAAAACAAGGCCAAAACAAGCCAATTCCTAAGAACCCCAACACTCAATGACTAGATCTCCCCTGGCGTGCAGTCTGGGACTGTGGTGGGTCTGCTGTGCACCTCAACTAGCCGTCCCCTTTGCTCCTCCTTGTCCGTGCTTGCTGGAAGCAAAAAGCTACAAGAAGCAATAAGTTACAAGCCAAAAAGAAGCACAATTTCTACGTGTTTTCCCCACAGGTTTGGTGTGTCTGACCAGAGTCATCTGTGCAGAGTGACTATTTCAGGTGTCATTGCAAGGGGTGCTTTCTACTTGTAGTCCTAAAGGCGTGATGGGAGGAGGGTTCAGGGCAGAGCCCCACCATGTGGGAGAGGCGAAAAGAAGCGGCTACCCAACATTGCCAATTGAGATGGTGACTGACTTGTTTTTCTGCTGGATTTAGTACCAAGGGAAAAGAAATGACAAGTCAGAGTCTACTGCCCCCATGCGATGGAAAGCGAGCGAGAGTGATGGGACTGCGAGAATTATTGATGCCTTGAAAAAGCCGTACGACTGGGAATGGAACAGTCATCACTGTCAATGAGATAAGTGTCTGTTTTGGTGATTGCTCTGCTCACGGCCCACCTTTCTCCTGAAAGGGATGCCCCGTTTGCTGAGGCTGTGTTTGTAAGAAAAGGTTCCTGACTAGCTGTGGTTTTGAGAGAGAGAAGGTCCCTATTTTTAGGGGCTGCTCAGTTTTCTGGCCAGAAGCAGTGTGTCCTACGCAGCAGAAGGTTGCATCTAGGAGAATGAGTCCAGGTGGTGAATTGCTTGCCTTCCTCTCCTGTTTCTCTCTCTCTTCTCTAGTGTGTTGGCCAACACTCTTTCTCAATCTGTCCTTGCCTTTCCTTGTGCCTCTCCCTTCTTAGGATATTGGCAGGCGAGCTAGGTGTGCACCCCCACAGGTTGTGTCTTGGGAGCCATAAAGAAGTAGGAGGGGACGAAAATCATGCAGGACAGTCGGTGCGAGACTGGAGCGGTGGCTGTTGGTGTTGTGGGGCTAAGACAGATCAAAAGCGACGCAGGGAAGAGGGCCTTAATTGGGCTCTACGTAGTGCAGGAGTTCTCAAACTGGGGATTAGGTCCCATCAGGGGGCCGCAAGGTTATTTGGGGGGTTGTGAAATGTCATCCTCCATCCTAAACATCACTTGGCTTCCAGCATTTATAATGCTGTTCAATATACAAAAAGTGTTTTTAATTTATAAGGGGAGGGTCACACTCAGAAGCTTGCTATGTAAAAGGGACCATCAGTACCAAATGTTGAGAACCACTGGTGTAGTGATAGTTCTTGCTTGCCTTTATTAGTTTGCAGAGGAATTGTCCAGGAGTCTCAGCTGGAGAAGAAGCTGGCAGAAGTGGACCTGAACTGCCTGGACATCCTTCTAAGGAGACATGAATAGTCCTCAGCTTTCTGCATTCTGGATAACTGGCTATGAGTAAGAAGTCAGTGTTTTCAATTCCTTGTCTGTACTCACTCGTTTCCTTCATAGGCCGTGTGCTTCCTCGTTGGGTACGAGGCTCTTTGGGATTAAGGCTGGGGAAGGGACAAGAGTCTCCTGAGCAAAGTGACTATTTTGGGTGCAGTTAAAATGGGTCTCTTCTAGTTGCAGCTGTAAAGTAGTAATGGGAGATGGGTTGAGGGCAGAGCTGTGGGATACGGGAGATGTGAGATGAAGAGACTACGTGACATTGCAGACGGAGATGGTAATTTTATTTTTTTTCTTCCCTTTACTTCTTCCTTGGTACTAAACCCAGCAGTCACACGTCAGAGTCTACTGCCCTCGTGCGATGGAAAGTGAGTGAGAGGAGCGAGCCTCAGCATTGTTCATGCCAGGCAAGAGCCGTCCATCTGGGAGCCGAGCAGAGGCCACTGTCACTGAGATAAGTGTCTGGTTTGGTGATTGTTCTGCTCACGGCTCAGCTCCTGGTAGGGACGCCCCATTAGCAAGGTCTGGGTTTGTAAGAAAAGGTTCCTAACTAGTGGTTATGAAGGAGACAAGGTCCCCATTTTGAGGGGCTGGTAATTTCTTTGGCCAGGAGGGGTGTGTCCTCTGCAGCAGAAGGTTGGATCCAGGGGGATGACTCCAGCTCATGAGTTTCTTGACTCCCTCCTGTGTTTTTTACTCTCTCTCTCTCACTCTCCTCTAATGTGTTGGCCAACACACACTGTCTGTCTGTCTGTCTGTCACTCTGTCTCTGTCCTTGCTTCTTCTTGTGCCGTCTCCTTTCATAGGACATGGATAGGAGTGCTAGGTGTGCATCCCCACAGGCTAGATCTCGGGAGCTATGAACAAATAGGAGGGGATGAAAATCATGCAGGGTATTGGGCGCTAGAGTGGAGCGGTGTCTGTGGATGTTGACTCAGTCTCTGTTCATCGAGTCAAGCGGATGTAGATGGGATGGGAGAGGGAGGCAGGGATGAGGGCAAGATTAAATGCGCCAGTAGTGCTGTGTGTAGTGATTGTATTTGCCTGACTTTATTAGTTTGCAGAGGAATCATCCAGGAGCTCTTGCCGGACGAGAATATGCAGAAGTGGACGTGAGCAGCCTGTACATCCTTCTGAGGAGACCTCAACAGTCTTCAGGTTTCTGCCTTCTGCCTAACTGGCTGTGAGTAAGCAGTGAGTGCTTGGAATTCCTCATCTGTACTCACTGTAATTTTGTTCATAGGCCGTTTCCTTCCTTGTTTGTTATGGGGCACTGTGGGATTAAGGATGGGGAAGAGACCAGAGTCATACTTGCCAACTTTCACTGGGTAGATAAGAACCCTGAATTCACAGTATTCCAAAAATCAAGCTAATCCTATTTCCAATAAGGCCAAAACAAGCCAATTCCTAAGAACCCCAACACTCAATGACTAGATCTCTCCTGGCGTGCAGTCTGGGACTGTGGTGGGTCCGCTGTGCACCCCTGACTCTCTCCCCCCTTTGCCCCTGCTTGCCGGAAGCAGCAAGCTACAACGAGCAATAAGGTACAGATAAAAAACAAGCCCAATTTCTATGTTTTACTTTCCCCCTTGAGATTTGGTATGTGTGACCACAGTCTGCTGTGCAAAGTGACTATTTCGGGTGTCGTTGCAAGGGGTGCTTTCTACTTGTAGTCCTACCGGTGTAATGGGAATAGGGTTGAGGGCGGAGCTCCACTGTGTGTGGGAGGGGAAAATAAGAGCCTACCCAAAGTTGCTGACTGAAAGGGTAACTGATTTGTTTTTCCCCCTTGTGCTGGGTTTAGTAGCAAGAGAAAAGAAGTCACAGGCCAGAGTCTACTGCCCTCGTTCAATGGAAAGAGAGCAAGAGCGATGAGTCTGCAAGCGTTGTTAATGCGAGGCAGAAGGCGTCCATCTGGGAGCAGAACCGCCACCACTCTCAATGAGATAAGTGTCTTCTTTGGTGATTGCTCAGCTCAAAGCCCATCTTGCTCCCGGTAGGGACGCCCCGTTAGCTGGGGCTGGGTTTGTAAGAAAAGGTTCCCGACTAGTTGCGGTTACAAGGGAGACGATGGCCCCATTTTCAGGGGCTGCTCATATCTCTGGCCAGGACCAGTGTGTCCTCCGCAGCATATTAAATCCAGGGGGATGACTCCAGCTGGTGAGTTCCTTGACTCCCTCCCACGCTTCTCTCTCTCTCTCTCTCTCTCCTCTGATGTGTTGGCCAACACACACTCTGTCTGCCTTTCTTTCTCTCTCTCTCTGTCCTTGCCTCTTCTTGTGCTGTCTTTCTTCGTAGAACACGGGCAGGTGTGTTACGTGTGCATCCCCATAGGCTAGGTCTTGTGAGCTATGAACAAGTAGGGGGCCGAAATGATGCAGGGCAGTGGGCGCTAAAGTGGAGCGGTGACTGTGGGTGTTGTGGAGCTAAGACAGATTGAAAGTGACGCAGGGAAAAGGGCCTTAATTGGCCTCTATGTAGTGCAGGAGTTCTCAAACTGGGGTTTAGGTCCTGTCAGGGGGCCGCAAGGTTGTTATTTGGGGGGTTGTGAAATGTCATCCTCCATCCTAAACATCACTTGGCTTCCAGCATTTATAATTCTGTTTAATATACAAAAAGTGTTTTTAATTTATAAGGGGAGGGTCACACTCAGAAGCTTGCTATGTAAAAGGGACCATCAGTACAAAAGGTTGAGAACCACTGGTGTAGTGATAGTTCTTGCTTGCCTCCATTAGTTTGCAGAGGAATTGTCCAGGAGTCTCAGCTGGAGAAGAAGCTGGCAGAAGTGGACCTGAACTGCCTGGACATCCTTCTAAGGAGACATGAACAGTCCTCAGCTTTCTGCATTCTGGATAACTGGCTATTGAGTAAGAAGTCAGTGTTTTCAATTCCTTATCTGTACTCACTCTTGTTTCCTTCATAGGCCGTGTGCTTCCTCGTTGGGTACGAGGCTCTTTGGGATTAAGGCTGGGGAAGGGACAAGAGTCTCCTGAGCAAAGTGACTATTTTGGGTGCAGTTAAAATGGGTCTCTTCTAGTTGCAGCTGTAAAGAAGTAATGGGAGATGGGTTGAGGGCCGAGCTGTGGGATACGGGAGATGTGAAAGAGACTGAGACATTGCAGACGGAGATGATAATTTTATTTTTTTTCTTCCTTTTACTTCTTCCTTGGTACTAAACCCAGCAGTCACACATCAGAGTCTACTGCCCTCATGTGATGGAAAGTGAGTGAGAGCAGCGAGCCTGTGAGCGTTGTTCATGCCAGGCAACAGCCGTCAATGTGGGGGTCGAGCAGACGCCACTGTCAGTGAGATAAGTGTCTGTTTTGCTGAGGGTTCTGCTCACGGCCCATATGAGTTGCTTGCCTTTCTCTGTTTCTCTCTCTCTTCTCTAGTTTGTTGGCCAACACTCTCTGTCTCTGTCCTTGCCTCTCCTTGTGCTGTCTCCCTTCATAGGACACGGGCAGGAGTGCTAGGTGTGCATCCCCACAGGCTAGGTCTCAGGAGCTATGAAGAAGTAGGAGGGGATGAAAATCATGCAGGGTAGTGGGCATTAGAGTGGAGCGGTGACCGTCAGTGTTGACTCAGTCTCTGTTCATCGAGTCGGGCTGATGTAGATGAGATGGGAGAGGGAGGCAGGGATGAGGGCATTCATAGAGCTCTGTGTAGTGACAGTTCTTGCTTGGCTTTATTAGTTTGCAGAGGAATCGTCCAGGAGCCCCAGCCGGATGAGAATGTCAGAAGTGGACCTGAGCAGCCTGGACATCCTTCTAAGGAAACAAGAATAGTCCTCAGGTTTCTGCCTTCTGCATAACTGGCTGTGAGTAACGGCTCAGTGCTTTGAACTCAGAGTCATCTGTACTCACTGTAGTATTCTTCATTGACCGTGTGGTTTCTTCTTGGGTACAGGGCTCTGTGGGATTAAGGGTGAGGAGGGGCCAGAGTCAGCTGTGCAGAGTGACTGTGTTAGGTGTTGTTGTAAGAGGTGCTTTGTACTTTTAGTCCTAAAGGTGTAATGGGTAGAGGGCGGAACCCCGCCATGCGTGAGAGGGGAAAAGAAGAGCCTAAGAGACATTTCTGACTGAGACGGTAGCTTACTTGTTTTATCCCCTGGTTTTAGTACCAAGGAAAAAGACGTCACATGTCAAAGTCTACTGCCCTTATGAGTGAGAGTGACGAGACTGCGAGCGTTGTTGGTGCCAGGCAGGAGCCGTCCATCTGGGAGCAGAACAGCTGCTACTATCACTGAGATAAGTATCTGTTTTGCTGAGAGTTCTGCTCACGGCCCACCTGGCTACAGGTAGAGACACCCCGTTAGGTGGGGTGGGTTTGTAAGAAAAGGTTCCTGACTAGCTGTGGTTTTGAGGGAGACACGGTCCCCATTTTCAGGGGCTGATGATTTCTCTGGCCAGGATCGGTGTGTCCTCGGCAGGAGAAGGTTAGATCCATGAGGATGACTCCAGGTGGTGAGTTGCTTGCCTTCCTCCTCTGTTTTTCTCTCTCTGTCTTCTCTACTCTACTCTATTGTGTTGGCCAACACACACACACTTTCTCTCTCTCTGTCTCTTTGCTGTCTCCCTTCATAGGGCATGGGCAGGAGTGCTATGTGTGCATCCCCTTAGGCTAGGTCTCGGGAGCTATGAACAAGTAGGAGGGGTCGAAAATCATGCATCGTAGTGGGCACTAGAGTGGAGGGGTGACTGTGGATGTTGACTGTCTCTCTTCAAGTGGGCCTGATGTAGATAGGATGGGAGAGGGAGGCAGGGATGAGGGCAAGATTACCTGCACCAATTGAATTTTGTGTAGTGATGGCTCTTGCTTCGCTCATTTCCTGTACTTGCAGAGGAATTGTCCAGGAGCAGCAGCTGAAGGAGAAAGTGGCAGACGCAGACCTGAGGAGCCTGGACATCCTTCTTAGCAGACATGAGTGGTCCTCAGATTTCTGCCTCCCGCACAACTGGCTGTGAGTAAGCGGTCAGTGCTTGGAATCCCTCATCTGTAGTGGCTCCGGTTTTGTTCAGAGGCTCTGAATTTCTTCATTGGACACAGTGCTCTGTGGGATTCAGATGAGGCAAAGGCACAAGTCTCCTGTGCAGAGTGAGTATCTTGGATGTAGGTGCAGTGGGCTGCTTTTTAGTTGTAGTGCTAAAGCTGTAATGGGAGGAGGGCTGAGGGCGGAGCCCTGAGGTGTGGTAGATGTGAGAAGAAGAGCCTATGCACATTGCAGACTGAGATGCTAACTGATTGGTTTTTCCCCCTAGTGCTGGGTTTAGTACCAAGTGGAGAGTCAGAGTCCACTCCGCACATGCCATGGAAAGGGAGCGAGAGCTGGGAGGTTCTAAGCATTGTTGATGCCAGGGAAGAGCCATCCAGCTGGGAGTGGAGCAAGGACCACTGTCAGTGAGATAAGTGTCTTGTTAGGTGAAGGCTCTGCTGTGGTTATGAGGGAGACAAGGTCCCTATTTTCAGGGGCTGCTCAGTCCTCTGGCCAGTACCGGTGTGTCCTCTGCAGCGGAAGGTTGGATTCAGGAGGATGACTCCAGGTGACAAGTTGCTTGCCTTCCTCCCGTGTTTCTCATTTTCTCGCTCTCTGTCTCTTTAGTGTGTTGGCCAACGCTCTCTCTTAATCTGTCCTTTCCTTTCCTTGTGCCATCTCCCTTCTTAGGACACAGGCAGGCCTGCGAGGTGTGCATCTCCACAGGTTAGGTCTTGAAAGCCCTGGAGTAGTAGGAGGGGACGAAAACCATGCGGGGTAGTGGGTGCGAGAGTGGAGCAGTGACTGTCAGTATTGAAGCGGTCTCTGTTGAAGTGGGGCTGATGTAGATGTGGTGGAAGAGGGAGGCAGGATTGAGGGCAACATTTCAAGCACCATTAGAGCTGTGTGTAGAGATGGCGCATGCTTGGCTTTTACAGCTGCACTTCCAGAGGAATTGTCCAGGAGCTCAAGCCGGAGGAGAAACTGGCAGAGGTGGATCTGAGCAGCTTGGACATGGTTCTAACCAGACAGGAACAGTCCTCAGCTTTCTGCCTTCTGAACAACTGGCTGTGAGTAAGAGGTCAGTGCTTTCAATTCCTTATCTGTACTCGCTGTAGTTTACTTCACAGGCCTTGTGCTTCCTCGCTGGGTACAGGACACTATGGTATTAAGGCTGGGGAAGGGACAAGAGTCTCCTGAGCAAAGTGACTATTTTGGGTGCAGTTACAATGGATCCCTTCTAGTTGCAGATGTAAAGTAGTAATAGGAGATGGTTTGATGGCGGAGCCGTGGGAGATGTGAGATGAAGAGACTACGTGACATTGCAGATGGAGATGCTAATTTGTTTGTTTTTTCTCTCCTCTGCTGGGTTTCATACCAAGGAAAAATAAGTCACATGTCAGTCTACTGCCCTCATGCAATAGAAAGTGAGTGAGAGCAGCGAGCCTGTGAACATTGTTCATGCCAGGCAAGAGCCGTTCATTTGGGAGCCAAGCAGATGCCACTGTCAGTGAGAAGTGTCTGTTTTGCTGAGGGTTCTGTTAATAGCCCATCTGACTCCAGGTACAGACACCCTGTTAGCTGGGGCTGGTTTGTCAGAAGAGTTTCCTGACTAGCTGGGGATACAAGGGAGACAAGGTCCCCATTTTCAGGGGCTTGTCATTGCTCTGTTCACAAGCAGTGTGTCCTCCGCAGGAGAAGGTTGGATCCAGGAGGATGACTCCAGATGGTGAGTTACTTGCCTTTCTCCTGTGTTTCTCTCTCTCTTCTCTAGTGTGTTGGCCAACACTCTTGTTCTCTCTCCGTCTCTGTCCTTGCCTCTCCTTGTGCCATCTCCCTTCATAGAACAGGGGCAGGAGTGCTAGGTGTGCATCCCCACAGGCTTGGTCTCGGGAGCTATGAACAAGTAGGAGGGGATGAAAATCATGCAGGATAGTGGGCGCTAGAGTGGAGCAGTGTCTGTGGATGTTGACTCAGTCTCTGTTCATTGAGTCAAGCGGATGTAGATGGAATGGGAGAGGGAGGCAGGGATGAGGACATTCATAGAGCTCTGTGTAATGATGGTCCTTGCTTGGCTTTATTAGTTTGAAGAGGAATCGTCCAGGAGCCCTCGCCGGAGGAGAATATGCAGAAGTGGATCTGAGAAGCCTGGACATCCTTCTAAGGAGACATGAATAGTCCTCGGGTTTCTGCATAACTGGCTGTTCCTCATCTGTACTTGCTGTAGTTTTCTTCATAGGCCGTGTGCTTCCTCCTTGGGTACAGGGCTCTGTGGCTGGGGAGGGGCCAGAATCTGCTCTGCAGAGTGACTATGTTGGGTGCCATTAAGAGGGCCAATGCAGACAGGAGAAAAGGGGCCTGAACCCTGATTACAGGGTGGTCACCCTTGTCTTTAGTAAAATATTCCTCCTTTAAACTCGGTGGGGGCGGGGGGAAGTCCCCAATGTGAAAAGATCTGGAAATGAACAGGTAAGGGAGGGATCCTGCTGAGTGTCTCCTTTCCGATCAATCCTCCATCTCTCAGCGACACCCTTCCGGACTTACCTTCCTACCTCACCAAGAAAATAACTTTGTGCTCCCTAACCTTTACCAGAAAAGACCCCCCTTCCTTGTAACGCAGTCCTGTTAGTAGGGTTAGGTGCACCCACGTGCTGGCTCTGAATACCTCCGCATGTGCTTACAACACCTAAACATCAATACATTTCAGAAAGGACCGCCACATCAATCCCTTCGGACGTAGCCCTAGGAATCTCCTCTGTCTGTCTCCAAAGAGACACAAGGCCTGGAATTTGGACACAGCTGAGGGAGCTGTCTGAATGTCTACAGTTAAACACTCATCAGTGCGACGGTGTCTTTCTTGTGCACAAGAAAACAAAGGGTCAAAGTTGTGGTTGGTTGAGCGGTGTAAATTGGGCAGGGCAAAAGGACTTGAGGAAGGATGAGGTGGAAGTGAGGATCTGAAAGGAGCCCCCCACCTCACCAGTTCATTTCCAGACTTTGTAACGTTTACATGGTTGGGTCATCTCTTTGGCTGTTTTGAGAAAAGGGGCCAATTTTCCACGGCCTTCGCCATCCCCTTACAGCTGCCCCTTCGCCACACCATGTTCCATCTGACCAGGATAGGTTGCAAGTAAGATTTCACTTCAAATCTCCAAAAAAAAAAAAAGAAATAATTCTGGGGGACTTTTACTGTGACTAAAAGAAATAGAAGCTCAGCCCTTTTCAAGGGAGGGGGAGAGGGGGTCGCTCAGCCAAAGACACAAAAAGGCTCCCCTAGTTTAAGCGTGTGAGGGATAAGACCTTACACCCTGGTTACAGGGCAGTCATTTTGCCGGGCGTGTCAAAGTGACCTGTGGCTTAATTTGCATGGCAAAGGAGACCCAAACCTTCCTTACAGGGTGGTTCTTAAGCCAGGGGCATTCGAATGGGGCAGAGAGAAAAGCATTGTAAAGGAGAGACCTCCGTTCCCTCAGGAGAGCGTGGTCTCATTGCCCAGCAAGTGCCAGCGGCCCAAGAGGAGCTAGAAAGGGGAGACGTGCACCCTTCTCACAGGGATTGGTCAGTGGCAAAGAGCATTTTAAAGGCTAGGTCCTAAGGAGCTCAAAGCCACAGAGACCTTGTGGTGATCTGCGTGTAATGTAATATCTCATTGTAAGGTGACGGGGTCAGCAAGAGTTAATTAACTCACCAACTGACCTTGACCTATGGCCGAACTTTAAAGACTGGTTAGGAAGATCTGTAAAGGAATAGAGGTTTGAAATGCAGCCTGCATTGTTAGAGATAGAAGGGTAAATGTTAGCTCGGGTCTTGTCTATTGCTATAGCTGTGATTCAAAGATCAAAAAAGCAATATTAACATTTAGGAAGACATTGGAGTGAAATAGCGTTATTGTCTATATCGGGGTCGTCAACCTTTCACAAGCGGTGTGCCGAGTCTTCATTTATTCACTCTAAAATGTATTACTGGCACACGAAACCTTAATGTTTTTCAGAAGGTCTCTTTAGTTATATAATATATAGACATAGAAACTAGTGTTGTATTGTAAAATAAACAAGGTTTTCAAAATGTTTAAGTAGCTTCATTTAAAATTAAATTAAAATGTTGATCTTACAGCGCTGGCCTGCTCAACCTGCTGCTGGTCTGGGGTTCTGTTCCACTAGGCCCCCAGCAGGCTGTGCGGGGCCCTGCCCACATACAGCGGGTAGCTACCTTCTCCCTGGTTCTGGCCCATTCTCTTCCTCTCTCTCTCTGCACTGAGCTGAGGGTGGGAGTGGACCGAGCACAGGGCTGGGGCTGAAGGGTCTGGCCAGGAGCTAGAATGAGGGAGGGGGCTCAGGGTTGGGGCAGGAGGTCTGGGTGTGGGGGCACTTACCTGGGCAGCTCCCATTTGGTGTGAGGGGTGCAGGTGGGAATGTGAATGGGGGTGCAGGAGCTCCTGTTTGGTGCTCAGGGTGGGGGTGGGGATGTGCAGGGGTGCAAGAGTCAGGGCAGAGGACTGGGGGCATGTGAGGGGGGTGCAGGTGTCAGGGTGGGAGGGGCTGGGTATGTGTGTGTGGGGGGGTGTCAGGGCTCAGGGCAGAGGGCTGGGTGACTGCCCCCCTCAGAACCTCTAATCCCCTCTGCTCCTGGGACCCCTGCCCCTAATTGCCCTCCAGAACCCTATCCCTTATCTAAGCCTCCCTGTTCTTGTCCCCTGACTGCCCCCCTAGGAGCCTACCCCCTACCCTGTCCCCTGACTGCCCGAACCCTTATCCACACCCCCACCCTCTGACAGGACCCCCAGAACTCATGAGCCATCCCCTGCCTCCTGACAGCCCCCCCCAAACTCCTGACTCATCCAACCGCCGCAGCTCCTTGTCCCCTAACCATCTCCTCCAGAGAGCCCCCCACCCTAAGTGTCCCCTGACCCCTAGCCAGCCCCCACCCCCTGACAGACCCTGGAATTCCCATGCCCCATCCACCCCCCTGTTCCTTGTCTGCCACCTCCAGAGACCCCCGCCCCTATCCAACCAACCCTGTCCCCTGACTGCCGCCCCCTTACCCAACCTGCCCGGCCCCAGATCCCCTTACCATGAGCCTCCAAGCAGAGCCAGCCTATGCTGCCCTGTGGGAGCGCACAGCCCCGCCCCTCAGAGTGCTGCGCGTGCGGGGGCAGGGCTCCGGACAAGCGGGGAGCCTGTTTGCCTCCCTCCAGAGCCAGCGCGCAGCCCCGGCCCCAGAGCTCTGTGGGTGGGGGCAGGGATCCGGGGGAGGGGAGAAGGCGGGGGAGGGGCCGGCGGCTTGCTGCGCTCAGCCCGGTGCTCCAGCCCGGAAGCGCAGACCCTGCGATTTGCCGTGCTGGCAGGGTTTTTAATGGCACCCTGGAGTCCCGGCAGGCAGCCGCGTGCCATTGAAAATCGGCTCCCGTGACGTCTTTGGCACGTGGCTGCTGGAGGTTGCTGACCCCTGACCTAGTGTCTCTGTGGCTCCATGAGGGAAATAACTAGTGACACCGTGTGGCCACGCAGGGTAATGCACAGAGCAGTTCCTGTGTGGACCTACAGTGACACCGTGTGGTCATGCAGGCTAATGCACAGAGAATTTCTCTCAGAGGAACAGTGACACCGTGTGGTCACGCAGGGTAATGCACAGAGCAGTTCCTGCGTGGAGCTACAGTGACACCGTGTGGCCACGCAGGGTAATGCACAGAGCAGTTCCTGCGTGGAGCTACAGTGACACCGTGTGGCCACGCAGGGTAACGCACAGAGCAGTTCCTGCGTAGAGCAACAGTGACACCGTGTGGCCACGCAGGGTATTGCAGAGAGCATTTCCTGCGTGGAGCAACAGTGACACCGTGTGGCCACGCAGGGTAATGCACAGAGCATTTTGCGCATGGAGCAACAGTGACACCGTGTGGCCACGCAGGGTAATGAACAGAGCAGTTCCTGCGTGGAGCTACAGTGACACTGTGTGGCCATGCAGGGTAATGCACAGAGCAGTTCCTGCGTGGAGCTACAGTGACACCGTGTGGCCACGCAGGGTAAGGCATGGAACATTTCCTGCGTGGAGCAACAGTGACACCGTGTGGCCACGCAGGGTAATGCACAGAGCATTTCATGCGTGGAGCAAATGTGACACCGTGCGGCCACGCAGGGTATTGCACAGAGCATTTCGCGCGTGGAGCTACAGTGACACCGTGTGGCCACGCAGGGTAATGCACAGAGCATTTTGCGCATGGAGCAACAGTGACACCGTGTGGCCACACAGGGTAATGCACAGAGCAGTTCCTGCGTGGAGCAACAGTGACACCGTGTGGCCATGCAAGGTAATGCACAGAGCAGTTCCTGCGTGGAGCAACAGTGACACTGTGTGGCCACACAGGGTATTGCACAGAGCAGTTTCTGCATTGAGCAACAGTGACAACGTGTGGCCACGCAGGGTGATGCACAGTTGCTCCATGAAGGAAATGCTTTGTCCAGTAGTCAGAGTGCCCACCCCAGGGGCGGCTCTAACAATTTCGCCACCCCAAGCACGGCGGCATGCCGCGGGGGGCGCGCTGGCGGTCACCGGTCCCACGGCTCCGGTGGAGCATCCGCAGGTATGCCTGCAGGAGGTCCACCGGAGTCGCCTGCTGCCCTCTCAGCGACAGGCAGAGCACCCCCCGCGGAATGCCGCCCCAAGCACACGCTTGGCGCACTGGGGTCTGGAGCCAGCCCTGGCCTACCCGGTGTGTGTCTTGCTCCATGAGATAAATGCTCTCTGCATTCTCCCAAGAGGCCACCCACTGACACTGCTGCTCCATGAGGGAAATACTTTGTGCATTAACCCTGAGTGGCCCCTCGTTGTCACTGTCCCTTGATGAGGGGAAATGGTTTGTGAGTTATCTGGACTGGCCACCCGGTTTCACTCTTGCTCTGGGAGGAAAATACTTAGTGACACCAGGTGGCCACTCGAGGTAATACACCCAGCATCTCCTTCAGTGCATTCCAGCCTGCCCCCCACCGGGACCCATTCAACCTCCTCCAACCTGCTCCAGCATCCCCAGACTTGCCAGCACTCCGCTCACCCCATCCCAATCTGCCCCTTGCACATGGCCCTCCAATCCACCCCATCTGTTCCCCATCTCAGGGCACCCCAACATCCTCCATGACACCCAATCCCTACACCTCAACCCCAATTGGCTCCAACCTATTTCTCCTTTGCTGGGCCCCACTTCCCCAGCACCACATTTCCCCATGCCACCCACAGCCAGCCAGGCTTCCCTCTCCAATTCCTGTTACCCTTCCCAGCCACACTGGGGCCTTTCAATCTCCTCCATCCTGCCCTTACTCTCCAGGGCTTATGAATCCCACATTTCCCCATACAGCTTGGGAACCCTAAACCCCTCTACCTCACAGTGAAGTCCCCACCCCCAGATATCATATGACTAAGCCACTGATGCACGAACCCCAAATTGCCTACTGAACGTGTCCATTGGTCAGCCCCATGGACCTTCTCTCTCCTTTCCTCTCCTTGTGCTGTCTCCCTTCCTAGGACACGGGCAGGCATGCTAGGTGTGCAGCCCCAAAAGCTGTGTATCGGGAGCTCTGAAGAAGTAGGAGGGGACAAAAATCCTGCAGGGTAGTGGATAGTGGAGTAGAGCGGTGTCTGTTGGCGTTGACTCAGTCTCTGTTCATCGAGTGGGGCAGATGTAGATGGGACTGCAGAGGGAGGCAGAGATGAGGGTAAGATTAAACACAGCAATAGAGCTCTGTGTAGTGATAGTTCTTGCTTGGCTTTATTAGTTTGCAGAGGAATCATCCAGGAGCCCTCACCGGTCGAGAATATGGCAGAAGTGGACCTGAGAAGCCTGGACATCCTTCTAAGGAGACAAGAATAGTTCCCAACTTTCTGCCTACCGCTTAAATGGCAGTGAGTAAGTGGTCAGTGCTTTCAATTCCTCATCTGTACTTGCTGTAGTTTACTTCACAGACCATGTGGTTCCTTGTTGGGTATGGGGCTCTGTGGGATTAAGGCTGGGGAGGGGCCAGAGTCTGCTGTGCACAATGACTCTGTTGGGTGTAGTTGCAAGGTGTGCTTTCTACTTGTAGTCCTAAAGGTGTAAAGGGAAGATGGTTGAAGGTGGAGCCCCGCTGTGCAGGAGAGGTGAAAAGAAGAGCCTACGAGACGTTGCCGACTGAGCTGGTAACTTACTTGTTTTATCCCCTGGTTTTAGTGCCAAGGAGAAAGATGTCACATGTGAGAGTCTACAGCCCTTGTGATGGAAAACGAGTGAGAGTGACGAGACTGCGAGCATTGTTGGTGCCAGCAGCAGCCGTCCATCTGGGAGCAGAACAGCCGCTACTATCACTGAGATAAGTATCTCTTTTGCTGAGGGTTCTGCTCCATCAGGTAGGGACACCCCATTAGCTGGGGCTGGGTTTGTAAGAAAAGGTTCCTGAGTAGCTGTCATTATGAGGGAGACAGGTCCCCATTGTCAGGGGCTGGTCAGTTCTCTGGCCAGTAGCAGTGTGTCCTCTGCAGCAGAAGGTTAGATCCTGGAGCATGACTGCAGGTGGAAAGTTGCTTGCCATCCTCCCATGTTTCTCTCTTTCTTCTGTACTGTGTTGGCCAACATTCTCTCTCTCTGTGTCTGTCCTTGCCTCTCCTTGTGCTGTCTTCCTTCTTAGCACACAGGCAGGCGTGCTCGGAGTGCATCCCCACAGCCTATGTATCAGGAGCCATGAAGAAGTAGGAGGGCATGAACATAATGCAGAGTAATGGGCACGAGAGCGGAGTGGTGACTGTCGGTGTTAACTCGGTCTCTGTTCAGCGAGTGGGGCTGATGTAGATGGGATGGAAGAGGGAGGCAGGGATGAGGGCAAGATTTCAAGCACCAATAGAGCTGTGTGTAGTGATGGCTCATGCTTGGCTTTTGCAGCTGCACTACCAGAGGAGCTGTCCAGGAGCCCCAGCCAGAGGAGAAAGTTGCAGAAGGGAACCTGAGCAGCCTGGACATCCTAAGCAGACATGAACAGTCCTCAGCTTTCTGCCTCCTGCATAACTGGCTGTAAGGGGTCAGTGTTTGGAATTCCTCATCTCTACTTGCTTCGGTTTTGTTCAGAGACTGTGAATTTCCTCGTTGAACATAGTGCTGTGCGGGATTCAGAATAGGGAGAGGTACAAGTCTCCTGTGCAGAGTGAGTATTTTGGATGTAGGTGCAGTGGGCTGCTTTTTAGTTGTAGTGCTAAAGCTGTAATGGGAGGAACGGTTGAGGGTGGAGCCCTGAGGTGCGGTAGATTCAAGAAGAACCTATGCATGTTGCAGAGTGAGATGGTAACTGATTTGTTTTCCCCCTTGTGCTGGGTTCAGTACCAAGGGAAAAGAAGTGGAGGGTCAGAGTCCGCTCTCCTCCTTTCATAAGGTTTGATGTGTCTGACCAGCATCTGCTGTGCAGAGTGCGTATTTTAGGTGTTGTTTCAAGGGATGTTTTTTGGTTGTAATGCTAAAGGTGTGATGGGAGGAGGGTTCAGGGCAGATCACCACTGTGTGGGAGAGGCAGAAAGAAGAGCCTCCCCAACATTGTCAACAGAGATGGTAACTTGTTTGTTTTTTCCCCCTCTGCTGGATTTAGTACCAAGGGAAAAGAGAGCTCGCATCAGAGTCTACTGCCCTCATGCGATGGAAATCAAGCGAGAGCAATGGGACCACGAGAATTATTGCTGCCACGAACAAGCCGTCCAACTGGGAGAACAGTCGCCACTCTCAATGAGATAAGTGTCTGTCTTGGTGATTGCTCTGTTTTTTGAGTAGCTGTGCTTATGAGGGAGACAGGGTCCCCATTTTCAGGGTCTGCTCAGTTCTCTGGCTAGTAGCGCTGTGTTCTCTGCAGCAGAAGGTTAGATCCAGGAGGATGACTGCAGGTGGAGAGTTGCTTGCCTTCTTCCCATGTATGTCTCTCTCTCTCTCTCTCTCCCCTAGTATTTTTGCAAAACACACATTCGTTCTCTATCGTTGCACTATCTGCCTTTGTAGGACATGGGCAGGCATGTTAGGTGTGCATCGCCACAGGTTAGGTCTTGGGAGCCATGGAATAGTAGGAGGGGATGAAAGTCATGTGGGGCTGTGGGTGCTAAAGTGGAGCAATGACTGTTGGTGTTAACTCGGTCTCTGTTCATCGAGTGGGGCTGATGTAGATGGGATGGAAGAGGAAGGAAGGGATGAGTTCAAGATTGCAAGCACCAGTAGTGCTGTGTATAGTGATAGTTATTGTTTGGCTTCATTAGTTTGCAGAGGAATCGTCTAGGAGACTTAGCTGGATGATAATATATCAGAAGTGGATCTGAGCAGCTTGGGCATCCTTCTAAAGAGACATGAATAATCCTCATGTTTCTGACTGGGTAAGAGGCTCTGGTATTAAGGCTGGGGAAGAGACAAGAATTTCCTGAACAAAGTGACTATTTTGCGTGCCGTTACAATGGGTCCCTTCTAGTTGCAGTTCTATAGTAGTAATGGGAGACGGGTTGTGAGCGGAGCCGTGGGATATGGGAGACGTGAAATGAAAAGACAACAACACATTGCAGGCGGTGATGCTAATTTTTTGGGTTTTTCCCCTTTGTCCTGGGTTTAATACCAAGAGAAAAGAAGTCAAGCGTCAGTCTACTGCCATGACATGGCGGAAAGTGAGTGAGAGCAGCGAGACTGCGATCATTGCTGATCCCAGACAAGCACCATCCAGCTGGGAGCTGAGTAGAGGCCACTGTCAGTGACATAAGTGTCTGGTTTGGGGAGGGCTCTGCTCACACCCCGCCTGAGTTGAAGTTGGGAAGCCCGGTAATGTAGGGCTGGGTGTGTAGGAAAAGGTTCCCCACTAGCTGTGGGTTACGAGGGAGAAAAGGTCCCATTTTCAGAGGTGGCTCACTTCTCTGGTCAGGAACAGTTTCTCCTCCGCAGCAGAAGCTTGTATCGAGGAGGATGACTCCAGGTGATGAGTTGCTTGATTTCTTCCCATGTTTCTCTCTCGCTCTCTACGCTAGTGTGTTGGCCAACACACTCTCTCTCTTCGCCCCCCTTCTTGTGCCGTCTCCCTTTATAGAACACTGGCACGTGTGTATTGCATGTCTCGTGAGCCATAGAGGAGTAGGAGGGGATGAAAATCATGGAGGGCTGTCGGTGCGAGTGGAGCGGTGACTGTCAGTGTTAGCTTGGTCTCATCGGGGGGGGGCCGATGAAGGTAGGATGGAAGAGGGAGGCAGGGATGAGGGCAAGAGCTTTGTGTAATGATGGCTCATGCTTGGCTTTTGTAGTTGTTCTTACAGAGGAATTGTTGTTCTGGAGCCGTAGCTGGAGGAGAAACTGGATCTGAGCAGTTTGGACATTGTTCTAAGCAGACATGAACAGTCCTCACTTTCTGCCTCCTGCATAACTACACTTCATGACTTCTAGCGTCACAGCTGAAGCCTAAGGTAAATGCATGGTAGAGGCTGAGTACAGGCAGCTGCTTCCCTTTAGGTGGGTTTGGTTTCTCATAAAAGTTTTCCTCCTTGTTCTGGGTGTGGGAGGAGAATTTCGCTATTGTGGGAGTAGCTGTGGGATTATGATGAGGAGAAGAGACAATAGTCTCCTTTAGCGTGACTCTATTGCAGGAGTCCCCAATGCGGTGCCTGTGGGTGCCATGGTGCCTGCCGAGACAGCTATGTGCACCTGCCTACTAATTGCCAAACAAGCAGTCGCTGAAATACCACCCGGAACCAGCGTCATCAAGAAGCGTGCTGCCAAAATGTTGCTGATTTTCGGCGGCGGTGCCTCTCAATAACGCTGGTTCTTGGCGGCTGCTTGTTTGGTGACCACGCTCCTCGGTGGCTAGTTGTCCGGCGCCCACCACACTAAAAGGTTGGGGACCCCTGCTCTATTGGGGGCAGGTGCAATAGACTGACCAAGCACTGCCATTCTTACATTCATATGTTATGCAGACCAAGGGTCCAGCTACCCCAGTATGCTGTCTTCTGACTGGCTAACGCCAGGTGCTTCAGAGGGAATGAACAGAACAGGGAATCGAGAAGTGATCCATCCTGTGTCGTCCATTCCCAGCTTCTGGCAAACAGAGGATAAGGGCACCATCCCTGCCCATCCTCACCAATAGCCATTGATGCACGTGTCCTCCATGAATTTACCTAGTTCTTTTTTTAACCCTGTTATAGTCTTGGCTTTCACAGCATTCTCTGGCAAGGAGCTCCACATGTCGAGTGTCAATTGTGTGCTTTTTAATTGTATCTATAAAGGTGTAATGGGAGATGAGAGAAGAACCACCTACACAACACTGCAGATTCCGATGATAACTTTTGTTTTTCCCTCTTGTGTTGTGCTTAGTACCGCAGAGAGAGAAGTCAAGGTCCCCGTTGGGAGATGAAAAGCACACAAGAGCCGTGAGACAGCGAGCGTTGTTGATGCCAGGCTATGGCGATGCTGTCGAGCTGGGAGCAGAGCAGCCATCACCACCAGTGAGATAAGTGTCTAGTTTGCTGAAGACTCTGGTAACGGCCCACCTGCCTCCAGGGTTGGACTGGTCGTTAGCTGTGGCTCGGTTTGTAGGAAAAGATTCCTGACTAGCTGTGGTTACGAGGGAGACAAGGTCCCCGTTTTCAGGGGCTGGTCATTTCTCTGTCCACAAGCAGTGTGTCCTACGCAGCAGAGGGTTGGACCCAGGGGGATGACTCCAGCTAGTGAGTTACTTGACTTCCTCCCACGTTTTTCTGTCTCTCTTCTCTAATGTGTTGGCCAACACACACTCTGTCTGTCACTCTCTCTCTGTCCTTGCCTTTTCCTTGTGCTGTCTCCTTTCTTAGGAAATGGGCAGGTGTGGTAGGTGTGCATCCCCACAGGCTTGGTCTCGGGAGCTATGAACAAGTAGGAAGGGACTGAAATCATGCAGGGTATTGGGCACGAGAGTGCAATGGTGACTGCGGGTGTTGACTGAATCTCTGCTCTAGTGGAGCTGAAGCAGATGGGATGGGAGAGGGAGGCAGGGATGAGGGCAAGATTTCGTGCACCAATTGAATTTTGTGTAGTGATGGCTTTTGCTTGGGTTACTTGCTGCATTTGCAGAGGAATCATCCAGGAGCAGCAGCCAGAGGAGAAATTGGCAGACATGGACCTGAGCAGCCTGGACATCCTTCTAAGCAGAGATTAACAAACCTCAACTTTCTACCTTCCACATAACAGGGTGTGAGTAAGCGGTCAGTGCTTGGAATTCCTCCTCTGTTGTCACTCCAGTTTTGTTCCTCGTTGGGTATGTGGCTCTGTGGGATTCAGACGAGGGAAAGGCACAAGTCTCCTGCTCAGAGTGGCTGTTTTGGGTGTAGTTGCAACAGGCTTCTTTCTAGTTGTGGTCCTGAAGGTGTAACGGAAGAAGGGTTATGGGTGGAGGTCTGGGGTGCGGAAAATGAGAGAAGAACCTATGTAACGTTGCTGACTGAGATGCTAACCTGTTTGCTTCCCCCCTTTGTGCTGGGTTCAGGACCAATAGAAAAGAAGTGGAGGGTCAGCGTCCGCTCCCCTCATGCGATGGAAAGCGAGTGAGAGCAATGAGATAGCAAGCATTACTGATGCCAGGTATGAGCTGTCCAGCTGGGAGTGGAGCAGCTGCCACTCTCGATGAGGTAAGTGTCTGGTTTGGTGATTGCTCTGCTCACTGCCCACTTCGCTCCAGGTAGGAACGTCCCGTTAGCTAGGTCTGTGTTTGTAAGAAAATGTTCCTGACTATTTTTTTTTTGGTTCCTCGGGGCAGCGCTGGAGGGGTTTTTTTTGGTTTCGGCAGTGTGGTGCTGGGGGAGCGGGGCTGGTGCGGTGCTTGGAGGGGGTGGGGGCTTGGGCAGCATGGTGCTCGGAGGGGGAGCGGGGGTGTGGCGCTTGGGGGGGCAGGGCCTTGGCGCGGCGCAGTGCTTTGAGGGGGCGGGGCTTCAGGGGGTGTGGCACAAGGTCCCCATTTTCAGGGGCTGCTCACTTCTTTGTTCACAAGCGCTGTGTCCTCTGCAGAAATCGTTAGATCCAGAAAGTTGATTCCAGGTGGCGAGTTGCTTGCCTTCCTCCTGTGTTATTCTCTCTGTCTCTCTCCTCTGGTACGTTGGCCAACACACACCCTCTTCTGTCTCTCTGTCCTTGCCTTTCTTTGTGTTGTCTTCCTTCATAGGACACGGGCGAGGTGCTAGGTGTGCATCCCCACAGGTTAGGTCTTGGGAGCCATGGAAAAGTAGAAGCAGAGAAAAATGATGCGGGGCAGTGGGCGCTACAGTGGAGCAGTGACTGTCGGTGTTGACTCGGTCACTGTTCATCGAGTGGGCCTGATGTAGATGGGACGGGAGAGGGAGGCAGGGATGAGGACAAGATTACTTGGACCAATTGAATTTTGTGTAGTGATGGCTTTTGCTTGGCTTTTTTCCTGTGCTTGCATAGGAATCGTCAAGGAGAGGGTGGCAGACATGGAGCTGAGGAGCCTGGACATCCTTCTAAGCAGACATGAACAGCCCTCACCTTTCTGCCTCTCGCATAACTGGCTGTGAGTAAGCGGTCAGTGCTTGAAATTTCTCATCTGTACTCACTGTAATTTTCTTCACAGGTCTTGTGCTTCCTTGTTGGGTATGGGGCTCTGTGGGAGTAACATTGAGGAGGGGCCAGAGTCTGTTGTGCAGAGTGACAGTCAGATGCTGTTGCAAGGGCTGCTTTCTGGCTGAAATGCTAAAGGTGTGATGGGAAGAGTGTTGAGGGCGCAGCCCCGCCATGTGGGAGAGGCGAAGGGCAGAGCCTGGAAGACATCGTTGAGTAAGGTGGTAACTGATGTGTTTTCCTCCCTTGTGCTGGGTTTAGTACTAAGGGAAAATGTCACGTGCCAGAATCTACTGCCCTCATGCTATGGAAAGCAATGAGACTGCGAGTATTGTCGATGCCACGCAAAAGCCGTCCAACTGGGAGCGGAACAACTACTACTCTGAGATAAGTGTCTGTTTTGGTGATTGCTCTGCTCACGGCCCTCCCTGCTCCTGGTAGGGATGCCACATTAGCTGGGGCTGGGTTTGTAAGAAAATGTTCTTGACTAGTCGTAGTTATGAAGGACGCAAAGTCCCCATTTTCAGGGGCTGCTCAGTTCTCTGGCCATGAGCGGCGAGTCCTCTGCAGCAGAAGGTTGGATCCAAGAGGATGACTGCAGGTGGTGAGTTGTTTGCCTTCCACCTGTGTTTTTCACTCTGTCTCTCTCTGTTCTCTAGTATGTTGGCCAACACACACCCTCTCTCTGTCTGTCTGTCTGTCTGACCTTTCCTTGTGCCATCTCCCTTCAAAGGACATGGGTGGGGTGCTCAGTGTGCATCCCCACAGGCTAGGTCTTGGGAGCCATGGAGAAGGAAGAGCAGAGAAAAATCATGAGAGGCAGTGGGGCTGAAGTGGAGCGGTGACTGTTTACTCATCTCTGTTCATTGAGTTGGGCTCAGGTGGATGGCATGGGAGAGGAAGGAAGGGATGAGGGTAAGATTTCATGCACGAATAGAACTTGTTGTCCTGATGGCTCATGCATGGGTTTTGCATGTGCACTTGCAGAGGAAGTGTCCAGGAACCCCAGGCCGAGCAGAAACTGACAGAAGTGGACCCGATCAGCCTGAGCATCCTTCTAAGCAGACATGAACAGTCCTTTCCTTTTTGCCTCCCGCTTAACTTGGTGTGGGTAAGCGATCAATGCTTTGAATTCTACATCCGTACTCGCTGTAGTTTTCTTCGCAGGCTAGAAGCCCAACAATCTGCAAGCCAAAAACTGTCCAACAGGAAGCTCAGAAAGCAATTAAGCCAAAAACAAGCCCAATTTCTGCAGTTCCTTTGCACAGCAGACTTTGGTCAGACATGACAAACCTGCAGAGTGACTATTTCAGGTGTCGTTGCAAGAGCTGCTTTCTACTTGTAGTCCTAAAGGCGTCATGGGATGGGGGTTCAGGGCAGAGAACCACTGTGTGGGAGAGGCAGAAAGAAGAGCCTCCCCAACATTGCCAACGGAGATGGTAACTTGTTTTTTTTCCCCCTCTTCGGCTGGATTTAGTACCAGGGGAAAAGAAATCTCGCATCAGAGTCTACTGCCCTCATTAGCACAAGCTCCAGCGTTTCTCTCTGCAGGTCCCTGTCTGATCCTTGGGGTCAGCCGAGATGGTGGCCTCACACAAGGCTAATCTGAGGTGATCCCTTAAAGCCATGACTTGTCTGAGCAGGGGTCAGGTTGCCTAGACTGCTATGACTAGTGTGATTGTACTGGGGGGGTTGGTGGCTGCATCAAAGCCTGGGCAGGAAGAGGTGCATGAAAGGGAGTTCACCTTGTCCTGATTAACCAGCTGTGTCCCCTCCTTCCCCCGACCAGGCCCCCAGCGAGTACGGGACCAGCTCTGAGCAAGTCTTCTACTGCATCGCCCACCTCACCCGCAGGCAGCAGGATGTGCTGTGGGTGGTGGCCGTGACCTTGGCAGGACGCAGCAACATCAGTGCAAAGGTCACTGGGAAAGGTGCGGCAGGGCCGGTGGGGTGAGGTGGGCAGATGGGATGGGGCAATGGGGCTGAGTGGAGGGGAGCTGGGTGTCTCTCTGGGTAACAGAGTCCTGGGAGAGGTGGAAGGGTCGGGTTGTCTGGCATTTAGATTTGGCTCAATATAGAGGCTGGGGGGCCCACTACGCACTCTGCATCCAGGCTCGGGTTTGACATGTGCCCTGGTGCTGGCTCCGGGTCGGCCCCTCATCTCCAGGAGTAGCCGTAGCTGGCAACTCGCGATGCGGCGGCTACTCCGTCTGCCCATGGGCTTGGAGAAGGTTCTGCGGCATCGACAAAGGTGGTGAATCTCAGCCCCGGGTGCAGCAGGGTGGGGTCTGCACTGGTGGGATAGGCAGGCTCTGTGTGCCTGGCTCGTCCAGACAGACTGATGTTCCTTTCTTCCCAGCCCAGATCATCTTCTTCGGCGGCACCATCACCATTCTGTGGATGAAGGACGTGAGGCTGCCGTGCAGTGCGGTTGGGGAGCCGGCCCCTGTCATGAAATGGACCAAGGACAGGTAACTAAAACCTCCCTTTTCCCCACTGCGCAGCCCCTTGGGAGGAGCCCTGATCCTGTGAATGGGATTCTTCCGTCCTAAGTGCAGGACTCTGCACTTGTCCTTGTTGAATCTCATCAGGTTTCTTTTGGCCCAGACCTCTAATTTGTCTAGGTCCCTCTGTATCCTATCCCTACCCTCCAGTGTATCTACCACTCCTCCCAGTTTAATGTAATCTGCAGACTTGCTGAGAGTGCAGTCCATGCCATCCTCCAGGTCATTAATGAAGATATTGAACAAAACCAGCCCCAGGACCGACCGTTGGGGCACTCCGCTTGATATCGGCTGCCAACTAGACATGGAGCCATTGATCAGTACCCATTGAGCCTGATGATCTAGACAGCTTTCTATCCGCCTTATAGTCCATTCATCCAGCCCATACTTTAACCTAATGGCCTTCTATGAGGAGATAACTGGGTCTGTGGATGAGGGGAAAGCAGTGGATGTGTTGTTCCTTGACTTTAGCAAAGCTTTTGATACGGTCTCCCACGGTATTCTTGCCAGCAAGTTAGTCAGGGATGACTTGCCCTTGGTGAATCCATGCTGACTGTTCCTGATCACTTTCCTCTCCTCTAAGTGCCTCAGAATTGATTCCTTGAGGACCCGCTCCATGATTTTTCTAGGGGCTGAGGTGAGGCTGACTGGCCTGTAGTTCCCCGGATCCTCCTCCTTCCCTTTTTTAAAGATGGGCACTACATTAGCCTTTTTCCAGTCATCCGGGACCTCCCTCGTTCACCATGAGTTTTCAAAGATAATGGCCAATGGCTCTGCAATCACATCCGCCAACTCCTTTAGCACCCTCGGATGCAGCGCATCCGGCCCCATGGACTTCTGTTCGTCCATTTTTTCTAAATAGTCCCAAACCACTTCTTTCTCCACAGAGGGCTGGTCACCTCCTCCCCATGCTGTGCTGCCCAGTGCAGCCGTCTGGGAGCTGACCTTATTCGTGAAGACAGAGGCAAAAAAAGCATTGAGTAAATTAGCTTTTTCCACATCTTCTGTCACTAGGTTGCCTCCATCATTCAGTAAGGGGCCCACGTTTTCCTTGACTTTCTTGTTGTTGCTAACGTACCTGAAGAAACCCGTCTTGTTACTCTTAACATCTCTGGTATGGGGAGGGCATTTGAGGAAAGGCCTCAGATAGTTTGGGGGATCCTTTGTGCCCTCTCAAGGAGTTGTCAGGTGCTATGGAGTCTTCCTGAAGTGCGGTAACTTTTTGTGGAGAGCCAGGAAGGTGACGACAGGTCCTTCTGTAGTTTGTCTTTCTTCTTGTGTGTGTCTCTGCTGTCATATGTTGGCCAATATGCGCGCTCTCTCTTGTACTGCAGGGGTTGGCAACTTATGGCATGTGTGCTGAAGTCGGCACACGAGCTGATTTTCAGTGGCACTCGTGCTGCCTGGGTCCTGGCCACCGGTCCGGGGGCGCTCTGCGTTTTTACTTTACATACAACAATAGTTAAGGTTTTTTAAATGTTTAACAAGCTTCATTTAATATTAAATTAGCGTTTTTAGAAGGTATAATATATAACTCTTAACATGTATTACTAGCATGCAAAACCTTAAATTAGAGTGAATAAATGAAGACTCGGCACACCACTTCTGAAAGGTTGCTGACCCCTGTTGTACTGTCTCCTTGCATAGAACATGGGTGCATGCTCACAGGCTTGGATTGGAGAGTCTACACCGGACTGGGGAACTGGGAGGAGGAAGAGAAGCATGATGGGTACTCGATCCTCCATTGGTGGTGTGGGGGGTGACTGTGGGAGTTGACTGTCACTGTTCATCAAGTAGGGCTGATGTATCCTCCATGAATTTACCTAGTTCTTTTTTGAATTCCATTGTAATCTTGGCCTTCACAACATTCTCTGTGAAGGAGTTCCACAGGTTGAGCGTGCATTGTGTACTTTTTAATTGTATCTATAAAGGTGTAATGGGAAATGACAGAAGAAGAACCTACACAACAATAAAATTCAGATGATAACTTTTACTTTTCCCTCTTGTGTTGTGCTTAGCACCGCAGACGAAGTCAAGGGTAAGAGCCCATCCCGGGTTGTAGATGGAAGGTGCGCAAGAGCCGTGAGACAGCGAGCGTTGTTGATGCCAGGCTATGCAGCTGCCATCGAGCTGGGAGCGGAGCAGCTGTCACCATCAGTGAGATAAGTGTCTGGTTAGGTGAGAGCTCTGCTCACTGCCCACTTGGCTCCAGGTACAAATGCCCTGTTAGCTGGGGCTAGGTTTGTAACAAAATGTTCCTGACTAGCTGTGGTTATGAGGGAGACAAGGTCCCCATTTTCAGGGGCTGCTCATTTCTCTGTTCACAAGTGGTGTGTACTCTGCAGAAAAGGTTGGATCCAGGAGGATGATTCCAGGTGGTGAGTTGCTTGCTTTCCTCCTGTGTTTCCATCTCTCTCTCTCTCTTCTCTTGTGTGTTGGCCAACACTCTCTCTGTCAATCTGTCCTTGCCTCTTTTTGTGCTGTCTCCCTTCAGCACGCACAGGCAGGCGTGCTAGGTGTGCATCCACACAGGCTCGGTCTTGGGAGCCATGGAGAAGTAGGAGGGGACGAAAATCATGCAGGGTAGTGGGCGTGAGAGTGGAGTGGAGACTGTTGACTGTCACTGTTCATTGACTGAGGCTGATGTAGATGGGATGGGAGAGGGAGGCATAGGTGACGGGAGATTTCACGCACCTTCACAGCTGTGTGTAATGCTGGCTCATGCATGGCTTTTGCAGCTGCGCTGGCAGAGGAATTGTCCAGGACTTCTACCCAGAGGAGAGGCTGATCAATCTGAACATCCTTTTAAGCAGACATGAGCAATCCTTAGCTTTCTGCCTCCTGCATAACTGGGTTTGAGTAAGAAGTCAGTGCTTTTAATTCCTTATCTGTACTCGCTGTATTATTCTTCACAGGCTGTGTTCTTCCTTGTTGGGTATGGGGCTCTGAGATTATGTCTTGGGAGGGGCCAGAGTCTGCTGTGCAGAGGGATTATTTCTTGTGCCGTAACAAGGGGTGCATTTTAGTTGTAATACTAAAGGTGTAATGTGGGGGAGGCGGAGCCCTGACATGTTGAAGAGGTGAAAAGAATAACCTATGCGACGTTGTCCACTGGGATGGTAACTTGTTTGTTTTTCCTCCTTGTGCTGCATTTAGTACCAAGGGAAAAGAAGTTACGTATTAGAGTCTACTGTCTTCATGCGATGGAAAGTGAGCGAGAGCGACGAGACGGTGAGCATTGTTGATGCAAGGCAGGAGCCGTCCAGCTGGCAGTGGAGCAGTCGCTATTATCAGTGAGACAAGTGTCTGTTGTGGTGAGGGCCCTGCTCACGGCCCTCCTGGCTCCCGGTAGTGACACCCCAATAGTTGCAGCTGGCTTTCTAAGAAAATGTTCCTGACCAGCTGTGGTTGCGAGACAAGGTCCCCATTTTCAGGGGCTGGTCATTTCTGTGGCCAGGAGCGGTGCGTGCTCTGCATCATAAAGTTGCATCTAGGAGAATGACTCCAGGTGGCGAGTTGCTTGCCTTCCTACCATGTTTTTCTCTCTCTCTCCCTCCTCCCCCACTCTATTCTAGTGTGTTGGCCAACTCTGTCTCTCCTCTCCTCTCCTTGTGCTGTCTCCCTTCATAGCACACGGGCAGGAGTGCTAGGTGTGCATCCCCACAGGCTAGGTCTTGGGAGCCATGCAGAAGTAGGAGGGGATGAAAATCATGCAGGGTAGTGGATATTAGAGTGGAGCAGTGACTGTTGGTGCTAACTCCATCTCAGTGAATTGAGTGGGGCTGATGTAGATGGGGTGGGAGAGGGAGGCAGGATTGAGGGCAAGATTTCAAGGACCATTAGAGCTGTGTAGTAATGACTTTTGCAACTTCCCTTGCAGAGGAATTGTCTAGGAGCCCCAGCCAGAGGAGAAACTGGCAGAGGGGGATCTGAGCAGCTTGGGCATGAATAGTTCTCAGCTTTCTGAATTCTGCACGTGAGTAAGCAGTCAGTACTTTGAATTCCTTATCTGTACTCACTGTAGTTTTCTTCACAGGCCTTGTGCTTCCTCGCTGGGTACAGGACACTGTGGTATTAAGGCTGGGGAAGGGACAGGAGTCTCCTGAGCAAAGTGACTATTTTGGGTGCAGTTACAATGGGTCCCTTCTAGTTGCAGCTGTAAAGTAGTAATAGGAGATGGTTTGATGGCGGAGCCGTGGGATACGGGAGCTGTGAAATGAAGACTACGTGACATTGCAGATGGAGATGCTAATTTTATTTGTTTTTCTCTCCTCTGCTGGGTTTAGTACCAAGGAAAATGAAGTCACACGTCGGAGTCCACTGCCCTCATGCGATGGAAAGTTAGTGAGAGCAGCGAGCCTGTGAGCATTGTTCATGCCAGGCAAGAGCTGTTCAGCTGGGAGCTGAGCAGACACCGCTGTCAGTGAGATAAGTGTCTGTTTTGCTGAGGATTCTGCTCACTGCCCCTCTGACTCCAGGTAGAGAGACCCTGTCAGCTGTGGCTGAATTTGTAAGAAAAGGTTCCTGACTAGCTGTGATTATGAGGGAGACAAGGTCCCCATTTTCAGGGGCTGCTCATTTCTGTGGCCAGGAGCAGAGGATGACTCCAGGTGGTGAGTTGCTTGCTTTCCTTCTGTGCTTCTCTCTCTTCTCTACTGTGTTGGCCAGCACATTCTCTCTCTCTGTCCTTCCCTTTCCTTGTGCTGTCTAACTTTGTAGGACACGGGCAGGCGAGTTCGGTGTGTATCCCCACAAGCTACGGCTCGGGAGCCAGGAAGAAGTAGGAGGGGATGAAAATCCTGCAAGGCAGTGGGTGCGAGAGTTTGGAGTCACTCTGTGTTGACTGAGTCTCTGTTCATTGAGTCGGGCAGATGTAGATGGTTTGGGAGAGGGAGGCAGGGATGGGGACATTAATAGAGGTCTGTGTAGTGATAGTTCTTGCTTGGCTTCATTAGTGTGCAGAGGAATTGTCCAGGAGCCCTAGCCAGAGGAGAAGGTGGCAGAAGTGGACCTGAGCAGCCTGGACATCCTTGTAAGGAGACGTTAACAGTCCTCAGCATTCTGCCTCTCACCAAACTGGCTGTGAGTAAGCCATCAGTGCTTGGAATTCCTTATCTGTAGTCAATGTAGTTCTCTTCACAGGCCGTGTGCTTCCTCGTTGGGTACGGGGCTCTGTGGGATTAGGGCTGGAACTCCTCACCAGAAAATGTTGTGAAGGCCAAGACAAAAATGGGGTTAAAAAAAGAACTAGGCAAATCCATGGAGGGTCGGTCCATCAATGTCTGTTAGTCAGGATGAGCAGGGATAGTGTCTCTAGCCCCTTCTGCTTTCCAGGCAGCTTAGCGTCTCCCCCTTGGGTAGCATTTCCCTCAGTCCTATGTGCCAGGGGAGTCTCTCTGCTCTGCTTGGGCAGGGTTTCTTTCCTCTGGTCCTCTAGAGAACAGTAAAACTCCTCCAAACTCTACTCAGCTCTACTTTCCTCACCTCTACTTCAGTCAGAAAGGGAATTGTATTAGGTCTTTGTTGGGGCCTTAATTGGGTCTAGGTTCTCCAATTACACTGTAGTAACCTTTCCCTAGTCCACAGGGAATAAAGCCTCGATAATCGTAGGGCTTTTATACCTCCCATCTACAACCCTCCTGCTGCTCTCTGGCCCTGCTGTATCACAGCACCCAGTGTCACTCTTGCTCCATGAGGGAAATATTTTGTGATTACCCTGCATGGCCACACAGTGTCACTGTTCCTCTGAGAGAAATGCTCTCTGCTTTACCCTGCGTGGCCACAGGGTGTCACTGTAGCTCCATGCAGGAACTGCCGTGTGCATTACCCTGCGTGGCCACACGGTGTCACTGTAGCTCCACACAGGAACTGCTCTGTGCATTACCCTGCGTGGCCACACAGTGTCACTGTAGCTCCACGCAGGAACTGCTCTGTGCATTACCCTGCATGGCCACACGGTGTCACTGTTCCTCTGAGAGAAATGCTCTGTGCATTACCCTGCGTAGCCACACAGTGTCACGGTAGCTCCATGCAGGAACTGCTCTGTGCATTACCCTGCGTGGCCACATGGTGTCACTGTAGCTCCAAGGAGGAACTGCCATGTGCATTACCCTGCGTGGCCACACGGTGTCACTGTAGCTCCATGCAGGAACTGCCTTGTGCATTACCCTGCGTGGGCACACGGTGTCACTGTAGCTCCATGCAGGAACTGCTCTGTGCATTACTCTGCGTGGCCACAGGGTGTCACTGTAGCTCCATGCAGGAACTGCCTTGTGCATTACCCTGCGTGGGCACACGGTGTCACTGTAGCTCCATGCAGGAACTGCTCTGTGCATTACCCTGCGTGGCCACAGGGTGTCACTGTAGCACCAGCAGGAACTGCTCTGTGCATTACCCTGCGTGGCCACAGGGTGTCACTGTAGCTCCACGCAGGAACTGCTCTGTGCATTACCCTGCGTGGCCACACGGTGTCACTGTAGCTCCACGCAGGAACTGCTCTGTGCATTACCCTGCGTAGCCACACAGTGTCACTGTAGCTCCACGCAGGAACTGCTCTGTGCATTACCCTGCGTGGCCACATGGTGTCACTGTAGCTCCAAGGAGGAACTGCCATGTGCATTACCCTGCGTGGCCACACGGTGTCACTGTAGCTCCATGCAGGAACTGCTCTGTGCATTACCCTGCGTGGCCACAGGGTGTCACTGTAGCTCCAAGGAGGAACTGCTCTGTCTTACCCTGTGTGGCCACACGGTGTCACTGTAGCTCCACGCAGGAACTGCTCTGTGCATTACCCTGCGTGGCCACAGGGTGTCACTGTTCCTCTGAGAGAAATGCTCTGTGCATTACCCTGCGTGGCCACACGGTTTCACTGTAGCTCCATGCAGAAATGTTCTCTTACCGTGCGTGGCCACACGGTGTCACTGTAGCTCCACGCAGGAACTGCTCTGTGCATTACCCTGCGTAGCCACACAGTGTCACTGTAGCTCCACGCAGGAACTGCTCTGTGCATTACCCTGCGTGGCCACATGGTGTCACTGTAGCTCCAAGGAGGAACTGCTCTGTCTTACCCTGCGTGGCCACAGGGTGTCACTGTAGCTCCATGCAGGAACTGCTCTGTGCATTACCCTGTGTGGTCACAGGGTGTCACTGTAGCTCCATGCAGGAACTGCTCTGTGCATTACCCTGTGTGGCCACAGGGTGTCACTGTAGCTCCAAGGAGGAACTGCTGTCTTACCCTGCATGGCCACACGGTGTCACTGTAGCTCCATGCAGGAACTGCTCTGTGCATTACCCTGCGTGGCCACAGGGTGTCACTGTTCCTCTGAGAGAAATGCTCTGTGGATTACCCTACGTGGCCACACGGTTTCACTGTAGCTCCACACAGAAATGCTCTCTTACCGTGCGTGGCCACAGGGTGTCACTGTAGCTCCACGGAGGAACTGCTCCGTGCATTACCCTGCGTGGCCACACAGTGTCACTGTAGCTCCATGCAAGAAATACTCTGTGCATTAAAAAGAAGCAGCAAGCTGCAAGGTAAACAAGCAAGAAGCCAGCAGCTAAACACTAGCCAACAGGCAATTCTCAGCCAATTAAGCCAAAATCAATCCCAATTTCTCTGTTTTTCCCACGTGTTTGGTGTGTCTGATGCTTTGTGCATTAGGTCACCATGAGTGCCACAGTTGGCCTGAGGGAAATGCTTTGTTATCACTGTCCCTTCATAAGGGAAAAGGTTTGTGTATTACTTGGAGTGCCCACCCAGTGTCACTGTTGCTCTACGAGGAAAATGCCTTCTGCATTCTCCCATCTGGTATCTCTGGGTACGTCTACACTACAGGATTATTCTGAATTTACATAAACCAGTTTAGCAAAACAGATTGTATAAAATCGAGTGCACGCGGCCACACTAAACACATTAAATCGGTGGTGTGCGTCCACGGTCCGAGGCTAGCGTCGATTTCTGGAGCATTGCACTGTGGGTAGCTATTCCGTAGCTATTCCATAGTTCCCGCAGCCTCCCCCGCCCCTTGGAATTTCCGGGTTGAGATCCCAGTGCCTGATGGGGCAAAAATCATTGTCGCGGGTGGTTCTGGGTAAATGTCGTCAGTCACTCCTTCCTCTGGGAAAGCAACGGCAGACAAGCATTTCACGCCTTTTTTCCCTGGATTGCCCTGGCAGATGCCATAGCATGGCAATCATGGAGCCTGTTTTGCCTTTTGTGACTGTCACTGTATGTGTACTAGATGCTGCTGACAGAGGTGATTCAGCAGCGCTACACAGCAGAATGCTTTTGCTTTTGCATGACAGCAGAGATGGTTACCAGCCATATTGCACCACCTACCATACCATAAATTGGTAATAAGATGATCATGGCTACCAATCCTTTTGCACTGCACTATTTGCTGCTGTCATAAGTGCCCCTGGCTGAGATCAGCCAGGGGCGCAAAAGCCAAAATTGGGAATGACTCCCTGAGTCAATCCCTCCTTTTTGGTATCTAAAAATAGAAACAGTCCTGCCTAGAATATGGGCAAGTGTACTAGAGAACCACTGTATCATAGAACCAGAGAGCACAGCTGCTCTGTGTCAGATCCTGCAGAAATTATGAGCTGTATGCTATTCACAGGGGGTTCCTCCTGCACCAACCCCACCTGTTGATTCCGTTCTTCCCCCAGCCTTCCTGGGCTACCGTAGCATTGTCCCCCCACTTGTGTGATGACACAGTGACTTGTTAGTGAGAAATGAGTGGAAGGCAGTCTCCAGCTGCTATGATAGTCCAGACAGGACATTAAGCAGTGTGTAGGAGAGGAGCCCAGCATCCCGCTGCTAGTCCAGGGGCAATTGAATCTTTTCTTTACACATGAAGGGTGGGGGCTGATGGAGCTCAGCCCCCTGTTGCTATGATGAAGATGGTTACCAGCCATACTGCACCATCTACCAGGAAAAATTAGGGGCAGGCGCCCTTGATCGACCTCACTGATGCTAGTCGGCATGGTTACCAGTCCTTTTGCACTGCACCATAAGGCTGATGATGAGGATGGTTACCAGCCATATTGCACCATCAGCCACCCATGGTGGGGGGGGGAGTGAGGATGTTGGTGTTGAGTGCTGCAGCATCGCGTCTATCTGCAGCATTCAGTAAAGATAGGGTGACATGTAAAAGAGTCAAGAGAGGATTGTTTTCCCTTTCACTTCTGGGGGTGGGGGGGTGCGTAAATAGCAGAGCTATGCCCTGACCCACCGCGGACACTGTGTTTGACCCTAGAAGCATTTGGAGCTCAGCCAAGAATGCAAATGCTTTTCGGAGACTGCAGGAACTGTGGGATAGCTTGAGTCCTCCAGTCCATGAGCGTCCATTTGATTCTTTGGCTTTCCGTTACGCTTGTCACGCAGCAGTGCGCTGAGTCCCTGCTATGGCGTCTGTCTGGAGATTTTTTAAAAATGATTTTGAATTTCATCTTCTGTAACGGAGCGCTGATAGAACAGATTTGCCTGCCCTTACAGCAATCACATCCGCATGGTCCATGCTGGAGCTCGTTCTTTATTTTGATTTTTAACTGCATCGCCACACATGCTGATCGGAGCTCCATGCTGGGCAAACAGGAAATATTCAAAAGTTCGCGGGGCTTTTCCTGTCTACCTGGCCACTGAATCCGAGTTCAGATTGCTGTCCAGAGCGGTCAGTGGTGCACTGTGGGATACCACCCGGAGGCCAATACTGTCAATCTGCGGCCACACTAACCCTAATCCGATATGGTAATTCCGATACTAGCGCTACTCCTCTCGTTAGGGAGGAGTACAGAAACCGGTTTAAAGAGCCCTTTATATCGATATAAAGGGCCTCTCAGTGTGGACGGGTGTGGCCTTAAATCGGTTTTACGCTCCTAAAACCGGTTTAAACGCTTAGTGTAGACCAGGCCTCTGTTGCTCCATTAGGAAATGCTTATCTGTCGTGGCCACTCTTGTCCTTGTGCGGTCCCTGGGGGGAACCCCCTTCAGTGAGACAGCCTTTTTCAGGGGTCCACTCTCTCTTGGGTGTTCAGCCCCTCCACCTCCTGGAACTGCACCACTCTGAGCCTTAGCACGTCTGTCTCTTGCTATGGGCCCCCTCAGGGAGTCCACTTGCTCTGGACCGCCAGGGCCTCCTCACCCCCGAAGGGTTTGATGTAACCCTGTTCTCTAGCCTAGAGTGACATTCAGCCAGCGTAACACAGGAGGGTTTATTGAGCTTTTGAACCCAGCATAGGAAACTCTCGGAGCCTTAGGCCTGGCCTCCCTCAGCACAGCACATCCAAGTCTACCCTGCATCCAGGGGGGGTCTGCCTGCTCTCTGTCTCTCCAGTCCTGAACCCCCCTGCTTCCCAGCTGGGCATCTGATATCACGGGCCCCAAGCCCTGCCTCTGTCCATTGTCTTCTCTCTAGGTAAACAGGGTCACCTGGGCCTCCTCTCCTCTCCTCCAGCCCCCTCTGGCTGGAACTGGCTGTTAGGTCACCGGGGTCCTCTCTCCACAGCCCATTGTCCTCCCACTGGCTAGAACCGGTTGGGACTCCTGAGCTGGGCCTCTGGGTTGCCAGTCGCTGGGGTATCCATTCTCCAGGCCATCAGTTGGGGCCTCAAGTTCCCTCGCTGGTCCTCTGTAACAACAAACTCCCTCTGGCCTCACCTCATTAACCCAGTAACACCCAGGGAAACTGAGTCACACACCCTCTGCATGCAAACCATTGGAAAAAACAAGGAACCAAACAAGAAAATCCCCCACTTTGTCACACACTTATCGCTCAATGGCGCCGTCTGATGTGGCAACCAGGACAAGTGCTGCAGGAAGTGGGGCTACTCCAATGAGACCCTGTCCCACATCCTGTGTGGATGTCAGCACAGCTTCGGAGCCTGCCGGTAATGCCACAGCACCATCCAGAACGGGGTGGTGAAAGCCATCCCGCCGTCCCTGGGGAAGCTCACCATCGACCCCGCCATCCTCGGCACGGACAGCCAACTGTGACCCAACATCGTGATGGATACGGAAAAGAAGAGGATTCTCATGGTGGACGTCATGGTGCCGTTCGACACCGTCAGTACCAGGTAGAGTAATTGAGAACACTGGTCAGGGAAATAACCCACTTTCTTCTTTCCTTGACAAACCAAGGGACTCACCCCACCTGTGTACTTAGTATTGGTATAGTGCAAGGGTCAGCAACCTGTGGCATGTGAGCGGATTTTTAATGGCACACTGCTGCCCGCCGGAGTCCCAAGGACATAAAGCCAGTGAGGGGCAGAGCCTGCGCCCTTCGAGAGAGGAGCCACCTCAGCGGCCTGGCCATGGGCTCCTGCATCCCCTCACCCGAGGAGCCCTGCCCCGGGGGCGTGGAGGGGTCAGCTCACCTGGGCCACTTTGGTATAGTTGGCCATGGTGGATTGGCAGCGTTCCGGGGGAGCAGGTTTGCTGCTGGACCTGGACCCGACTCCCGGCGGCAGGAAGGGGGAGCAGGGATGGTGGAGGCGGGAGAGGCTGGCAGCAGCAGCAGCAGCGACAGCTGCTGAGGGTCCCCGGGAGGAGGCGCCCAGCTGCGGCCATGGCTCGGTACCTGCTGTTCGTGAGCTGGGAGGAGCAGAGAGCTCAGTGGCCTGGTGGCGCTGAGCATGTAGTAGGTGCGGGTGAGTGGGAATTGGTGGTGGCCAGAGAGCCCTGGGGTGAGGAGCTTGCATACTGCGGGGTTATGCAGTATGCTCCTCCAGACACAGCCAGAAGGGACTCTCTCGCCGCAGGCGCTAGTTGCGCTTGTGCAGTGTGCCATGGGGCCCCAAGTGGGTAAGCTGGCTGGGGGCCGCAGGAGTGGGGGGAGCCCTCTTTCCTGAGTCCCCCCCCACACCCACCCAGTCCCCTGCCCTGACGCCCCCCCCACACCCACCCAGCCCTCTGCCCAGAGCCCCGCACACACACCAGGCCTGTGCTCTGCACGCACCCCCAGGCCCCTCCCCTGAGCCCCCCTCATACACACCCAGCCTTCTGCCTGACTGCTTCACCCCCACCCATGACCCCAGCCCTGACTCCGGCACCCTCCCACATCCCCATTCACCCCCCACCCTCAGCACCAAATGGGAGCTACTGCACACACCCCTACACACATTCCCACCTGTATCCCTCACACCAAATGGAAGCTGCCCAGGTAAGTGCCCCACACGCAAATCCTGCCCCAGTCCTGAGCCCCCTCCCTCATTGTATCTCCTGGCCAGACCCTTCACCCTCATCCTGTGCTCAGTGCATTCCCACTCTCAGCTCAGTGCAGAGAGGAAGAGAATGGGCCAGAACCAGGGAGAAGGTAGCTACCCGCTGAATGTGGGAAGGACCAGGACTCCAGACTGGCAGCGAGCTGAGCGGGTCTGGCAGCAGGGATGTCAGCTGGCAGGAGCCCGCAGATGGAACCCCTGAGCGGCAGTGGGCTGAGCTGCTCAGCCCGCTGCGGGTCTAGGGTCCTGGCCAGTGGCCCCACCCAGACAGCTGCTAGTTTGGGATTCTGGCTGCCTGACTATTGCCAGCTGGGGTCCCGACTGCAGGCCTCGCTCAGCCCATTGCTGGCCTAGGTGAAAAGAACCCTAGACCAGCAGTGGGTTGAGCGGGCCAGCGGCGTAAGATCAACATTTTAATTTAATTTAAAATTAAGCCTCTTAAATAATATAAACAAGGTTTTCAAAATGTTTAACTAAACTATTGTTGTATTGTAAAAGAGAGACTTATAGAGACCTTCTAAAAAACATGAAAAAGTATTACCCGCACTCGCAACCTTAAATTAAAATGAAGACGCGGCACACCACTGCTGAAAGGTTGCCAACCCCAGGTATAATCAATGACTTGGACTCTGGATACATTCTATGGGTGGTGTACCTGAGATCACTTATCCACTGTGGTTTTAAAAATGCCCGCACCCCAATCTGGGTCTATGGTGGTTGTGTTATGTATGTATCTTATGAACCTTGTAACCGACACTTGTAATCCCTCAGAACCTAAGCCTGACCGCAGCTGTACAGTGCCTTCCTTCTTAATGTTTAAAATCATACTTACACAAGTGACCTTCTACACTCTCATTGGCTATTTAAAATTTTGATTGAAGTTATTTTAATTAAAATAGACAAAATGTAGATATGGTTGTTGGGGACGCACTTGGCATAAACCAGGTAACTTAAAAGGATGGAAGGCCCTGAGAGCCGATGAAGTCCTCTTGCTCTGAGCCATAGTCTACCAACTCTCCTCCAGACTCCATGTTTGACCCTGAGTTGCTCTTGTGAAAGGGGCTACTCCTTCTAGAAGAAAGAAACTACTAAGAACCGGTTAGTAGCTAGGCAGACTTGGTTTGGGGCGGGTAATGTTCACATCATAAACATTGTAACAAGTTACTGTTTTGGTTAAAGTATAAAAGGTATGCGAGTTGTTTGTTTCGCATGCTTTTGATTTGAGCTCTGTGTGGCTTTTGACGCCTATTTGATATCTCAAATAAAGTTCTGTTTGCTTCTCCATCCTGGTGTGTCATTTTGGAGCAGCGCACACCGGGCAACAAACTCAACCATTGCCACTTCAGGCACTGAGTGCCGGCAACAGTTTGGTCAAAGCAAGACGACAATTACTTACAATAGCACCCCTAAGTTACTATAAAAAGGGCTGCACTAGCTGGAGCTGAACGCGTATCATTGCCACGTCTCCCCACACGTGCTCCAGGTACTGGCTCCATGACTTAGTGGGATGAACAAGAAAAAGGATGGTACATTGTGAGAGGGACCTAGAGGGTTTCAGAGCTGAAAAGCTAGGGGAGGAGATGGCTGCTCCCAGGTATGATGGTGATGGGTCTCATTAAGGTATCTGGATCGAAAATGCAGGGGCAAAAGCGTGTGGCCGGGCGCAGCTGAGGCTGAACATTAACGGCCAGGGGTGATGAGGGCAATAAATCATCCCCCGGGCCCCCAGACTGGGAATCGGCTGAGCAGGAGCCATGGACAAGGTCAGCAGCATCTCTATAGCTGCCCTGGTCAGGGGTAACCTTGAGCGCCATATGCCAGGGATCCGCCCTGCCCCGCTCGGCTTCTCTACCCAAAGCTGGGCAGCCGCGGGGAGCGGTAAACCCGGGCTGTGCCGCCCTGCTGGGCCTCGGCCCGGGCGCGGGCCCAGACCCTGACCCGCTGCCCAGTGTGTCTCCTCCCTCCATTGGTGCAGTGACTGCGGGGGCTCTGCCCCCGTAGAGGAGAAGGACCATTGTAGCCACATGGGCCAGTGACTTCTGTGTGTCCCTCAGCCCCCCCACGTGGGGGGGAATGAGCGCTGGCAGCCCCCTGGGGCAGTGTCCTGTGTCCCGCCCCCCTGCCGCAGTGACTCCGGGGGGGGGGTCTCCACTATTTGGGCAGCGACCCCCCCACAGGGGCGTTTCTGGCCCAGTCAGGGCAGCGTGAGGGCGCAGCGGCTTCAGCGGGTGCCACTGAGCATGCGCCGGGCGTGGTCCGCGCGCCTGCGCACTCTCAGCCCAGGTGGTCGCCGCCGAATCCGCTTCCTGGGTGTGAGCCGGTGACGCCGCGTCCGCAGGGCGGGGACAGGCTGGGCTCGAGCCAGCGGTCGCGCCCCGATCCTGGCGCACCTCGGGCAGGAAGTGACGTGAGCCCAGCGCCGGGCGGAAGGGGTCGCGGTGCGCGTGGGGGTTCCGCCCCGCTCGCTGATTGGCGGAGAGACCCCGGGGGCAGCCGCGCGCGTGGGGTGGACCGAGACGCCCGGAGTCGGGGGTGGGGGAGGGCAGAGGGTGGTTCAGCGCCAGGTTCATACCTGGGTAGGTTTTGGCAGGTGTCTGGAATGGGTACCACGGACACACATTCATGTGCCTCCCCACGTGGTGTCTGTCTAGGTTTTGACTTGGGTTTGTTGGATCTGTGCTGCAGGCAACCGAAAATAAGGACATTGATTCCAGTTGTTTCAGTCCCATTCCCTTTATTCATTAATTGGGTAGTAACTTGTTGGGCTTTGTCCATATCATTAGTAATTGGTATAAAGTGGGTCTCCTTACAGGCCAGTAACGATTTTAGCTGTAACTGTAGTGGGGGAATGTAGGCAAGAAAGGTGGGTCACAGGGGGTTACTCTCCTGACCCCCAGCTTCTTCCCCACCTGTTGCTGTCCCGGCCCATCAGGGTAAGCAGCTGTTGCACCGGGACATTTTGTTAACTTAGCTTTATCTCTGTGATGGCCCAGGAGCCAAAGTTTGCTGACCCCTGAATTATAGGGTTGGCTTATGAATGGGTCATAAAATTTTTCTATTTGTACTTACCCATCTTGCGGGCGGTTGGCTTATAAACAGACTGGCTTACGATCTAGTATATACGGTAAGTCAGGAACTCTTCCCAATCTTAAGGATTGTAGTGCATTGGTGATTGTACTCACGACATATTCTCCATGTACAGAGCATATAATCTCTTTTCCTAAATGTTGATCCCTGTGCTGCTCATTGTTTAAAGCGATTAACTGTTTCATTTTCTGTTGAGTCTTATTAAACAGTTGGGTTATGTCATGCATATTATAAAGAGTAAATCGCTCTTCCTGTTTTGCTTTGAAAGGTAGCTATAATGAGTACCTCATATCATCCTTCAGCCTCATAGTCAAGTTTGTATAAGGTTAAACTTCCACCCGTTATCCAATTATTACAACTGGCTTTGTCTCCCCAAGTTCCATAAGGTGTCCCGTGTTTCAGGGAAGTTGAATTAGTTATTGAGGAGGTAAAGGTTTTACAACTGAAGGACGTAAATCCACACCATGTAGAGGTGAAGCATAGGAGTTTATTACACACAGCGCTGGCAGCGTGTCACCTTGCTTATTAGGCTCAGAGACACTGTCAATCAATTGATTACAATAGAGTATATGGCTTTTCCATGGGCGGGGGAAAGTGACAGGGTAGGCAGTTCCACACCCCGGGATAGGTCTGGCTGCAAGACAAGATAGCACATTAGCCAATGGTTAACAGGTTACATAATGTCTCTGCCCATGGTCTTAAGTTAGCACGTTAACATTTAATATATATTTTATCCTAATAACATTTTAAGTATTAATCAATGTTGAATTCTGATTTGGGGTACATAGGAATGGAGTAGCTCCTCTGATTGTCAAGCAGATACATTCCTAGGAGTTAAAACAAAGAAACAGTTAAAGTATATGGCAATAGAGATTGTCTCCTCTGTGTTTTAAGGCAGGCATTGGTCCCTGGGAAAGGAAGGTGGGAGGATGCCATATCTTATAATGACATGTGCCAACCTTTCATAAACTCAAGGTTGGATCTGTGGGAAGAACGTTTCCCTATAGAACAAACTAACAACCAAAACAGGGCTTCTTTGTTCAATCTGCAACTCTGAGTAAGACACAATTATTCAGTTCTCGGCTCTAACACCTGGCAATTTGCTGACTAGGCTTATTTTGGCAAAGCAAGGTTATCTTTTGTTTATTCTGCTTCTCTTAGCTGATCACTGTTTGCTAGGCCTCTGGTCCCTTGACCATATTCTGGAGTTTGGGTCTGGAAAAGAGCTGACACAATCCACAGACTAGGTTGTTATATAAAATGCACATGGATTTTAACCCTTCAGTCCCTACTCTTGACCCTAGGGTTCCCTAACCCGCCAGGTCACATATACCAATTTTAATGTACTCATCCTACTGCGGAGTTGCCGGTAAAGCACCAGTACCATCAGGAATGTCAGGATAGACTCCCCACATAACTTGACAAAATAGCACCGAGATCCATCCCCAGGGGACTTTATCACCTGAGATGGCATCACCCATAATCATCGTTTTAACCTCCACAGCCTGGTTCTTTCCCTTCTAGTGCTTCACATGGGCCTGGTCCACAGTTTTCCCTATCTGAATGTACGTCAGACGGCCTTCCCCAATATGCCTCTGGGCCTCGGACACCAACTCCTCGATCTTTGACTGCAGGGCGTGTAGCCACTCCTCGAGATACTTACTGCCATAGTGCCATTCCGGATCCCATGTTAGGTTACCCATCATTGATGCAGTACGGTGGAGCCGCGTCCCATCAACAGTCATGGTTGACCTTCGGGGGACCGTCATGCACACGGCTGGATGTCTCGAGGGGCAGGGCTTTCCATTTAGCTTGATGGAGTGGTTCTGGGCAGTCGCTGAGGATGGGCTATAGGGTTCCACTGCTTCCATAAGGGCTGGGTGGACCCGGCCATTGAGGAGATTGGTTACAATTCCCCGTGTGATGAGGGCCAAAGTTTGTCCTGCTCTCCTACAACTCTCCTGTAGTGCCTTTATTTTTGTCCCATTTATTAGCAGACTGGTGACTTCTTGGCCCAGATATTTTGTTATATCTGATAAGGTGGATACAGAGTTTGAGAGATCCTTTAAGCTGTCTAGGATAAATCGACTGGCCTTAATAGTATCCAGTCCTCCCTGGGCATTAGAGATTATAGCATCTGCCACCCTTGATTCCAGCTGGTCCTTCCTTTCAGCTTGGTGTGCTATGGTATAGGTGTTGCAAACAGAATTACCTGCACCAAACCATCCTGCAAGGGTATCTAGTAATCCCCTTCTCTGTCTAGTTAAGCACTCACCAATTTGGTTTGTTAGGCTAGTAATGTTTCTACTCATTTGAGGCCTGACCTTTGCATATTGTTTGTTCTCTACCTCTAAAGGAATACGCACCTCGACCCTGTAAGTGTGGAATACCACCGAGGTGAGGACCGGTAGTGCTGGTCCTATCATTATAATCCTGGTTCTGGAACAGGGATTTGTGCAGGGCGTGACATACAATTGAGTGGTTCCACTCTGTCTCTGATAACCCAGTTAATTGTTACCAGTTGTGGACATTCTAATTTGGGCCATCGTTTAACAAATATGTGCCATGCCTTTGGTGTTAAAGCACGGATGCAGGTAAGTGGTAAGCTCCATCCTGAATCAGCAAGTTCAACCTCCACAGGTACCATGTCGGTATAATTGGCGCATGATCTTTCATGAGTGTTTGGTTTCTTTCTCCCAAAATTCCACACAAATTCCAGTATCGAGGTCTGTGCGTTCCCTCCCAAGCCATCATGGCAATATGCCATGTAGTTGTGCTCAAATGAGGGTTAGCCCAAGACCTGGTAGTACCCTTCACTAGTAGTACACAGCTGTTCCCCCTTTAAAGGTAATTCGGACACTGGTTGCATTAAGTATAGACACTGTTCGTCTCAGGGGGCCACAGCATCATCAAAGAGCCTCGCCCTGTTCAAAGGGGTAGCTCATACGCTTCCACGATTCCTTCCAAAAGCGCCGTAATCTCCGGATCTGACACCAGCGGATAACAGGGCAGTCGGTTGTTATCAAAATTGTAATGTTACTAGCCTCCCTGTTTTTGTGAGCATCAGTGTGTGATTTTATTTGGACCTTCTTGCATTCTACTATGTGCTCGTGTCCTAACCACAGTGCCACCTTTACTTCTGGCCAGATTTGTTTATTGGCCACTGCATGTGTTTTGGACAAACTAAAGTGTTTTCTTAGTGCAGCAATTAAAGCAAAGCAAACCTGGAGGAGGGGGGTTAGTGACCCATTCCCAGTCCTCCTTTTCACATGGCACACGACTTGCGTCCTTCCTCATGCATCACAGGGACAGCAGGAGACACAGCAGAAGCCTCCCAATGGTCACTGTTGTTGGTGTCATTAAGCATAACCCTAGGTAACTCAGGAGGGTGGAAAACCACAGTGTTAATAAAGCCTTTCTGTACCAGGCCTGAATGAATCAGGGTTGATGTTAAGCTTGTCCAAACGTTTCCATGTTGAACCCTGATTGACCTTGCGAGCCAGGATTAAGGATGGAATGTGTAACTGCTCCTTATCAGTGCAACACTGAAAGCCTGTTTGCTCCCCCCCCCCAAGCCAGATACAAAGTAATAAATCCGAAAGTAAACCAAGCTGACAGCCTTGAAAAGTTACTAACAGATACATTGTTTGCTGTCAAGAATGATTTAATTTGCTTGGTGTAATTGCTAGCTATACAATATGTCTACTATATAGGAGGGGAGTAAAGGAGGGAGGAGAATAGTGGGCGGTAACAAAAATGTCTAACTAAAATCATGTATAAGAAGGAAAACACAGCTTGCATCTGTGTGCAGGATTTGAGATTGCTATGTCTCCCTTGCACCTTGTTTGGGCTCAAATAAAAACTTTTTCTGCATTCTCCACCTTGGTGTGTTTATTGGAAGCGAAGCACACCGGGCAACGAACCACTGTTGCTGCCTCAAGCATTCTGTGCTGGCAACACTGTGGTTGTCCTGGTCACCCTTCAGTCCTTCCTCCTTCTCCTTTTGTTCACCCGTGGAAGCATTGTTAGTATTGACAGATGCTGATTTAAACAATTATAACTGATTTTGGTGACGCCAAAATGTTTAAAGGAAAATTTAAATCTGTGCACATGTATTAGTAGTTAGAAGGACCTTTATCGGGCCTTGCCATCTTGGCTTTAGAAATTCCTTTAACCCCTGGATAAATGCAACACATTACTAAATTCACAACTTTAAATGCAGGTTTGTCTAGACTGCTATTATTATTCAGCTCGGTTTGGTGTTTTTTTCTACTGGGTTGTATAAATTCTTTAACTCTATGTCCAATGCCTTGATGTAGTTTTGCAGGCTGTCTGCAAAAAGCCCGGATCCCCCTGCAGGGAGTGTCACAGTGCTAGGCATTTTCCTTGCTCTTCCTGTCATTAGCTCAAAGGGTGTCAGTTGAGTCAGCCTATGTGGGCTTTCTTTGATTTGATACAACATAGCAGGAAGCATAGGAGCCCATCCTTCTCCTGTATCCAGTATTGCTTTTGTTAAAGCTGTTTTTATTGTTTTGTTTATTGTTTTTGATTATTTTTGAGCTTTCAGGGTGGTATGGTATATGGAATTTTTGCTTTATTTCTAGTGCTTTACATGCCTCTTTTATTACTCATCCTGTAAAATGAGTTCCTTGGTCAGAGTATGTTGATAGTGGCAAACCTCATCTGGGTATTAGCTCAATCCTAGTAAAAGAAATATTGTTGTGGCAGTACAGTTCTTGGTTGGGAATGCCTCTACCCACTGGGTAAAGGTGTCAATAATTTCCAAAATGTAAGTGTACCCTATGCTTTGTGGCAAGGGTCCAGGAAAATCAATTTGCAAATGTTGCCACAGTCCCTCTGGTCGTAGTTGGTGATTCAGAGGCACCTTTTTTTTTACCCAAATTTACTAGTGCCTATGTTACACATTTTTTGAGAAATTGTAAAGCATTTTTTTTTTATGGCTAGCCACCACCAGTATTTCAGGGCGGCCCTCATTTGTCTCTACCTCAGAGGAGCTGGAGAGTGGATGCCATGGCGCAGTAGAGTATGTATGGGGCTACCAGCTCCTCCCCCCCGGCCCATACCAGAGGTGAGTTTTATACACACAGCCTTGGTTTTTTTACTTTCTTTTCTGGGTTTATGGTTGCATATAGCTTTTTAAATTTACTTCCTTTTTTGGCACTCTAATAGGACTTGCTTGTGCAATTTTTTGGAACGTTTATTTCCCCAATAATTTTTTTTGTTTGTTTTTTACTTGAGATTTAATTGTGTGCTTTTATTTTTACTACTGCTAGTTCTGATGGTAGTTTGGCAGCTTCTGTTAGGCCTTGAATTGCTTTCATATTATTAATTTGCTTGCCAGTTGTTGTTATAAAACCCCTATGTGACCACACGTCTATGTAGTCACGCACCACTCCAAATGCATATCTGCTGTCTGTGTATACAGTGAGCTTCTTGCTTTCCCCCGCTCTCAAACATTCAGTGAGGGCTGTTAGCCTTGCTTCTTGGGCTGACTTTGATCCTTCCATCTGACCTGAAGCTATCACTTTCCCATCACCCTGAGTACCACTGCCCATTCTGTATGTGGCACTCCAATTTTATGCTCTCTTGATTTATTTACATACAAAGCTATATTTGCATGTTTAATGGCTTTTTTAAAATTCTTCCCAACACTTCCTCTTCTCTATAAGACATGCGTGTACCTCTCCCTTTATGTTCAGACATTTGGCTACATGTCTTTTTTTGTTTTTTGCTTTGGAGAAGTTAGGGTTTTGCAAACATAATGTTGATTCCCACTGACTCCTCTGGGCATCTGTTAAGGAGATCAGTGAGTGTATGGGGTGTATGGAGCACGAATTTCCCTGTGACAGTGTATGATTCACAAGCTTTCACAGCTCAGGGAGCTGCTATGAACTCTGGTAATCCCTGGGATACAGGGGTTTTAAGGTAGGTAAGTATGCTCCCTGAAGCTGGCTTAGCACAGCTGAGTACTGGGTCCGGCTGTGGCTGCAGTAAAGGTGGAACGGCTTTCCCATATCGGGTAAGCCCAGGCTGGGGGTGGAGGCTAAAGCCTGTTTTATTTTTATAAATGCCTCCTCTTGTTGTGTGCCCCATATTACTAACTCATTTGCAGGCTTTCCCCCTCTAGTGAGGTTTTGAAATGGTTCCACCATCTCTTGAGTGCTCCGGTATATAGGTTCTACAGAAATTAAGGAGTCCCACGACCTTCCAGACTTCCTTAACTGTCCGTGGTTTCTTTAACTCTAAAATTGCCTGCTTTTTGTCTACTGTGAGTGCCTTCTCTCCCTTGGAGATGTTATGCCCTAGGTATAAAACCTTCTGCAATTGAGCTTTCTTCGGGCTTAATTTAAGTCTTGCCATGCAAAGATATATATAAACAGTCTGTCTAGGGTTTTTAAATGGTCCTTTTTATTTGAACTGGCAATTACTACAGTATGTAAATAATTTGCTATCACAGTATCCCCTTCCAAAGGCACTCCGTGCTATTACTTCTGCCATTGCCCTGTGGAAGATGGAGGGAGAATTATGGAACCCCTGAGGTACTGGGGTCCAAGTGTACTGCTGGTCTCCTACTGTAAATGCAAATTTCTCCTGACTCTCCTTTGCAAGGGGAATACTCCAAAATCCATTAGCTACATCCAGGACTGAGAATACTGAGTGTCCTGGGGTTAGCAAATTCAGAATAGTGGCAGGGCTTGCCACATTAGGATGTGCCTTGGGAGTCACCCGGTTAAGGTGGGTGTAGTCTATAGTTAACCTCCAGGTCCCGTCTGGCTTCCTGATGGGCCAAACTGGGGAGTTAGTTGTGGAGGTGTTTTTTTTAATTACCCCTCTAGATTCTACATAAATATATAGTCACTAAACTGCCTCTAAGGCTTTGGGTTTAATAGGATCCTGCCTGTGGGCGTTGTGAGTTGGTCCTTCTACAGACAGAGGCTTCATGTTTACTAGCCCACACTCTTGTTTATCTGTTGCCCACACCTCAGGGTGAAGGGAACACGGGGTTTCTACTATACTCTCCCCCCCCCGGTATTATTACCTATTACTGGCAATCATGGCTATATTTTTAGATGATTTTTCCTGTTTGGACCCTTTGGCCCATTCAATGCAGCTAGCTCTGGGGTTGGTTACTCCCACGAGCTCCTTAAGGAGATCTATGCTGCACATTGTGTCTCCCTGCTCAGGGCAAACCCCCCATTTGACAGAATTTGAAGATATGGTCACAGTCAATTTCTACTGCCTGGCTAAGGGTTGCTTTTAATTTTCCACCTTCCACCCCTTCAATCCATATGGTTCTACAGGTCAGGGGAAGATCTTAGCTGGTTATTGATACCGAGGCTGCTGTGTCTATTAACATGTTGCACTGTCGGCCCCCACTCGTGCATTTAAAAACATCCTGGGGTCGCCTTCAGTTCCAGCCACAGAGGCCGCTGTCGGAGAAAAACTTAGTTCTCGCTTTTTGTTTGGGTGCAGCAAAATCAAATACTTTATTATTTCTCCAGTAATTACAATGGAGGGAGAGAGTGCCATAGGACACAGGGTCACCCCAGTCCTGGACAGGTCTCTCAACTGGTAAACAATTACATCAAGCCTTTATACCTTTGTTACAGACAATTTCTAGCAATCATGGAGACAGTAAAGAGAAAACAATTGCATTTGTTTATACATAAATCTTTCTGCTATCTTATTTATCTCACTACTAAGAAAAGCAAGCCTGCATTTTTGGTTAGACTGTTGCAAGGTCGTAATAACTTTTCACACAGTTCACTCTGTCTCACATTATCTTGCTTCTACAAATCTCACGTCATTAGGGTCACAGCTAGCCTAACTCATGCTAAGTAACTAACATGCATTAAGATCCCTTCAAATCCTTGTTAATTATTTACTGGCTTCCACACCGCTGATACCTATTTGCTAGCCAGGAGTTTGAGCAACTCCTGGATTTGTTTATCCTTTCCTTGTTCTTGGGAATAAGAGGGAGGATTTCTGGCACTTGTGTCATATAAAATAGCTTCCCCCCAGAAATGTTAGGGTACACTTACCCCATATACTAGTATGCATGTGCGTATTGATGATGGGTATGTATGGACTTGTGGTGTACTTATTAAGTCTGTGGGTAAAACTTTTAAAAATCCCCTTTGCCATCCTTCACTGTTTATTGATGTAGGTAAAAGGTCTCTAGACATCTAGATAGGTCATCTTTTCCTAGGAATGTAAAGGGTCACAATATACATATGCTGACTTTGCCTTAGATTAACAGACAGGGTTTTAGCCTGTAGGTCTCTTGCATTACAGCCAAACTTAGGTTTATAGATTTATATTAAAAATATTACAATACATCAAATACTTAAACTCATATCTTTTCTTATATCTATGCAAACAAGCAGATTAATCCTTAGAGCTGCACGCTGAGACATGTGTTAATCTGGAGTCACTGCAAGACAGAACAGGGAGTGACTCAAAATTAACATGGGACGTAGATAAGATCAGGGTGTGTCCCTGTGGGGAGGGGGTTTCAGTTGTTGCTAAAGGAGGGAAAGTTACTCAATTTCTCTCTGTCTCTGCCTCAGGATTTTGGGGTTGAGCTTTCTGGTTCAGATGCTGCTGCCCCGATTGTGGTCTGGGAGCGCAGGCTGAGCAGCTGCTGCTCCCGCAGTGGGATCACAGCTGGGGAGTGACCGTGAGTAAAGCTTCCTCTGTGCCCAGCCAAGGTGAGGATTTCCTCCAGTTGCAATTAGCTCCATAGGACATCCCAAGGCTCTGTCCACACCAATTTCTGAGTCAGAGACTCTAGGCGATTGATAGAGACTTCAGGGAACTGGGGATGGGTATGAGGGTGATTCTGCAGAAACAGCCCCTCCTCACCCCACATGTCTTCCCCCTTAGCAATTGCAGGAGCTGATCCAGCCATAGGAGAGCGAACCCCCAGGATTCTCTGTCAGCCAGAGGGGGAGAGACAGGGGAAGGGGAGACACAAGGAGAAAAAGGAAAGAGAGAGACTGAAAACGGCAGTGGGAGAAATAATTAGGGAGAGAGATTTCCAGATCTCTGACTGGCCCCCACACACTTACTACAGCATCTTTCTGTTGGTATCCAGGAAGTTGGTGGGCAGATCCCGCCCACTGCTCAAGGACCTCCCCTGAGCCTAAGGGGAGGATCCACAGGTCCATGATACCAAATAACTGGGCAGATTCACTTTCCTGTGAGCAAGGTGAGGTGCAGAAAGAGGAAAAGCCAGTTCCTGACTCTCCCTGTTCCCCCTGCTGTGGGAGTGCGCTGCCCTGGGGGCAGTGTCGGGGAATCCCCCAGGGTCACTCCTTTTCTTCTGCGCTTCTTTCCCATCTGGTTCCCAGACTTTGTTACTGAGAGGGTTTCAAAATGTCTCGGTGGTTTAGTGCTTGTGGGAGGGGCCGGGCAGTGCTGTAATAAAGTGGCCAAGCATTTCCCCCACATAGAGTCATAGAACTGTAGGGCTGGAATGTACCGTGAGAGGGCAGCTAGTCCGGCCCCCGGCACTGAGGTGTTTGTCTGACCCGTCCTTAAAAACCCCCCAGTGATGGGGATTCCACTGCCTCTCTTGCTAATCTAGTCCAGTGCTTAATTAGGTTTTTTCACAATTGACTCAGATTCAGTTTGTGATCCACTATAGCTCCTGACCATTTTCAGTAGTACTGCCCCCTAACCAGTGTCAAAGTTAGACTCAGGACTCACAGTTTGTCAGACCACTCTGTTTTATTAGCACAGCGCTCTGCTAATAACACCCAGATAATGTGAGCACCATGCAAGACACAAACTATCTTATTTATACAGATAAAAGGGTGAGAACTTAACAAGATAACAAAGGAAGCAGAATCAGATAAGTTTACCTGGGCTAGGCATGCATATCTTATTTCCTTACTACCCATCTTCTGTTAATGTTTCGCCATTAGCACCATTGTTTATGCCTAATGTTTCTTTTCCTGGCACCTGTATTTCAACATTTCTTATTTCTGCTTAAAGGTACATACAACATTTCTTTAATCCATTCTTATTTTTACAATATAATTCATTCTACTTTCACACCAGCTAGTGCCCACTTTGTAGTGGTGCGTTTGGTTTTCCTTCCCTAAGTCTAGTACTTTGTGCTTGTCTTTATTGAATTTCATCTTGTTCATTCAGCCCACTTCTCCGGTTTGTAAATGTTACCTTGAATTCTAATCCTGTCCTCCAACACGCTTGCAGCCCCTCGCAACTGCTGGTATCTGCATATTTAGACAGCATGCTCTCCAGTCCGTTATCCAAGTAATGAGTGAAAATATTGACTATATCAGATCCAGGACTGGCCCCCGGGCACCCCATTGTATACATCCTCCCATTGGACAGTGAACCGCTAATGGTTACTGTCTGAGTGCAGCCTTCCAACAACATTGTCACCCATTTTGTAGCACTTTTATGTGCACCACATTTCCCTAGTTCACTGTGAGAATGTCATGGGGGCCTGTGTCAAAAGCCAAACTAAAATCAAGATATGTCCTGTCTACAGTGTCCCCTGGAACTGTAAATCCAGTACCCCTGTGAAAGCAGGAAATGAGATTGAATTGGCATTATTTGTTTTTAGAAATCTAGTCTGGATCTAACTTATCACCTTACTGTCCTCTAGGTGCCTACAAATTGATTGTATAATAATTTGTTCATTCCAGGTATCTAAGAAAGGCTTGACTTTATTCCTCAGTCCTCTTTGTTCCCCTTTTAAAAGATGGGTACTCTGTTTTCCCTTCTCCAGTCTTCACCATTCTCCAGGCATTCTGAAAGATAATTGCTAATGGTTCCCAGATTGCTTCAGCTGATTCTTTGGGCACCTTAAAATGAATTTCATGGCTGACAATAATATATATAATGTATCTACATATTTTTAACCTGTTCTTTCCCTATTGTGGTTTCTGTTTTTTCCTTCTCTTGGTTAATAATAATTAAGACCCTATCTGAACTGCGGGATGATCTTCAAATAATTGCAGCTGAGTTGCAAAGAAGGCTTGGAAAATTGCAGAAAAGTAATAATGGACCTTTATTAATTGCTGTAATTTGGAAAAGCCACAGCAGACCTATTTGTTTAAGAAAAATCTGCTGGCATAATATAAACACTCAACTATTACATGATGCCTGTGAATTGTTTTGGTAACCAGACAATTGGGTGCAGCTACAGGGCCATAACACGGGTGGGGTGAGTGGGGCAGCCACCAAGGGCACAAAGCGGGGCTGGGGAGTAGAAAAATGGGGCAGAAAAATGAGGGTGGAAATTTGCGTCACAGACCGTGAAATCGGGTCTCCGGCTGCCCGGCTCTGAAGGCAGAGTGGCGAGTGGCAGCTGCCAGCTGGATGCCTCGCTCTGAAGGCAGCGCCACCACAGAACAGAGGTAAAGGTGGCAATACTAAGCCAGTCCTACTTCTCTGCCTTCAGAGCTGGGCACCGGCCAGCATCCACCGCTCTCTCGTGACTCAGCTCCAGGCGGTGCCGCTGCCAGCATCACCTCAGGAGTAAGGGTGGCAATACCGCGAACCCCTGGTGGGCTTGCAACCCCCTATTGGGTCTGGGCCCCTAGTGTGAGAAACGCTGTGGAGAAATCACACTTTTTTTGGGTTACTCACTACATCATTAGCAAATTTTGCAGGTGTATAACTCATCCGCAAAGTTCACTATTTATGCCATGACCAACGTTTGAAAATGGTACGATTCCCCCTCCCCCCTGTGATTTAAGCAGTACCCTACTTATTGCCTTCCCTGTCCCTTGCTAGGGGTAACTTCTTTTGTGAGTTAATCTTTGTGATTTTGTCCCCACATTCTGACGGTACTCAGTGGGGGGGGGGGGGGCGACAATAACAGAAAATGTGGAAATGGCAGAAGTGCTAAATGCCTTTTGTTTCCGTTGTCACCAAAAAGTTTAGCAGCAATTGGACATCTAACTTAATGAATGCCAGTGAAAATGAGGTAGGGTCAGAGGTTAAAATAGGGAAAGAACAAGTTAAAAATGACTTAGGTTAGATGTCTTCAAGTCAGCAGGGCCTGATGAAATGCACCCTAGAATGCTGAAGGAGCTGACTGAGGAGATCTCTGAGCCATTAGTGATTATCTTCAAAAAGTCAAGGAATATAGGAGATATTCCAGAGGACTGGAAAAGGGCAAATATAGTGCCCATCTATAGAAAGGGGAGTAAGGACAACCTGGGGAATTACAGACCAATCAGCTTATTTAAATTCCCCTGAAAAATAATGGAACAAATAATCAGTTAGCAACAGATATTAAAGTGAAAAATAACAGTCAGCATGGATTTGTCAAGAACAAATCATTTCCAACCATCCTAATGTTTTTTTTCCTGTCAGGATAACAAGCTTGTGGATAGAGGGGAAGTGTATATCTTGACTTCAGTAAGGCTTTTGATACTGTCTTGCATGACCTTCTCAGAGAAATACAATTGAGACGGAACTACCATTAGGTGGGTGCATAACTGGTTGGAAAACTGTTCCTAGAGAGTAGTTTCGAGTGGTTCACAGGCAAGCTGGAAGGGCATATTGTGTCGGGTCCCACCGGGATCAGTTCTGGGTCTGGTTCTGTTCAATAGCTTCATCAATGATTTAAATAATGGCATGGAGAGTACACTTAAAAAGTTTGTGGACGATACCAAGTTGGGAGGGATTGCAAGTGTTTTGGAAGTAATTCTTCCACTCTAGTCTGTGATGATTAGGCCTCAGCTGGAGTATTATGTCCAATTCTGAGTGCCACATTTCAGGAAAGGTTCGGAGAAAGTTCAGAGAAGAGCAACAAAAATGATGAAAAGTCTAGCAAACATGACCTATGAGGGAAGATTGAAAAACTTGGGTTTGTTTAGTCTGGCGAAGAGAAGACTGAGACGGAACATGATAACAGTTTTCAAGTACATAAAAGGTTGTTACAATGAGGAGAGAGAAAAATCATTCATATTAACCTCTGAGGCTAGGACAAGAGGCAATGGGCTTAAATTGCAGCAATAGTGGTTTGAGTTGGACATCAGGAAAAACTTTCTGTCAGGGTGGTTAAGCACTGGAATAAATTGATATTTCACAACCTCCCCAGACAATCAGTGGAGATTTTTAAGAGCAGGTTGGATAAGAGACCTGCCAGGGATGGTGTAGATAATATTTAGGGTATGGCTACACTTGCAGCTGTACAGCGGTGCCGCGGGAGCGCTCCCGCGGCAGCGCTTTGAAGTGCGAGTGTGGTCGCGGCGCCAGCGCTGGGAGAGAGCTCTCCCAGCACTGCAGGTACTCCACCTCCCCGTGGGGATTAGCTTACAGTGCTGGGAGCTGCGTTCCCAGCACTGGGGCAGTGTTCACACTGGTGCTTTGCAGCGCTGTAACTTGCTGCACTCAGGGAGCTGTTTTTTCACACCCCTGAGCGAGAAAGTTGCAGCACTGTAAAGTGCCAGTGTAGCCAAGGCCTTAGTCCTGCCATGAGTGCAGGGGACTGGACTAGATGACCTTGTGAGGTCCCTTCCAGTCCTATGATTCTATGCTTGTGCTGTTCTTTTGTACTCACGCATAGCAATTTGTCCATGATTGAGATTTTGTAGGAATCCTTTTTATTGTCTGGTCATTAAAGAGCGCCTATTGGCAGTTTCCTATTCTTTCTGTCTTTCCTTTGCATTGCGATCGTTTGCTGTTGCTCCTTTAGTAGTGGTCTGCGAAAGTGCCAGCTCTCCTTAGAATTTTATTCCCATGGGACATCGCTGAGATGGGTTTGGGCCCTTTGGGGTGTTGCCTGATGTGCTGGGTTGCCACTGAGGCAGCCTGTTCTGCCAGTCTGGGTGTCCTTTATCTGGCCGGGTTAGGCTCGCAAGCCTCTTCCAGCCAAGCACATGGGCAGGGCCATGCCCAGCTGCACAGAGAGACAGATCCGCTCTGGAAAGATTCAGCCTTAGGGTCCTGCCCCAGCACTCTGGTGCCCGCTCCCTGTAAGGGGGACAGACCCAAAGGTTTTATGAAATTCACCTCCTCCCTCACCGTGGAGGGAGATATGCACAACTTCTGCCCCCCCCCCAGTTAGAAATTACATACTAAACTTATTTCTGGTTTATAATATAACCCACTTTATTCACTTAAAATTCACCTTCTGTAGTTATAGGAGATAACAGACAGAACAAAGCAGATTACTAACCAAATAAAGCAAAATACACAAGCTAAGCTTAATATACTTAAAAAACAGGTTACACAATAAAAAAATAAATTTGTTAGTCTCTAAGGTGCCATAAGTACTCTTTGGTGTTTTTGCTGATACAGACTAACACGGTTACTACTGTGAAGCAGGTGAAACAATGTAATTTCTTACTCTGAATGTTATTTGAGGCAGGTTGCAAAATTTCTGTGGTTCAGAGTTCCAGTTATATTTCTTTTCAGACTGGACCCCTGTCTCAGTCTGGAGTCCCCGCTGTCCTTACCTACAGGTGGCTTTAGCAGTCTTTGTTGTTGAGCAGACACGCCATGGAGAGGAGTCATCTCGTTTGCTTTCCTCCCCACCCTTAAATAGGATTTACATAAAGCGGGAATCTTTGGTTTTCCATACTTGACACACACACCCTTTCCTTCCAGTGGCAAGTTACGAGAAGTCCCAGGTGTCAGGGACTCACAGATTGTGTGGTCCCTGGGGGAACCCCCTTCAGTGATGCAGCCCTTCTTGCGGTTCCCCTCTCTCGGGGGTTAAGCGTCTCCACCTCCTGGAACCGCACCTCTCTGAGCCTTAGCACACCCGTCTCTCGCCATGGGCCCCGTCAGCGAGTCCACTTGCTCTGGACCCTCTGGGGCCTCTAGTCCCAGAGGGAATGATGCAACCTGTTCTCTAGACCAGAGTGACTGTCAGCCAGCGTAAAACAGGAGGGTTTATTGAGCATCTGAACACAGCGTAGGAAAGTCTCAGGGCCCTCAGGCCTGGCCTCCCTCAGCACAGCACCTCCCAGTCTTCCCTGCATCCAGGTGGGCTCTGCCTGCTCTCTCTCTCTCTCCAGCCCAGAGCTCTCTTGCTTCCCAGCTGGGCATCTGATATCACCTGCCTTTCTGAAGTCCGTTGTCCTTATTTTCCTGCTTTAACACCTTCCTTCTCTTAGAATCACAAAATCATCATTTCATGAACACTTTTGCCCATATTGCTTTCCACCTTCTGCTTCCTAACTCCTGCCTGTTAGAATCAACCCTATGATGTGGAAAAATGATCCACGTGTTGTCTTTGGAATCAGATTCGCCTGAGGCGCCGTTATTGATTATGAGCATGCAAAGGGTGACAGCTATTTGGAGCTGCCCCCCCGATTCAAGGAACACACAGCTTTTTAAAGCTTAAAACCACAGAGAAATTACACATACTTCCGCATCAGTTACCTTGTTTGGAATACATGGCAAAATCAATACAGGTCAAAAGCAAAAAGAACAATCCTCTCCCTTATTTGGCCCTTCCTGTTGTTGTTCTCAGTCTGGTCCTTTTGCGGTTTGACTTTTCTAATGCTTCTATTGTGGTTATATATGTCTTAAGCTTGGCTATTGCAAATTGTTCTGTTTGGGGACTTTCCACTTCACCTTCTCCAGCCCCCTATACACAGAAAGCCATTGTTTGGTTTTGGGGACTTTTCATTTGGCTCTTCATAAACAAAAGAAGCTTGGCCAATGCTTTGGGCCTACTAGCTTGACCAACATTGACGCCTACCAAATTTTCCTTCACACCTAAAATGCCTGGTGTCTGGTTAAAATCCTCCTGGTTACTACTTCCATCTTCTGAAGCAAACAAGTGTGCCCAACGCATTCCAAGAGCTCATTGGACACTTTGTCATGCAAACAACAGAAATATTCAAAACACAATTAATAATGGGGGGGGGGACATGTGACTAACTACCGAGACACCTGTCAGAAAAGAAATTCAAACAAACACAGAGTTGAGAACATCCATCTGCGAAGAAAGAGCCGGGGGGAACTGTGATGGGATGTGACTGTCGTGCTCTCACACTTCCCCTTCTTGCCCTGACAGGCTGCAGTGTCACATCCCACCTTTCCAGGGAGCAGGGAAGGGAAATGGCTGCCATGGAGCCAGCTCAGGTAGGGATTATCCGTTTTACAGAGGGCGACCAATCCAGGGCTGGCTCCAGACACCAGCGCGCCAAGCATGTGCTTGGGGCGGCGTCCCCGTGGGAGGGCGGCAGGCGACTCCGGCGGACCTCCCGCAGGTGTGCCTGCAGAGGGTCCGCTGGTCTCGCGGCTTCAGTGGAGCATCTGCAGGCACGTCTGCGGGAGGTTCACCGCAGCCGTGGGACCGGCAACCGCCAGAGCGCCCCCCGTGGTGTGCCGCCCTGCTTGGGGTGGTGGAAATCCTAGAGCCGCCCCTGGACCAATCTATAAGTTTAAGCTTTATACAGGGTAACACTGATAGAGAGAGATGCACAGCTCTTCCCCCCCCCCCCCAAGTATTAATACATACTTTGTTCTGTCGGTTACTTCCTGGAACCACTTACAGAAAGTAGGATTTATTTAATAAAATCACCGTTTACTCATTAATTAACCCAAAGTGAATTACCAAGCAAAATAAAATAAAACATGCAAATCTATGTCTAAGAAATTGAATACAGATAAAAACCTTGCCCCGTAAGCTTCCTTTTACAGACTCGTCTCCTAGTTTGGGTGCAGCAATCACTCACACCCCCTGTAGTTACTGTCCTTTGTTCCAGTTTCTTTCAGGTATCTTTGGGGGTGGGGAGGCTCTCTCTTTAGCCAGCTGAAGACTAAACTCCTGGGAGTCCCCTCCATTTTAATAGACTTTCTCTTGTGGGTGGAGACCCCCTCCTCTCTCCTATGCAAAGTCCAGCTACAAAATGGAGTTTTGGAGTCCCCTGGGCAAGTCACATGTCCATGCATGACTGAGTTCATTACCAGCCAAGCCACACTCCTGGGAAAGGTCAGATGTGGACTGATGTCTCCAAATTCATTGTTGGCGTAAGGGCTTCTTGACTGAGCACGTACTGAGAATAGTCTTTTCTCACGAAGCCAACCAACTGCTTCACTAAAACCTACTAAGAATCAGACAAGTATACACAGAGCGGGTGCAAGGTTGTTTCATGCCGTAGGCGAAACTTCCACCTTGTGCCTGCCCCCAAGCCCTGTAGCAGCTCTCCGCCTCCCCGCCTCTGCCCTAAGGTGCCCCCCTGTGGCAGCTCCCCCCCTCCACCTTGAGGTGCCCCCCCCACGACAGCTCCCCCTGGCTCGGGGAGCCCTGCGGCAGCTCCCTGCCCCAGCTCACCTCTGCTCTGCCTCCTCCCCGAGCACACCATCGCTGCTCCACTTCTTCCGCCTCCCAGGCTTGTGGCGCCAATCAGCTGTTTGGCACCAGAAGCCTGGGAGGGAGAGAAGCAGAGCAGGGAGGCGTGCTCAGGGGAGGAGGTGAAGCAGAGGTGAGCTTGAGCAGGGAGCGGTTCCCCTGTGTGCTGTGCCCCTCCTTACTTGCTGCAGGCGGCCCTCCCCACGCTCCTCTGTCCTAGCTCCCTCCGCCTAAATGCCGATGATGACCAGGGCGGCCGAAGATCCAGTCGCCGCTGAAGGAGCCAAAATGTCGCCCCCCCCAAATGCTAGGGCCCTAGGCGACTGCCTAGGTCACCTAATGGATTGCACTGGCCCTGAGTATACAGCCAATATTCATAACTTTGAATACAAAAATGATATGTGCATACAAATAGGATTAATAGATTCAGTAGATCATAACCTTCACGTAGATATGTTAACTGGAATATGTAGCATAAAACATATTCCAGTTATGTCATATATACATTCATATATGGTGGGGGGTAGTCAGGGGCAGAGGGTCCTGGGTGGTCAGGGAGCAGGGGGTGGTGGAAGGGGGATGAGTCCCGGGGGGTGCCATCAGGGAACGGGGGTGTTGGATGCGGTAAGAGTCCCGTGAGGGCCGTCAGGGGGCGAGAAGCAGGGAGGGCATAGCTTCCCCTAACCGGCCCTCCATACAATTTTGGAAACCTGATGTGGCCCTCAGGCCAAAAACTGTGCCCGCCCCTGCCTTATCCTCTCTTGCTTAGGGTTAGGGTAGGGAGAAGTAGTAACTGGCTTGTTCTGCAGCATGGGATGTTTAGGTTGGATCTTAGGAAAAACTTTCCAGCTGTGCGTATAGATAAGTACAGAAATACGTTCCCAAGAGAGGTTGTGGAATCCTGGTCGCTGGAGGTTTTTAAGAAAAGGTTAGACAGATGGTCTGTGTATACTGGGTCCTGCCTCAGGGCTGGAGGATGGACTAGCTGACATCTCGAGGTCCTTTTACCCCATATGTTTCTGTGATTTTATGATTCATGATCCTAGCCCTTCACTTTGACGTTGTCTCCCTCTGGAGAATGGGGTCTGTCTTTAGTAGTTTCTTTAATGAAAAATATGCATGGGTCAGCTTCCCTCTCAATGTGCTTTGTTAGTCACTGGGTGCGAAGGAGTGAAACATGATCAAAAACTGTCCACATATGAATGTGTAATGACTGGGTCCAAGGGAAGCAGAATGTGAGAACACAACTGTATTGCACTTTGTGATGTCTGTGCTGCCTCTGAGAGAGACCCTCCCAGCCTGGGTCCCCAGACTGGCCTTGGTGGGCTGTATGTAACTGCGAATGTGTTGCAGATTGGGCTGGAGCTCAGTCTCTTAAGCCTGAGCTGCAGCGTCTACACCAGCAGTATATGTACCCCTGGGGTACGCAGAGGTCTTCCAGAGTTGCTATGGAAAAATCACTAGCCAAGTCAGTACAGAGTAAAATTTCATACAATGACTTGTTTATACTGATCTATATGATATACATTAAAATGTAAGTACAATATTTATATTCCAATTATTTATTTTATAATGATATGGTAAAAAATGAGTAAGTCAGCAATTCATGGTGTGCGGTGACACTTTTGTATTTTTGTCTGATTTTATAAGCAAGTAATTTTAAATGAGGTGTAACTTGGAGGTACGCAAGACAAATCAGGCTCCTGAAAGGGGTACAGTAGTGTGAAAAGCGACCGATCTACACAGCTATTTTTAATGTGCTAGCACCTACAGTGGAGCACCCATAGGGAGACACATCTCAGAGAACCATTGTTACTGCACAAATTGAGTAAGTTCTTATTTTGCGTGTTACCTGATCTCACTGGTCGTCTTTCCCCTGAACAGGGTTTCCAGTTTCCAAACCCGATGTCATCTCCCAGCTGGAATGAGGGGAAGAGCCGTGGGCCCCAGATCTCCAGGGCTCAGAGGAAAGAGAGATCCTGAGAGGCAGTTGCATGGGTGAGGGATCATTAAACCTACTCAGCTGTTGAAGGAAACAGCTGGGATTCCCAGCAAAGACCTTGTGAGGTCTCTGGATTCAGGGTGGTCCTCAGGTGTCATATCCTCAGAGCAGATCCTGTTCATGGTTTCCTACCCATCCTAACTCCTAGCATTCGTTCCCTCCCCAAAGTCCCTTCTCCCTGAGTGTTTGGGTGGGAACTGGATGTAGAATTTATCCCCTCCTCTCTCACTTTTGGGGAAATTCAGTCCCTGGTTTTTCTCTATCTCCAGCTATTCTCTTGTTTTATCCCCCCATTTTTCCCTTCTGGTTTCTGAGGTTTTTCTTTCTCTATCCCAGCAGGTGAGGGGATGGTCAGAGAGACCATGGAGCAGAAGCCTCATCAGGAAGAGGAGCAAGTGAAAGCACGTGGGGCATTGTTGCAAAGATGCAAAGGGAGTGTGTACAGGAGTTGTGAGCAGGGAAAAGGTTCTCAGGGGCAGCACAGGCCAGAGAAGCGGCAGAGAAACGAGCCAGCACAAAAAGTTGGAATATCTGTTAATTATTGGGGAACTCACAAAGGCCTCAAGGAAGCCACGGCTCAGCAGAGAATCCTGACGGGAGAGAGAAATAACACGGGCTTTGAGTGTGGGAAAAAGTTCAGGAGGCGCTCACGTCATCAGAGAATCCATGCCAGAGTGAGACCTCATGAGTGCTGCGAGTGTGGGAAAATCTTCACCGAGCACTCATGCCTTTTAAGCCATCAGAGGAGCCACACGGGAGAAACCCTATAAATGCTGTGAGTGCGGGAAAACCTTCGCTCAAAGTTCAAACCTTATTTGCCATCAGAGGATCCATACAGGAGAGAAACCCTATAAATGCCGTGAGTGTGGGAAAACTTTCGCTCGGAGCTCAAACCTTAATAAACATCAGAGGAGCCACACGGGAGAGAAAACCCTATAAATGCTGTGAGTGTGGGAAATTCTTCTATCATGACTCTTCTCTTATTTATCACCAGAGAAGCTGCAAGGGAGATAAACACCATGAAAATCTCGTCTGGGTCTCAGAAAAGATTGCTTTTTTCCTTTTGCTAATTCCCAAGTAGTGAACTTTAAGGGAGCATTTGTGGCGTCTCTGCTCCTTCACGTGAGTTGTCTGCTTTTCCCTTTTGCAGCTCACCCTTCCTCGGATTGAAGCTCACAGTGTTTTTCATCAAGTCCTTTGTTCTGCGTCATGGAAATGTGCGTCCCTCCAGGAATGTGTGTCAGCCCCAGGTGGGGGAGCTAGGAGAGACCTTTACTTAGTACATGGAGGTTAAAATCTACCTGGACCTTGACCCTAGTAGGGTCTTCCATGGAGTTAGCTAGATTGAGTTAGGGATCCTGATGTAAAAACACAACTATTTTTTTCAGTGAAGAAAATAGCCCATATAGCGGCCAGGGTAACGTAGCAAATCTCCTCACCATAACCTCCATCACTTTTTGTAGTCTGTTCTCAGTGGTACCCGATGACAGAACAAGGAGTAATGGTCTCAAGTTGCAGAGGGGGAGGTTTAGGTTGGATATTAGGAAAAACTTTTTCACTCAGAGAGTGGTGAAACACTGGAATGGGTTACCTAGGGAGGTGGTGGAATCTCCTTCCTTAGAGGTTTTTAAGGTCAGGCTTGACAAAGCCCTGGCTGGGATGATTTAGTTGGGAATTGGTCCTGCTTTGAGCAGGGGGTTGGACTAGATGACCTCCTGAGGACCCTTCCAACTCTGATATTCTATGATTCTATGAAATTTGGAGCATCACGTTTATACTTTTCCTCCCACTGCAAAGTGATTGTTAGTCACCAGGACAGATTGTCTCATTCTCAATTATTCCCACGTTGCCCTGAGTTCTGCCCCATTTTTCTCAATGTAAATATAACAGAGAAGGAGCAGGGATAGAGGGTGTGACGAAGTGGGTATTTTCCCTTGTTAGGCTCAACAGTAAGCCTCACATACAACATATGTGAGGTTTACTGTTTTGCATGAATACAGTGTGTGCCTCAGTTTCCCTCTGTGGTGGTAATAGGGGTGTGTGACTTTGGCTGAGACCTCTGGGGTGGGTGAGGCTGCTCCAGCTGCCTGCACCTATGCTGTGACAAGTGTGTGACGTTGCACTCCATATGCTTTATGGAAACATGCTTCTGAATATGACATAATGTTAAATACCCCTTGTATGGTGTCATTAGAAAGCTTGTAATCTACTGAGTGTGTTCATCCTATGTGTTTGCATGTATTATCTCTATATCTGGAGCTAGGAGAATAAGATCTAAACTTGTCTCACTGATGTAAATGTATTAAGTGGAGGCCTTTAAGGGTGCTCCAGAAAGAATCAGTCGTAAATGGCCTTAGTTACTTGAACGCCTTCCTGTGTAGGTGTGGGCCAGCCCATGGGGAATCGAGATGAGGGGTCTTACAGTGATATGTGACCATGCCACCTGGTACTGAAATCGATCTTGAACCTGGTGCTTTTCCATTTAGCAGGAGGGGTGGGGACCCAGAGAGATAAGATTCCCGCCTTGTGCCAACACTATAAAAGGGGGAGGAGCAGCACAAAGGGGGCCAGTCGTGAGCAATCCCCTGCTTACCAGCGAGATGTCTGCTGGAACTCACACTACCTGGGGAAAGGATCGGGCCCAGACTAAGAAGGAGTCTGATCTGTGAAAGAAGCTTATTGGAACATTCCTGAGGGTGAGCTATTACCTGTCATCAGTTTCTTAATGTATTAGGCTTAAACTTGTGTGTTTTTGCTTTATTTTGCTGGGCGTCTTACTTTGTTCTGTCTGTTTTTACTTGAAACCACTTAAACAAAAATGATGTTAAGTAGGATTTATTAATGAACCCAAAGTAAGTGATTCATACCTGGGGGAGCAAACAGCTGTGCATCTCTCTCTATCGGTGTTACAGAGGATGGACAATTTATGAATTTACTCCATATAAGCTTTATACAGAGTGAAATGGATCTATTTGGGGGTTTGGATCCCATTGGGAACTGGGTGTCTGTGTGCTGGAGACAAGTAAGCTACTGAGCTGTTTTCACTTAAAGCCTGCAGCTTTGGAGGTGTGGTTCAGACCCCGGGTCTGTGTTGCAGCAGGCTAGCGTGCCTCGCTCCACAAGGCAGGGTTTTGGAAGACCCAAGCTGGCAGGGAAAATGGGCTCAGAGGTCATTTCAGTACGTCAGGTGACAGTCCCAAGGGGGTGTCTGTGACTGAACCCATCACACGGTGCCTTTGTAACCTGAGACCCAGGAATGGGATGCAACCGAGTGACTTTTTGCTCAGGAAGAGACACAAAGACAAGGAGGGGGAGCAATGGGGGTGTCTGAGTTTGGGTCACTGGAAGCTGGCAGTCTGCTTGGGGGGACTGAAAGAGTGAGAATCCAGGGCATCTGGCCCACAACTCTCCAAGATGGACTGGGCTGAAAGTCATTGATTTCTGTGCTAACGAGTTCCGTTCTACGCTGCCTTCCTGTCGAATAATAAAACTTCTGTTCTCCCGGCTGTCTGAGAGTCACTGCTGACTGCGGAGCTGGGGTGCAGGGCCCTCTGGCTTCCCCAGGATCCCGCCTGGGCAGACTCGCTGTGGGAAGCGCACGGTGAGGCAGGGAGGGGATGCTGAATGCTTTGAGATCAGACCAGGAAAGTTGAAGCTGTGTAAGCTTCTTCCCCTGACTGTGTGCTCAGAGAGAGGAGGCTCCCCCAGAGTCCTGACTGGCTTTGTATGGAGTAGTTCCAGAGCATTGCCTGGTGACTCTATGATCGAGAGGGGGAAAAGTGTTGGTTTTTTTCAACTTCTGTGACACCTGAAACAGTGGTGTGTCAGCGGGATTCCCACCTTCTGAATTACTCCAGCAGTGTTTCCTCTTTTAGAGCCATGTGGAATTGATCTTCTCCACTTTCTACAGTTCCACCACTGAATGTGTCCTATGACTCAGGGTTTTCAGCCCTCTGTTTGTGGATCACAATTTGTTTTCTTTGCTCCTAAAACAGTAATTTAGGACCTGAGATGAAAGTGTCACAGACCTGGATGGGGAATTTGAATGGATCTCAAATACAGTGAGATCATTTGGAGTTTACATTGCAGTTGGCCAAGTCTGTTGTAGGACTTTTCCTACTGAGATGAGATTGTTTGCAGATGGGGAGGCTGGCTGGTTGGTTTGTTTATTTGTTTTTTTCCCCATTATGACGATGCTAGCACTTTTGTAAATAATATGACTCAAAACTAATGAGTGAAGGAGGTTTGAACGGCTCAGAGGAGAATGCAATGGGAGAATCTCTTGTCCTGATTCTGAGTCATGTAGCGTATAGAACTAACCAGCTTGCTTGCATAGATAGATAGGTTTATAGATTTTTCATATATATTTTATCTAAGTTTAATATAAAATATATTACAATAAACCAAATACTTGAGGTCTCTTGGGTTACAGCCAAGATTACTTTAAGGCTATATCCCGTATGTTAAGCTAAGGAAAGTTAACTTTACTTTTCAGGGTAAATGCTCTTAATATAGATGTATTAACAGGTGAAAAGTTATAGGCGTGGATACTTATTTACTTCTATGTCTGTAACCTTCTACCTAGACCCATAGATAATGAAGAATGGCATAGGGGGGGTTTCAACCCTCCTATGCCCACAGACTTAACAGGGACACCACAAGGAAACTTATGTGCGTATGCTGTATACGTGTCATCAATACACACAAACCTATTACCCTATGGAGTAAGTGTAGTCTAACGTTTGTGGGTGAGGAATAAACTGTGGGCATAGGAGGGAGGATTTCTGGCACTTTTATAGGGCATAAGAGGTGACCCTCCTCGCTAGAGCACTTCACTTCACTGCACTCTGCTCTATCATTTTCACTTACTCTATCTTATTCACAGTCACTCACTCTATTCTATCTACGATAGTAGTAGCCATTATTAGTAGGCTGTCCTTGTTGTTCTTAAACTTTGTTTTAAGGGAACTAGACTAAGCTTGGTTTCCCTAAGCTTTTCTTCTTAGGGTTTATTGACTAATAAACAAAACTAACTTAAACTTAAAACCTAAGTTAGCTCTTAGCATTAGTTTTTCTAAGCTCTGCATCAAAAATTAAGAAACTTGAAGCTGGAAGGCTGGGCCTGTGTCTCTTACCCCCAGGTTATCAAGAAAGTGTGTAAAGTATCAGAGGGGTAGCTGTGTTAGTCTGGTTCTGTAAAAGCAGCAAAGAATCCTGTGGCACCTTATAGACTAACAGACATTTTGCAGCATGAGCTTTCGTGGGTGAATACCCACTTCTTCGGATGCAAGTAGTAGAGATTTCCAGGGGCAGGTATATATGCAAGCAAGAAGCAAGCTAGAGATAATGAGGTTAGATCAATCAGGGAGGATGAGGCCCTGTTCTAGCAGTTGGTCCATGTGGCAGGTGCCCATGGAAGAACTCCACATGGACTCCTCCTGAGGGTCGAAATGACAGTCTGGACCTATACATTGAATGCTTCTGCCGACGTGCACAGGCAGAAATTGTGGAAAAACAACATTGCTTGCCTCACAACCTAAGTCGTGCAGAACGCAATGCCATCCACAGCCTCAGAAACCATCCTGATATTATAATCAAAGAGGGTGATAAAGGAGGTGCTGTTGTCATCATGAACAGGTCTGATTACCAAAAGGAGGCTGCCAGACAACTCTCCAATACCAAATTTTACAGGCTATTTCCCTCAGATCCCACTGAGGAATACACTAAGAAACTGCACCATCTACTCAGGACACTCCCTACACTAACACCGGAACAAATCAGAATAACCCTGGTCAGGGCTCTAAGGGTATGTTATCTACTACCCAAGATCCACAAACCTCGAAATCCTGGACGCCCCGTCATTTCGGGCATTCGAAGTCTCACTGAAGGACTGTCTGGATATGTAGACTCTCTACTCAGACCCTATGTTACCAGCACTCCTAGCTATCTCTGTGACATCACTGATTTCCTGAGGAAACTACAATGCATTGGTGACCTTCCAGAAAACACCATCCTAGCCACCATGGATGTAGAGGCTCTCTACACAAACATCCCACACACTGATGGAATACAAGCTGTCAGGAACAGTATCCCTGATGATGCCACAGCACAACTGGTTGCTGAGCTCTGTGCCTTTATCCTTACACACAACTATTTCAAATTTAATGACAATATATATCTCCAGATCAGTGGCATCGCTATGGGCACCCGCATGCAGGGCCGCCCAGAGGGGGGGGGGCAAGAGGGGCAATTTGCCCCCGGCCCCGAGCCCCACAGGGGCCCCCACCAGAGTTTTTTGGGGCCCCTGGAGCGGGGTGCGGAAAACTCTTGCGGGGCCGGGTGCAGGAGCTTCTTCCGCTCCCGGTCTTTGCTGGCGGGGGGTCCTTGCGCTCCGGGGCGGAAGGACCCCCCACTGGCGAATTACTGCCGAAGATGGAGCGGGACCCGCCGCCGAAGTTCAGCTCAGTCTTTGGTGGCAATTTGGCGGCGGGGGGGCCCTTCTGTTCCGGGACCCGCCGCCGAATTACCACCGAAGACCGGGCTGCGCTTCGGCGGCGGGTCCCGCTTCGGCGGTAATTTGGCGGCGGGGGGCCCCCGCCGCGGGTCTTCGGGGCACTTCGGCAGTGGGTCCTGGAACGGAAGAGCCCCCCGCCGCCAAAGACCCCGGGCCCCTGGAATCCTCTGGGCGGCCCTGCCCGCATGGCCCCACAATATGCCAATATTTTTATGGCTGACCTGGAAAAATGCTTCCTCAGCTCCTGTCCATTCATGCCCCTTCTCTACCTATGCTACATTGATGACATCTTCATCATCTGGACCCATGGGAAGGAGACTCTGGAAAAATTCCACCACGATTTCAACAGCTTCCACCCCTCCATCGACCTCAGCTTGGACCAATCTACATGGGAGATAAGTGCAAATAAGTGATGGTCACATTAACACCACCCTATACTGAAAACCTACCGACCGCTATGCCTACCTTCATGCCTCCAGTTTCCATCCTGGACACACCACAAGATCCATTGTCTACAGCCAAGCACTGAGGTACAACCATATCTGGGCTAACCCCGCAGACAGAGACCAACACCTAGAAAATCTCCACCAAGCATTCTCAAGACTACAGTACCCACACGAGGAAATAAGGAAACAGATCAGTAGAGCCAGACGTGTACCCAGAAGCCTCCTACTGCAAGACAAACCCAAGAAAGAAACCAACAGGACTCCATTGGCCATCACATACAGTCCCCAGCTAAAATCCCTCCAACGCATCATCAGGGATCTACAACCCATCCTGGACAATGGTCCCACACTTTCACAGGCCTTGGGTGGCAGGCCAGTCCTCGCCCACAGACAACCTGCCAACCTGAAGTATATTCTCACCAGCAACTGCACACCACACCATAGCAACTCTAGCTCAGGAACCAATCCATGCAACAAACCTCGATGCCAATTCTGCCCACATATCTACACCAGCAACACCATCACAGGACCTAACCAGATCAGCCACACCATCACCGGTTCATTCACCTGCACGTCCACCAATGTAATATATGCCATCATATGCCAGCAATGCCCCTCTGTCCAGTTTGGCCGATGTACATAGTGTGGAAGCCAGTAAATAATTAACAAGGATTTGAAGAGATCTTAATGAATGTTAGTTAGCAAGAGTCAGGCCATACTGTAACCTTAATGACGTAAGACTTGTAGGAGCAAAGATAGTGCGAGGCGACAGGACAGGAACTGTGTACAAAGTTATTACGACCTTGCAATCACTAACCAAAATGCAGGCTTGCTTTTCCTAGGATTGAGACAAATAAGATAAGCCTTTTTGCTATGTATAAACAAAATGTAGTTGTTGCTTTTTACTGTCTGTATTATTGTTAGAAATTGTCTGTAAAAGGTATAAAGGCTTGCTGTGATTGTTTACCAGTTGAGAGACCTGTCCAGGACTGGGGTGACCCTGTGTCCTATGGCACTCTCTCCCTCCATGGTAATTACTGGAGAAATTAAAGAATTTGATTTTGCTGCACCCAAACAAAAAGCGAGAACTGAGTTTTTCTTCGACAATTTGGGGGCTCGTCCGGGATGGCAACGCCCACGGACCCACAGACAACTACTACGGATCATTCCCCTTCGAACCCCATGGCGCCACATGAGAGGTATGAGACCTTTTGAAATCTCTATTGGGGTATCGGAGGAGGACTGTCCCTGAGGACGTCTGTCTCTCTGTTGGGCTCACGCCATCTGAACTTATTGACTGTGCAGCAGGATCAGATGCAAAGTGGTATTGGGGAGAGTCCCCAATAAGGTTAGTTTATAGCAGTACTGGGAACTGCTGAGTTGGCCAAGGAAATGCATAAGGTAATGCATAAGGTAAATGCATAGGTAAATGCATTAGAATGCACCGGTGCTGAGGGGTTTTTACCGCCTCAAGAGGGGTTGTCATACCGCCTCATGGTATTGGTCCGGACCAGGTAAAGATGCATCATGGTTTAAAAAAAAAAAAAAAAAAAAAGAGATAAAAAGGTTAAAGAAAAAGGGTTAAAAAAAAAAAAAGAAAAAGGAAGAAAAAGAGGCCTTGGTGTGTGTGTGTGTACACCAGTGTGAGTGGCTGTTACCGGGCTAGCCCGGTAACTAGTGGATCTTTAGGAGATCCGACCCACGGTGGGCTGACTCAGCCTGGCATAGTCCGGCGAGGAAGCTGCCTGGGTCTAGGGGAGTGTGAACCCATCTTCCCTCCCCTTTCCCTTCCGTGTGGGCTACTGACAGTCTGATCATCTCCTTGGTTTTTGAGCCGCTAGCGCGGACAGGACACCCTCTCTGTGTGTGTAAGTGGAAAATGGGTAAGGGACAGTCTAAATATTTCACCTTACCCCCTAAGGGTGCCCCAGCATATTACATGTACGTACATTATGGTCCTAAAACCTTCAGGTATTTAAATGATTGGAATCTGTACACGTGTGAAAATTCATTTAAACAATGCCCATTAGAAGGTACCTTCAATCTAGATAAGATCATATATCTCAGTGGAGCTTTAATCACAGAGAAAAACCTCTGACACAGTGTGAGCAATTTGTCTAGGAACGGGTTAATTTGAAATTCGGCTTAGCCCAGAGATAAAGGAGAAGTTGTTTTGTGTTCAAGGTCATGAATTAGTGCGGACTATGCTAAGTGCAAAGAAAACTGCTTTGCACTTGTGGAAAATAGAGACAGGCAAACCGAAGGCAGTACAGATTGCAGAATTGGAATTATATTTGCAAAGCTTAACTTCCCAGTGAGACATGTGTGAGTATTAAAGTGGTTTAAGGCTTGGGGCATTCATGTTTTTTCTGTGTGAGGTGGGAGCATTCCCAATACTCTCCATTGTTGTTTTATTATTTTTAATGAAGCTTTAAAACTTGATATAGAATAAGGGAACACTATTTGGTTTTGGTGCATTATTTAGCTTTGGCTCTGTTTGTTTGACCGGTTACTGATGTTTTTCTGCTCTGTTCATTTGGGCGTTGGGTGTGTGAGCGGAACTGAACTTCTCGTTCGTAATTCCTCAGGGTGGAAGCCATGTGTGCGATGAAGCTCTGAGGTTGTCCTGAGATTTTTACAGTCCCGCCCCACCCCCGTAGCGGACAATATAATAGAAGTAGAAAAATTTGGCTTAGACTGTAATTTTTTTGCTTTTTGTGTAATTTTCTTTTCTGTTTAAGTGTCAGCAGGCAAATGGGTGGGTCTCTGGGTAGACCCCCAAAGGGGTTTGGATTATGTGTTAAGTGAATGGCCATGTATTTTTGCCCAGGTGGCAAGCCTTACTAGGGAGGACTCAGGTAGTCTTGTGAGTAGAAATGTTTTGGGGACAAGACCAGAAGGGTGGGGGCTAGTTGAGTAGCCCACCCTCCTAGCTAAGAACTGGTTGTGGAACAAGCTCGTGTCCATGGACGGGACGATTCAGTGAGGGAAAAAGGATCGGGCCCAGGCGGACAGGCAACAGACAAAGAGATTTGGAAAACAGGTTGGAAACTTTTGAGGGTGTAGTGGAAAGAAGGAGTAAGTGAATATAAGCATGAGGATTTCAAATACTCAAGAGGATATTTGGAATGGTGATTTGAGTTGATAAAAGTGGCTGTTGGAAGGGAAAAGCAAGTGATTTTTAAGAGAACAGTTTTTGGTGTCTATGAAATGTTTGTAAATAAATTCAGGCAAAGAACTTATTAGATTGCAATCATTTGGCTATGAACAATTTTGTTAAATCAGTTGAAGAATGTATACAGTGCTATGTAATGAGAATTTTATTAGGCTCTACAGGCACTATAAGTGGTGATGTTTTCTTTCAGTGTTTAAAAGCAGGAGTTAGAAGAAATAAAAAGCAAGCCAGAAATAATCTGTGTTACTGCAAATTAACTAACTGATAAGGTAAAGGCCTCTGAAACCAAGGCTGTCTAAGAAACACATACGAGAAAATATGGGGTAATTCCTCTGTTTTGCCTAGAATCAACAAGAGTATTTGTATATTTTAAGTATTTAATTGCCCAGACGGGGTGGACCTCTGTTTTTGTCTTTCAGATAATCAAAGAAAACTAATGCCAGCAGCACAGCATTCAACGTACCTTGATTTACTGGCACAGTAAAAAATTATGTTGTGTGTTCTATGTTCTGTCTTGTTGTGTTTTTTTTTTGTGTGGCCAGAATTGTTGTGTTTAATATTTTCATGAGATGGTCTGATTTGATATCAAGCGGAAATGTTGGATTGAGATGCAGATACTTGTTTTGTTCAATTTAGAATACAAAGTGTTTGGTTACATCAGAAAATGTGATATACTAAAGTCTAATACATTTTCTTAAGTAAGAGAAAGAAACTACATTGGCCAAATCTTTTAACTGAGAATTGTTGTTAAAATTTGCATACTGACAGTCTTTGGAAGCGAGGACATGAAAAGTTAACCCACTCCCCATATTGTACAAGGGATCCTTCTGGCTACCTCAGACTTTTAGCCAGAGGGCTGGGGATGGTGGATAGCTATTGGACTAGAAGTTATATTAAGTGAACTTCTCAAAATGGGTGTGCTTGTCCTGGCTTGTTCTTCCAAAGTTCTGTAATAAGGTTATTTTAGTGAAAGGGTATATGTGGCATACATTGAATGATAATACTTCTGTACTGTATAACGGTACTGTTTATGTGTTCATGGTATGAAAAAGGTGTATAATTGAAGAGTAAAAGTTTTCTTTGTAGGTTAAATGAAAAAAAAAAAAAAGCCAAGAAGAGAATGGCTAACCTGCGCTGGCCCCAGTCAAGGACACCGCTTGGCTGCCTACCAAGAGAAGGGGGGGGAACGCTGGGACAGTGGAATGCCGGAACGGGACTTACAAAAAATGAACTGGCCAAGATTTGTGCTGAGACACACTTAAAGTGGCCAGATGCCCTTCCTTTGGCACTGATGTGTATGAGAGCCATTCCCAATCGAACGACTGGACTCAGCCCTCATGAAATTTGACAGGACACCCAATGCTGACTACCAACTGCACCCCCACTAACCCCAGCTCAGATGGACATTCATTTGCTGGATAACATAATGCTTAAATATTGTCAGGCACTAATGAAATGTGTTAAGTCTTTTTATACACAGGTGATGGAAGCACTACCAAAGGATCCTGTGCAACCTTGCCACTCGTTGGAACCAGGAGCCTGGGTCTACATAAAGATCCATCAGCGAATGACTGCCTTGGCTCCATGCTGGAAAGGCCCTTTCCAAGTCTCTAAGGAAAAGGATAAATGGACACAAATCAGACATTAGGAATGGCAATATACAAAAACCTGTAGGAGAACACTTCAACCTCCCTGGCCACACAATAGCAGATCTTAAGGTGGCCATCCTGCAGCAAAAAAACTTTAGAACCAGACTTCAAAGAGAAACTGCTGAGCTCCAGTTCATCTGCAAATTTGTTTAATCCTGAGCTGATGGTGTCAAAGACTGCGAATGGCTTGCCAATTACAGAACCAGTTTCTCCTCCCTTGGTTTTCACACCTCAACTGCTAGAACAGGGCCTCATCCTCCCTGATTGAACTAACCTGGTTATCTCTAGCTTACTTCTTGCTTGCATATATACCTGCCCCTGGAAATTTCCACTACTTGCATCCGAAGAAGTGGGTATTCAGCCAGGAAAGCTCATGCTGCAAAATGTCTGTTAGTCTATAAGGTGCCACAGGATTCTTTGGTTAACATACTTACACCCTTTCTTTAAAAGCAGCAAAGATTTGCTGCATACAATACTATATTATCATATGTATCTTTTGAATAGCAGTAATGCAATTGTACCTTAGTAAGTCAATGGTAAAATACCCAGAGTTACAATTTCATTGATTTTAATAAAAAGTCTTTAAGGATATATCTGTCTCATTGTGAGCTTCCTGTCATACCCCCGAGGGTCCTTTGTAAATTCTGTGAAGCCTAATTTGAAAGAAGTGAGTCCTGAATAGTGTCCCCTATGGAAAGGAGAGGTGTGTCACAACTACTGTCCCCATCGGGACCAAAAGGTATGTTCTGAATATTGTTCCCTTGGGAGAGGTGTGTCTCAAATAGTGTCCCCTCCAGACAATGAGTCACCCCTTATAATAGTAGTCCTCCTGAGAACAAGAGGTGTGTCCTGAATACCGTCCTTTCTGGCAACAAGAGATGTGTTATGAGTACAGTGTCCTCCGGAGACATGGAGTGTGGCATGAATACTTTGGCAACAAGAGGTGTCCCCTGAATAATGTCTCCTTCAGAAACGACAGGTGTAACACAAATACTGTCTCCTCCATGTTGCCCCCTCTCTCCCTGAAACATGTGTTTTATCAGTATTACTCCTCCTGGGAACAAGGGGTGAGTTCTGAATAGTGTCCCCTCTGGAAACAAGAGGTGTGTCTTGAATAACGTTCCCTCCAGAAAGCAGGGACGTGTGATCAATAGTACTCCTTGTGAGAAGAAGCGGTGTGGCCTGCGTACTGTCCCTGCTGGGCACGTGAGATGTGTTGTGAGTACTCTGCCCTCCAGAAACAAGGGGTGAGTCACAAATACTGGCCCCTCTGGAAACAAGTGGTGTCCCCTGAATAGTGCTCCCTGCAGAAACAAGAGGTGCGTCATAGATCGTACTCCTCCTGGGAACAAGGGGTGTGTGCTGAATAGTGTCCTTTGTAGGAATATGAGATGTGTTATGACTCCCCTGCCCTCAGGATGTAAGGGCTGTGTCATGAATAGAAAGGAGAAGTGATCGCTGAATACTGTCCCCTCCAGAAACAAAGGGTGTGTCCTGAATTGTAGTCCTACCAGAAACAAGGGGTGTATCCTGAATACTGTCTCCCCAGAAACAAGAGGTGTTTCCTAAATACTGTCTCCCCAGAAACAAGAGGTGTATCCTGAATAATATTCCCCCTCCAGAAACAAAGGATGTGACCTGAATTGTAGTCCCCCAGAAACAGAATGTGTCGTGAATTGGAGTCCGCCCAGAAACAAAGGGTGTGTCCTGAATTGTAGTCCCACCAGAAACAAGGGGTGTATCCTGAATACGGTCTCCCCAGAAACAAAGGGTGTGTCGTGAAATGCAGTCTCCCCAGAAACAAAGTGTGAGTCGCAAATTGGAGTCTCCCCAGAAACAAAGGGTGAGTCGCAAATTGGAGTCCCCCTAGAAACAAAGGGTGTATCGTGAATTGCAGTCCCCCAGAAACAAGAGGTGTATCCTGAATAATGTCCCCTCCAGAAACAAAGGGTGTGTTGTGAATTGGAGTCCCCCCAGAAACAAAGGGTGTGTCCTGAATTGTAGTCCTTCCAGAAACAAGGGGTGTACCTGAATACGGTCTCCCCAGAAACAAAGGGTGTATCCTAAATACTGTCTCCCCAGAAACAAAGGGTGTGTCGTGAAATGCAGTCTCCCCAGAAACAAAGGGTGAGACGCAAATTGGAGTCCCCCCCAGAAACAAAGGGTGTGTCCTGAATTCTAGTTCCCCAGACCAGAATGTGTCGTGAATTGGAGTCGCACCAGAAACAAGGGGTGTATCCTGAATAATGTCTCCCCAGAAACAAGAGGTGTATCCTGAATAATGTCCCCTCCAGAAACAAAGGATGTGACCTGAATTGTAGTCCCCCCCAGAAACAAAGGGTGTATCCTGAATACTGTGTCCCCCAGAAACAAGAGGTGTTTCCTAAATACTGTCTCCCCAGAAACAAGAGGTGTATCCTGAATAATGTCCCCTCCAGAAACAAAGGGTGTGTCCTGAATTGTAGTCCCACCAGAAACAAGAAGTGTATCCTAAATACGGTCTTCCCAGAAACAAAGGGTGTGTTGTGAAATGCAGTCTCCCCAGAAACAAAGGGTGAGTCGCAAATTGGAGTCTCTCCAGAAACAAAGGGTGTATTGTGAATTGCAGTCCCCCCAGAAACAAGAGGTGTTTCTCTAAATAATGTCTCCCCAGAAACAAGAGGTGTATCCTGAATAATGTCCCCTCCAGAAACAAAGGATGTGACCTGAATTGTAGTCCCCCAGAAACAGAATGTGTTGTGAATTGGAGTCCCCCCAGAAACAAGGGGTGTATCCTGAATAATGACCCCCCCAGAAACAAAATGTGTCGTGAATTGCAGTCCCCCCAGAAACAAGAGGTGTATCCTGAATAATGTCCCTTCCAGAAACAAAGGGTGTGTTGTGAATTGTAGTCTCCCCAGAAACAAGAGGTGTATCCTGAATAATGTCCCCTCCAGAAAGAAAGGATGTGACCTGAATTGTAGTCCCCCAGAAACAAAATGTGTCGTGAATTGGAGTCCCCCCAGAAACAAGAGGTGTAGCCTGAATACTCTCTCTCCCAGAAACAAGAGGTGTATCCTGAATAATGTCCCCTCCAGAAACAAAGGGTGTGTTCTGAATTGTAGTCCTACCAGAAACAAGGGGTGCATCCTGAATACTGTCTCCCCAGAAACAAGAGGTGTATCCTGAATAATGTCCCCTCCAGAAACAAAGGGTGTGTCGTGAAATGCAGTCTCCCCAGAAACAAAGTGTGTCCTGAGTTATAGTACCCCAGAAAGAAGAGGTGTTTCCTAAATACTGTCTCCCCAGAAACAAGAGGTGTATCCTGAATAATGTCCCCTCCAGAAACAAAGGGTGTGTTCTGAATTGTAGTCTCCCCAGAAACAAGAGGTGTATCCTGAATACTGTCTCCCCAGAAACAAAGGATATGACCTGAATTGTAGTCCCCCAGAAACAAAATGTATCATGAATTGGCATCTCCCTAGAAACAAGGGGTGTATCCTGAATACTGCCACCCCCAGAAACAAGAGAGGTGTGTCATCAATAGTATGCCTCATGGGAACACGAGGTGTGTCCTGAATCCTGTCCTGTTGAGAAACAGGGATGTTTCTTGCCCTTATGGCTTGTAAAAAGTGATATTAGAAGCAATGGGGCATGGCTCCCTGGTGTCCTCTGTATCAGTGCCCCTGTGCTTGGCGCAGCTCCATGCAAAGCTGGTCATGGGAACCTCTTGTCTGCTGTGCAGAGGGCAGGGGCTGATGTTTTGGGGTGTGGGGGGGGGTGTTACAGGCATCTGTGATGTTGGCTCTGGGTTATGAGTAGCAGATGCTGAGTGCTGCTGATGGACTCAACAACCCTTCTGAATAGTGAGGTCTCTGCTTAAAGTGAGAGTGTGCTGTCTCTCTCATTCCCCGAACACACACAGCCTCTCTCTTTCACATACATGGTTGGACTGTTATTACTTCTGTTGAAAGAATAAAATAGTAGAGACTATATGTGTACAGTGTATTTGAAGGATTACAGTACTCTTCGTTTATTTGTTTCTGTGGTCTGTGCATTTCATAATTTTACTACTCTAAGAATTAGTTAAGGTAGAAGTGAGTTCTAAAATGCCTCACCTGGCCATGGCTGGCATAATTGTAATTCATGATTTAAAACAACAATGATAGAGCACAATATGATAAAAGTCTGGCAATCAAATAATAGTATCCTGCTAGAACATAAATTTTGCTTCAACGCACAACTTTAGACACTGCAAATGAAGGTTGCTTATTTTCAAATTGTATTTTTAGTGATATCTGCAAAAGACCTTAACACTTGTATTAAAATAAATGTAGTTCCATGTATGATACTATTAGCCATGATGGAATCAAATGTTAGTGAGTCATGTACGTGATTTTGATAGGTAAACATAAATGCAAAAATATTTAGAGGCATTAATTTCCTTTCTTAATAAAAGAGAAACCAACACATTAATAATGTTTTTTTTAGTGAATGGTTTTTCACTGTGCTAAAGAGTATTTATTTAATTTTGACTAGATAATGGCAGTAAATGCAGAATGTGTGTTAAGTGGATATTAAGCAGAGTTTGTTTATTTTTTCAATTTGTATATATCTGTATTAAAGCTAGTGTACAAAATATGAAAATTGTGTTTCTGATATCATTGTTAAAGCTCCAGAACTGACAACCTGATGCTTGGAAGTGGGACTGTCTTATCTCCTGATTGGTGTAAACTTACATAGATACAATACTCCTGCCAGCTAAATCCTTATTCTTTAATTGAAACAGATACAAAGTCCAGTTAAAGCCACATTATTTATTTAAATTATTATGTGGAAGAAACCTGGAGTTTTTAGGTGCTCAACTAGCCCCTGGAATCATCATTAAAATTGCCTCACTGCCTCAATATGAAATGTTGCCTCTGGTGAGCCATGAGCGGCCAGAGGGCTGTGGGCTATGGCAAGTTCCAGCCCCCTGTTTGACAGCATGAAGTCGGCCTTGAGCTGTATGACGAGTGCCAGGCAGCACAAGCTGCAGCAGCAGTGGAGGTGCAAGGGTGGCAATATGCTATGCGACCCTTATGTCTGCGATGCTGCTGAGGGTGGTGACATTGCCTTAAGACAGAGATGGACAAACTATGGCCCGCTGGCCACATCTTGTCTGTGGATCCCTCCTGGCCAGCCCCTGAGCTCCTGGCTTGGGAAACTAGCCTCTGGCTGTCCCCTGCTGTCCCTACTGCTGTGCAGCCTCAGCTTGCCCTGCTGGTGGTGCAATGCTGTGGGTGGCAAGCAGGGCCAGCTTTAGGAAGTGTGGGGCTCAATTTGAATACCCAGCGGTGGTCTGGGTGTTTGGTGGCACTTTGGCGGCGGGCCGTTCACTTGCTCCCGGTCTTCCGTGGCACTGAAGGACCCATCACTGAAATGCTGCCGAAGACTGATAGTGAGTGAAGGAGCTGCCACTGAAATGCTGCCGAAGATCTGGCCCACTGTAGGATGAGTAAAAAAATTCAAAAGGTATGTAACTTAGGTGCTCTTCTTTAGGGCATGGGGCTCTCTTAGGTGTGGGGTCTGATTTGGGGGAATTGAGATACCTCTTTCAGCAACCCCCCAAGTACACCTACCGTGGAGTCACATACTCTCTGCAGGTAGCATTTTCTTTTTAGGAATCTGAAATATGGTAATTATAGTGTTACCTGGTGATAGAGTTTGAATCTTCTATAGATTTGCATTGTAAGAAGAAAGGTTGATCACTACATCAAGAGGAACAGTGCTTCCTGCTGTCAAGCTAGAAATGAACTAAAGAGTTTCTGTGGCACCTGAGTCTGTATTTATAGCTGCCTTTGGCTTCTAAGGCATGCTGGGAAATGGAGGGGGTGGAGCTTAGTCAGTATATAAGCTGGTGTATTGTCACCTGAAGTCATTCAGCTTTGTGGTGGTCCAAAGAGATGTGCCTAGGTGCTTCTATGGGTGTTTTTAGTCATGGTGAGTATTGATACAGGGTAATGATGACATGTTAATGTACAGTTTTCCTTGTCTTATTGCTGTGTAATGTGTTTTTATTTCATTTCAGTTTGTTCATAGTGTGTTTGATTTATGATTTTTATTTTCATTAGGAGGGAATACATTGGGGGTTGTTTCTGATAGAGCATCTGTTAAACACCCGTATCCAGTACCAGTGGCACATCTGTGGTGTTGGACTGTTGTAGAAGAATTGCAGTATTCTGTTTGGGTTAGGTGGGGACTGGTCTGAGGAAACTGTAATATTTAGTAAGAGTTTTGTGTCTTAACCTTGTGTATTTTGTCATAAGCCTTCTTCATATTTGCAGCTGTATCCAGATCTGGTACCAAGGTGCCTTGTGACATGAAAGGTTGTGAATATTTTTATTTTTGACTGTCATGCTGGTGCTGTATGTTTGTGAGTGAGTTCAACATATGGGAGTGAAGGCCTGTCTACCGAGGCAAAGGGGACGTTGAGAGGGGGAGCTCCTGTCCAATTTCCAAACATCAGTATATGCGAAAGGGTTTGATGGTCAGAAGCGTTTGTGATGTTGAGGCTCTTTCATTAGTTATGGGAGTTATCTAAAGTTTGTCCATTCTTAATGGGCCTGTGAGTGGTGGGTGGGTGCTTGTTGTATGGAGATTGATTGATTGCTGGCAGCTTGATCTGTCTGTAACTAGAGATGCTCCATTCTCAATTCCTCTCTCTTACACAGCAGTGGGTTTGCATGACAGGTCACCAATTCATCATTGTGTTCTCCTCTACATGGGTGTGGTTTTCCGAGGAGGATGTGAGCATCCTAGTTAGCGACAGGCCCCTGTGGTGTAGGGAAAGGGGGAGGGGCACGAGTGTGTAGAGGTGTAGCTATTTTCTGTGTGGATGAGTGTTTGGGGTGGGGTGCTCTGAGGGGTGGGGTGCAATTAGTAGTAGGTGTTCCTTCTCAAGGAAGCAGTATGTAGGTGCGGTCATTTTTCATATTGTGCAGTTAGGAGCTTTGTGAGTCGAGTTTATAACTGAGATTTGCTGTCAAACTTTGTTTTTATTTGCAGATGTGTCAAGACTACTTGGTACAGGATCTGATTCCATGGAGGGTTGTTCTTGACAGTCATGACATCGCTGTATGGCTATTGATGTATGGCAGCGAAGGCCCTTGGAGAAAGACCTTCTTGAGAGCAGGAGTGGCCGTCAAAGTTAAGTATCTCCTGAATGGTTTGATAGTCAGAAGTATTTGAGCCGTTGAGGAGCCTTGTTTAGGGATGGGAGTCCTGTACACCCTGCCCATTCTTAATGGGTGCATTAGGGAGTTTACTGTATGGAGGGAGTGTGCACTTTCCTTGGAGGAAGGTCGATTGCTGCGAGAGTGACCTGTCAGTAACTAGCGATGCTCCGTTCTCAGTTCTTTTTTCTTACACGGCACTGGGTTTGCATGATAGGTCACCACTTCATCTTTTCTCCATCTTCTACATGGTTGTGGTTTTCTGAGGAGGATGTGAGCATCCTAGTTAGTGACAGGCCCCTGTGGTGTAGGGAAAGGGGGAGGGGCATGAGTGTGTAGAGGTGTAGCTATTTTCTGTGTGGATGAGTGTTTGGGGTGGGGTGCAATTAGTAGTAGGTGTTCCTTCTCAAGGAAGCAGTATGTAGGTGCGGTCATTTTTCATATTGTGCAGTTAGGAGCTTTGTGAGTCGAGTTTATAACTGAGGTTTGCTGTCAAACTTTGTTTTTATTTGCAGATGTGTCAAGACTACTTGGTACAGGATCTGATTCCATGGAGGGTTGTGACTATGTCTCCTTGACAGTCATGACATTGCTGTATGGCTATTGATGTATGGCAGCGAAGGCCCTTGGAGAAAGGAAAAGACCTTCTTGAGAGCAGGAGTGGCCGTCAAAGTTAAGTATCTCCTGAATGGTTTGATAGTCAGAAGTATTTGAGCCGTTGAGGAGCCTTGTTTAGGGATGGGAGTCCTGTACACCCTGCCCATTCTTAATGGGTGCATTAGGGAGTTTACTGTATGGAGGGAGTGTACACTTTCCTTGGAGGAAGGTCGATTGCTGCGAGAGTGACCTGTCAGTAACTAGCGATGCTCCGTTCTCAGTTATTTTTTCTTACACGGCATTGGGTTTGCATGATAGGTCCCCACTTCATCTTTTCTCCATCTTCTACATGGTTGTGGTTTTCCGAGGAGGATGTGAGCATCCTAGTTAGTGATGGTCCCCTGTCATGGTGGGACGTGGGGAGGGCCAGCAATATGTGGATGAGAGTGTCTAGGGTGGGTGGGTGCTTCTCTGAGTGGAGTGTAATGTGTAGTAGATATTCCTTCTCTTCAGGAAGCAGTATGGAGGTGAGGTCATCTTTCATACCGTGTAGTTGTGTGCTTTGTGAGTTGGTTTTTCAGTTAAGCTTTGTTTGTATTTGCAGATGCCTCCAGATCTGGTATCGTGTTGTGTCATTCTGTGGAGGATTGTGACTACATCTGTTTGACTGTCACTGCACTGGTGTACAGATGTTGACGTATGGGAGGGAAGGCCTCTGTAGAAAGGAAAAGAAGATATTGAGATTGGGAGTGGCTGTCAAAGTTAAGTATTTGCTGACGGCTTTTATGGTCAGAAGTATCTGAGATGTTGAGGCTTCTCGTTTATGGATGGGAGTCCTCTAAACTGTGTCTGTTTTTAATGGGCATGTAAGGGGTGGGTGGGAGCTTGTTGTATGGAGGGAGGGAGTTTGTGTTTTCCATGGATGAAGGTTGATTGCTGGGAGAGTGACCCATCTGTAACTAGAGATGCTCTGTTCTCAGTTCTTTTTTCTTACGTGGTACTGGGTTTGCATGGCAGTTCACCACTTCATCCTTTATACGTCTTCTACATGGTTGTGGTTTTCTGAGGAGGATGTGAGCATCCTAGTTAGCGAAGGGCTGCTGTTGTTGTGGGATGTGGGGAGGGCCAGTAATATGTGGATGAGTGTCTGGGGTGGGTGGGTGCTTGTCTGTGTGTGTGGGGTGTAATTTATGGTAGATATTCCTTTTCTTCAGGAAGCAGTATGTAGTTGAGGTCCTCTTTTGAATTGTGTAGCTGTGCATGTTGTGAATAGGTTTGCAGTTGAGCTTTGTTTGTATTTGCAGATGCATGCAGATCTGGTATCGTGTCGTGTCATTCTGTGGAGGGTTGTGACTACATCTGTTTGACTGTCACTGCATTGCTGTATAGATGTTGATGTATGGGAGCGAAGGCCCATGTACAAAGGAAAAGGCGATCGGGAGTGGCTGTCAAAGTTAAGTATCTGCTGGAGGATTTGATGGTCAAAAAGTATGTGTGCTGTTGAGGCTGTAGGGATGGGAGTCCTCCGAAGCCTGCCTGTTTGTAATGGGTTCATGAGGCAGCTCATTGAATGGGAGTGGGAGTTTTCTTTGGAGGAAGTTGACTGATGGAAGAGTGACCTGTCTGTAACTAGAGATGCTCCATTCTCCCTTCTTCTCTCATAAATGGCACTGGGTTTGCATCACTGATCACCACTATCCTGTTTGTCTGTCCTCTATTGGGTGTTGGTTTTCTGAGGAGGATGTGAGCATCCTAGTTACCGATGGGCCCCTGTCAGTGTTGGGAAAGGGCCATGAGTACTGTGTAAATGTGAGTATTTTTCATGTTGATTTTAAATGTATAGAAGTAGTTGGTTGCTGCTTCATTGTAGGTAGGAATGTGCTGGGGCTCTTTCAGGGTGTCAAATAGGTTAGTTTAGCAAAGGGAGTGTGGTATTGTGGTGGTGTGAGCATTAGCAATAATCTGGTGTTTATTGTTTGTGTGCCACAGGGGTATTTGAGTCCAGAACTGAGGGAATGGGCTGTAGCAAGTGTGCCCCGTTTGGTTTACATGGGTTCTTGTAAATATGGTGCCAGTGGGCACAGAGGAGCTGTTTGCATCCATGAGGTAAGTGTTAAGTTAGAGCGTTTAGTGCAGTCCTGTTGATGGGAGTGTGGTTTTTTCTGTGTTAGATAAGGTGGGTTTATGATGAATGGGTTCATCACCAGTTTTGTGTGTGAGACAACAGATGGAGAAGACAATATTTGGGTTAAGTTGTTGCTTGTTCTGTAGAAGAAGGTTGGACTTAGGTGGGTGGTTAGTGAGAGTGTTGTCGTGTTTGCCCTAAAATGTTGAGTAGTTTTCCTTGAATATATTGTGTGATGTGTTGATATTCCTCAGGGAAGGGGTATTGGTGGGGAGGCAAGTGTGGAAAATATGTAATGGGACTGAGAGGAGTTGCAGTTCAAGGGAAGGGTGAGGGAATTTCATGACTGGTGATTCCTGTGTTCCTGTAGATGGTTTGTTGAAGAAATAGGGTGGGATTTGTTGCATCATCTGTGGGTTTGACTGTGAGTCCTTGTTGGATTATCATTTTGTGTTTGCAGATCCTTAAGAGGCTTCAAGAGGTGCAGTTGGTGAAAGAAGGATAGATGTGAAGCCCCATCTGGTGGAAAAAGAGTGAGTATCTGGTTATATTTTTCTGTGTTTTGTATCGTGTGCTGTTCTTTTAAAGTCATGCTCGCTTTGTGATGCATGTATGTGGATGTACATGTTGGGGTACTAGTATCGGTAATCTGTAAAAGAAGGTGTCACGGTGTATGCAGTTGGTGTTGCATTTGCTTGTGGGGGAATGGAAAAGAGTGATGCAGAAATAGGTGCCGGGTGTGTAATTGCAGATGGTTTGAGATGGTCTTCACGGTGTCAGTCAGTGTGTACTGTGAGCATCATGAAATATTTATATCATTGTAGGTTATGTGTGAAGATGGGTGTCCAGTTGGGCAAAGAACAAGTGAAGTAGAAGTATGCCTGTGGGGGACATGAAGTACTTATTCCCAAAATGGAAGTGGATTTGATGTCAAGTTTGCAAGTTAAGTATGTGTCACTTGTTGGGCTGTGTGATGTTGGAGATGGGAAATGTCTGTCACTGGGTGCATGTCAATGGGCATCACATGTACTTTTGTTTTAGAAACTGAGATGTTTAGCATGTTATCTAAGGTCATTGAATTTGTGAATTCTTTTCTCATTCTCATAGGAATCTATTTCCATCTCTGTGGTCGGAAAGTATCAGCGTCATTGGAGAAGACTTCAGTGTGCGTCGTTTGGAGCAATTGGGCTTTGATAATGTATTATTTGGGTCAAGATGTGAAGCCTTGTCTGTTTGATGGCTAGAATGTAGTAGAGCAGTGGGGCTGATGTCACTGTGTTCTGGTAGATACCTGAGCAATTATATCATGAAATGGCATCCGTGTCATTTCTGTTATTTGAATTGGAGAGGGTGGGTTCATTTGATTGGTCAGTTATGTGGTGATGTTCCTGTAAGTACTTGCACAAAATGTAATTGTTTTCTGAAAGGAGTGGTTTGTTTGCCACTTGGAATGTTCTAGCCATCAAAGTTGCAAGAGGACACAGTTGAGGGTTGTATCATCTATTGGGGCATCCCGAAGTGTTTGTGAATTGTGTTCATAATGATGTGTATGCTGTATTTGTTAAGTTGTAATGTATAGTTTTCGTTGTGATTGGATGACTCCCTTTGTCATCCACGTTGTAGCGTGCTAAATCAATGCAGTGATTTTTGAAACCATGGTACAGTGCAGTCAAACAGCCGGAAGGCTGACGTTATAACAAATTTGTCAGCCTTTTGGCTGTTTCGCTGCACTGTACCATGGTTGGGACTGTCCCGGACAGTCTTTGACTTAACATTTTGTACATGGAGGTGCTGTAGAGGGAGCATGCTGGCCAGCTGCTAGGGGAGGTATAGTCAGGTCCCATTCCTGCCTCTCACAATAGATGCATGGTTTTGGACATGTGATGGGGATGTGTAGAAGGATATGGAGGTGAAATGCCAGGGTTGCTTATGTTAATGTTTGTGTTACATAAAGGTTTGTTGTACGGTGGTTTATTTATTACTGAATGTGTGTGCAGTCCTGTACAGTGTCCAATATTTGCAAGCTCTTACTGTAATGGATGTCTTGTTGAATAAATAAAGCATTGTGTAGTCAAGCAGAGAATCTGTCTCCCTGTGTTTCCTTGGTTTCAAAGTAGCAGTGAAGAGAAGTTTGGAGTACTGAGTGTACAATTGGAGGTAGCCTGTCAGTGCATTGGAGGGTGTGCTGAAATGGAAGGTAATGTACCTTGTCTAGGGTTGTTTGGGTCTAGGGTTAGGGTTGTTTGGGTCTAGGGTTAGGGTTGTTTGGGTCTAGGGTTAGGGTTGTTTGGGTCTAGGGTTAGGGTTGTTTGGGTCTAGGGTTAGGGTTGTTTGGGTCTAGGGTTAGGGTTGTTTGTTTGGGTCTAGGGTTAGGGTTGTTTGGGTCTAGGGTTAGGGTTGTTTGGGTCTAGGGTTAGGGTTGTTTGTTTGGGTCTAGGGTTAGGGTTGTTTGGGTCTAGGGTTAGGGTTGTTTGTTTGGGTCTAGGGTTAGGGTTGTTTGTTTGGGTCTAGGGTTAGGGTTGTTTGTTTGGGTCTAGGGTTAGGGTTGTTTGTTTGGGTCTAGGGTTAGGGTTGTTTGTTTGGGTCTAGGGTTAGGGTTGTTTGTTTTGGGTCTAGGGTTAGGGTTGTTTGGGTTAGGGTTAGGGTTGTTTGTTTGGGTTAGGGTTAGGTTGTTTGGGTTAGGGTTAGGGTTTGTTTGGGTCTAGGGTTAGGGTTGTTTGGGTTAGGGTTAGGGTTGTTTGGGTTAGGGTTAGGGTTGTTTGTTTGGGTTTGGGTTAGTGTTAGGGTTAGGGTTAGGGTTGTTTGGGTTAGGGTTAGGGTTGTTTGTTTGGGTTAGGGTTAGGGTATGGTTAGGTTAGGTTTGGTTAGGTTTGGGTTAGGGTTTGGGTTCGGGTTTGGTTTAGGGTTTGGTTTGGGTTAGGGTTAGGGTTGTTTGGGTTAGGGTTAGGGTTGTTTGGGTTAGGGTTAGGGTTGTTAGGGTTAGGGTTAGGGTTGTTTGTTTGGGTTAGGGTTAGGGTTGTTAGGGTTAGGGTTAGGGTTGTTTGGGTTAGGGTTAGGGTTAGTTTGTTAGGGTTAGGGTTAGGGTTGTTAGGGTTAGGGTTAGGGTTAGTTAGGGTTAGGGTTAGGGTTGTTTGTTAGGGTTAGGGTTAGGGTTGTTAGGGTTAGGGTTAGGGTTGTTAGGGTTAGGGTTAGGGTTGTTTGTTTGGGTTCGGGTTAGGGTTGTTTGGGTCCAGGGTTAGGGTTGTTAGGGTT